>NC_139229.1:194762627-195962627 GCF_977018435.1 Lepisma saccharinum | reverse complement strand
AATGTATCTGGAGTAAATATATATACTATTTGAGCCAACTGACACATTTTGGGGCCTGTAACTGCGGATCCGTAGCTATTCTTGGGAATATGTATCTTTGAACATCTTGGTCAAGCTGTATGTCTAAACCTATCAGAAATGCAAGAATGTATACTGATTGACGCTTTCAATCATTCCATTTGCGATTACTTGGAATAACCCTAATGATCCTGTCATACTCTATTTGACGCGCTGGAATAATAACCTTGTCCGATTGGTTGGTTGAAAAGTTGCGTTTATGCAACTCACCCGCGTAGCGACACGATATATATATATCGCCAAATATCGTGACGATATATCGCCAACACGATATATATCACCAAATATCGTGAGGATGTATCGCCGACACGATATATATCGTCAAAATATCGTGACGATATATCGTCTAGTTGATATCACCTGGACGATATTTTTCAATATCGCGATATATAGTCTGGACGATATATCGCCCAACACTACCAATCGCATACTTCACCCAAAAAATATACGAGGGTGTTTCAAAAAGAAACAGCAGCTTGACCGTTTTTCATTGAGTGAATATTACCTCAGGCATTTCAAACACCGTGCGGGGAAGATGCATTCTTAGAGAAGATATTGACACCATCCAATAGATGGCACGGCGTGCTCAATCGGAAGGGCAAATATACAAAATGGCGCCGCACTTGGCTCTTTGCACCTTAGAGGAGCTCAATGATTTTCATCTACATTTCCTCAACAGCGCCCAAACATTCCCCAAAAATTTATAGACATTTTAGCTCTAATTTTTACCTTAACCTCATCCGAAAACGAACTTACACCCTCCAGGTGGGAAATTCTGGATAAGCCCCCAGCGAAGCAATGAGCAGTGATGTCTTTCTACTTTTTGAAACACCCTGTAGTATGTTATAACGATTCGGTTCGGCAACGACAAGTAGGAAAGGGAGGGGAGTGGCTGGACGAAAAACCCAGGGGAACCACATTCTAAATCACACACACACACACACACTAAAAGTCAGTGCAAATACATCTTTGAGTATGACAGTGAACAAAAACTCGTACCTGCACGTTCCGTGATACTTCGAATCACTGCGAATTTCATTTGAGCTGGTCACGTTATGAAGAGCAAGAAAGAAGTATCGCATCGTATTGTTCACAAATCAAGCAATTCTTAGTGGATGTGTCCTTCTTAGAATATTATCCATGGATGCATTAACATGCAGGAATAAACAAACACTCGAGGTGCTGTGCATATAAAAAAAAAGCGAAGCAGAAAAAATTGGCAACCTCCTGCTCTTCGTTCATATCGGGGTGGGGGGGGGGGGGTATCACAAGGCGATAAGAGACCGGAACTCCCTCGCGACTGAATAGTGATTGTGACAAACCATGAAGCGTGTCTCAAAGCAAAGTCCGATTAAGTACGAAGCTCGAATCGTGCTACCAACGCAACAGCTAACAAGCATTTCGATAAAGCGACGATAACGCCTTCATACGTTTGGGATCGAAACAATCTGTCTCGTAAGGAAATTCACCGGAGTGTTCCATCCACGCCACTCGGACCTGATCGTTAGCGTCTTATCTGAATATTGTGACTATTGCCTGAATGAAATCCGGACGGATGAGGAAAAATAATTATCATGGTTTGAGAAATTTGACACACACTTCATCCACCTTTTACGCTCCTTTCTTTTTTAATCGATTTGAATTCGCCACCTCAATTTATATGTCACGGGAATGAGTTAAGCCTTGCAGAGCATAGGCCTTATACTTATCACAGCGTAGCGGTTACGATCGTCAAGGATTGCCTTCTGAATGCACGCTGGAAATTAAAACGAAGAATCGAAATACCAATACTGAACCATAATGAGCCAATAAAATCCGAACAGTACAATGCCAACGTTAGAAAATAGTGAATTACTAAAGTACACTAACACCCATGATAGACATGTCAACGCTACTAGATTATTGGAAGGGGTCCCGGGTTCGATATCCGGTGGAGGCACATGGCACACTGGTTCTGATTAGACTTTAAGCTGTGGATCGAGTCTCCATTAGCCTTTCTGTGCATAAAGTGGATTTAAAACAACAATTCAAGATTATCGGAATTAATCCTTTTTCAACCCTGCTGGTTTTGCATAAATCTTGCAATCTTCCTTCATGTACAATTTGAAATGTGAAATGAAATTTGTGCTAGTATTTTTGTTGCGTCTCTTCTCTGCCACTTTTGGCTAATCGCGACAATGAGATTGAAATTGATGAAAGGACTTCACAAAGATCAACCATGCTCACGCCGGGATTTGAACGCGGGAACTTCGGTGACGAAATCAAAAGTCAAAAACCAACGAAAAAAGTAATGGTAATGTGCCAATAAGAGTGAAGTATTAGGTGGGGATGGAACAGAGACGAGGCCTGCCATGTTGTAGTTTTCGTTTTCATCTCCGTCTCAAAAAACACATCTAGATCTCAAGAGTAAACAACATATCATCGCACATATTTTCAGTGTTCGTTTCAATATAATGTTTGTCTCCTCCTCAAATGCAGGTGGATAGTTTATGAACTTGCATACAGTGAAACTTCAAAAGGCTGTGTTAAAAGCCACATCAGCTTAGCTCTCTTTACCGTGTTAGGTACTTAACTTAATTCAATCAGCTTTCACTGTAAATAATGCATGATGCAATAAATAAAAAATTGTCAACGGTGAAAAAGGATAAGGAAATGGTTCCTTTGTTAACGGGCTCTTTGAATATTCACTTTATTAAGAAACCTCAATTACAAAGCATATCATATCACTCCTACGGTCTTTTACTATCATGGTCATAATGATTACCTGTGAAGCATTCAGAAATTCAGTTACGTGTATAATACAAATTAAAAAGTAAGGAGATCTGATGCGAGGGTATTTCGGACTGATGTATTCAGTGCTATCTTGCATATCCTACACAAAACTGCAGCTCTATCATTAATAACTGGATCTAACTTTACATATAAATCGTAAACACAATGAGTGTTTACAGTCAGGAGAGAAATGTTGTTGCCGGATCATTAAAACGCATTACTGTAATTCACAAATAAATATTCAATGCAAGGTTGTTCTTCAGGTTTGGTGTAAAGACGAAGGGTCTTTTGCATATTTTCCAATACGTTTCTAATAACGATCATTTTGTCTCGGTTGCATGATCACATGTACTGCATACTTCAAGTTCTGGGTAGTTATATTCAGACATGTGGCAATATTACCATATGCCTTAAGAGTTCAGCTTGACTTTCGGTTCTTTTTTCTTCGTTAACTTAATATGTCGAAAAAGTATATCGTATCGAGAAAGCTCCCTGATATATTCTAAAATTAAATTATCGGTTCAGAATGGTTTCGTGGGGACCTAAGGATATCTTGGATCACAAATATCACATAATTTCTCCCGGAAGCTGTTATAATTCTAAACAAGATATATTAGGTTGTTTTTTTTTAGAATTTAGAATGTCGGGAAGGTTTTTCGAAACAGATATTGACAAATATCGTTGCTGCAAGAACATTTTTGGGGGTTAAATCTATACATTCTTGAAATAACATATATCCCACGCCGTTAGCAACCACTTGCCTACCCTGATGGCAGTGGCGGATCCAGAAGTTACAGATGGGAGGGGCGAATTTCGGTTGGTTACCTCACCTCACCGAGAATCAATCAAAAATAGGGACTAGGGCTGAAAATAAAATGGTTTTTATTATATGCCGTTATTATCATAATTCTATTGTCACGGTACACTGAACGATCAGATACATGGAATAAAATCGATAAACAGATAAACCAAAAACCCATTCTCTTCAGGGATCCTTAGTTCCATCCCCTTTTGAGGCAGAATGGTTCGGATCCAAATTTAAACTCTAGATCCAGTTTCGATTAGCCTATGTCGAGCAAAAATGAGCTTAAATGAAGCTAAAAAATCTCGAGCCTCTTCAACTTGGTTGTATTGAGTCTTGAAAAATATTAGGCATTATAATATATGCAAAAACCAGTTGGGAGGGGCGAACGCCCCTATCGCCCTCCTAGTGGATCCGCGCCTGCCTGATGGATTAGGTAACCTTAAAATTCAAGTTAAATCATTGGCCGAAACTTGAGCTAACATATAAATGGAAGATCTGCTTAAGAGAGCTAAATAAAACATCCTTGTACTGAAGATCTGCTTCTGTTATCACTCTCGCCTTCTTATCTCGCACATACTGAGGAGACTGGGGGGAGGAGGGGAGTTGTAAACCAGGAAAACACTTCCCTGAAAATAAAACAAAAAATTAACGCGTGACAACTTGCGAAAGGAAGAAGGGGAATTAAAACTGTGACCTCCGTACACAGGGTGAGAGTCAGAGTCAGGGTCAAAGCTACTCATGACGTCAGCCGATCTCTTCCGCCTTCACCTTGTTATTAGCCTTGCCTTGCTCCTACTGCTTGCTGAGAAACTAAACCCCGAGACAGGTTAAGTTTGCAGCAGGTTGTATGTATTAATCCGCGTAAAAACGGCGCTCAGCATCTCCCATGCCAGTTTTGCCTCAACTGCCGAGCTGTTCATGCCACGGACAGTGAGAAAATCGGCAGCATTGCAGCGGAACTATATTCTGCGCGCACGTTTGGGTCTATATATGAGAAAAGTTGCTGCAAAGTTAACCTGTCGCGGGGCGTAATGACGTATGTCTGGAACGCTGTCGTCTTCCTTTCCAAATCTATATTTTGCACAGACATCACAAAATGGCTAAACATAATCACCTTGGTGGCCGATCGTAGCAATGAGCCAAACCACATCGATCAAATAAACACGCCGCGATTGGATGACGGTGTATGTGGCCGAGTGATTACGGTATCGTGCTACGACGCTCGAGTAGCAAGTTCGAATCCTGGTTGAGGTATGAATATGTCCCATCATTTATTTCAACATTAATCCTCAATGACGCAATTTTGCGTTGAGAAATGGAAAAGCAACAGAATAATCGAAATAAGTAGCTTTTTTTTAAAAAAAAGTTTCGGATTGTGAGCTAAATATTTGAAATAGTGAAAGCAAAACAGGCTGCCCTAACAAAAGGTGAGCTCCTTGGTTTCAGATTCGTCTCGGGTTTTAAATGTATTACTTGTATTATTTTTACGCGGCTTTTCTACCACGGTAGATTAACTGGGACGGGGAAGATTAAGGAAAAGTTGAATATTTTGTATTTAAGTTTTAACTGCACGCAGAACATGGAGGAAAAGAAGAAAGGTTGCATAATGAATGAATGATTGATTTATTTTACTTAGCTTTCCTGTCATTTATGGCTAACCGCGAAGAAAGGTTGAATAAGAACTGGCTGTTACGAAAAATGCCAAAAACCTCGCTCTCATTAAGAAAATTAAGTTGAAGGGCGAGCATTTTCATTTTTCGTAAGCGATACATAAGAGTCGGAACACATAACGATGTTTTAATAAGTTTCATCTAGCATAATAATCGCATTAAAGACACGCTTAAATCTGAAACATGAGAACTTATTTTCTTTCCAACATTTTTTGATACAATTGAAATAATGAAATTGAAAATGAGCACTTTATGCGAAATTGTACCTACTATACGTACAGGCTTTCCGATCTTGCGCATTATGCGTCAACAGAGGAGGACCCATTTAATTTAATATCATCAATCAGCTGATCTCTTTTTTCTCCGGACTGCTCGGAAATGAACTCGTGAAAATCGACACGAAACGAACGCCATATATTAGCGAATACCCTACGTATTGCATCTACACAGCACACTGTATAAACGCTGTTTAATGTCTACCAATGGCGACCGTGCCTTGCCAAAGAATCAACAAATTCGACACGCATGCGCATCACCGTGACCGCAGCGCTGCAGTGGCAATATTTGCAAAACGAACCTATTTTATGATTATCCCTCGTACTTTGAAGATATAGCACTATTCGAAACAATGAAGTAGCAACTCAGTATATTTTTGTGCTAGTAAAAATTGTAGCGTATAGTCCATACGTTACGTAATGGAGTGATAAGATTCCATCTTTTTTATGCAACCAAAGATTTTACGAGGGGGGAAGGGTGGGTTGATCAACATACTTAACATTGGATGCGATGAGGTGATTCTCCATCGACATCTAAAAGTAAGAAATTGCCCCTCCCAGAGACGTCTAAAATTGCAAATTAAGAAGAATAAGTGACGATCGCCCCACTGTTGATGTAGATAGGCGATCGCCTCTCCCCGACATCTAAAATTAAGCGATCATTCCTCACCAAAACTTCTAAAACAGCATTTCATTCAACGTGAGAGTAAACGACGATCGCCTTCACAGAAAAAAAAAAACTACTAAAACCAGCAGTAAAACTTCAATGAGCTTAAAAAATGAGTCACCCCCAAGAGGAGGTCCTTAATCCGCCACTGGACACCTGCAGTAAAGACATTGCAGTTCCGAAAGCATAAAAAAAACAGCGGACTATTACCTAAGAGGAAACATGAGTTATTTTAGATAACTGGCTTTTATCTCGTGAGCTTCACCAGTAAGTTTACCTGTAAATACGATAGGCCTATAGATTGACGACATTTCCTGATAATAGGACTATTTACTTTATCTCACCCTACAGACAATCTGATCTGCAAAGCCGAGACACAAAATGGAAAATTTGTTTAGTGGTGAAGCTATTCTGTACATACTTCACTTATTTATTTTATTTATCTGTTTATTCTGGAAGAAAATTCAACTTCTCGAAACATTTGTTTATTTTATTTTATTGAACGTCTATATCACTCTGGCTGCAGCGATGACTATGAACTGTCGGCAGTGGCGGGATTCGGGGGGGCAGCTTTTCGGCACTTTTGCCCTTGCACTATACTAAACCTTATCTACAAGGGGAAATATACTGTCTTTGCCCCCCCTAGTCTTGGCACCTTTCCCCCCCCCCCCGGTTTTGGAACCCAATTGCAGTCATTGACTGTCGGGTTTGATTTGATATTGAAAATTAGTATTATTAGCACACAACTTTGCCTATTTGCGCCCGTTATTTAAAAGGGGGGAAGGAAGCCAACGTAGGTCAGCTTATTAAAAATAACCATATTGAGGTAAACATCTGGCCAAGAGTTAGTTACACGCACTCAGAATAAAGAACAAAACCGTGTTTGCTACATTCAGGCCTCCTTAGCCTGCAGTAATGCACTTTCTACGTTGAACTGTGAAGAACAGAAATTGTGAGAATATTTATAATAGATTTGACAAGAATATAACCGCCGCGAGGGGGCCACAAATTAAAACATAGAGTATGATCATCAATCGGGGCCCTGTGCAATCATCTGGATTTCCCTTAAACCCTTCTACTGGATAAAAACGGCTATAGCGTGGTTGCTAACGTTGTCGCCTTGTAAACAGGAGTTTCCGGGTTCGATTCCCAGTGGAGTAGTTCGGGTCCTATTTTAAACAGTTGGATCAGCCTCCATTAGCATATCTGAGCAAAAACCACAGTGGATTTAACTTGATCTTCGAGAGACACAAACAATGATGACCTATCCAAAAATAAGAAATGTAAAAGGCTTTAGGAGCGATGGTGCTTACCATCCCCCTTTCTTAATCTCATCGACAGAGTAAAAGTTCTTAATTTGAAAATAACTAATGACCATATATTGTGGATGTCGTAAGGTACATCCGTAATGCAATCGTGACGTTAGCAGACTGGAGAGACATACCTACACATGTGTAATATGAACTGACTAAAAAGACATCTCTGAAGACCGAACTAAAGTCGGAAATGAGCCAACGTTCTCTTTTATGGTATGTAAGGCAATGGGCGGATGTAACTTAAGTCTTCCTCGGATCTTATGGTGTATGCATGTAATTACATGATAAATTTTAAAATATATTAAGCATTTTTACTGACATAATAATAATATTTGCCAATAGCATCAAAGAATGAAAACCCTGCGAGGAAAACTTCTTTTCCATTAACATTTGCATTTCTCTTATCTTGCGTCGTGTTTCCATCACTTTTAACCAGGTTAGATAAAAATTGATGAAGGGAAACATTCATGGACAACACCCATGTCCATTCAGTCTCGAAACCGGAACTTTTGAACAAAAGGAGAGTCAATCTCTCGCAGCTGAGGTGGATAAGACCTGGGGGTGAAGGATTATGCACATGTTTTTATTACATTTTTTAAATTATTTTTCACGATCTCGTTATCGCCGCTGAACTCTTGTTAAGGAACGTGATGTGAACCATGTAACAGAATGCGTGCGGTATCAATTTTCTCCTTCCCTCAATATTCATATGTCATAAGATTTGGGAAGGAATTAAGGAGGCATAAATAAGATCACGACAAGGGGAAGTAGCTTTTCATGTTACTTAACCCAACCTACATCCACACTTCCAACATCACTTGGCGTAAGACACCTCCTAAAACGAAGCAGTTTCGCAACGTAACATTTTCTCCCCCCCCCCCCCCCCGACAATATATACATATACTTTTTTTTTCTCTGCCGGCAAGAATGGTGGGCCACACTTCCCACATTGCACGTCCAACCATTCTGATTTCCTGGTCGCACACTATTCCACTTTCTAGCGATAACGTAACAACAGGCCATGTAACACCGTTGGCTTTCTCCGATGACATAACAGTGGGAGCAGGCTCCCCGCCGGAAGACTAAAACCACGCGTCTTATGAAACTCTTTCGCACCCCCTTCCCCTGGATGTCCGCTTCTCTTACGGCGAACGAACAATAAGTTACTGAAAAGACGGGAGAGAGATTTTGTCACTCGCTTTGGTTAGGAGGAAATGCTTAAAATCTGCCTCTTTATGCCCAAAACAACGACGTTCCACAGCTGACACCTCGGGACGAAGACGCTGGACCACGTAGTACCAGATAACGCTACTAGATGGCAGATAATGGGTGCCGACAGGCCGAGACGCGACACGGGCAAGCTGTTGCTACACCTGCTGCACATTCTACATGCACTGACAAGTGTAACTTTTTTTTAAAAGGCACATTGCACGCGATTGATTCAGTTTGATTCCTTTCGCTGTACAAGCACAAGGCGAGAAGATGGTTTCTCAACAATGCACACAAAGAAGCAACAACGTAAAGAAAAACAACACTTTTTTTTTTGTTTTACTTACTTCACGAATAAACAGCAGAGGAGCGAAAGAAGGCACTTGTTTCCGTTTATATCCGACACAAACGCGAGCACAGAAGATATCCATTTGGCACTAACTTGTTGCACTTGTTTCCCATACACAGAGAACGCCACGAGGGTATGTAAAAATGCCGTTCTCGGCCACACTCACAGAACCGACTGGCAACGCTCCGCAACTTAGTCCGCCGCAGGGGAAGGAAGATCCTGCCCTCCCCTCGCCCCGTTTCCCCCCCTCGCCCGCGTGCAGACCAACTTGGTTTACGTAACGGCGCGGCCTGGGCCGATGTTTTCCTGCACCGAGAAACACGACAAACAGTGAAAGCGCTTCCCGCTCGCGTTTCGTATCTGCTGGCTGAAGAGGGCATTACGTCACCCACACCGGACATACCGACGATTATCTCCCTCCCCTCTCCCCTTGCGCCTTGCTCAACCCTTCCCCGCCGGAAATACCTGCCTTAGCAACAATTACTCTCAGATACTTCGCAATAGCCTTTTTCTGCCAGGAAAGCGAAGGAATTTTTCGTGAGCGACTGGGTGAAAAAGAGCATTTGAGCCAGATTTTCTTTCAACCAGTGGTAGACGTAGTCTACGTCTACATATGCTGTCGACGCGTAATCTACGACTCGATTACTTTAGTTTATAGTTTACATAGTCTAAATAAACAATGCAAACTGCACTAAAATTAATTCATGACACTAGTCTACGCAGATAATGTAAACTACACTAAAAATTAATTTATGACCAGAGAACGGGTTTATATGTACTAAAAAGTATTGTATATGTAAATATGTATTTACTTATTAATGAAAATTTGGACCTACACTTGTGAAAATTGCCATTTTCATTAAGCGGCTCGCCTAGTTAAGTAAATTTCATTAGGCTTATTAAATGTCCTCCTATTTGGCCGTTCTAAGGCGCTCTGCTTTGGACTCCGAATGCGGGACGGCATGGGTTTGAGTCCGCCTGGGTTCAGTCTCCAGGTTCTCAGCTTGGGTATAGGGCCGGTGGCAACCCAACATCGTGAGGAAATTGGGGAGCTACGAGTGAGTAGCGTAATTCTGTCTCGGATATCTCCTATAACAACTGAGGGTTCGACGTGCTGACCCCACGTCACCCCCATTACTGGTTAAAGATCTCCGCACCTCTGGGTAGGATTGTGGGAGGGAGACTGGCAGTCGGGAGATAGGCCAAGGCCCTTCGAGGGCTGTCGCGCCATGGGTTATTTATTTATTTATTAAATATGATGCAAAAATCAAATGCGAAATGTAGTTTATCTTACGAAAACAATGGATTACAAAACTTTCCTTTAAGTGAATCTCCTCCTATTACCCCTAAAGACAGATTTATATTAACTGAAACTACGTCCAATATGGCATAGCGTTGGAAAATGTTTCAAAATATGGAAATTATACGTAAAAACTAAAAGCTAGCACATGTAAAAATATGGAAAATAAGAATATCATTTTTGAAGCTTACATATGATTCGCAAAGATAATACAAAAGAACATTGATTTTAGCATCATATGAAGATATGTATTTACATAAAAATCCGCTCTCTGTTTATGGCACTGTTTTGAAAGATTTTGCCAGTTTTCAATTGTGTTAGTTCATATCTAGAGCATTCAAAACAATCCTATTACAACAAAAACTTGTAGTAGTCTCTTTCACTTCCACACTACTTTGCATGTTTTACGATATTATCCTACTTGAAGTCAAAACTAATTCCTTCTTATTTTGTTGTTACAACAAAAACTCTTCCGCCTGCTTATGCTACTTAACTATAGTTTTAGACGTTCCACGGAGCTATCGTTGATTACTCTCCTGTTTATTGACAATGAACGAATTACATCTTGTTCAGCAGGTCTCTCAACTAAACGCAAACTTTATAGGAAACACTTTTTGTTGTTAACCACTGTTTTCAAATGAGCGTCCCAAAACTGCTGCAATTGCATACTTCGATTCGCAAGAAACTATTATATTCCTGTTCGTTTCATTTCCAAGAAACAAGTCCACTTTGTTTCTGTGAACGCAGTTAACACATTCTTCCAATACAACGAAGACAATGCTTATATCTAGTTGCACCTGATTCATACAAATAACAAAAGTTTGATAATGGCAATACATTCCTGAACTGCATATCTAACCTTAGTCCTTCACATACATGAGGCCTACACTCGTAGTGCAAAATCAAAATACCATACATCATTATACTACCTTGTTGTAATAGTTGGAATATCTTCTTTTCAATTCGTTATAAATATTTTGTTTTCATTCTAGTATGTGTCAAGAAATTTATCGAACAAAATGCATTTATGAGTACACTTTTTTAAAGAAACAGACTTGAATTTTACATTGTTGTATCTTCAAAGCAGCAAGATTTCAAGTGATTTCCCGTGGTAAAGTGTAGACGAGCCCTTTCTTAACAATCAATAACATTTTCATTCTTCTATGGCGAATGCTTTTTACTGAAAGCTTCAGAGAGCTATTTCCTTTATGGGACTCAATATTTTTTTAATCTGAAACATTTAATTCATTACAAACAACATTGCAATCGTAATTTTACGCTGTGGTTACGCTAGTTGTTCGCAGCTGCGTACCAAAGTTGCATCGGTTCCTGCCCGGTGTCAAAAATGTATTCCTCAAAATTCAGTGTACTTGAGCTGAGGAATTACTTCCTTGAAATGCATGGGTTATAAAAAGTAGATGTATTAAGGTGAATGGAGAACAGAGGGATATAAATAAAAGGGCTCCCAATTTCGTTAAGTGGCTTTTAGCAACGACAAGGAAACCTGTGCATAGGATAAGCAGAGGAACCATTTAAATTAGCATCGGAGAGGTTATTTAACTTCCCATTTCTGCCGCTTCTGGCTAATCGCGAAGATGAGAATGAGTGATGATATGATGGCATTGATGAAAGCACACTCACAAAAAACATGCATGCCCACACCAGGATTCGAACCCGGGACACGTGGTGTCGTAGATCGGCCCTACAACCCGAATCCCTTCAATTTTTTGTTCGTTTATAAACCTGCCACTTTTTCTCCTTTAGATGGCGACTGTTGATAAGCAATGAGCCCTCGAAGAAAAAAAATTGGCTACGGGTCTGGGATAATCAGTATCAGAAATTAAACTAGCAACGGAAAGGCAAGATGAAAATAGGGCAATCAGTGTGACAAGATAGACTAATCAGTTAAACTAGCAACGGAATGATAAACTGAAAATTGGATAATCAGTACAATTAGTTAAACCAGCAATGCAAAGGCAGATTGAAAATAGAATAAAAAAACCATAAGCACATAACACGATTGTGTAAATTATATATATATATATATATATATAGCTTATACAGGGTGATTCAGTAAAAGCGTGTAAAAGTGAAGCAAGAAATCAGTTATGCACCCTGTCGTTAATCGTGCTCATTGAAGTATAGCTTATTGAGATCTGCCTTCTGTTATCAAAATCCATGTAGAACTTTCACTTCAGATTTCAAAATATCGAGTAACTGTTCATTTTCTCCAAGTTTTTTTATTTTTAGTGTAATTAGCAATATTATTAACGTTTTTACTGTAAAATTATAGAGCCTGGCAATTCACAAAAGCAATAGCAACAAGAAAATAAATTATGATAACATGCTTTGGGTTCCATATTTTTATTTATTTTAACAATGCCTTCTATGTTGTACTTTTGCTGTTTTGGCGATTAGGGGGGTAGGGGGCAGTTGCCCCCCTCACGTTTTGCCCCCGTACTCTGGTAAACCTTATGTACCAAGGGAAAGTAAAGTGCCCTTGCCCACCTAATTTTGGCACCTTACCCCCCCCCCCCCCAAGTTTTGAAACCCTATCGCCGCCACTGAACTCTTGTATGCCATCATCAGAATTCTACCATGAACGACATTTTTTATGTAATTTACATGCTTTCATCCATATATTTAATGGAGACATAATCCAAAGCTAATGGAAATAATATTCTACATACATTTAACGTTTCGCGAAACTTAAGGTATATGCTACCCTGTAAAAATTCTGGGACTACAGCACTGTGTATACAGTAGATATACCGTCTTGAAACAGCCACGTCCAAATTTGATTTGGCATGTATTTTTTTTTCCTTTTAACAGATATAACACATCGCAAAATATGACGTCAGACGCGACGTGTGACGCAGACAGGACTGAAGGTCAGGTTTCCAAGAGTCGCTTCCTTCTCCGGGCTACGGCGCATCGTAAATCCAAGCAGTTCTCGTTTGAAACGAAACTTCCTTATCAAAATAAATTAAATTGTGAAGTCAAGGATGTTAATCTGCTACAAGATTGAGTAGTAGTTCCTGTCCCTTAACTCAGTTAGTTCGCACCTAGGTAGAACATCTGTCCATCCACTATATTTTCAACTGCGCCTGGTAATGTGAAACCAATGGGACCGTGGGTTTGAATCCCATGTACGTTACGAATATTTCCCCATGGTTCTACTTTCATCCATTTCAGTAATACATTTCCATCGGCGCGACTAAACTAAGAGTTAGAAAACTGACGTACAATATTACGCACGTTACAAATGTTCAATCCTGAAGGTGATATATGCGGTGATATATTATTTCATGTTGTGTTTAAAAATTGCTGTTCCTAAGCTTTATGTCGAAAGCAAAATGCAAAATCTGAACCTACTGGTAAATTACTATTGTGGAGATATTTAATCTCTTAGTAAGTAAAATTTAGTTCTGAATCAGGCACGTATATAGAAATATGTTTCGGGGAGGGAGTCCGAACCAAGTGTCTCAGGAATATTAATAATAATAATAATAATAATAATAATAATAATAATAATAATAATAATAATGTTTAATTTAAAATAATTATATTAAATCAAGTTAATACTAATTACAATACATAAATTAATATAATATTATTACTACACGAATACGTAAAAAGACTGTGTAAGAATAAAGATATAACAGCGCATATTCATTACGTAGCTTACCTGTAGTTAAGATCGAAATAATTTACATAAAAGCAAGTGACCTGGCAATGAAATTAATGTCAAATAGATGAGGAATTGAATATTTGTAGAATAACAAAAAAAGATATTACATGTAGTTGGAGAAAAGTAAGTTTCTGATTAATATTTAATGCATATTATTTTGAGTAGTAGTGTGCATAAATCTTCTTTGTAATGTCATTCAAAGCCGTATGATCCCAATATAATCCTTGCTTTCTAAAACGTTCAGAGGAAATTAATAACCATCGATTATGCAACAAATGCTAATATTTTCATTACTTAATTTTGGTACTTGGCAAGTCTTTCGGGGGATCCGGATCTCTGAAACCCCGTAAATACGTCCTTCCTGTCCTTCAAAGCCGTATGATCCCAATATATTCCTTGTCTTCCAATAAGTTTTAAAGGAAATTATACAACAAATGCTAAACGAGTATATTTTCATTATTTAGTTTTCGTACTTAACAAATCTTTCGGGTGGGGGAGAAGGTCCAGACCACCAAAATACGTACTTCCTGTCCTTCAAAGCCGTATGAACCCAATATATTCCTTGTCTTCCGATAAGTTCAGAGGAAATTATACAAGAAAGGCTAAACGAGCATACCTATTTTTTATTATTTAATTTTAGTACTTGATAAGTCTTTCGAGGGGGGTCTGGAACCCCTGGACCCCCTAAATACGTCCTTGTTCAGAATACCCAAAGATGAGTCAGTAGGGGGTCTGACTGTCACGCGTGAAAATTAAATTCGATTCCAGGGAGGGTAATATGCAAAAAATTTTATCTCCCTACGGTGCAATTCACAAGGGATACTTTCCTTTGTATAATCGTCATTGGAATAAACAAAAGGAGTATCTTTAAAAAAATCACGATTTTTAGATACGCCTTATGACTATTCCAACGGCGATATGTGTGTGTGTTTTTTTGGGGGTGTGCACTGAAGCCTTCGTCGTCTATGTTTATTTTATCGATCTGCAGAGCTCATGGAATTTTTACTATCCCTCTATATATGTAAAAAACAATAGTGAAACGCTTTGTTTCCAAAAATATCCTAGATAAATTACGATCATTTTCAAAATCCTTCGTCATGATTGGAACGGAATGATATGCACCATTTTTGCTTTCATCTTGCTGGCTGTTCATGTCGGTGGCTCATTTAAATTGTAAACGCCAATTTCCTTACAGCTCGTATCTGAAACTCACCTCACTTCTGGTAGGGGTTGTAGAAAAATTCATGCAGCTCAGAATCTAGGAAGTCAATACTTGCCGAAACACAAATTTATTAGCAGAAACAATGGTTGCAAATGCCACTGCTTACCTCCAAGTTATCTAGACGACTCCCATGGCTGAAGAACGCCGCTTCTATTCCCGACGGGAGCCAAAACTTGAAGGAACTGTTGATGCTTCTTTTTGACGCTTGTCTCCACATGGGGTGCTCTCTAACAACGTCAACACTGCGGATCAAGAAACATGTTGTTATTTTCAAGGACTTCAAACGACAGCAATAAACAACAAAGAAACAGCGAGAAAAGTGCAATTAGTGTACAGGCAAACTGCGGATTTTCTTTCAGCAAATGTCAGAAAATCAGTGGCGGCGATTAGGGGGCGAGGGGGCAGTTTCCCCCCACATTTCGCCACTTTTCCCCACCCCCACTATGCTAAATCTTATATAGAAAGGGAAATATACTGTCTTTGCTTTGCCCCCTTCCCCCCAGTTTTGGCACCTTGCCCCCCGGTTTTGGAACCCATTCGCCGTCACTGCAGAAAATCATTATTATGGTAAAAATTACCGTCTCTTCAACATATATATATATATATATATATATATATATATATATATATATATATATATATATATATATATATATATATATATATTGTTTTACTGTGCATAAAGTGGACTTAAAACAGCAACTCAAACCAAACCAATATATATATTGTTAAAATTAGGACACATCACAGTAACGGCTCATGGTATTTCATAAACCACGTCTTTACAAACAATGCAAAACACACACACACACAAACACACTTCTCTGCATTGCAAAATTTTAGACTTCTTCCCGGTGTGAAAATGAAAACGTTTTCCTTGGGGAAGAATGCTAACCATTACTGAATTCAAGAATATACAGGAAATGCATACAGCTGTATTACTGCAAGAAAACCGAATCTCACTTTTGTGTGACACCACACACACACACACACGCACCCCTCCCCCCCACACACATGCACCCCTCCCCCCCACACACATGCACATTACTACTACTATTATTATATATTAATATAAAATCTCGTGATTTTCATTTTCATTTATATTACTTGATTTCTCATTGTGCAACAGATTTAGATGTGTTATTTTTCTAGAACCAATATTAAAATTGAATTAATTCTTGTTGGTTCTTCATATTTGAAGTTCCAACCATTTTCTTGTGCAAGGGGGGCCTCCCTGATGGCGCAGTGGTAGCGTCGTTGCCTTGTAATCAAGGGGTCTCGGGTTCGATTCCCGGTGGAGGCACATAGTGGTTCGGATCCCACTTTAAACTGTAGGGCCAGTCCCGATTAGCCTTACTGTGCATAAAGTGGACTTAAAACAACAAATTAATTAATTAATCTTGTGCAAGGATTTTGTGTGCCTGAGGAAACTAGAAACCTTGTAATGATGATTTTTCCACATGTCTCATGCACTTCTTGTATTAATCAATATGTTACTTTTCTTTTAGCCAACACTATACCGCGTTTGGTAGAACCTGTCCCGGTTCCCCCGCTAGTTGCTCCCTGTCTTTTCTCGGTGATGTGGAAAGTCAAAGCCAGGCAGCCAATTAAAATACGCAACGTCGCAACAGCGTCTACGTAAGCGCCTCTCTTCTGGCTTTCATTCGCTCCTCGCTGCCCAGCAGACGATTTTTTCCTCGTTTCTCATTGGCACCGAAACTGTTGAGCGCTCCCTAGCGCGGGAAGCGGGACAGGTTCTACCAAACGCGGTATAGCAAATACTTAAATCCCTTTTACGTACTTCATGATAAGAAGGGGATATTGACAGAGCTATGTCTCTAGGTTCATTGTTATAATGGTCGTGTGGAAAGGGTTGAGCTTTCCGACAGGCGCTCTAATGTCAGCCTCTCTTCCACGTACTACACACAGGAAACTGTATTCTTGCTTGCAAACAATGCTCTGGTTCCTTGACCCACAGCCAGCAAGCTCCTCTGTGGGGTTTCTTTTCTAAGTCCTGTCCATGTGCTTGTAATAATCCATTCATCCATCTCATCTAATCAGCATTCATTCTCATTGTCGTGATTAGCCAGCAATGCCAGAAAGGCGACGTAAAACAAATAATTATAATCAACAGTTCCCAACTGTGCTCCGCGAAAACCAAGGGAAATAAGTAAAATAAATGTGACAAGATCTCAAAATTGCGAATTTACGTAGCCATAACCTGTGTATAGATAAGTATTGGGTAAACCAGTTGTAAGTCTCATGCGTCACCTGAGCCAGTTTTACCCACCCCTGCCTTCTCGGAACTGTACAAATGATTTTACCTATGTGGGTAACATATTGTGGTGGTATCTTGTTATTATTTTTTTATAGTTAAGTAAGTTCCTTATTTCTCTGAAATTAGTGGAGAAAATAACATTTCTAATGAAGTCAGACCTGCAATAGTAAATACAGCTGTTATTCGGTTTAGTACCTATGCAGGTGCTGTGTAAAAACATGCGAAGCAAAATGAACCAAAATAAATGAATCAAAATACAGGGTGGTCAAAAAGTATGCGTACCCCCCCCCCCTCTTTATTTCCTCACTACGATGGTTATGGTTGAATGCTTGATATGAACACATACCTGATGGTTTAAGTGACCGGAGACCGTCCTTTTCGTAGCACGGCCAAACTCTGCGCCATATTGTGGCACACTTCACGATGCAAGTGTGAATAAGACCTTTTCCGGGCGGTGACGATCCCTTCAATAACGTTCTGAAGGGCCTCCAAGAAGTCCCAGAGGTGGTTAATCAATGACACAGGTATGTGTTCATATCAAGTAATCCGCCTATTACCATCGTAGTGTCGAAAATAAAGGGGGGTACGCCCACTTTGTGACCACCCTGTATAATAAAATATCGACTAACAACTTGAAAAATGAGCCAAATATGCCAAAAATGCGTGCGTACAGGTGCCTTTGACATAAGGTCGAAGTTACGAATTTCTCTCCTGAAAATTGCTCCGTAACTAAAAAAGTTAGGAAATCGCTAAAGTAGTAGATAATGGGACACACATCCACGGCTACTCAGGATTCGAATCGAAGAGACTCCCCCATGCTCACCGCTAAACGAAAACAATGGTTCCGCATCTGCTTGTGTTCTGCGAAAAATTGCTTTTGCATTAATTTTTGTTCATCAAAATGACACTCGTATTCGTACTAGTGGTAGCTCATTTGCACGTGTAAGACCCGACACCAGGTTGTTATTGCATTGCAAGGAACTGTCGCAGCATGCTCGTCATGCACACATCGGTGCGCTGCCAGGCGAATTGAAGGCTCAGGAACTGGATGATGACACATGCAGTCGAAAGTTTTATTCGAGTGTTGATTGCCTGTGTCAAGCCATTTGCGAGGAAGTCACGTACTCTTCCTTGTGCGGAGGAAGTACGGAGAATGATAGGATTATGTTTGGCTCTTCCATCGACTGACCTTCACCAGAGAGAGGAGCTTCCTTCTTTTATTCCCAGCACGGAAGTTTGCATGCGTGATCGACCCCGGACGCCTAAAATTAAGGGAGAATTCACACTTAAGATACAAGCGACAGGCGACACGTGTCACTTGGGAACGAGCCAATCACCAACCGTAAAGGCATGACAGACCGCACAAGACTGCGTTCGACTGGTGAAATCCTCAAGCAACACTTATATCCTGTCGTTTGTTGAAGGTGAGAAGTAGAAAAAACACGTCATCCACCGAACCGACAGGAAAAGAGAGAGAGAGATAGAACGAAAGAAGAGAAAGAGAAAATCGAAAGAGGGAGAGAGGCAAACAAACCGACAAACTACTTGATCAAAGATGTTAACAAAAAAAGTATGGATTTATTACATAAGAATAAAAATTGCAGTGCAATTTCAATGTGACGATTTTACGTGCAAATAAACATCATTAATGTTACACGCAGCTGTGAACTCCTTGTTATGGGCACAATGACAGTAAAATAAAATATATATAATTCCATCCATAATTTAATACTCAGGCAATAGCTAATAAAATAAATACAGCGCCAATCTGATGTTCCTGGCTCCTGTTATCAAATTAGCTTGTATTCCTCTATTCACGCTTCTTTTCCCACGCTTCAAAGGAGGTGTTTCGCAAGAGATCTATTCTTTCTCGCACATTTGTTCATTTTGGAAATACGTAAACACTGATCTAAGTCATTAAGTATATCGAAAATTGGACAGCTTGACTTTTGAATCACCCTGTACCAGGGTGGATAAAAATCATTACTTTTAGTAATAAAAATAATTCTTTATGATTTCGTATTTCAATCGGATTTTTTTATTTAAATAAATTTAAAAAAAAACAAGAGTAAAATTGCTTGTATGCTTTTTGGCACCATACATATAAATATCTGGTTTTGTACAAAGGCTATTTCTGCTAAACGGCCCTCTAAAATATTTGAACAGTTTGATTAAAGCAAAAAAAAATATATGTAAATATTCTTTTTTCTGTTTCTGATGAACCTACTATGGAAATGCTTGTTGAGTGTGTTAATGAAACTATAGTAATTTCAGTATTTTGTCCAGTGAAAATAATACATTCTGAATATACTCTATAATTGTAACAAAATATTTTTTATAGTTTTTGTAGCTGAATTTTGGCAATTTTTTAAGATAATAGTTTGCAAAATATCAGCTGCTATATTGATTTACAGTTAATGATAATGACACTATTTATGATTAGTATTTTGTGTGTTATTCTACACAAAATGTTTGTTATTTTTTCCGATAAAAAATATTGAATTTTAAAACGAGAAATTTAAGTGTGTTTGCAGTTTACATATTATATTTTCTTTCGTATGAGCTTCTCCATCAGTACAAATATTTTGTTCCTTTATTTTCTTTTCTTAGAGCCTAATAAACACCATTATATGATTACAAGATTAATGTACTTTCACCAAAAGTGATTTTTATATATACAAAATCCTTAGGGTGTAAATTATTTCTTTAGATTTATTTAAATCGCGATTTAAATCTACCTGATTTACATGAATCCACCTTACCCTGTTCACAAGAATAAGAATTTTCACTCGTTTTAATATTAGCAATTGGACGAATTAGAATTACACAATTGATTTGGTGGAACATTCAATCCCTGGTTGCTGTCTGCCATTTTTGGCTACTTGCGACAATGAGGATTTGAATGATGATCAGTTAAAACTGAATCCACACATGCCCTAAGCCAGAATTCGAACCCGGAACGATGGTACGGTGGCGATATAGTGAGTCGAGAACTCGAAGGGATCGGCCAAAGAGGCGGTACAGATTGCAGGCCATTTATGACGAGAACGCCTTCGGCCATCCCACTGCACTCTTGACTTTGCAGCTTATCCTTTGTTCTTGTGTGTGCGCGTGTGTGTTCTCCTTCGACGCAGGAAGCAAAACTCGACACAATCGCCGAGTGTGAAGGCCTGCACAGTGCATGCAGGTGTCTCAAAGGAGCCTAGTTCCGGCTTCCGTGATCTCCATTCGTGCTGACTCATCAATCAGACGCTTTATTTACATGAACCACTCACACAAGTCCACCACTAGACACTGAAAGCATTGTTCCACGATAAATTCCTCCAATCCCAGGTGCAATAAATGAAAGGGAATCACATTCTGTCCACGTTCAATTTAAATTTCATATAAATGCTGTGCAGAAGGATACTAAATATCAAACACACAGACGTGTGTGTGTGTGTGTGTGTGTGTGTACACAGAGTGTCACTATACAAAACTGACAAACTTTCACAGCACGTAGAGGACATCAGGCCAACCACCTTATTTTTCTTCGCATGTTTTTTTTTTCTCGTTAGGACTCGTCTCTGAGTCTCGAAAGACGGCAGATTTTGTATCCTGTATGTATGCAGCCATGCTTCACAGATTCATTGTTGCTACTGTCCTTTATTTTTGTCTCTAAGAATCTATTTCTCTCTTCATTGCTCTCTTTTATTCCTTGTTCTACCTTTCACCTTTCTTTTTCTGTTTCGTTTTCCCTCCTTTTTTTCTCTTTTCCTATCTCTCTCTGTCTCTCCCACATACACACACACACACACACACACAGGTAAAGTTATTCCCTCTGCATTGCACTCTGCAATAAGTGCACATAGCGGATGGAGGCAAGGGTCCCACACATTTACGATATCGGCCATTGAGGATGTGATGTAATCAGGACCACGCTCCGGCTGCATTTGCCCTTCAGGTACTCACTGATTAGAGGCTGGGTCTTTAGCTCTATGCAGGGACATTCTCACCTGAGATTGCCCACTCCGGGAATGGAACCAGGGTCAGATGATATAGCGCCTGGACCACCGCAGGCTGAGGGGTATGCTAACGTCATCGCCTTGTAATCAAGGGGCCCCCGGGTTCGATTACCGGTGGAGGCACATAGCGGTTCGCATCCCACTGTAGGTCCAGTCTGGATTAGCCTATCTGTGCAGAGAGTGAATTTCAAACAAAGTTCAAGCAATTATCCTTTGAAAACATTTTTTTTTCAAATTTTGATCCCCCCCCCCCTCGATGAAAATTTTCTACACGCGTCGGATGGCCAAATCCGGATAAAATTTTATCCAAATATCGGATAATTTTCTATCCGGATTTGAAATATCCGGATATCGAATGTTGATATCAGGATATTCGGATAATATCCGAATTATCCAGATACCCGATATTCGGATTATCCTAAATGTCAGGATATCCGAATGTGTACATTATATGGACAGATTTATTGTTTATACGTTTTACGGGGTATCCACATATTCTTTTATTCGTCACTTTCGTATTTCATACGTATTTTCAACGTTCCTTCATCAAATCTGTTCTATCAAGATTATCTGGATATCCCAATTATCCCCTGCATCCGAAACGGATATCGGATAACTTGAAATGCGGATATCCATTATCTGGATTTTGTAGCAATCCCTAGGGCTCCACCCTATAGCAGCGTGTTGTGATGACCCACCACTGACAACATGTGCTCCATCCAATCTCACGATCTGGTTCGGAAAACAAGATGTCGAGGAACCACGAGAAGACCAAATCCCGGTTCCTGTTTCTTCTTCCTTCCTTCGAAGGCGAGCACAGGGAGAACGGGAGGAAAGGAAGAAACGCCAGGAGAGACTTTCTCCGTGGCCATTGAAGTGTGGCTGAGCCATTGTCTTCGCTGAGGACGCCGGAAGGAAGAGAGGCACGCCTTCGCAATGAGACAGATCATGCGTGCCTAAGAGAACGCCCGCCTCCCGAACTTCCTACCAGAGGCGCGCCCAAAACACTTTCCCGCGAAAACCCTTACGTTTGATCTTATAATTATCGGGAGTAAGTACGACATGGTGTTCGAAACCGTGAAACAGATTGGGCAACTATAATTATTTCAAATACAAGTATTACCATGATCATCGCCCATCACTAATATTGCTTGCAAAATAAAATTAAGAAAACTTGTCGTGATGTTGTTTTTTGACTTTTCTAGTTGAGAATTTTAATAATACTTCTTATCTTACGTCACTTTTTCTACCCCTTTAGGCTTATCGCGACGACGAGGATGAGTGATGGTTAGATGAAATGAAGGAACACTTACAAAGGAAAGTCCATGTCCAAGCAGATCCTCTAACACAGAACCGTTGGTGGAGAGTGTGTGAGTTCATCCAACCAGCTACGGGATGACGTGGTCAGCACGACGAACCCGCCAGTCGTTGTGGGTTTCCATGACTCGTATTTAAGAAGATACAGTATGGAACATTCTGAATAATTCGTCAAGTTACTTGTTATCTATACTTTATACTATACACTCAGATAGCCCTCCTTAAACACAGTACATTCCTTGCTTATTTTGCATTCGAAGGAGATGGAAAGGGGCACTACTGCTCTTTCCGCAAACAAGCATAATATGTTTTCGCCAAAGAACTATTGGTCGCAAATTCAGAAATCTACACGGCACAAATAATAATAATAAAAATTAAATTACATCTTCCATCATTAATAAATATCTAGTTTCTCATTACATGGAATAGTAAAATATAAGTAACATATCAAAGAACAATGAATTACTATAATGTGCAGAAAACACTGTGTGAATATTTCTTTCAGTTGTGATGTTATGAGCCGTTCAAAGCCAGGAATGTATGCATTTCGAATCCCTGTGCACAACGGGGGGGACTACAGAAGATTATGGCTAATTTCTTTGCCCCTTCTATCGCTCACCAACCGCTCTTCCCAAAAATGTTACCTCAATGAGTGCATTGTCTCTCTAAATAACACTAACACTACAGCCGGAATTGCAGTATAACCGTGCCGAAAATCCCCTTGGAAATAAATTTCTGACAGGTTTAGTCACTGGCTGGCAAAAGGCGGCTGCAGGTAATGGCCGAGCAGTTAGCTTTGGCACGTACAAAACACACGTCGAGATTCAAATGATGCAAGGATTGTTCACCACCGACCACCAGAAAATTACTGCTATTCCTCGGCTTGTAGGCGTGATGAAATTCTGCACCTGTGATCACAATTATTTATGGGAATTCCTTCGAGAAGAAGGCAGCAAGAGGCGGAGATGGTCATTTCTACCCGCTGCAATCGGGAAAATATTTCCAGCAATGGCCTCTGTACTTTGCACGGAGCTACAACTGCTTTGAAGCAGGGGAAATACATTGACGTAGAATCACATAGCAGGGAATGTACAAAGTCAATAGTTAAATGTACTTGATTTCATAAGTTTCTGAAGAAATTAGTTACAAAATTAATTTATCGGAAAATACACACAGAACAAGAAATGTGTCAATTGACATAAAATAATATGTTGACTCCAGTATCACATTAAAATGAATAAACAACTCATGATGCATTTTTGGTGCATCACCAAACACAGAAGAATGTATCATTTATCAGTTGCTATTCTGTGTGATTCATTAAAATGTTATCAATCGAGATCATACCGGATTATTTCAAAGAAACTAAAACTGACAGGTTTAACTGTCACTTGATGCACCAAAACTACATGATGTTTGATGCATTTCGAGTTCTGTGAAAATATTTACAGTTATCATTCTACTTAGGTTTGTAAACAACTCAGTGTGCGAATTAATTCCACCCCACAAAACATTTTATCCCGGCAAAGAAAATTCTATTTATCCCTGTCCGGGATGTTTTTATACAAGCCCGTAGCTAGAATTGATTTGTAGACCAAATCCATTATCGAAAGTTTAACAGTATGAAATGAAGATAAGTTACGTGTGTGTTGGGGGGGGTCATCAAGTTAATGTAAAACATAAAATTTAGAAATACGTATGATGCACATACTACAGTTTTTTTCTATATCTTCTAAAACATCTCTTGAAGTGTTAATTGACTTCTACTGACATCATCCCTTACTACATACTCCATACTCCTTTTGATGATACAGATATTTATATCATAGAAGAAAAAATACAAAATATCCAATCATAGTGCCTACAGTACATTCCACCCCTGCCCGAAGCAATAAAACTCCCTCCGTTCCCAAAAATTGAGCTGTTGACCTTTGACGCAGATGTGAAAGGGGGCAGCGAAGGTACAGATAAGAAGTTGCCTTTAAAAAAAAAAAAAAAAAAAAAAAAAAAAAAAAAAAAAAAAAAAAAAAAAAAAAACTTTCTAAAGTCTAGAGAATCTTCTACCGAAACTTTGGCTCATAATCAATATGAATGAATGTAATAGCTGTTGTCTGCATTTTCACTTTTCACTGCAAACAAATTATTCAAAAATAGCTTTACCAAATGACCTAATGTCAAGGGGGCTGATCCCCCCTGGCCCCTGCCTGTATTTTATCCCCTTCAAAGACCATGGAATTGAAAGCATATACGAGGTAGTACGTATATAATTTCTCAACTATGTAACAAACACAATTGAAGAATCTTATGTGTCCAGTAATCAAAGTTTTCCCTGATGAAAAGTATGCAACGGTGTGGATTAAACAAGGACACCATTTTGAAACTGACCAACCTCACCGACCCAAAACACAAGCAGGCTGTTTTCCACATTAGTTTTCAAGGCGCAGTGCTGATATTTTCCATGTATTCAAATGTTTACAAGAAACATTGTAGGTAGGTTATATGGACGTTAAGTTTGAACTTAGTAATAGAAATTTGATCAAGTGTTCGGTGTTGTAACTAGTTCGATAGCTCTTTTTGTTTATAAGTTGGAGTTCTGTTAGAATGTAAATATACTGTTTCTAAATATATATATACACACACACACATAATGTATTGGTGTGTGTTTGTAATTATTGATCTCATGTTGACAAAGTCACATATAAGGGCCTACAGGGTGATTCAGAAGTCCCTTAACGCCCCCTATAAAAAGTAAAAGAGTGAGGCTGATTACAAGAAACAGATTAGGCTTAGAGGGAACCACATTGGTGCGTTCCAATCGGACGTCCGCCATATTGGTGACTGCCATATTGAATTCAACTCAAAAAATTGAAATGCTAAGGGGGTGATGTGATGTATATATGACACTGTTTTCTCACACCTGGAAAATGATACATTTGCTACAATCATCCAGTCGTAATTTTTTCCTGATTAAAGATAGATTGAAGAAACCTTCACCACTGCATTCCTCATGAAATTCTATCCTGATTTGTAGTCTGACTGCCACGCGGGAACCCGGAGTGGGTGACCAAAGGTCGGAATCATTCCGGCTTTGTCTCCGCATAAAGCGGCTCTAGGGTCCATTCAGCCTCAAATGAAAAGGTACCGGGGAGGGGGGGTTGTAAAGGCGGCCGCAGCGTGGTGTTGATCACATCACCTCCAAGATGGCCAACGTCGAAAATATGTGGAGCCCTACCCCCACATATACCCTAAATGAGCCTTCATGGCACGGTGCTATATGCACAGGGAACTTTAACTTTATCTGTACCCATGAGTAACTAAGTTTATTGTGTACATACGTAAATACGAACCCTCTACTTCGTCAATGTCTGAGGGCCCCCGAAAGACTAATTTGTCTCTGAGCGGCCCGCACTTCCTGGTTTTGCGGCTTGTAGATCCGGCACTACCTAGGGTACTTAACACTGCGAGCCAATAGTTTAATTTACTGACTGCTAACATATACAAATTTGCATACTCAAAAAAATTAAATACCCGAAATTAAATCACAGATACGCCTATGAGTGGGCATCCACCACAGCAAAAAAAAACTACAAACAAACAAACAATCGTTCAATGAAGTAACTTGTTTACAATAAATCTCCTAGAAAATAAAAAAAGTTATGGTTAATGAACTTCAAGCCATTACTTCATGTATTGAAATGAATATATCTGATATAATTTAACGAGGTAACATGTAAAAAAAAAATCGAAAATATACTATAAACAAACAATACACCCGACAACGTGCAACCGTTACGTGCAAACTTTGTAATAATCGACGCCTGGAATTTGGACCGGTTCCAATAGGAATGCAAGTACAGGGCAATAATCACGAGAATACTGAGGAATGATTACTCCCGTGCTTGTACTGGCAGTTGACACTCCTACTTTTTTTGCACAAGTGAAAGTGGCACTGAGCCTAACCACCAATTTTCGTTACAGCTTGATATTGTTTTACGTTTTTCCTCTCCCGCCATCCCAAATTACCGACTTAACTCTGGAAGGCATTGTTAAATCACCATAAACCTGTTAAGTGATTTTCCCCCACATCCGACACGATTTACAATCGTAAATCGAAAAGAATGTGATCCCGAAAAGGAATCACTTTTTTTTCACTCGCTAAGGTATTTATAGTTATGTAAGAACTTGAAACAAGATAAATGTAAAAAGGCCACATCCTTTTTTCACTTAAAAAATTCCACTTTTATGTAACGAGCTAGTGTGAAAGAACGTAAACAAACAAGAATGACTGTTGTATACTGCGTAAATAAAATAAGAATGGTTTCCTCTGTTCATGATTAACGTAACATCATCGAGAAATTGAGACGCTTTTTCCATATCCATTGTTAAATAAATACATACGAGTTCTAACCTTGTGCTCGTAAATAGAATTTTAGCTTTTGGGTGAAGAAGCACACAAATGTACTTCTTGTTTTAATAAAGTACAACTTTTTATGCCGAATTGTACTTGGTACCCCTTACGTACAAGCAACCCAGACATACAGATGAGTTAAACGGATTGTCGAGAGATCAAGTTTTGCCTGCAGGTAGTTTCGGAGAAGGGTGTATAATCTAGGTCGCGTAAAATAGAATGGTGATTGATGAGACTGATGAAGGTGCAAACAAATACCTTATCTGGAATCGAACTTAGGACACCATGATCTGCCAACCATTCCGCCACGAAGGCTAGCTGGGATAAATTACTCGAACCCTGGACGATCTGCTGTATTCTGTCACATTTCCATGATCCATATACCCAAGAGCTTAACACCACAATACAAACTTGCAGCCACATTTTCAGCAGGCTTTGTTTGAAAAATCATATTTTAGGCCGAGAACGACTAAAGCATGCTTATATAGCACGAATCGAGGATGAGGCTGAGTACTCTCCTAAATGCATAATACACAATAGACAAAATAAGGGCGGTAAAAAGGTGCACTCCATCAGCTCGTATTGCTACCACTCACGCCCTCTTCTACCATCAGGTTGATTAAACTGCTTGTGTGGGGGCTAAGGTAACACATTATAAATCAATGGGAAAGGCACCCTTTCTGGCCTTTGCAAAGGTGTGGTTCATACACAGTGGCGTGCCCAGGATTTTCGAAACGGCGGGTGTTACTCTCATTTTGCCATCTTTTCCTGCCTTTGACGTTCTTTCCTTGGATGCAGGGCCAAGAGGGGTTATTACCGCCAACAACCGACCCTCCCCTTTGGAACGCCACTATTCATACACAGGTGGATGCAACAGTCAGGGCTGGATACTCTTCAAACTTGTCCACGTTCTTATGGTATTGGCAGTTGGAAATAACTCAGGTTCTGCTTACAAGCTCGTGCGAGTAGACACGGTGAAAAGACACCTAACTTTATCGATTTCAGCTTTGGGTGTTAGCCCACAATTATCCATAAACTCGGAATTTGGGTTACGCAGCACGAGAAGAGAATCACATCCCTTCCGGCTCTTCAGCAAACGTCTACTCTCGTGACAGCCACGAGGAAGCATCTGGGAACCGACACCTGTTTCCAAACGCTCTACGGCTTCGAATACCGTAAACGTTACCACGGCAACTAGTGACGTGTAAAAAAAGAGAGAGAGAATAAAAAGGAGCCGAGTTCAGCATCGACTTCCGCGTCTCCTGCTGCGGTCAAAACGAGCACCCACGCCCGCGGGAGACGGGCCCCGGTAGCTCCTCGCTCGCAGAAGGATGACCTGACGGTAGGAACTGGCCCGTTACCTTCCCGCAGCGCCCCCCACCACCCAATCTCTGCTTTCAGAAACCGCGGTTCCCACGGAAACAGAATCATCCTCAAATTGCAAGGGCCACTTGACTTTTAAGTTTCCAGAAGCCGAGCACTGCTGCTATTGTGTTGTCATCTTTAAAATTCGAACCCCCAGCCCTTCGTCTAAGTCAAAAGTTACTTGCGTAAATATTGAACAGCGTTGCGTGTTCATATATTGATATTTGATTTCTTCTTTTAAGTCCACTTTATACACAGATAGCCTAATCGGGTCTGGACCTGCAGTTTAAAGTGGGATTCGAACCACTGTGCAGTGATGCCTCCACCGGGTATCAAACCCGGGATCCCATGATTACAAGGCGACGACGATACTACTACGCCAAGCGAGGCAAGGATATATTTTCTGCACTATATAGGTAGATATACAAACGAATGTAAACGTTCCAGAACATCAACATACGTTCTTCAAGAAATTAATCACTGTCTCGAAATGAAAGATCTAATGATAAAAGTATTGTCAATATTACTAAATAACGTTTCCACTTTCTTATTCCAATCCTCCCGCTCTCAAAGAAATAAAAACGGGTGTCATTGCCGTGCTTAGAAGTGATTTGCGGGAGAATTTGCTCAGAACACAGCATGCAACTTGTGTTAGATAATACATGTTACTGTTTCATAGCATGACATGGAAGAAACTATACCTTACGTTTTCGAATTATATCACTATGTACAACCTCAGGGTGTAAAGGGGTGGCCTTTTAGGAAGGCACTCAAATATCAACCACTCTCTTCCACGCAGTACACGATGGAAACTGCATTCTTGCAGGCAATCGATGCTCTGGCGCTTGAACCCCTGAGAGTTATTTTTTTTGTGTTCTGTCCATTTGTGTTTTTGATTGTCCACCCTAATCCACTTCATATAATCACCATTCCTCCTCATAGTGCCGATTAGACAAGAGTGACGGAAAACGACGTACAATAAAACAAAACTACAATTGATATATATATCATATAGAAGTTATTCGTTACTCAAAATATAGCTATGTGCACAATGCATTAGTATCTGGGAGGGAAGGGGAGGGGAGGAGGCTGTACTAATATTTCCTGTCTCTATAAAGTATCAATGAATGAAGAAATACAACGATTTTTTTAAAAAAAGAAACACAAAGTCAACGCAATGGTATTGTACTGTACACAGTCTGACAATATCCAGAAACGTGTAAACAGGAGAGAATTCCTGCAAATTGCTAGATTGGAACTTCAATTTAATTAAATGAGAGGAATAGTTTGTATATAGAGTAATTACAAGTTATAAAATTGTGCAGCATGTTAAACAATATAAAACTTGAAATAGTTGTTATCGAATTATTGGAAAGACGTAAACTCATTCACAGTATGGTACTTTCATTTATACTTAAATCAACTTCACACCGTGATTGCATATGGACAATATTCAATAGTAACATAAAAGAAGACAGATAAGTGCAACGTGTAATTGAAGTTCAGCATTACTTTCACATATGTGCAAGAACACTATGCAAACATCTTTAAATTACAACTTACATGCACAATTTCTAATATAAATTCATACTTTCAGTCACGGGGAAAATTATAATTAATCGGTTTTCATGTTATCAATATGCTTGCAAATGATAATTAACTTTTCATCCTTACAATTTCTCACTCATTAAGTGCTTATGCCATTTATGGCAGTCGTAAAAACATGTATTAAATGCACATATTCACGTCGAAAGTTTATTTTCTCTTGTGCATTTTGATGGATGATATATCACGCATAATCAACAACGTAACATGCAAGAATATCGCAAGGATTTTATTTTTCATGTGATGTACGTTACCAATTTGGGTCTAGGATGGGTGTAGAAAATAGAGCTCAAATCTATTTTCTCTCCCTCTCTCTCTGTTTCTCTCTTTACATACCATACGTTCATTCGTACACTGATGCATTAATAGTGATTAGTTATGCATTGATTTTATTTACTTTGACGGAATAAACCGAAAAAAAAACTTAATAAATGTTGGCTGATTGTGCTAGTGCAAGGCTAAATGCGATTGACTTGCCTTGCCAGCATAATTTCTTAGGGATTCATTTTTATTAGTACTTGATTTTAGTAGGATTTCTTTATTACTACTAAAAATGATGAAAAGTAAGCTGCAAAATTTATAAACTGACATCATCAGGAACTTTCCTTTGAAAAATGTATAATGGAAGATATTATAGGATAATATAAGATAAATATTACAAAGAAATGATTTTACCCTTTCAAAATTCGTGGACATGCTACTACTAAGAATTGAGAGAAGGGTAGTCGACACATGCAGTTACGCATACAATATTCCCCCACAAAATATATATCTGTGTAACTCGTGTTGTAAACAGTAACTGTGGCTGAATTATCCACTATATTACGGTTAAAGTGACCGAACACTATGCCGCTGTCACCATGAGCTCGCTCTTGGTATTCGACAAGATCGTAAAAAAAAACTTACGTCTCGTGTGTTTTAATCGTTGCTGCTTTTTCCCGTGACCAACTGGTTCGCTTCCAGCGGGCATGTGACTTTTTCCCGCTCGCGTTTTCTTTTCGGTCCGCGTCCGCTCGTCAGTTCACACCTTGCCCGCTCTTTTCCTGCCAAGAAAGTATCGCACTTGTTCCGTAACTTACGTAATAACCGACAGCCGAAACCGTTGGGTCTGCCTTTCGGTGCATGAATTCATTTACGGGGTCTCTCTCTCTCTCTCTCTCTCTCTCTCCCGCCACCGGGGGAAAAAGAAAGAAACGGTCTTTATTGGGTAATAATAGCGGTTCGTAAGAAAACCCAGGAAGTAATTCTCAGCATATGTGACTTTATTTTTCCACGCAACCTGATTCCTTCGGTCGTGTGTGAATTGTCGAAGGAAACCTTTTAGGTTTTCAAGTGCATCTCTAACAATGCGTTGCACCATACCGACGGAAAAGTAAGCTATGCTTGAGGTATGGATGTTTTGCAATATCTCGTACCGAGAACTGTCCCACGCTATTTTTCCCATTTGATCGCAAATTTTACAGATTGATAGATGGAATAGCATTTGTAAGTGAGTAAGAAACATGATAAGTAAAAACAGAACTATTTAGCGCGAGACTTTCCGATGTGGGTGAGTGGTTTTCAAAAATCTTGATCGGCCACATCTTCTACGAAAAATGTATATTCACCATTATCTATACACATTCTTTTATTTATATCCCGAAATTTGTCAATTACATTTTGACAAGTTGGGCCAGCCTGATTTTGGATGTGCAGTGCCCACTCTGGTACCCACTTGGCGCCGCCCCTGCTCCAACATGACTATTACAGAGTTGTTATATTTCTACATGCATTACCTACATAAGTAGATGGTAACAAGTGATTGAACTTTGGGAACAGAAAATGGAAATTTGCAGATCTTCATCTCATTTATATTTTTCCTAAACTAAGCCATATCCTAAAATGGTTTGCAACCCAATCTACCTCAATGTAATTACATTTGTCTGTGCATAAGGGTTGAAAAGTTTTTTTTTTTTTTTTTCGAACAGCAACAATTTTGTACAGTGACTGTGCAAAAGCAGTAACTAAGCTCATGCTTGCAACAAATTACAATTGTTCCACAAGTATTTACAAACACCTAACAACAAATATATCCTAAATGAAAACTCAAAATAATTACATAATTTAGGCTAACATATGAAAATATTTTCTCTTCCCCTTCCTTTAGATGTGTGACTGCTTCACATCCTTTTTTATGCTACATTAAATTAAAATATAAGACTTTATTCCCAGTTTGAAATTTTACTGCCACTAAGAAATACATTACAAGACTGTTTATAAGTAGAAGCCCCTGCAATTGATAGTTTTCATCTTAGGACAAGTAACCTGCAGGTTTTAAACTTATCCCCTCCCCATATACGAAAAGTGTCACACTACGACTAATACATTTTTCACAGCGAGCATTAAAATAATTATCTGACGGCATAATTTACTTGATTAACAAACTCCAAAACATATTAAATAATATAAAACGAAGTACATGTCGATATGGGACATCAAAGAGATGTCGCTTTCTCTTCGTCAACAATTTTCGCCTAAGGGACTTCATAATTCTCTTACTATGGAAATTATTTAGTTACTACTTAATGAAAGATCTGAATTACTGATACCCGATCGTCACCGAGAATCGAACCCTCGACAATAGTAAATTCATAATTTGATGGATTTATGTGTGAGAGTACAAACACCTCGATCCTTACAAAAATTACAGGTGCTGCACAATTGCTTTACAAATGTTGTATAGTGTGTCATTTTGATACACTTCACGTTGTAATTAAGTATTTTCATTGCTCGTTACAATTAGGGAGCAAATATAGTGATTACTTCAGCTAGTTTTCTTCATTGTTGTTCTTGTTGTAGTTATTATTATTGTTACCAATAACATAAAACTATTTCAGATATTGCAACAAGGCGGTGGTCCTGCTGATCAATGCAACATTGTCATGAATACAAGAAACATAAATTGAACGTCCCATGTACTGTAATTCTGCAGCAAACAGGCGAAAATTATTGCAATTTACAGTCCCGGCGTGTGTGTACTGATAACGCAATGGGGACGAAGTTGATAAGTAACGAAGTGCAATCCAACCGCAGATAAGGAAACGAAATTCAAAAGTGCCGATCTGTAAGCAGGAGCACAGGTCAAACAAACTTCCGTTATACGTGAAATACACGATAACAATCTCCTTTTGGTGTAAAGTTTCGAAGATATTACAAACTATTTTTTTAAAAAATTCACTAGTCTTTTCCCAGTCGTCGACAGTGCAGGAATAATATGTTATTTTTAAGATCAAGTTCGTGGATTTTGACGGTATGCATTGCTCTAATACAGGGAGGTTATTTCAGTCGTTCACCGCCAGCGTGTCGGCCGTTCGGCGGACTCTTCATGCAACAGGTCCCGGCAAATTGCATTACAGGAAGTCCGTAACAGAAACCGCTTGTTTTCTAATGTTTCCACTTTTCAAAATTACAGTTACAATTACAATTGAAATAAGCACTTAACTTGTCGCAAGGATTGCAGAAAAAGGTGCCCTCGCAATTACAAATATTTCTGGCACCTTATTTCTGACATCTAATCTTAGATTAGTCATCGCTGCTTTATCCTCAGTTGTCGCGACAGCGCCTGCAGCTTATCGGGGGTTGGGTGAGTTGTCAGCCGCGAGAGGGCGCTTCATACTGCACGTGTCGGCAGTGATGCCAACCGTAGGGACATGTCCCTCCGCATAGGGACTTTTCACTAAATTTCGCCCGCGTAGGAACGTAGGGACAGATTTTGCCAAATGAGGGAAAACGTAGGTACTTTTTTCAATCTTGGTAAATTACATTTTATGAATTAGTTTATCTGGATACTTTAGCGAGGAGGAGAAAAAAGAACTAACTAACAAATCTCCATCAGAATTTTGGAACATGTTATCGGTTACCAAAAACTTTCAAGGCAAGTTCCTTTTTGAAAACATTTCCACTCTCGCGAAAATAGTGCTAACATTGCCGCATTCTAACGCGGAAACGGAAAGAATATTTTCAATGTTAAGTGATACAAAAACAAAAAAAGGGAAATAAAATGGGACCAAAATTGTTAAAGACTGCAGGAAATACAGCATCACCAACCAACATCTATCTCTTCACAGCAGCAGCATGTATGACTTCAAATAACATAATCAACAGTAAACGACTCAACGTTATTCATTAGGGGTGTGCTGGATTCTTTACTTTAAAAAGTCGTTAATTCTCGACGTTTTCTGCCTTGTAAGTTTCTGGAACTTATCGAAAGTTGTAAGTTTTTATTCTAGAAATGCAAAAACAATCACTTAAAGTGAAAATGACTTGTAAAATTCGAGATTTCCAGTGCTTCGGGAAATTTCGAACATTTCCCGTCCAGAAAATTTTCCGACTTGGTCGGGAAATTGCAAATTTTTCAGTCCCGAATGTCGGTATTTAAAAAAATTACCGTCCCGATCCCGTCCCGACCCAAAACATTCTGTCCCGCACACCCCTATTATTCATTAAGGCAAGAATTTACAATACCGGACCAGTCTGTAATTTCTATGCTACGTGTTATACTCACGAAATAATTACTCGTGATGACTTATCTCAAGTTAACATGTTGTGGTGAGGGGGGAAAAAATGTTCATTAACGTGTAGAAGTTGTAAAATAAGCTTTTCAATTCTCGCAATGATTCTCTGTATACAAGTATGGTAGCCATATTTGTTGATATGAACAAATTACAATTAGTTACGCTGTCTACAGCGTTGCCACACTGTTGATTTCATACTTGGAGAGCATGGATCGTGTAAGAATGGCGGAAGAGAACAGTAAAAGAGTTGTTAATGTTGTACAGATTTTTAGGTGGAGTGTGCAGGCGGATGGCTGTGGGCTAATTAATAAATTTATGGATTTCAGTATATTGCCCAAAGAACGTGCTTACATGTGACAGCGACAATCACGATGTAGAAGAACTGATTTGATTATAGGTAAATTTGGCAACAGTACATCAATCATAAAATTGCAGGATACGAAAATGGCGTCTTCGATGATGAACGTTTGCTGTTAAAGTGCTACGAAAATAATATTTTTTATCGGTTCGTAATCACAATTACCGCAAAACCATTCAGGAATAGCCCCACTGACCATTCTCGGTAAGGTTAGGTTAAGTTAGGTTAGGCAAGGCAAACATACCGGTAGTTAAAATTTGGGCTCGAAAAAAACATGCACGGGTAGCCCAACAAACCAATGACGGATAGCCCCACGAACCATTCAGGTACGGTTAGTTAGGTTAGGCAAACATAGTTAAAATTTGGGGTCGTAGTAATATCAGGAATGTATATTTCGTTTTTTAAGTATTGGAAACACAAAATCTTCCGGTAAATAATGAGCAATCGTGCCGATCGCGGACCACTCAATTTCACTTATTTTGCAATTTCTACACGTGACCCCCCAAATCTTAACTTGAAATTCGTGATTAGGAGGCCTCAATTAGTGAGTATGCAAAATATTACAAAAATCGGGGAGGGGTCATGTATTGTAAATTCGCTCCTTCATTAATTGTGGAAGCACCGAGCAGAAAGATTTGGTAAGTAAATGTGTATATTTTATCTTCAGTTTTGCATGCTAATGAGGTGTTGTTTTTTTTAGTCACTTTACTTGGCGTAGGGACATTTGGTCAGTTGTAGGGACATTTTGACTACGTCTGTAGGGACATTGCTGAAAAATGGTTAGCAACACTGTCGGCTACCAGACGTCAGTGTTCGTTCATGTTCAATTCTGTTTGCGTTCAACAGTACGCGTGTTGCTTATACTGTGTTATTGTAATGTGCTACTCATGGCCAGTGCTTTATTGTGTGTTAATTGTTATTCATTCATTACTTATGTCGTTAAACAAATATAGTCTTGAACAGAGAGCTTTTATGTACGATAATTACGTGAAAACGAATTCTTGCAGAAAAGTGGTCAGGCAATTACGAGAGACAGGATCTCTTGAACCTAAGAAACGTGTTGTATTGCTGTTGAAGGAGGTCATTTTCAACATCTCTTATAACACAGGAGGTTAGTGATCATCATTATTGTTACTTTTAAATATCACTTTACGCTTTCGGTTTGCTTTATGCGCCGGGATGATGTCTTCCCTTTCTGTCAACTGAGGATAAAGTAGCGATGTCTAATCTAAGATTTTCTGTCAGAAATAAGGTGCCAGAAATATTTTTATTTGGGAGGACACCTTTTCCAGCATCCTTGCGACAAGGTACGTGCTTATTTCAATTGTAATTGTAACTGTAATTGTGAAAAGTGGAAACATTACAAAACAAGCGGTTTCTGTTACGGACTTCCTGAACGCAATTTGCCGGGACCTGTTGCATGAAGAGTCCGCCGAACGGCCGACACGCTGGCGGTGAACGACTGAAATAACCTCCCTGTATTTAAAAATTACCAGATGTGTTTCGGATTGTATGTAATACCTTACTCCGTGGTGTAAGCAACACATTGAGAGCAAAGGACTGCTTTTCATTGGTTGATACGTCGCTGTTTTCTGGCTTTCGAATATTGTAATACTAATATTATATTTCAAATTAGTTACCGTATTTCTTTAATATTTCCATTATGGTTGTCTAAAACAGCTTGAGAATTGCAATGCACATTATACAGTGAACCATTGATTTGAATGATCGAAATACACAATTTATATGTTTGTTTTATCAAATAATCATATTGACGTCATCTCCTGTGGAGGTTGACCGTAAGAAAAGAAAAGTTTTAATTTTCTTTCCCGCCATCACAAAACACTTGTATTTCAAGTACAGTCACGGACACTTCTGGGTTGTAATAATCGCATTTACTTTCAATGAAATCGTTACAACCCAGAAGTATACAAGCGAGCTACTGAATACAGGTTTCTTTTCCCCCGTTGTAATCGCAGATAAGAAAGATAAGTGATGTCTTCCTGTTCCACGTTGTTCGTACTTACCATAGTTGAAATAAAGGTCACTAGGTACAGTCACCGACAATAAAAATGGAACACCTAGATCCTGACGCATTCCTGAACGGTGTTATGTGTGTTGCCTAACTCTACGGCGGTGGAACAAGTTGCCATTGAAAATTTGCTATTAGAATCCAGTTATCGCCGTAGTATTTCAGGATCTAAAGCCTGTTCGGCGGAAAAACAAACTTCAAATTCTATTTTTGTCTATTTTGTCGAAAGCCAGGTTGGACCACATGAATCGCTGAACCAATCGGCTTGGTCCAGTTGCCGTGGTGAAGGCAAATAAATCCCTGTGGTATTCTGCGTTGCCAATTGTTTCGTTTCGAGTCGTTTTAGAAACAGGTGGCACCCCCAACAAGGCCAAGCACGCCGAAACCAAATGGTTGCCGCCGCGTATCAAGCAAATGGGTCTCCGAAATGCGAGCGAAGGGTGCATGTTGACAGCAAAAGATCTCGTGTACGACTGGAGAAATATCAGACGTGCAACAACACCGCCCCCTTGTAAACTCCCACAAATTGAGGCGAAAAGTCTGGGTTTCCTGAAGTTTGGTCTTTGGCCGGTCGGACTTCAGGTGTTCCATTTTTATTGTCAGTGACTGTACAACTGCGAACGTGACAACACCGATTTAATTATATTAACTTGTACATGGTATATCACAGACATAAGAACGTAATCATGTATTCGCATCCTCGTCCTAAACATATTACAAACTCTCGTAGTAGTCAACCACAGATTATACACTTTCTTACTATTTCTTCTTATTCTGAACCTACCAAGTATATTATAACATTTTTGAATGTTTAGTTTCCATTTCTTTGGAGTGACGTTTCTGTAACCGACTTTTCACCTCAACGACCAAAATCCTCGAAGAATCTACTCATAATTAATTGTTCCCTCAAATCTCGCATAATATTCGTAGATCAGAGATTTTCCACTTAGTAGACACTATCAATTCCACTCAACATCAAAATGTTTTTTAATAACAATTTGATGTTGGAAGAGTCTGAATGCTTTTACATGCGCGCAGACCGTCCGCTGGACGGATGAAGTCTTGCCTTTATTTCAGCAGTAATGCACGTAGGTGCTGCAAAAAAGGTTTCGCCCTTCCGATATTCCTCCTACATTCAATCACAGACTATGTCAACGGCTGGAATACCCACGGGAAGAAGAAGAAAACGCGAAGAGAACCTCTGGCGGTTGCGGTTCTCGGAAGCAGCAAAAGGACAAGCGTCTCCCATTGGCTCATCAACCACCGTTGCGAAAGAACAGGAAGGCTTGGCCCCTTGCGTTGGCGAAACGTAATCACAAGGAGATGCATCAAAGAGATATATATTTTTCTTTTCGAAGCACGCGCGACCCGAAACGAACCAATATACACCTCCGCGTATTTATATGATAATCAAATGTGTTTGTGCGAGTGCAATTCTTTTCGCATGGATATGAGCCGAGTCGAGGCGGAATTTCTGCATCTGAAGTGTCTGCTGCATAAATTATTTCAGCATCTTCTGTCGCTCCTCCCACTGACCCTAGCAACGGTGGGTTCCCCCGTCCGGAGCTCGCTAATGAGAATTCCACATCGAAGACGCCAGCAAGGAGATAGATGATGCTGGAAAAAAAATTGACTCCCCGTCAAGATTCTTTGAAACAGGAAAGTGATTCCGCTCATGTACTCCTAGTTCGAAATTCCGCAAGCATCTGATTGGTTCCCTTTTGAGTTGTTCTCATGTTTGAGAGAAGTCATCAAAGGTGTTCTAGGACCGTGATTTCGAATCCCAAACCTCTGTGCTCCGTCCTTAATAATATTACTATTCTTCTCCTACGCAGATTCACGATCACTGAATTCGATGTGGATAGGTGGAAAGACAAACGCGATGCAGAATAGAAACACGTTTCCAATGCAAGGACTCGTGTGTCTTATGGAGACATACCAGGGGCGATTCCTCCATGTAGGAAGTGAGGAACTTCCTACAGTTCACTTGTACTTATTTCTCTACTTCTCTACTTTCTAGGAGTTTAATGCGTTATAAAATTATGAGCGCAATGTACGTACAATTGACTAGATTAGCTACTGTCAAGAGTTGACTGCTTTCGCACGCACCAGCAGCAGCCGAAATACGATGGCCACAGGCTTTCTGCCGCTCGCTGAGGAACCACGGCGGTCATCCTACAGACAGATGGGTGAGGGGTGGAAGGGGCAGTGAAAGGAGGGGCGGCGAGGTTGCGAAGATCGGGAGGACTGAGGAACCAGAAAGTTGTTCCTCACTCAGCGTTGCCAATCCCAGCAAAATGGTACTAAACCAAGCACAGTTTGATATTTGTTGGCACTTAGCACCCTGCTTTTGACATAATGGTAAAATCTGCAAACGCTAGTCCCTGGGAGAAGAAAAATCGAATTCAATGGAATATATTTTCAGGAAATAGAAATAATATTATGCCCAAATCTTATTTCTACTTCACCAGCGGACATGTTTTAAACGAAAGGGAGTATGCCAATCCAGCGGCAAGCTTTTTTACAAACATGCCATGATCCATCTTCTATATTTTCTTCATCCTGCCCGATTTAGTTTGTCAGGAGATTTTGTGGTAGGAAATCGGTGGAAATTTGGAGGTAAACAATTTTCTCAAACCTTTTAAGCTATGTTGAACCCATGTTGTTTGTTGCACAATTTTAAATAATTTTGGGGGAAAATTTATACTATTACATAACTGCTAACAATAAGTAACGCAAGTTCAAAACTCTAGAAAAGTAGATGCAGAATTACAATTGTCCGAAAAAAAAGTAATTAATAATAAATGCTAGCACAATTTAGAAACATTTAGCATAATTTCGATGTTTAAGCGGAACTTTTTGTTATCGTGAATCCACTCGACGACAGGGAGGGAGAAGAAAATCGAAATTCTTGAAAAATCTGAAATATCTTTAATGTTATCATAGTTCAAGGGGAGGAGCAAGGGCCCCTTGCCCTACCTTGAGCATAGGCCTGCAGCTAACATTCTAAATGCAAAGGATAGTACAAGCGATACGTGTAAATGTAATTGAACGCATTTTCCAAACCTTCCTCGGTTTACCATAAATTCTTCCTACACTCCGAAAAAGTCACGAGTCGCCACTGAGACATCCACAGGGATTTCGATGTGCATAAGGGGCAGAAGAAACCTACCGTTGTTATGGAATCATTAAAACGCACCTCTGGTTCAATACCTGCATGCAACCTTATAATTTGCATTGAATTGTATTTCGGTTACTGTGTGTTGCTTCTCTGCCTCTTCAAGTCATTCTCCAACCTGTTTTGATGGAATATCAGTCTCTTGTTGACTTCAATAGCAATTTGTCCCATAACTTACTTCAAGGTATTATATTATGACATTTTAGACTTCTGCTTATATCTACATCTCCCAAAGCAAACACACAAAGAAGTCTGACTTTCAGGACGGATCATATGGGTATAGACCCAAGAGAAAAGCGCATGAAGTAATAAACAGAGTAGGGAAAGCAGCAATCAAAGGCAACACAAAATGTATTGACGTAGATCTGAAATTCGATAACGTGCGACATCATATTCTTATGGAGAAAATTGCCAGAAAGATAAATGATAAAGAAATCATGTACTTGATCAAACTAATCCTCAAGGCAGGAGGAAAACGTAACGAATCATAATATCGATAATGGTTAACGATTTTCTGAAACCAAACATGGCAAATTATTATCTGAATATATGCACGTGTTTTCAATACAGCAAGTACAGCAGTGCTGCTGGACCACAGCATTTCAGTTGCTAAATCCTTTTTCGTAACTTTGTATATTTTTTTTAATATCTCTTTTCTATTATCATAAAAGAATCACTCTGTAAGCCTACCAGTTCTTTCGATTCAGGGCTAAAAATCCATAGCACCATCTTGTGGCGAGTTGACAAAGTATACACGTGTGTTATGTCGCCCGATAGCACAAGCCCAGGGGATAAAGAACATGCTAAAAGGTGACCTTGAACCATCCAAAAACAGGCCAACTTATGACATGAAGGGCTACTTTTCCCCATTGCCAGCGGCTGAAATGCAATCCCATCATCTAGGCCCAGTAGCGGCGATTGGGATCAAAAACCTGGGGGGGGGGGGGGGGGGCAAAGACATAATTTGTAGATAAGGTTTAGCATAGTGCGGGGGAAAAAGTAGCGAAAAGTGGGGGGCAATTGCACCTCCACCTAATCGCCGCCACTGGTTAGGACTGTTGTGTCTATCGTAGTGCTGAAAACTGTTAAATATTCACGTACAGACGTTTGCTAGCGTTTTGATAGATAAAAATATTGTTTAAATCATTGGGGGATGGTCGATTGAAAACGTACTTTTGCAAACATTAAATTAGAATGACGCTTTTTATAAAGATGTAGCAAACGAGTTTCCAAAAAACAGAGAAAAGGCAGTCTTTCACCTGGTTAAAGATCGATTTGAATTAAGAGAGACCTTAAGGAATATAGTATCATGTAGTGTTCTATATGTCAGCATAACTTATCATGAATAAACACTAGATTCTTCACATTCTTACTTTTTCTGGAGCTGCTTCCCCAAGGATAAATGTAGCTTCAGGCACCTACGTATTTGGAAGCAGAATTCTCATGCACTTCAATTCAAACCTTTATGTAGACAAATTATATAACAATATAAATGAATTGAATATCATTTAAGGATATAGATTCTTACAAACGAAGCACGCCGACCGAACACAAATGGAGAGGATTCACCAACTGGCTTCTCCATATCCATGGCCTGCTCCCCTTTCTTCCTTCACTAACATTTATAAACTATGACATTGTAATCAGCATTCTGGTAGTATACTTTCAGTTTCATTCGCCTTTGAAAGCTACAGGACATACAGGCAACTTATTGGTGTTCTTCATAGACATCTGCTCTCCACACAGAACTCGAAATTCTTAAACTGAAACTTCATGCACTTTTAATGCATCAACTGACACACTAAAGTGACAATTTTGTTATCTTCATCTTATCTTTTGTTATCTTTGGAAAAATCGTGTTTGATCTTCACAATTGATGCATTTTAAAAGTACCCATTTATACATTTCTCTGTGTATTTTGACACACCAAAAAGTGCATAAATTGCAGTTTATGCACGTTAATGTATTATTGGAGTCGACATATGTGTGTCAATTGGCATGTTTCGTATTCTGTTTGTCAGCTAGTTCTCGTCAAACAGAATTACTAACCGTGACCATCAAGACACAGCATAAAACCATGAAAAGAAAGATTGTTCTGATACATGGAAGGTTTCAAAGATATCGTCCTAACCAGATGACGATGGAAGCAAGGACGTATTTGGGGGGGGGGGATCCAGAGGGTCCGGACCCCCCGAAAGACTTATCAAGTACGTAAATAAAATAATGCAAATGTACTTTTCAGTAAAATTCTGTACTCGATTGTACTATAATTGATGGTTATCTATTTCCTATGAACTTGGAAGGCAAGGGTTATTATTATTATTAGTATTATTATTATTTGGATCACAGTGCTTTGAAGGACAGTACCGAAGATGTATGCACACTACTGCTCATGATAATATGCATAAAATATTAATCAGGAACTTTACTTTTCGTCAAATGGATCTAACGTTGTACGTTTTTTATTATTCGATAAATATTCAATTCTTTATCTATTTCACATTAATTTACTTTGTTTTTAATACAAAATTTAGCGATCTTAAGTACACGCAAGCTAGATAATAAATATATGATTTTATATCAATATTCTTATACCATCTTTTTACGTAATCATGGAATAATAAAAATGCAGTATTAATAAATTTACATATTTTAATTAATATTTAATATAATTATTTTAATTTAAACATTATTATTGTTATTATTATTGAGACACTTGGTACGGACCCCTCCCGAAATATATTTCTAGATACGTGCCTGGATTGAAGCAATCTGAAAAGTCCTATTGCGTCCTATTGATCATGTAGTAGTTCTTATTCCACTCTAAAGTGTAGGTCCACTCCCGAGTAATCTATATGTGCATAAAGTGCACTTAAAATAAAAAACTCAAACTCTGAGAACACGAGAAATATTCCTCAATTACAAGGGAAGCTTACTTTTGATAGAAAGAAGTTACTTAAGTCAATTCGCCTTATGCACACTGAATTTATTTACCTTGCAATTTTTTGGAAGTGAACTTAATTCGTTTCTTACCGCGACAATTGAATGGCGGTAGCTGTAAAAGGCACGTGCACAAATTCTTGCAGCTTTCTCAAACAGGTTCTACAGCATGATCATTTTTCACGCTTAATGCAAAAGGCTTCTCGGGCATGTTCCTCAACAACCGCACCATCTGTATGAGAAATCTGAGTTATGTTTCAGAAAGAAAAGAGGCAGACCTAAGATAAACTGCTTTCTCTGACAACTGGATTCAATCAATTGTTTGTAATTGATCAAATAAATAAACTAAGGGTATCAAACGCTATCTGATTCGTTTTAAATCTTGGTTTGTTTCTCTTCTATGGTAATGCGTGTGCCAGCAGCAACTAGGTCTGTTGGAAGCTGTATCTCCCCCAAGTTGGTTTACATTTTCCTTAACAACACAGAGATCTTATCGACAAGAGACGAGACAAGATGAGACTCGTCTCTCTTGTGTGTGAAGAGGTCTGTACCATCCTTGGTTTAGTCTCGAGTTGAAATTGCCTGCCTCCCACAAACACCAGTCTCGGTCTTTTCTCGAATCTCGTACATATATCTATATATATAAAAATTGATGTATGTGTGTGTGTGTGTGTGTGTGTATTTGTTTGTTCCGGCATAACTCTCGAACGCCTGGAGCAATTTCAACCAAACTTGGTACACGTACCACTTGCAATCTGGAAATAATATTTTGGCAAGACACCCCTGGCACCCTTTAGGGGTGGGGTGGGAAGGGGTGACATGTAAAAATAATCGAGAACCACCAATATTAAATTCCGCACAAACAGACATCCGTGACTCTATGCAATCCGCACAACGATAATGTTTCTCGGGTTGTCTAACATTCAGGCTGTGTTGCGAATGGAATCCATAGTTTTCGTGACACTCCCAATGCGGTTCAACTCCAAGTTCATCACCAATCGGCATGGGGGGTGAGAGGGGGTGAAAAATATAGTGCCACAAATTACCTAGATTAGTGTCGAATCCATAGTTTTTGAAGTCGCTAAGTTAATTCGTTACATTCAAGTTCACATTTAAAATTAGTTACATTATACATCATAGTTAGAATTAATTATTTTCCTGTCTAATACAAAATTGGGATAAATAAATACCCGGGCAACGCTGGGCAATCAGCTAGTAGTCTGATATAGGTAGGTCATTAATGGAAACAACTTCTCGTTCATTCTTTCTATTTCAGATATGTTATGTCGCTTTTCTTACATTATTGGGTTAATCGCGACTATGAGGACGAATGGTGAGCGTGTGAAATTAGATGATGAGACAAACACGTGCCTTGGCCAGAAGGCCCGAACCTCGGATATCTGGGTTCGTTGCGTGTTACTCTGACCACTCCGCCACGAAGGCTGGCAACAACTTTTCTTCATAAGGTTGTTTTGCTTCATATCTCATTTCGATGCCACGAACCTTCAACAAAAGCATTTTATTTTGAGTGTATGCAACCAGGTTGAACAGGTTCACAATTGTCACAATGGATTAACATTAAAATTGCGATATACAAAATACTGTATGTGGTTTATCTAGAAATAATCGGGTAGATAGATATATGTACATTCACATGTCGCATAGTAAGGCAATTTTGGTTTTCAAATACCATACTATATAGTTTACCGATGTCTTGGTTTCGGTCTCGTTCGTCTCGATTTTACAGATGCCTGTCTAGTTATCAGTCTACAGAGGTCTGATTAGTTATCAGTCTACACGGGTCTGCCTAGTTATCACAGTCTACAGATGTCTAGTAATCAATCTACAGAGATCTGTCTAGTTATCAGATTACAGGGATCTGTCTAGTTACCAGTCTACAGGAGTCTGTATACTTGTAATTATTCTACAGGATTCTGCCTAGTTATCAGATTACAGGGGACTGTTTTGTTATCAGTCTACAGGGGTCTGTATAGTTATTATTAGTCTACAGGGGTCTCTCTAGTTATCAGTCTACATGGGTATGTATAGTTCTTACTAGTCTACAGGCAGTGGCGTGCCCAAGCGGGGGTTGGTGGGGGTTATAACCCCCTCTTTTGGTCCAGTATTTCTGAAAAAAAAAGTCAAAGGCAGGAAAATATGGCAAAATGAGGACTGACTAATTAAAACATATAATAACCCCTCCCTTTTGAAAATCCTGGGCACGCTACTGTCTACAGGGGTTTGCCTAGTTATCAGATTACAGGGGTCTTTCTAGTTATCAGTCTCCAGGGGTCTGTATAGTTATTAGTCTACGGGAATTTGTCTAGTTATCAGTCTACAGGGATCTGTATAGTTGTTATTAGTCTACAGAGGTCTGTGTAGTTATCAGATTACAGAAGTCTGTCTGCTTAACAGTTTACAGGTGTCTTATCAGTATACAGAGGAGAGTCTGGTTATCGTCTTGAGTTGACAAGTCATCTAATGGCCTGGTCTCGCTCTCGTCTAGATATTTACAGAGTCGTCTCGGTCCCGGTGCGATCCATAATATCATCGAAGCAATCTCAGGCACTGTCAATCCGAGGGTGAGGGCGGGCGTCACAGAGAGACGATTGAAACCTTTTTATGCTCCCACGAAATAGGCAATAGATGGGCTGGATGGTTCAATAACCTTACAGACGTTTCTCTAACTTTTCAAATTTGTCTGCTGGTCGTCTCGCTTAATTGATAGATTTACACAGGGTGTCGCCGTAGAACACTGACAAACTTTCACAGCGTCTTGAAGTCACCAAGACGAACAACTTTCTTTTATTTTGCAACGTCATGCTCGTCGAGGCCTCATTTGGACGCTACGACCCCTCGGAAAACGGCAATTTTTATCCTGTATGTATGCAGCCATGTGACACTTGTACAGGGTTGCCACTGCCAATTAAATTTTCTGTCGGAAGGCGACAAAAAGTTTTAGCACTCTACGGACAGACTATGTTACGAATCAGGACAAAAGTCGACATCCAAAACGCGCATGCTTCGGGACAAATAGCATATGCCGCCGTTTCCGGAAGCGAAGCAGTATTTCCAAGTGCACTCAGGGCTCGAAGTGAGGGGGGAGGATAGTATCTCCCAAATTAGCAAGATTAAATTATGCAAAGCATTGTCTCATTGCTACCATGTTAAAACATTGGAGCATCTCCCAGCTAGACCCAAGTCTTGTCCAAGCATCCTCCCTGCTAAGAATTTCCACTTCAGTCGCTGAGTGTACTATTGCCTTACTTACCTTTTTCGACAGAAAAAGAATGACATTGGTAACCATGAATCTGTGCTGCACTGCTGCATACATACAGGATAAACAAAATGCGTTACTCGAGTGCCCGTATCAGGGCCTCTCCGATGGCGCAGTGGTAGCTTTGTTGCCTTGTAATCAAGGTGTCCCGGGTTCAATTCCCGGTGGAGGCACATAGTGGTTCGGATCCCCGATGATCCTTACTGTGCACAAATTGGACTTAAAAACACCAAATCGAGTGCCCGTATCGTCGAAACGATGCCTTCACAAGCAAAACGTTATCAAGAAAAGTGGTTCGCCTTGATAACCCGTACACGATGTTGAAATTCGTCGATTTTGCACAGAGACACTCTGTATATAATATTGCAGACAGAGGAGAGATACAGAAACGAGAGACTGAAGTCCATTCCTTCCTCGTTAGACAACGAATTTCCGCCACTGCAGTTTGGCATCCAATCTTTTTAATCCTGCTTCGTCCCCGTCCTCCTCAACCGGAAGCGAGCAACGGGAGAAAGCTCCGTTGCCGTGGCAACCGCGGAGGAAGTGTTGCCAATCGAACAATGGAGCACTTGGAAGAACTGATTAGCTGGAAACGACGCCGTAAACATTCACTTTCAGCGGACATGATAAGCGGTCGCAACGCTTCCGCGATCGCCTCGCGGGTCGCTGCGTGGTGCATGACGGCCAACAGGTGCTCCGTGGCTCTTCTTGGCCCATTTGCCAAAGCACATGGTGGCTTTTTTGAGGGTGTAGTGCCGAAGGCATTCAACTAGGAGCGTTGCCAAAGCAGTTCCCCTCTTCGTCTACATATGCGTCGCAACGTTCTCAATATATTTTATTTGGGACAGTTTCTCAACCAGGAATAGACGCTGTAAATCAAATTGTATCGAATCTGTATTAGGGAAACAGCATATTAATCGGTAACGGCTGATTTAGTCACATAAATGTATCGCTAAAACTACAGATAATTTAACTGATCCAATATTTATAAAATAATAATAAATAAAAAAAGATTCTTAAAACAACCTTTGAAGTGCCACGGCTTGTCCCAGCAGCATTTATTTGGGTGAAGCCTAGTCAACGCACCCAGTCCCATCGCCGCTGTATTCTGGCTCTCTAAGCCAGATTACGCTGCTACTGCTTTTAGGTAGTTCCCCAATTGTACTCACGGTGCTCGGTCAGCATCGAAATTTCGGAACTCCCAATATTTACCTATATTTACCTTCCAGTTAAACATAAAAAGTCAATGGTGCGATGTACAGTTCCATGAAAGCATATATAGAGGATGTGGATCTCGATCGCGAACACACTGGAAGTGATGTAATCAATACCACGCTCAGGCGGCCTTTACCATCCAGAGTTGCTCCTAGGTACCATTTGATTAGAGATTGGTTGAGCCATACAACAATGCAGGGATATTATCTTAAAAATTGTAACCTGGCCTGACCCGCCCCGGAAATCGAATCTGTGTTCTCTCACTGACAGCCAGACACCTTTCAGTTGGAAACTAAAATACCTGAATACTGATATATCTAAAAGATAGATTTTCAGAAAGATAGATTTCAGACAGTTTGTCTACAAAAAGGAAGGTCGAAAATATATTTAGTTATTTTGTCTCCGCCAAAATTTAAGAAAGTTGATGAAGTCGATCTCCATGGGCCAGTGAGTAGGGTAATAATTCATCTGAAATTTGTAAGAGGAGGATGGCCAACTACGATTATGAGACATTAACAGTTTAACACCAATTTCCCGATGTGTAGTGATAGACTTAGTGGATAAAATGAACTTTAAGCCTTTATGTTTAGTGGATAAAATGAACTTTAAGCCTTTATGTTTAGTGGATAAAATGAACTTTAAGCCTTTATGTTCTGATGCTACTTTAAAAGTAATTATCGTTGTTTAAGAAATATATATTCGAAACTCTCCCAATCTATTTTTAAGCAAAAACATAATAATAACTGATGAAAATAAATACAATAGTGCCAAAATTTATTGCATTTTCCATGAGATACACGAGACCATTGAGACCTGTAGGAAGGCCAAGACGAAGATGGACGGTTAACGTTGAGATGGACCTAAAGGTAATCGGTAAGGATGGCAAAGATTGGATAGGGACAGATGGAAGGGTTATGTTGGTGCAGCCATAAACCTTCGGGTTTAAGAATCCTAGAGAGTTAGTTATGAGATACATTGCTGTAGCCTCGATATTAAAAATTTAGAGAGTTTATAAATAATTTCACCTGACTGCTACACAGGGTTTGATTGTAAGGGTGGATGATTTCGGTTGACAATTTTTTGAAAATGTCTCAGCCTCTAAACAACTGTCAGGAAACCGCCTGGAAATGCGCAACCCAACACAGCAAAATTCCAAACTCTTATCGTTTTCCTCCGTGTCTTGATCGCAACTGAATAAGCATCGATTATCCCGTTGCGAGATGTGATCGAAATTAGTGCCTATACAAAACGTAAGTGTTACAAAAAACATATTTTGTTCATTTTTACATCACTCTCCTACCTCCTTAATTAATCGCGACTGAGCACAAAATGGCGAATTGGTGAAACAGATGAAAAAGCACATATAATGAGACGTCCAACAGCAAAGAAACAGAAACACGGTAGGCTATATAGCACTGTACAGGTAATGTGACCATTTGACTAAAGAATTTTCTGTGGAGAACCTCTCATAAAAGCTTATCAAATCTGGAAGAGCAAAACCTTTCACAGAGAAATTAGTTGTTTAAGAAAACATTAAACCATTATAAACGTGGAAATCCAACATTAGTTCTTGATTTATTTACTTTACATACAAAAATGAAAATAACATGTTTGTTATAATTGTAATATTACAGTTTTTGTAATATTTTTGTGATAAGCTGGTTTTCTCCAGCGAAGTTTGTGTGAAATAATAAGGGTTTATGCAGGCTTCACTCCTTCCCTTCCCCTTGTATTGCTCTTGATAATAGTCTTCTGGTTTTTACATAAATTACTTGTGGTTTTCCACAACTAGTAAAAAAGGGATATGATTTTTGTGAACTAAAATTTTCAAAAATATGTCCAAAAACATGAAATTTAATATTACAAATATCTAGCAAACAACTTTATGGGGTGAACTATTTACTCAAGAATAACAAAAAGCAGACGATAAACATGCTAAAAAGTACGAAATTTGGAAGTATGTTATATGCCTAATTTATGTTATAATTATATTCCAGATGCCTCGATATTACAGTTACAGTAGATCCTCACTCCCATCAAATGAAGTGGAAAATGTTAGCTGAGGGATGTTTCGTTGAACTTTGAGGTTAGCTGGCGGCATGTTGACAATGAGACAGCTGAGGGGAAGCTTTGTGGAAATTTTTCTAGGTGGGGAAGGGGTACCATTTCCCGTATCCCTCCTCACTTCGAGCACTGCTCACTCCAGAATCACTCTTCTCCACTTCTATCCCAAACTTCCAGGCCGCACAGCTCTAAGAAAATCAGCAACATGAGTGAATATGGAAGAAAATAAATCCACTTCAGAAATAGATCCTTGTATGAAAGAAGACCTTTATGCCTTGAATACGATCGAAAATGATTAAGATATGCTCAACTCTTCAGAAATGGTCAAATATGCATACATATGCTCTAACGAAGCACCTTAATTTGCTTTTTTCATAGCCTCCCCGATGGCGTAGTGGTAATGTCGTCGCCTTGTACTCAAAGGGTCTCGGGATCGATACACGGTGGCGGCACATTGTGGTTCGGATCACACTTTAAACTGGAACTCAAAAACATTGCCAAAAAATGCAAAGTTATGAAAATCCTAGAGGTACTAATGGGTCTTTACATAAGGCATGAGGTTCATGAAGCTTAAGTAACTTAGAAGCAGGATTACATAACAGATAATTCTGTGCATCAAATCCATTAACATTATCACAATAATTAAACTAAGGAAGCCGTTGGACTGGTGAGCAGGAAGTAGTTTGAAGGATCCTTATATGTAAACACAATGGTGAGAGGCTCTTGCAGGGGCCAAGGCGAAGCTAGTAAGATTATACTAATATGGACTTGAGAGAAACGGGCAATGATAGCGTCAACCGGATTTTGGTTCATCGGAATATGGAGGAATGGAAGACTTGTGTTGCTGCAACACCAAGCTATCAGGCACAGACTATGTACAGACCGAATTCATACATGACACAGCTCTCCATAGCAAAGGGCGATACAAATCGCATTCCGAAATAATCAAAGACCTTGTTGACACTAGATCACGTGGCTGAATGTTCTAATGTGGGATATCGGAGTGGTTAGCACAGCGCGCTGTAATGCCAATGGTCCCGGGTTCGAATCCAGGTCGGGGTAGGGTCTTATTTGTGGGAGATTGATTGATTTTGATTTTAATTTTACTTGGCTTTTCTGCCACTTTTGGTTAATCGCGAAGATAAGGATGAGTGATTATATTTATTGTACAATGAAATTGATGAAGGGACACTCATGAACACCTATTCCCGAGGTCCCTGGCTTAGTAGCGCGCTATGCTAACCACTCCGTCTCTTTGTAGAGACTCTTCATCAGTTTCATCACATCATCACTTTACTTCATCTTTGCGATTAACAGAAAAACGAAGTAAAATGAACCAAATCAATGGAATGTGGGATATTTGTGACAAGAACGGACCGTACACACATGGCCGTATTTAGAGGGGGGGTTTCTAGGGTTCAACCCCCCCCCCCGAAACTTCTGACATGTTGGATTAATGAAAGTTCATAAACCAAAATCTGTAACTCATTTTCAAAATTTTTTTCGAAGCATCTCAAAAATACAAGGAGACAATGTTGAAACGATCCATCTAGAATTTTCATACATTTGGAATTCTGAAATTAGAGTGAAACAGGATTTATTCTCGAAATCGCAGCCCACCGGCGACTCCTCCATTTTCCCTTGTGCTGTCCTCTTTCCAGTGTTGTTCCTGCGTCACAAGGAATATAGACTGAAAATTTCCTCACGATTGTCCCAAAATTCCCTTTCCAACTTTTAAATTCCCTGTCCGGTAAAGTCGAAAATCCCCCTTGATAGGAGTTCAAACGTAGGATCTCCACTTTCGTAGCGCATTACATTCGAGATTGAGGTTATACAATCCATGCACCAGGCTAAGTTTTTAAAAAGAATAATTGGTTCCACACTTTTCAAAATTCCAAACATTAAGTTTTAAGGTGACTAAAATTTCTATCTAACTTTTAAAGCTTTTTCTAAAAGGTATCTAAAATTTAATAACAAAGTATAATAATTGTGCATTTGAGTACACACTCTACGAAACGTAAAAAAAAAAAAAAAAGCCTTGTGCTGGATATTCACTCATCTGCTGCATTGAGTAAGCCCCCTCTAGGATATAACAATAATAATAATTATTATTATTGGTATTATTATTATGGAAAATAATTGTTTTATTATTAAATTTTAATTATTATTGTATAACTGTTATTATTTATATTATTCAAATTTCTGGCAACACCCATGAGAACAATTATGAATGAACCCCTCCAGAAATTTTTTCCTGCCTAAGGCCATGCGTACACAATCCCAAGCACAACTTTGTTCAGCTCAAAGGTATGTGTTGTCTTCACCGTATCACATGTTTGGTCGTGCGAGTACTAATCGTCCCATTATGTAAAGAAAATTCACGAATATAAAATTGCAAAAACATGACTTTCATGTAAGGCTTCAATGGTGGTTCAAATTATTACAGACATCTGAAGAATCCTGCATAAAGTCGTGACATAGACCGAGTCAATAGCAGTAACTGGTGGAAATCAAGAAGTGTTAAGATGGACATTCAACAGAAGGGTGAGAACATCCACCCTGGTATTTTGCGGTTTCAAGTTGTCCAATACCCAAAGGATGCTTTTGTTGACTAGATGAGCGTCTTCAAGTTCGACTATGCTACAGATGTAAATCAGTCCACAAAGCATGTCACATTTTCGTGCGACTGTTCTGTACCCAACATTATTAGAAAAGAATTTCCAAATTCGATTTGGTGGTGTGTTATATATATATATATATAAGTCGTTCATATTATCAGCTTGTGTTATTTCAAATTTTAAGAAAAGGAAAATCAGAATAAAATTAGAGCTGTATAAAAAAATAATTGCCATGAGATAGGTTTGTTTGAATTCTTCTTTTAAGTCCACTTTATGCACAGAAAGGCTAATCGAGACTGGACCTACAGTTTAAAGTAGGATCCTAACCACTGCCATGTGCCTCCATCGTATATCGAACCTGGGACCCCTTGTTACAAGGCTATCAGTTAGGCATTGATATGTGACTACCTGCAACGTTTTCTGTCTTCATGGGATGGCTGAGCTTGTTTCTTGTCACAAGGGGAATCGATTTTGGGGACAAGTTCAATGCAGCTACTTCGGGTCTTATGCGAAGAGAGAGGTTTCACAAGGCGAATATACTATACTTTTAATTACTCCACTCTTATAAAAAATGTACCCCTTTTGGAAATAGTTTAGTATTGCTTACAGACACACGTGTGTCACAGTGCTTTGGTTTTTTTATTCTTACTTTTACCCGTGATACCCCTTACTTGCATTGGGGACTGCTAGTTTGAAAACCCTTCAGTTAGTGGATTAGCGTAGCTATTGTGCTACGAAGACAAATCCTTGGGTCGACTCCTGGGCAAGAGATCTTCTCCATATTTCATCCCTCATCCTCATGGTCGCGATTAACTTAGAAACATTACCTGGAATGGACCCTTTGACCCAATAGCAGTTGGACACAGTTGTTCTCTTTTCAAGAAGAAAACAATGTGCCCTTATGTACACATACAGATCAGTAAAATGCATAAAGTCTATTCTTGCAACAGCGCGGGAAGCGAAGAACAGGGAAGCAGACGAACAAGCGCCAACTAATGAATCGGCACGGGAAAAAAAAGGAAGAAAAAAAGTTTCGCAACCATAAAGGAGAAGCCAAGTCACTTTCACTTTCACTCGACTCTGGTATCTCACCTACTTCATTAGTTACGTCTGGGACACGCTGGTCCGTCCGTCTGCAAATAACTTCTACGTTTTCCCTCCCCTGCAATGATCCTTTGCACATGAGTGTGATGTCAATGAGATCGATGACGGCCAGAACAACACACATACCAACAGCCACATCGATCGGAAATCATCGAACAAAACTTGCGCCATTCAACCCGTGCACTTCCCGTTGTCCGAAGTGGAGCGGCCCAAGTGGGTCACGGTCTCTACCCGACAGACTGCCTCCCCTCGGGCGAAGCGGGAAATTGTGGAAACCACTTCAAACAAAACACCTCCACAAACAAAACCTGCCTTCCTGGACAGCATGGGCACTTGTTCCTCGTTCCCATGAGACGGCAAAGGAGAGCGTTTCAGTGAAAGGAACTGCGATTCGCGAAGGCTGCGTGTTCAAGTCGTGCCTGTCGTGCACCGGCGTATTGAACGGAGGTACCGGGATTTCGAAGTCACTGTTGTCACGTTCGCATCCCTTGTCACAACGAGGAGTTGCACACAGTCCAGTTCTATGAAGTAAACGTATCAACGAGAGCGATATATTTCCTGACCTTACAGCAAGGGCAAAAAAGGTTTAGGGAGATGTCCAAAGGCCGGAACGAGGCAGAAGTTGCTGGGCGGATGGTCCCAAGTTGGGTATCAGTTTGATTCAAGTCCACTTTACGCTAAGATTGGCTGATTGACTTACAGATTAAAGTGGGGCCACGGGGACCAATTGATTAAAATATATTTGCGTATTGAATTATTCATTTTCCCAATTAGAAAAATCGACAATGCATTCTTGAGGAAATGAATATCAAAATCCCACCATGGATAAACGCTCTCTCAGCGAGACGAAATAAAAGCTATACGATGGCGTAGTGGTAATGTTGTCGCCAGGCTCGTATCCAGGATATTATTTCGGAGGGGAGAGCTCATCTCTTATCAGCAGCCGCCATCTAAAGGCGAAAACGTTGGGAGGGTAGAAGGGAATCTGACTGCTACGCGGGAGACCCGGGTTCGATTTCCGAGGTGGGTGATCTTTGGTCGGAATTTTTCCAGCCTTGACCTGCATAAAGCGGCACTGGGGCTCACCCAGCCTAAAATCAATGGGTACCTGGGGCAACCCTGGGAGTTAAACGCGGCGGAGCGTGGTGCTGATCACATCACCTTAAAAATAAATAAATAAATAAATAAATAAATAAATAAATAAATAAATAAAAAGGCCGAGATCGAGATTGTGTCGAGCGCTACCACCCCATTCCCTAAATGTGCTTTCATGACATAGTGCTACGTGCGCCTTCAAAGAACAGCAACCTTGCGAAGACAAAGTTCGGGCGAATTGTACTTATTCCTCTACTTATTCAAATATCGGATAAGGCCAGTCTGGTTTATTGGAAGATATGGGGAGGTCTAAAGTAAGTGATCGCTCTCTTTCGTTAGTTAGCAATTTCATATTTAACATTGATTAGGTTAATCAAATCACTGGAGACTAATGGTGATTATAGAGATAAAAATAAAGAAACAAAGAAACGCGAGTCTCCCCATTATTGTAGTAGCTAATGCTGCAGTCTTGCATTCTAGTGTCCCGAGTTCAATTATAATAATAATAATAATAATAATAATAATAATAATAATAATAAATAACCCGTGGCTCGACAGCCCTTGAAAGGCCTTGGCCTGTCTCCCGACTGCCAGTCTTCCTCCCACAATCCTACCTAGAGGTGTGGAGATCTACAACCAGTAATAGAGTGACGTGTGGTTAGCACGTCGAACGCACAGCCGTTATAGGAGATATCCGTGACTGAGTTACGCTACTCACTCGTAGCTCCCCAATTTCCTCACGATGGTGGGTCCTATACACAGGCTGAAAACTCAGACACTGAACCCAGGCGGACTCGAACCCATGCCGTTCCGCGCACGGCGCCTTAGACCGCACGGCCACGGAGGAGGACCCTGAGTTCAATTTCCGGTGAAAAAAATCCAATGATTCGGATCCTACAGTCCCGATTAGCCTATCTGAGCAGAGTTGACACAACTTTACAATCAATTCCCCATGTTGTAGATGTGTCTGTTTCAGGAATATCTATAATTGTTTAGTGGCATGACGATGGCACCACTAGTACGGCTACAACGAACACGAAAGCTAAACAGATCTAATTTTTCACCATTTGTAACAGCGTACTTGAAGTACTTGGAAAAGACATATTGCTTCTGTAATAGCCGTTACTGGCGCAAACCCATAGCCCATCACTTTCGTATATTCAAGCAAAAGAAACATATAAACTTTTTTTATTTTTTTATATTTTTTTACACCCTACAAATATAGATCTCCGTCAACTAATATAGAGGAAATCGATAACTACACAGCTTATAAACTGTGCACTTCTTCCTGTAGTTGAAATCTGAAGCGATGGGAAGATGCAACTGTTTCTTGATATTGAGTAACTGATTCACAGGCTGCTGTCTGGCTGCCATAGATACTTCGCTTGAAATTTGGCGACACACTATCCGTACGATAATGAATAAGGTCAGGGTGATGTGCGGAAGTGTCGACGAGAGATAACTAAGGTTAAGCAGGATATCAGAAACTCAATAGGAAACTTGCTGCACAGAAATTTCCCTCGGGTGAATATATTTCAGAAGGTTCTTGATCCAAAGAGAAAAATGGGAATTTCCCGCACTATTCATCAAAGTGCAAGTGAGAAAAGACAACTGCAGCAGTTTGATTTGACTTTGTAAACAGTAATTGTTGATGTACAAACTCAGGAGGGATATCTCCCAACACTTTACTGTAGTCACTGATGAATCAATCAGACAATGGGCATTAGCTTATGTGTATTGTAGCATGTGCACTGGCTCTTTAAATATACAAAGAATGTCTTTGTTCACTTCAGAATCCTCCTGTATACACACATTGCCATTTACATGGACACAACGGGTAAGATGGTGAATTGTTGATCTTTTGAATTACGAGTTCACTTCTTCCCCACCGATGGAGCTACCACAAATTTGAAGTTGTGGTCCCCGTAAGTGCAATTCAGCTATGAGGATTCACAACAGTGGCATATTCTCCATCTTATCGCGTTTACCGCCAGTAAACCAATTTATTTCATATATTTTTATACCTTTATGTGTAATTGCTCCTTATATATTATGCAAACTTTTAAAACAAGCTTCTAAGCTAGAATTTAAGTAAATTATTTAAAGAATGGTTTATGTACGCCACTGGTCGTTCTCCATCGCATCCTTCTGACGAGCGGGTTTCTTTCGCGATTGTACAGTGGGATCCATAAGTATTACCAAGCAAATTGTCCATCACCACGTTTACTCCCCTTGTTTTATGCAATGAGAGCTTCAAGATCTGACACAAGACACCAAACAATCTGCTTACAACCTCTGAAGCAGTATACGTAAAAATACAGTCCTTAAAAATACGTAGGATGAAGATAAAAACCAACGAAAATAGTCATGGACAATTTGCTGAGCAATACTTATCGATCTCACTGTACGAGGGGAGGGCGAGGGAGCCGAAGAAAAAGTGTGGGGGTGGCTATTTAAGAACACCTGGCCTATGTGGTCAGTTCCATCGCTGGAAACAGCGTTGGCGGGAGAACACTGCTTGTTCATTATTGCTTTCCCTTTGCATTGGCAGCGTTGCTACATGGAGGGAAATTTTCCATGGTGAAGGGAATCCCGATCCAGTTTTAGGTTAAAAGGGAAATTTTGTGAAAAATATGGAAATTGAAAATTTAAAGTTGCCGGACTTACGTTTTTGTTTTATTTGCATGCCCCCATTGGTGTTTTATTTCTATTATATTTAATTAACCTAGATATATACAATAAAAAAAGTTGTCATAAGCCAGGTCAATTTTCAGAATACGCCACTGATCAACAACTGTACATGGGAAGTGTTATGGGAGTTGACGATTAGCGAACCAAGAGATGAATTACTCAATCCTTTTCAGTCTTTGCTTTCCTGTCATAAATTAAGAGAAATAAACGGCTTTGTTTCCTCCAATATTCGTCCTTGTGAAGTGCCATCAGGTCTCGAAAATCCATGCTGACTCAAGAGATCTTAGAGGTAAGCTTCACATTCTACCGGTATTTAATATTGTCCGTGAAGATCATAAGGAAAATATACACAAATCCCTTAATTACTTCAGGCTTTCCCTACCAACACTAGGTGTTATGAATTAAGAAGCCTCACCCTGCCCATATGGCTTCCTATACAAGTGGTCGTTGTGGTCGAATTCCACAAGGTATCCCACTTTTCCTCGTTGCTAAAAGAGCGGCATAATTAAGACAGAGAGGAGGTGGAAGTAGGTGAAAACGCAGAGGATAATTATTCACGAAGGAACAGGATAAGAAAAAGTCACGTAAGAGCACCAATGGAAAGCTGGAAGAGAAACGATGAATACTTACGTAAGATGCAGGGAAGGGAAGGTGCCGAGTGAAAGACAAGGAAATGTAGTTTCCATCGTTACACGGTATGGCACATCCTGCTTAGGATATTTCCAACTCATGTTCATAGGCAAAATTTGTTTGACACCCAATACACTACTTGGAATGACTTCATTCTCGGGTCGAAATTCAACCCGCTGAAAACGAGATCGAGACGTAACCGAGACTTCCTGTCCGAGAATCTCGCTTGAGACTTCATTAACTTATGATGTGGTATAAGTCTGTGTGAAAATTTCGTATAAATTCTAATTGTCTTAATATGCGACTTATTGGGCCGCATATTACTGTCTGATTACTATTTATAGATAATTAAAAATATTTTTTTAAAACATTTTTGTAGCTATTTCGAGATTCTATTTGAAGGAACTTTGAGTCAAGACAGGTCGCTTCGGTGCAAGGACGTATTTAGGGGTTCTAGAGGGTCCGGACCCTTCCCCGAAAGACTTACCAAGTCGAAAATTTGATAAGAAAATTATTTCTTTCTTTGTTATGACAGCCGGTTTTATACAAATGTTAGTTACCTTAACTACATATAAGCCAGATGAAGAATACATACCTTTCTTCATCTTTTCATGCAACCTATGCATTTAAATATAATTTTTATTATTTTAATCTTATTAATCTATGATTTAAACGTTAATATTGTCACATTATTGTTATTATTATTATTATTACACGTGCATTAAATTGGACGTATTGGTCGGACTCCCCCCCCCCCAAATTAAATTATAGATACGTGCTTACCTTGGTGGCCGAGATAGTTAAGTAGTTGGCGAACATTCTCGCTTTCAAAGGTTCTATGGTTCGAGTCCTGCCTGTTGGACACTAAACGAGCTCGTCCACAAATTCAGTTGGTACCTACGGTAATGGATGGGACAATGAGAACAAACAAACAGCCACTTTCCTTATTCAAGATTCGAGAACACGGCTTCTCATTGGCGTATTTTAAATGTCCTCGAATTCCACAATAATATGGTTATCATCACTTAAAAGTATTTAATTTCTTAAGCACTACCATACAAAATTAATGTTCTTGGGTGTAACTGCAATTCAATCGTGGAGTTGGCAAGTTGTGGGCATTCAGACCTGCAGACCTGTTAATATGTGTGGGTGCGAGCGCGTGTGCATTCCCCACTCCCGAAAGAAAATAGAAAACACGCCGCTGCTATGGTCTTACAAAAAGGAAGCACCTGCGCAACTGAAAAACAACTTACAAATAACAATATCACCCATGAACTTCATGCACTCCATTATTCTTAATGCACGCTCACCGACTTCCTGTATGCCCAAAGGCATCAACAAGAAATGACGTCTTTTCAACTCGTATTCGCGAACCAATTGCACACTACACGGAAGTCTGATTGAGATATGACCTTACTTTACCATAACAACTGGTGATACTTAGACCATCATCATCATCATCGTGCTCGATTCCTGTTCTGTGGGAAAAAAATAATTTTAGGAAGCGAGAGTAGCTATATAACAACTAGCGATATTGGAAATTTGATATCGCCATACATCGTCAAGAAAATATCGTCACAGACGATACGATGTTTTTTCCGTATCGTGATATCGGTGATATATTGTCTCCACGATATACACATAATACGATACACGATAATATCGTGACGATATATCGCCGACAAGATATATATAGCCAAATATCGTGATGATATATCATCTAGTTGATATCGCCTTGAAGATATTTTTTTCAAAATTGCGATAAATCGTCTGGACGGTATATCCTAGCACTAATAACAACAGCTTAACGAGGGGGAATCGGAAAACAAAGGTGGAGGAGAGGTGGACAATTTGCAACATCAATGACAACCACTATTTCACAACTCCATGCGAACAGGAAGCCCTCACTCTCGCCTGTTTCGTCGGCGGAGTGGGTTTTGAAACACCTTCAGAGCAATCGCATGCACCTGGCCAGTCCACGTTTTTTTCTTTCCTGCTCCTGTGGTGGAAGCGGCAACACAATGCTCCCCTCCCCTCCGCTGAAAAATTCCTCCGCCTAGGCAGCCGGTAGTGTTTTTTGAGGAACCGGTTTTTCACGCAGAGAAAGAGAGAGAGAGAGAGATAGCCTCGGGGGAAAATTTTGAACAGGACTTGTCACCCTGGCCTCCGCGGGATGTGCCGGAGCGAAAAACCTGGCTGTGCCAATTCTCCGGTCGGTGTTCCGGTGCCGAGCCGTTAACTGTCCCACAGGTCGGCTCGCAGTCACTTCCGCAAAGGAATTGGATGGGATAGAATGCAGCTGAGAAGTCGTAACCGCGTCCTGTTATGAGAGAGAAGGCGAGTATCGTAGAAGGTGACCTGGAGTCTCAGCATCCACTGGCGTATCCAGGCATGGGCTCACCGGGTCCCAGTCAGGCTTGCTGGTGGGGTGCTAAATCGTTGAAGACTGGTTGGGGGTGAAAGATCCTAATTTTCATACACAGTTATTACATATGATTTATTATGATATACATATTTATTATGTCCAGTGGCGTGCCTAGGATTTTCGAAAAAAAGGGGGGTTTACGCAGGCACGTAGCCACAGGAAGGGCTAAGGGGGCTGAAGCGCCCCCGAAATCCTGCAAATATCTAATTTAAATCGTGTATAGTGGTAATTAAATTTAATTCCTTCGCAGGATTAAACATTAGATCGAAAAAAGTTTAGTGTATAATAGAGGAACCAGGTTACATTTTAATCCAAAGAATAAATGGATCCACAGCTCTCAAAATGTGTAATTTTCTATGTGAGATGTCACACAATATAAACTCCTATGAGTAAAATTTACCACTTTTAAAGCCTTTTTTGATTGATTGATTGATTGATTGATTGAGCTGGTGTTTTAAGTCCACTTTATGCACACTAAGGCTAATTGGGACTGGACCTACAGTTTAAAGTGAGATCCGAACCACTATGTGCCTTCACCGGGTATCGAACCCGGGACCCCTTGATTACAAGGCGACGACTAAAGCTTTTTTTAACGGAATGTATAAAAGTTAATAACAAAATACAATAACTATGAATTTCAGTACACTAACTGTACAAAATGTAAGAAAAATAATGGAAAATAGTTGTGTTGGATATTCACTCATACGGTGGATCGAGTAGCAACGTCTCTCCATTTGTAAAATAATAATAATAATAATAAATTTGGATTAAAATTGGTTTATTATTAATGAGTTATAATAGTTATTATTGTAAATAACAATTATAACCATGATAATAATTATTATTGGCATTATTATTTCTACTAATCAAGTGTTATCAGTGGTCTGCCCCCCTTCTACAAATATTCCTGTGACGCCTGTGCTGATAATGAATGGGTGAGCCCCTCTCGAAATAAAATCCTGGCTACGGGCCTGGGGTTACGTGCACTTGTTTAGTACTGTTCTGTTTTTTTTTTAATACTGGGCCAAAGGGGGGTATTACCAAACCAAGCCCCACTTTGGGCACGCCAGTGATTTTGTCACCATATAAAATTAAATTACTAAATACTTAAATACATAAAAGAATGCATTTGTTACTTTCATATACATCAAATATGTATAAAGTAGCGAACTAATTCCTTTATCAGATGGGTAAAATGTTACTAACTTATAAAATAGTTGAAATGTTTCTTATGGTTTTTATTGTGTATAAAATATGGTTTAATTTTAGCTTTTGCATTTTTGTTTTATTGTGCATACATTTTTGTTAGTCTCTTGAAAGACAGAGAGAGGAGAGAGAGGGAGAGAGAAATCATGCAACACTTACAAACACCTATACAGTCAGACATCCTTCGTTCTTTGTTCGTGTTTTCGATGTTATCATTGGCAAAGCATATATAAAAGTCAAAACAAATTGATTGTCTTCGTTGTGTAACAAGAACTCCCCTGAAAATATTTGGTGGGGAAAATCCCCCTGTCCCCTTCTCACCTCAGGATTTCGCTGGGTCATTGTATGGCTGTTACAGATTTGAGTAGGCCACATCTTCAAATAAAAATGTGCTTTATTTTAATATTCCAGTTATTACGTGCAGGGTTTTGTTCAGAATTTTCCATCTAGCGTTGGGCCTTTTGGAAACATTTTAGATGCTTTAGGTGTATTCGGAGGTGCTGGGGGTGTGTGGATAAATCACTGATTTGTTAAAAAAAAAAAATGTACGAATTCAAATGTTGCTTTGAAAATGTGTTAAATTTTAGGTTCGATTATAACACAAATAATTAAAAATTGCAGACTAATTAACAGAAAAACGTGATAAGAGGAAATATGGAAAAATACAAAAACAGAACTCACCTGAAAATAATTTAAACATTTTACTCAAAAGTATTGGCAAGTATTTAAACATTTTACTCAAAATTTCTTCACTAATCGGAAAGTTAATCTAGCGACAATTTGTAAACCCGTGTTGCGCAGTTGCATACATTCAAGATAAAATCGCGTTTGTTCGAGGTTCCTCACCGTGCTTGTGAAAAGAGTAGAGATGAGATCGCAAACCAGACAAGCATCCTCACACACAAGACGAGAGGAGATTGCTAAGTCATCTAATTGAAATCAATAAATGCACAAATTACTGAAAGATGATTTGCATTTGTAGATCTTAGGACCTTCAGCGTTACGATAGTGAGGTGACCCCTCATCCGTTTTGAGCCAACGCAACGGTGTTAATAACAGTTTATGGCAATTTAATATGAGTTAACTTTGCTATAAATGCTAAAAAAGACTTACTGCACCAAGAAAACACTCTACAGTGGAACAACAGGCAAAAGAGCCTGCGCAGAGCCGCGACTCCTCCTACGCATCGTCCTCCCGCGTGGAGGGAAGCGGCAGAGTGGAGCAGGCTTCCTTATGGCCGGAGTTGAACCGATGGAGGGGAAGGTGCGCGGAGACTTTTGGCCGAAGGTTCTTTTCCTTGTTGTCGCTCTTTAATATCATTGCCGTTTTGTGTAAATTTTCAGGACCTCCAACTTACATAATACATACATATACATATGTCCTCCTCCGTGACCGTGCGGTCTAAGGCGCTGTGCTTTGGACTCCGACTGCGGGACGGCATGGATTCGAGTCCGCCTGGATTCTCGGCCTGTGTATAGGACCGGTGGCAACCCACCATCGTGAGGAAATTGGGAGCTCGAGTAAGTCTGGAAAAATCTCCAATAACGGCTGAGGGTTCGACATGCTGACCCTACGTCACCCCATTAATGGTTGAAGATCTCCACACCTCTATAGGATTGTGGGAAGGAGACTGTCAGTCGGGAGATAGGCCAAGGCCCTTCGAGGGCTGTCGCGCCATGGGCTATTTATTATTATATGTATATATACACACACCCACATAAACAAACACACGTATTTATATACGCCTGTGTGTGTGTTTCCTCATGATCAAGCACATAGTGGTTTCTATTCCATTTGAAACTGTAGGTCCAGTCCCGATTGGCCTATCTGTGCACAAAGTGAATTCAAGCAAGAGGGTAGGTATATGCAAATATACTTCACTTGCACAGAGCAAGTAAATAAACAAGCAACATTTATTTGTTACACTGAACAATGGACAATGCAAGAGACATACAAATAAAAAAAAATCCAAATAGCAATAGAAAAAAACGTTCTTGCTCATCAAAAGGAAAAGAGCACCCTCAATTTCCACCCTTACTGTTAGACAACCCAAATGACAGTTGAGATAAGCAGGGTTGCATTCATACGGGGAGGGGAGTGCCAAGCCTGATTTTTTGTTCACATTTTTACTCATAGGTAAAAAAAATCAAAAACACTATTCTACTGTGCTCTTTTGTAAATGTATTTGTATTAGTGTGCTATTTTGTAAATTTATTTGTATTGACTGTTGCACATTGTATTTTGGACACGGAAGCTTGAAATAAACAAATAAATCAGTTGTAAAATCCATCGCATTATACAGCAATAAATTTTTGTCTTCTTATTTAAAACACAGAAATTAGTGGGGATTCTACCTCCCGCTGACGAACAAAAAGTCAGGAAATTAAACATACGAGTAGGATATATATTTACCAAATCATTTACATACGATGTTAGGTGTACATTGTAGTCACCGGCAATAAAAGTATTCCACTTATATCCTGAAATACTCGCTTCCCTGTAAGGCGATATCTACGACAATAAGTGCATTATAATAGAAACTTTTCAATGATAACTTCTACCACAACCTAGAGTTAGGCAACACACATAACGCCTGCACAGAACAGAGTATTTCAGGATCAAGTTGCCCCATTTTTATTGCTGGTGACTGTACAAATAATAAATGTACCCACACAAAAATCTCACGTAGCCTTCTCTCCCATTTTTAGCTAGCGTGACGTCACTAACGAGAATGAATAATTTTGTCTCCGCAGCCGGCCATCACGAATACTAGGATTGTAATTTTAACGGAGGGTGATGGCGCTTTTGTGCAAGTTATGTCTAAACCATGGCTCGCATATCTAACGCTGCTAATGTGGCATAATGTATGACTCCCGAAATTATGTTGGATGGCTTTCTTTTTTATTGTATCCTTACTTATGTAGAAAGTAAATAGAAACATTTCCACACTTTTATTGGTTAATATATTGATAAGATATCTGCTTAGCCAAACAAATATAACTAAAACTATGTCTTCTTACCTATTTTGGCAATATTATTTACGTCATTTTTATGGTTAGTATTCAATATAACAAATTTCCTCAATATTGTCACTACGTATTTTCGCGATTCATTGGTTAAACCAATAATCAGTTTGAATGGAAATATTATACGAGACACACACACATACCCATGTGCGTGCGTGTGTGTGTTTGTAAACATATGTTAACAACAATATTCATGTGTTTATATATTAGTTGCGTTGCCTTCCTTTTCTACCTCTCGGGATAATCGCAACGATGGATATGAATGAGAAAGTGATACTGATGGGACAAATACAGTCACGTTCCTAATATGTCTAGGATTCCAACCTACGTTATAATATACCTAACCGTTGCGCCACGGAGATCATTAATATGTAACATATATTGCAGATCCAATATGCTTATCGTATGTGGGTGAACCACACAATAAACAAGTTTGTCCGTCCCTGCTTTATTCCGCCTTTTCTCATTTTTCATGTCGCGGTTTATCAAACAGTATCTCCATAGCTTGAACGGTTCCTGAGATATGGTGTTTATTGACTCGCTTTAAAACATACACGGACCTATCATGGAAATTGATGTTCCACTGTGGTACTGTCCACCAAATTGTGTGTTTCCTTCAGCTTCACAGTCTGCCAAAATCGTAAACGCAAACAAACACAAACCGTTGCACTTGTCTAAATCTTTTCAAATAGCCGAGTGAAACTGTCCCTTCGCACCTCTGGGCGTTAGGTAGCACCGCTTCACCTGTTGTTTTGCCCTTACTCTTTCCGGCACCTGCTCACACACACACACACACACACACACTCAAAGTGTTAAACTTCTTCTGGGGAACAGGTACATCAAACACAGCGCCATATATCGTCGGTCTATTCTAGCGTCGTGCGGTCGTTTTAAACATGCAAGCGTAGATTTGCAAATTATTTTTGACAATACTTTTTGTAGGAATGATCACCATTTAGAATCGATAAGGAAACTGGTCCAGACAAACCGAGATTTGCTTTCAGTTGCAAAGGGAAAATTCCCTGAAAATTTCTCTTTGAAAAATTGGCACAAAATGAGATAGTTTACAAGAAAGCGACGGGATATTTAATGCCCAGTCAAGACCGAAAGCACGTTGAGTGTTCGACTCACGACCTCGCCACTAAATGATTCGGGTTCGTCTCCTGGTTTGGGTATGCTGAAGTGTCCGTTCATCATTTTCACCGTCACCCATCATCACTGTGTTTAAGCAAGAACAAGAATCGGAGAAAATACAAAACAACGTGACTAGTCTCGTTACTTCATGCTTTGGCGGAGTGGTTAGCACAGGGGTCCCGGGTTCGAATCCCCGGATGGGCATCGGTGTTCTTTGTGAGCTTCCCTACGTCAGTTTCCTATCATCCCTCATCCTTCGTCGCTGTTAGCAAAAGGCGACAGAAAAGATACGCTAAATAACAAAAATGTAATCATGCTTTGGTAAAAACCCGAACAAAGTTTCCATTAAAGAGAAAACGTAAACTTACCTTATCTGACGCCCTCTAATGGTAGTATCCGTACAACAAGAACGCGTAAGAAAAATCCACATACACTAATTTGACACAAATCCACACCGTTTGTTTTTCCGAACACCGCACAGCCTGATAACTGTCATACAGCACAGCACTCTCAAGTTACTGTTTCCAGCACATCAACACTACAGTAAATCACGTGTGGGGACTATACGATCTGGCAACTCTGCAGCGACCTGTGGATCGTTCCGAGCCTTCCCTCGGGCGCGGAACACAGCGACTGTGGGCGCACTTGCTTCCTGATCACAGCACCCGCCAATCAGAGCCGACCGCTATTTCCTGGTTCCCCCTTCCCCTTCGCGCTCTCAGTCCAAGTCCATGGGACCCGGACGCCCACTACGAGTTGTGAAATGACGTAGGAAGAGGAAGGCTCGCTCCACTCGACTCCCCGCTTTGCACCTATTTCTAAAATTGAAAAGGTGGAAAAAAACAGCATCGTCGCACAAAAATATACCGGCCGCGCATGCGTAAAAGTGATAAGCAAGTGCATCGCAGACGGCCACGTGCATCCGACACATCTGATATCTCTTCCGGCACCCCGATCGGTGCTTCACCCTTCCGAAAAGCATGGCGTGCCTTGGCCGAGACGAATATAAACGACTCTTCTCTTACTAAATCTGCCACAAACGCTTGGAGCCGTTCCAGCTTCCTACATGTTCATTTTTCCAAACTCAACGTGGTACTCGTACAGGGATTCGTGATTTTTCTAATTGTTTTATTTATTCCTCGGCCTGAAGTTTCCCAGGCTGGTGAACTATACTTGAAATTTCTATCTGAAACAAAATGGAAAAAGAGCGCACGCTACATAATAAAAGTAAAATCTATCCGAAACAAACTTCTTTGCTTTTCAAGTTATTCCGACATAACCTAACTAATTATTTGTAGACAGGTCATATATTTTGTATCTATCGAGCAGCCGCGCTGTTTGCACTCACGCCTTCGGTACGAGCGGTCCCGGGTTCGATCTCTGGCGGAAGCATCCAAAATTTCGGTGTTGACCGAGAATCGTGAAGACAATAATATTGGTGACAGGGACTCGTCCCACTCACACCCCAGCCCATATGCGTTACTGCTGGCTCCCTTAGCGTAGAGGTTAGCACATCGCGCTACGACGCCAAGGGTTCCGGGTTGGAATCCCAGTCTGGGCATGGATGTTTGTGAGTGTATATTCATCACATTTCATCATATCATCACTGATCCACATCTTCGCAAATTAGCCAAAAGTGACACAAAAGCATTCGGCTTTCCCACACACTTGTACTCGCTTTATCCTTTCATCTTCTTAGAAAGTTTGTAAATAATTAATATACATGTATATGTGACACATCTTTGAGAAACATGACGCATTTAATATTTGCGTACTTCTATTCTTCAATTTCCTATCACGAGTGAATCACTCGCAGACGAGATCCTATGGATGGTATCGAGATCAGATGATATTTGTGAATGTTTGTCTCATACTAGTTTTCAGTCTCAAAGGACAAGTCTCGTTCTCGCATCAAAATGTATAATTTGTGTACAAACAAGAACCCCGAAATCATTTAATTTTGTCCGGAACATAAACCGCCGCGCAACACAGGCTCACAATTGGCACTAGTGGATTGATTTTTCAATTACTATAAACAAAACATATGACTAACAGGAGCGGATGTTATAGGCTAGCTACGCTATTTGCGAAGCCTTTAGTCTAGAGAATAAAATACAGGAGAAAAATCGATCGGAAATTGTAAATAATATTATTCATATCAGTGAGATGATGATGCTGATTCTGGAGTTGGCAACCTGATTTCTTATGAGATGGCAACCTGATTTCTTATGAGTTAGTAAATTTATTTCTATTCATAGCCTCGGACCACGTGGAATAGTGAGATAGCCCAGATCTTGGACTCAATATACGCCACTGATGACTCCACAAAAAATTAAGGTAGAAGTAGCAAACCAAACTGAATTTCGTTTAGATTTCCAAATAACAGTAAAATCTCGAACAAGACCGAGAGTCTCGGATACTAAGTCCGATCTCAATTTTACAGAAGCCCGTCTCATTCTCAATCTCGTATCGACAAATCTCTATTCTCATTGCGGTACCATTGCTTCCCAGTGCCTCCCAAAGCGACGTCGTTAAATATACCTATAACCCTTGCAAAACAGGAACGAGAAACCTACTCTTTGATAAGAATGCTACAAAATCTTGATTCCCCGCAACTAAAATAAAATCTAAGGGGCACATACGTCTACCGTCTCCACTTTCCTTCCAGCTACTTCTTCTACAAGAATGCTTTACAAACCGAAATGAAGAAGAATTGTAGGTTACGTTAGGTCTCTCCGATAAATAAAAAAGTTACGTAAGATATTTGTAGATGTTCGTAAACACCGGGTGATGACTTGAAAGAATTAGCATAATCAGGAAGTTGACTCACAATCAGCTGACGAAGTAATCGCAGTGTCCGTGTAAAGGCGGTAGATAAAGTAGCCATCTGCGCCCTAGATGTGACTCAATTTTACAATACAAAAAATGTAGCAAGAAATGTGTAGTGGTAATCTCTGCGACGGAGCGGTTATCGTAACTCAGGGGTCCTAGGATCGAATCCTAGACAATGCCTGGATGTATTATTCTGTTTGTCCCATTGTTTATTTTCATCAGTTCTGCATTCATCCTTGTTATGAGGTCCTGTAGAAAAGCCATGTAAAATAACCAAGTAAGTGACATCCTTTCAACTCTGCAACAATTCAAAGCTTGACTCCATGCACAATAGGGTAATTGGGAGGGAGTGACGAGAATTTCACCCTGATTTCAAGGCAACACCGTTAACCACTTAGTTATCAAGGACAAGGAGGCCCGACGAAATTCCAAGACTGCCTGCAACAAAAACACAACATCGCCTTTGAGTGCACGGTTCTGGGTTCAATATCGACAAATACTTAAATTTTCAGTGTTATTATCTGACATTTTCGTCACAAATAAGATGTTATTTGAATGTGAAAAAAGGAAGACGTTCTATCCATATGAAAGTCCAGAAAAGGATACGAGAATTCCGCCAACAGTTCTGTCCTTCAACTATCATCGGAAGAAATCAAGAAAATGTAGCACCAAATTTTTACGAGCAAAATCTTTTCAACTCAAAATGAAACGATGTTTGATTATGATGTACAAAGGACTTTGTGTACACATGGTACGGGCACAAGGAAAATCCGGTTCTCAAAGTTCTATTCTCCCACGTTACGTGTAAACGCTGGGCTTCCCCACCTCCACAAAAGGTAGAAAGGACATTCCTCCTTTTAAACACGATTATCTCGCAAAGATATGAAATGGTCCGTTCCTGAATACTTCATAGTAAAAACGCGATATTGGTCTAAAAAGTTGAACTGATGTTGAGAAACGTATGCATATACGTATATTGGCAATGACACCCACTCGAGAGCATGTCATTTTAGAAGTAAAAGTATGTTACACTTCATTCAATATAAACAGCCCACGAGCTTGATATTTGGTCGCTATGTAGTTTCTAGCATGGTAAAGCATCATTTCTAGGGAAAGGATTTTAAGGTGCATGGTTGGAAAAGGAATAAAAAGGTTCTGAAAATGTTTTAAAAAAGATACTCATTAAATGCTCCCTTTTTCTGCGCTTTCTGTATATAATGCGCGCGGACCGCATAGAGAACTGTTATTCTGCCGAATAGTTTTTTTTTTAACTTTGTGTTTTCTCTCGGGGGTTTTGCTACATTATCTTGGGAACTATTGGGGCTGCAATGATTATATTATACTATTTTATAGCTCTCGTTCTGCTCTACAAAATGACACTATAGGATTTTATGTAGCTGGTCAAGAAGAGTGAAAATCATTTATTTTTCTGTTAAATTTTTGAACAAAACATGATAGAAAAGGTGCTGAAGCATCAAAAGGGGCTAAATGTGCTAATCTCACCAAACGGTGCAAAAAGGTGCAACAAAGTGTGTTCATTTTACTTGATTCCATGTCCTAAAATACATATCTCAAACGATCGGTGTGAAAACAGCTATATTTTTGGAAAAGTGCCGCACCCTAGTAATTTCAATTCGAACAATTTTTTTCCCCCAATGGTGTAGTGGTAACGTCGTCGCCTTGTAATCAATGGATCCCACTTTAAACTATAGGTCCAGTCCCAATTATCCTATTTGTTAATAAAAGTGGACTTAAAACTCAATCAATTCTAAGAATTTACTAAACAGCACGGCTATATCTGCACACGCGCACCTAAACACCACGGCCACTCCAGGAGATGGCACATCGCGCTACGACGCCAGGTGTCCCGGGTTCGAATCCTGGCCTGGGCATGGATGTTTGTGAGTGTCCATTCATCAATTTCATCATATCATCACTCATCCCCATCTTCGCAAATTAGCCAAAAGGGGCACAAGAAGCGAAGTAAAATAAAGCAAATCAATCACTCCAGGAGGTGTTACGTGATTAAACGGATGAAAGAGTTTTTGAAGAGGGCAAAGTCGGATTCGAGAACGGCACATGCCATGTTACTTCGTGGTTTTCCTTCAATGCTTCTGCATCTTATTTCGCAATCTCCAGTGCATTCTGGCGTCGCCAGAAAATTTCGACGGGGGGGCAGAAGCCTGACGAAATATTTTGAGATGGGCACTGCATGAGGGGTCATGTCTGTTACGATTGCTTCTTTTCTCTCCTTCTTTGTCTCTTTCGTTCTTTCTAACTGTCTTTTAATTTCTTTGTTTCTAGGGATGATACTGAGAGGAGACGCGACTTGGCAATCTCTTGGTCTCGTCTCGAAAAGTATAAAATAAACATACACTGCGTTTCTCCGCACAAACTTTCACAGCATATATAGACATCACTAAGGCAAACAAAGGTGTTATGTTCGACTCCTCGTTTTGACGCTAGGAGCCCTCAAAACACTTGTTTGTTATTTTATCTTGAATATGTATGCAACCACGCACTACAGGCTGACAATTACCACAGATGGACTGAATTTGAAATTACCGTAAACAAAATATAAGGTACCTGAACCCAATATGGCCTATTTGCTGTTTCCAAGTGGTTACATGTTGAATTCAACAGATAACGTTAGTATGTCATTTAGACTGTCCGAATGATATGATTGAGCCTGTTGGTTGTACCTATAGTGCTGTAACTTGAGAACAAAGAAGCAAAACAAATGGACCACGTGATTTTGTTCCACGTGATCTAATATTGCATAGGTAGGTTATTACTACATCTTCCAAGTGATAGGTGTCTATGTCTCTAGTCCATATTATGATAGCTCATAATTTGTAATTTACAACAATGTAGTTAGTTTAGTCTTCAATATAAGGTCCTGTTTAAAACGAACGAAAAAAGAACACTATGTAAGGTGGACTCAATATGGCCTACATAGAAATATATCGTAAAGAACATGTGTAAATGTGACATTTGTTACTCTTATGTTCACTTAGAGTGTCTGGGAGTCACTAAGGATGATGAAGGAGCTTTCATTTGCCCAGACTGTGATGTGTAATCCATGGTCTTCTGGTGACAAGTTATGATACGTCACTTCCTAGTTTATTGGTTTGTAAACGATGTTATTTGTTTGTATAACATCATTATGTCGTTATGCAAATAAAACATAAGTGTATTAATATACTTATCTACCTATAAAAATTGGGACAGAATATTTATTCTTATATCGGGACACGCGCGTCCTGCAGGAGGAGAAGCTACGCAACATAAGTTGGGAAAGAGTACTCGTAGGGCAAGGAAACATGGAACTACTGGAAAAAGTGGAGGCATTTTTACAAAGAGACGGAAAAAAGAAGGGAAGAAGTGTTAGCTTAAGTGAGAACACACAAACCAACCAGAACTGCTATGGTAACACCTATATGGAATATGTGGGAAAGTGTAGACTATATGGAAAAAGGAGGGAGGAATTCATAGTAATGTGATATAGTAGATGTAGTGCGCACAGCCGCACATGAGATGAGAAATAAATCAATCTAAATCATTCGATCGTAGAGGCCAAGAGAATGGGGGAGAGAGATCCGTGACGTCACCGAAGTGGGGGAGGGTGTGTGATGTAATTACTGAAAGGTAAAGAAAAGCTGAAAACCTCTCGTTTGGATCAAGCACAGCGGCTCCTGAAACCAGACAGTTGTAGAACCAATCCGAACGCACAAAGAGCGAGTGGTTCTATTTTCTGATTCCTTCAGCCACCATAGCCACCACCTGGAATGCAGATCGGAAGGGGTCGTGAGCTGAGTTCATTTCGAGGGAAAAACCTCGAGAGAAGGCAAAATTTCCCTTTTCTTTATACAAAATCCCTCGAATTTACTGCCATTTCAGTATCAATGTAAGTAATGGAAGAGAGCACTCAATCACTAAGATAAAACAACGTTCATAATGAATAATCCTAGACAAAAATCACAGAACTAATTTGAAGTACGGCAGAGGAATTTCTCTTCGTGAAAATTCAATCCTTTCTACACATAAATTCATTCAGATGCATTCGAATCACTTTGGTGAAAATTTATACATCTGTTTATTTTAATTTCAGTCAATATAAATGCACGTTTGCACAAGAGTGATGAGACGAGACAAGATCGAGAACAAGGCTGGCATTTTTACAACTTGAGATGAGTTTCGTCTCTATGCCATCCTTCTTCATCACCATCGGATGTCCTCAAGCACTGCTGTTTTGCCAACAGATTTGGCGTCATCCTTGACTAACCCTCTGGTTATAATATATTTAAATGTCCTTCCCAAATGTTAATATTACTCCTAAATACTTGATTTTAAAAACTGAATTAAATAGGCTAAAATTACCTTCCTATTTATTTTGTTTAATGGTGACGATGCGAGATTATGAAAGAACTAACATTCACGTTCCGGGCGATCTCGATCCAAGACCGATCCGAACACAGATTACATCAAATCGACCGACCGCCACTGCGACTGCACACTTGTGATCAATCGAAGAAGAAAATGGAAAGAAACAGGAAAGTCAGTGGCGTATACTGATTCCAACATCTGGGCTATCTCACTATGTGACGTGGTCCTAGGCTATGAATAGAAATAAATTTTCCAACTCCTAAGATATCAGGTTGCCAACTCATAAGAAATCAACCCAGTGGAGGCACATAGTGGTACGTAACTCACTTTAAACTGTAGGTCCAGTCTCGATTAACCTTACTGTGCATAAAGTGAACTTAAAACACCAAATCAACCAACCAACCAACCATAAGAAATCAGGTTGCCAACTAATAAGAAATCAGGTTGCCAACTCATAAGAAATCAGGTTACCAACTCATAGGAAATCAGGTTGCCAATCCATAAGAAATCAGGTTGCCAACTCATAGGAAATCAGGTTACCAACGCATAAGAAATCAGGTTGCCAACTCCAGAATCAGCATCATCATCTCACTGATGTGAATCATATTATTTACAAGTTTTGATCAATTTTTCTCCTGTATTTTATTTTCTAGACTTCAGGCTTAGCAGATAGCCTTGCTAGCCTGGAAGATACGCTCCTGAGGAAAGTGTAACACCGCTTCTGTGGTAGCAGTTTTCCAAAAGCAGAAATATCCCATTTGTTCCCTTTTGTCACCAAACTTCGACGAAAAATTTCCCTCTCTACGTAACTGTCCGGAAACTGGGAGCAGATGTGCAACCTGTAGCTCCAGCACACTTGCCACCCGCTTCTTTTGGCGCTGTTGTCGAACTTCCGAGAAAGCCTGTTATTTTTGGCTCGCTTGGACTTCTGACAACGCAGCCCCGACATGATGTGAAAATTGGTTGCCTTTGGAGACGGCAAGAAAAAAAATCTCAGCTATGAAGCGCTGTTGGCTGAAGATTCTTCCCTTGTGGCGGCGGAAGAACAATCTCCCCTCTCCTCTCCCCCAACCCTTTCGAACTCCAGCACGCATGCCATAACATTCTGCGCTGCTCACGCTGCGGCATTCTTTTGTTTACATTCTCGTCTCTCTTTCTGATGTAAGATTTCGTACCACACCTAAGGCGTCCGCAAGGAGGGGGCATAAGGGGCACTTTTCTTCTCCTGAGACATCTCGAATGGTGAAATTGTGTAGATATTTTATTAAAAATAATATTGTTCTCTGTGATATACAGGCTTTAAGCTACAGCCATTAACTACCATGTCCAACAAAATTAATAGAGAAAGTTTCACCAGAAAGATTAAAATCACGTTTATTTTAGTATTTAGGGGTGTGCTAACGGAATATTTTTGTTCGGGACGGGATTGGGAAAGGAACATTTTATAATTAGCCGACATTGAAAACCGAAAAAAATCGCCACTTCCGGACACGGTGAAAATCACAAATTCTGCACACTTATTACCCCATCAAGTGGTATAAAAACATTCAATTTGAAGAAATTTCAGACACTTACATTGAAGAAAATACCAAGAAATAACCACTGTTCATCAACAAAGTGATAGAAGTTTGTGAAAATGAACCGAGGCTAATCCAGTTTATATTGTATTTAAATAGTGGACTAAAGGCTGAACATGTCAATCGACAACGCCAAAGTTTTTGTTTGATTGAATTAGGATATTTTAAGTCGCTTTTGTGCCACTTTTGGCTAATCGCGACGATGATGATGCGTGATGATATGGTGAAATTGATGAATGGGCACTCACAAAGAACACCCATGCTCAGGTCAGGATTCGAAGCAGAGACTCAACCCCAAAAACGTCCAATTTCAATGTTATGATATCTACGTATAATAATAATAATAATAATAATAATAATAATAATAATAATAATAATACAGTAAAACCTCGTTAATCCGGACCCCGATAAGCCGGACTTTGCTTAATCCGAACAAGCAAAAGGCAAGGGAAAAAACCAGAATGCAAGGTTTTAAATGTGGCTAGAAGTCAAGAAGAGAACTTCCCAAAGAAAAGGCAGCCAACCACTGATGAAATTCTGTTTCCCACAGACTTTGTACTGTACTGTATAGCGTATTTATGCCTATGCCATTTAAATACACTATAATAAACGTGTTTTGTTGCTATAAACGGAGTATCAATGCACTTTCTACTGTTCTTTTAGTTCACTTAGTTCAGTTAGTCCGGACTTTCGTTAAACCGGTCAACTTACCCCTCCCCCCACCATTAGTCCGGATTAACGAGGTTTTACTGTAATAACAATATTACAATATATAAGTTTTTATAACTGAAAGGCAAAATGTGGCAATTTACCCCTGACAAAAAAATCCTTCAGGCACCCTTGTACCATGCACGCCAGTGTTTTCGATTTTAAGGTACAAATCAGCAGAAATGTAAAAATGTACTCTTATTCTGCATCAGTATATTCGAATCTAGCAGAGCCATAAAGACCAATTTTCATGGACTCGTAGACTTACCAAATAACAGTTTGAAACAACATAAATTAACTTGATTGGTCCATCCGTCTGGCCGTGAGAGACAATAATCAATCCAAAGTGAATTGTCGGTATGTCAGAAACTACTAAATGTTAAGATGTGAAATTTCCGAAAATTGAACAACTACCAAATGTTAATTTAAAGCGACATAGAACATCAACATTTTTTTTTTTTACGTTGTTCTATCGATCGATTGATTGATTTGCTTCATCTTACTTCGCTTTTGCGCTTCTATCTTTCTAATTTGGGAAGATGGGGATGAGTGATGATATGATGAAACACACTCACAAACATCCATGCCCAGGCCGGGATTCTAACCCAGAACCTTTGGCGTCGTAGCGCGATGTCATAACCACTCCGCTACGGAGGCCGGCTCGTAGCGATATCATTCAAAGCATTCAAATTACAAACATGAAGTTGGATGAATTCAAAGAACCGCGAATTGTTAAGGCGATTCAGTAAACAGTAAACAATAGAACTCAATCGATTACTCGTAAAATTTGTTTTACTGAAAAAAATCGCGATCCATCTTTAACATTCAATATTTCAGAATCAACCAAACATTTGAAATATGCTGTACCATATCGATACATCTTGATAAATCACAAAACAAAGCAACTTAATCGTAAATCTGAACTACATTCACAAGATGTTGAAATAAGGTACAGTTATTGGCAATAAAAATGGGACACCGAGGTCCTGAAATACTCGCTTCCCTCCAGGGCGTTATGTGTGTTGCCTAATTCTACGGCGGTGACAGAAGTTGCAATTGAAAATTTTCCACTAAAATTCATTTTGCGTCTTTAGAGTTAGGCAATACGCACAATGCGTTGCAGGGAAGCTAGCATTTGAAGACTTAGGTGTTCAATTTTTATTGCTGGTGACTCTACATCATTAACGTGATGATGCATAATTGGCTACTTGAACTAGCTGTGTTCGGGAAATTTTCGTATGATGTAGGTTGGAAATCCTCACATACTTAGTAAAAATAACAATTCTATTTTTTAAAAAAGCAGTAGGACTTTACAAGAAAAATGAACCTACGCGTTGAGCAATTAATGGAGTAATTAAAATTATGTCTTATTCTTCAGAATGCCAGGTTCTGATTACATGTATTGTCTAGTCTTACGGCGGGCGGCCTACATGCTGGCAAGGGAAGTGAAGAGCGGTGAACTGACCAATCCAGGGCGATAAGATACACAGCAGCCTGTAGAACGAGGTGCAAGCAGCAGCTCCTCCTACGACCTCGTATTCCCGCTCCCCACTTCCCTTGCCAGCATGTAGGACGCCCACCGTAAGACTTGACAAGACCTGTAGTGTCCATGGATCATATCGGCGGTTACAAGGTACACGCAGCTACAACTTATCCACTGTTAGCGAAGCTCATAAAGTATCATTGGGTGATACGAGGGGGCGGAAATATTACCAGGGTGAAGTCACGTTTAATATACCCCAAATACACGTACCATACAAATATGTATATTTGCGCTAAAAGAGTTACGGGCTGCGGTAAAGAGTGCGCACTTTTCAAGCGTTCGCCCTCCAAATCAAGCGAAATCAAGATAATAATAAATGTTAAAGCCCTGCTTCGTAATCGTACTTCAGAATTTTCCTTCTCTTCAGCCGTATCCATATATTACTGCAGTTGGTACAGGCTTTGTAGCTAACTTCCCTCCAAAAATTCAATAACATTAAGTTTGCTTTCGCTATGTACAGTTTCCCTATTCATCATGAAATCAAAAACTTTGCACTGAAACAGGAACGACCTATTGACAGCGTTAAATAATTTTGTAACACAGTATCAGCCACACAATGCAAAACAGCTGACTATTTGATGCACTTTCCCTCCCCGCGGGTTGATAATTCGGCTACTGTGCCACAGAGGCTGTTTATTTTGACCAAGATGCACGAAGCAAAGGCATGCTTAAAACACCCGTTTTGTTTTCAGTTGCCCTCCCCTCGTCTCTTCCTTTTCTCCCCCTGTTATGCTCTGGACAATATACCATCGAAATTTCCCATTCATAAAAAGAAAATCCCTCAATTTGCGATGATGTATGGGTTGCATCGACTGCGTCACACGTTCTCCAATGGAATGAGCTTGCAACACTACATTTGCTCGCACACAGATCGCTGCGTTCACAGCCCTTCTAAATGATGCAACCTCCCTTTACACGGCGCTCAAGCCAAAACACCCAATCAGCGTCCTTTACGCGACTGCTGCAACAGCGTCATAGCGAGCGAAACTTCCATTGTGTTCAAGCCCCGATCGCGGCCTGGTCTACGCGGGTTGATATCACGGATCGCAGACTTCTCCACAATTTCGCTTGGTGGAGCTGCGTGGGAACACTTGATGTTTCGAAGGAGATAGAGTTCAATAAATAAGTATAATAATAATGATTTGCATTACAGATATATTTGGGTGTGCACGTGCGAATGTGCGAATAGGCAGAAGCCGATACTGAGTAGTAGTAGTAGTAGTCACGACAAAGGAGAGAAATATTTCACCCATCTTTGAGCCCACTGGAACGAAACTGTCTGGCGGTGGCGGTGGCGCATCTATTGATATCTCACGAACGACTGGAGTTAGAAATATGAAATTTGATGACCGCAATCATATGCCACATACTAATATGGTGAAAGTCTTTCGATCAGTTTTATGTGATGTCCATGTGTGTGTGAGTAATAGGAGCTTCGAGAGCGAAGGCATAAAATTGTGTGGCGTTGCCGATATGAATGTTCGATTGATTGATTTGGTTTATTTTACTTCGCATTTCTGCCACTTTTGTCTACTCGCGAAGATGATGATGAGTGATGATATGATGAAGGGACACTTACAAAGAGCACGCCCAAGTCGGGGTTCGAACCGGGACCTTTGACGTCGTAGCGCGCTGTGCTAACCATTCCGTGATATGAATGTAGCTCAGTTATTTTCGCTATTTCGGCACCTGATTACTGGTTCGAATCCTTGTGTTACCATGCGCAACTAATTATCTATCAATCATTCAAATTTGCCAAAACTGTTAGAAAAATTATGCAAAATTAAAATAAAATGGAAATAAATATATATACACACAAGAAAATTCACATCGTAGCTGAAATGTGACCCGACAAAAACTAAAGCATTAAACACGAGAAGCAAAATTCAGCAGTAAAAGAAGTTTATTTTCTAGAAATAGCGAGAAGTAGAAAGAGAAGGAGGGAAATGCTTCTACGAGGAATGGTCTCGGGCAGATAGTCTTGCATAGATGTTTAGGAAGTGTTAACTTTTTAACTACTGTAGCAGTATATTACTTAATATAACTGTTCAAAGCAGATGAACTGGAAGGAGAATGGTTGAAGATGATCTTGCCTTTTGAAGTAATTCCATAACATTGTTGTTCTTGATGAAACAGCAAGTTGAAGAGCGCTCCTTGTCATCCTTCATTAGAAATAAGTGGTAGTCGAACACATCTATGAATTATAGATTTAGTAAGTTTATTTAGCCCAAAAATCCGCTTAAAGATTCGCTTACAGCGGCAACGCAAGAGAAATGAACAACCTAGAAGTCACTGTTCTCATTTTTCTAATACGTGCAAGAATTTTGATAGATTTGAAATAAATTTTCACCTCGTGAAATTGTACCTCATTCCCTTAACAGTCACAGCCCCTTTCCAGGTACGAAATTCCTGGGCACGCAACTAAAAGCAGGGTTCACCGATATTGTGGTCCGTCCCGGGTTCGATTCCCTGAGGTTGCACAGTGGTGGATCGAATCCAACTTTAAGCTGAAGACTCAATACTGACTTTCCTATCTAAGTTGACTTAAAAGCTGTCGCTGAAAATCCTTCCAAGAACAAATCTAGGGTGTTCTGGAAAAGGTGCATAAGTCACAAGCTGCGATTTTCTGTTACTTTCATTTAAGTCACACCGACTCAATTAAATAAAATATTATAAGTATAATTTTGTGTTGGTCATGTGTAATGATTCTAACTGTGATGACCCAACTGTACATATATCATGTCTGTGAGGTTTGCTATTAAAATAATATACATAAATAACTGTCTTCTGTAAAATTGATTTTTTAACTTAAAAGGGGAGGAGGTACATTTATTTCAATATCGCACGAATGGGCACTGTTACTAAAAAAAAAACTGAGTGTATCAAGAGTATGAATTTCTCTCCATGTTGCAAGTGGAAGCGTTTTTTTTTTTTTTAAGATTCATTATTCAGTTGGACACGAAAGTTGAAAAATATGATGAATAAGAATTTTATGAATCCTTATGGGGAATCAACTTCAACATCAAGTTACGGCTAATCAAATGGAAGGTTCGACTTTTCCGCTGGTGAAATGTCTTCAAACAGCCCTCTTCCCGTTGATATCATTTTGTATTCCATCGGAAGTTTGATATTCCCAAGATAACAAATCAAATAATACTTTCATAAGCCAATGCATTTCTCCTTGCCTCCTACGGCCATCCTGGCAGTGTTGCCAAACCTGATGCACATAAAAGAGCTAAATTTCACCTTAAATGGAGTTAAAACTGACTTTCAAGGAGCTAGATTTACAAAGTGCTTACTAGATTAATGTTAGTTGTCAATGGAGTGGGGCGCTGCTATTACCGTTAACTCTAAATTGATGACATTTTTATTCTTATTTTTCACCATCTAGATCCGGCGGCGTCGTATGAAATCGAAAATAAAGGATTCCCTGATAACAATATTATGCCAATTTCACGTCAACATAGCGCTATAAAAAAAGTAGCTGAGGATATAAGAGGAAGTCGGGCAACGCAGCCAATTTAACAATATCACGTCATGTGCAAAATGTATAATCATGGCAAAAGTTGGTCTATGTGGGCCGGAACCAATGAGCGACCCAGTTCACAGCCAAACGAGTGCACGAAAGAGCCAGATCTGGCTCCAAAAGAGCTAAGTTGGCAACACTGCCACGGGAGAAGAGCTTGGGAAGAGCCCCGTGGAGACTGTCCCGCATGCCCTTAAATAATTTTTCCCGAACACGCTAGAAATTTCCTCATCATTTCCATAATAAATTTTCCCCGGTTGGGTGGCTAAGTGTGTGAAGCAGTGGAGTTTCGATCTCCCCACTGAAGTTCTCCGGGTTCGTCCTGGGCTTGGATGTTCTTCAGCACATTCCTTACGTCAATTTTAACTAATCTTCACTCATCGTCGGCGTCGCGATTAGCCAAAACGGCATAAAATCAAGGCAAAAAATACAACAAGAACATACACGTATCAAATTTCTAAATTAAGTTGATACACGTTGATCAATCCCTAGACAGGTATTGCTGTCTCAACGCATTTTAGATGTTTTTAATAACAACAAAGACATTTGTTCTTCGCTTACTGGACAAATTAAGATTCATATCTTCGCACAACTCTCGCCGATTCTGGCCGTGGAAAGTGGAGAAATGCGTGCTTCTGTGTGCTCCTCCGCTGCATCGACTGACACGCGTGCAATCATGTTTTCTGGGCGAGGGAAGCGAGTGAAATTTTGAAGCAAATTCGTTGCTCTCTCGCTCACCGCGAAAGTAAACTTGTTAACGAGTCATGCGGCACAAGAGCAATGTTATACGTACACAAAGGATTTCACACTCGATATGTAGCTTCACGGTAGGTACAGTACTGTGCACGATGTATTATATTTTTGACCTCGGATATATATGTTACTCGGATGAGGTACAGGGCGTCGCGAGGGGGGGACGAAGGTGGGCTCTAGCCTACCCTTCTGCTCGTCCAGATTGTTTGCTCGTGAAAGTTTCAGAATCATTTATAGTTGAGCACTCTTGAACCCGGGGCCCCTTGATTACTAGGCGACGACGTTACCGCTACACCATCGGGGAGGCCAGAGGGATAAGGAGATAGTGAAAAGTGATAAGCAGGGGAAATATAGAAAGCGAGATAAAATATAGAAAGAAAGACTCAGAAACAGAACGAAGAAATGGAACAAGGAAGAGGTAGAGGGAGAGAAGGGAAGTGGCGAGAGCCAGTAAGTTGGATAGAGGAGAGAGAGAGGGGGGTGGGGAGAGCAAGAAAGCAAGAAATAGAAACACGGTAAAAGGTAGAGTCTCAGAGGGAGGAAGAGAGAGAGAGAGAGAGAGATAATGAAATGAAGTTTAATGAAAGAAAGAAATAGAACGTAGAGAACAGAAGATGAAAGAAAGAAAAAAAGAAAGTGAGTGAAATGATGGAATAAAATAAATAAATAAATAGAAGAAAAGAAGATGAGTGAAAGAGAGAGAGCAAGAAAGAAAGATGGAAACAGAGAGAGGGAGAGAGAGAGAGAGAGAGAGAGAGAAAGTCTAGCCTCAAAGAGGAGTCCATTTCAAAATATTATCGTCCGCCTTTGTGCCCACTCTCTGGCGATACCACTGAAGCGGTGGCCGGCCACTCTTTAAGTACCCACTGCCTTCTAGATGATCTTTCAAAACTGTTGGTTTTCCTGGCAGGAGCAACTCAAAAGCAATAACGAGTTCAAGTTCCTGTTAGGAAATATTGTGTACAAATAAGAAGATGCTTGGATCAAACATTCCGCTTGGATTTCTGTATTCTTCCGTAGAAGATACACGATTCTGGTTTAGATAAGAGCACCATAAACGTGCGATGTTGACACGTAAGAATATGACCACACCACTCTAGGTGTGAAAGCAACAATATTCACACTTCCTCTGTATCCATTTTGATAACATTCCCGTTAATTTGATTTTAATTGTTGTTATTTAGCGTCGCTTTTTGCCACTTTTAGCTAATCGCGACGGTGAGCAAAAGTGACGAAACTATTAAATTGATGAGGACACACTCGCATGAGTAGGCCGGGATTCGAAACCTGGCCCCTTGGTGTCGTAGCTCGCTATGCTAACCACTCCGCCAGGAAGGTCGGTGGCCCTCTCCTTAAAATGGTGTGTGCGATTGAAAGACAAGCATAATATTTCAATTAATACTCGTCCCCCCCTCCCTCGGATGAGTAGATAAAGCGAAGCAAAGCGAAGAGCGGTCATCCTCATCTCACCATTCATCTCCTTGTTCATCTATTATTTTCATTTCCATTTCCACAATAACTCGTAGAACATCAGCCGAACATAATATCCGCAAGAAGCACAATCTAAAAATCCCCAAACATAAAACCGGCACATGTAACAAGTCCTTCATTGTTACAGGGATCAGAGAATGGAATAAACTGCCTGCACCATTGACTAACATTATTTGCCATCAAAGTTTTAAGAAAAATCTAAAGAACTTACTATTGTCCCAACAACTTCATTAACCTTCATATGTTAACAATTGCACCTGCACTTATACATCATATAATGCATACCTAACCTACCCCCCCCCCCCGCACACACAATGAACTACTGAAGACTTATTACTTATCTTTACTCCACAGTATATATATTAATCTATTCAATGTATTACTTTATCATTGTATAATCTTTATATTATCTTTATTGTATTATCATGATCATTATGTGTTTTTTCTTTTCGTTTTTGTTTTTTCATTTGTTGTATCTCTGACAAGGGTTTGGTTGTAAGAACGGCCGAAACACGCCTGCTTAATTAAAGACCATTCTATTCTATAACCGTTAGTTACTCAACTATGGGTAGACTATTTTAAAACATGTTAACGTATGGACACAGAGGGGGATCTTCAGTAGGGTGTTTATCCTTACGTGTGTCGAGCCCTCCTTTAGAGCTTTAGTACATTGATAGCCATTACAATATTTAATGCAGTACCGTATCAAAATCTCTTTAGATTTAGACGGTACATTAGAAGCACTGATAGATTTGTCAGTCAAACTTAAGATACCCAATTATCACACACTACTGCAGACATCGAGATGAGAATGAGAGTGCGACGTCCACTGGCTGGAATTGTAAAGTTGAACTGCCCTGAGACACCTAACTGAGAGAGATCTGCTTGTAAATCTGCATATTAATACTCCAGAAACTCGTAGATACATTGCAGATATGAAATTGCTATATAAGATTATAAATGGAAACTTAAGATGCAGCATCCCACTCCACGAACTCTCACTCAGAGTGCCTAGACATAAAACACGGAGCAAGGAAACTTTCCACACTACAACTCCCAGGCTCTCACTCATACAACGCTCACTATTCCATAGGCTACCGAATCAGTTCAATATAATCTCAAACCAAATAGATATATTCACTTCATATTCATTTTTTATCAGCAACATAGAAAAAATTGTACATAAGTAATGCTTTTGTGAAACTGATCTTTTTACCTTGGTACTTTTTTGGCTTGTTTTATTTTTATTTATATTATGTTATACTTTATTTTGTGTTTTAATCTTAGTCTATTGTTTTACTGTTGTTTGTTTCTGGTTTAAAATGGCTTCTGCTGTACTGGAAAATTTCAATAAATAACTACCACTGAGGTTCCTCCCGAATTCTTCACTGTTTTGTTTGAAAATGTTCATTTTATGAAAATTTCGGAAGGAGCCCCTTCAGCCCCTCTCGGCGTACGCTAGTGGCCACGTCACGTCTCGTCTCGACGCCATCTCCGTATACAAGATACTGAATCAAGCCCTGACTTGGAACACATCAATCGGGTCCGCGAGCCGCTAGTTGCCAACCCTGAAAAACGCTGCAAGGAGGGCATACTGGTTCCTGATGAATACTAAACGGCCGGAGAACGACAAAGGAGAGACGAAACTCCCTTGCAACGCTGCACCACTTCAAGCAAGGGAAGGAGGAGAACCGAACCAACCCACTTGTTGAATTGCGTCCCCCACTCACTGCACGTGGATGAAAAAAACTCAGAGAAAAGAGCAGCATTGAAACCCAAATGGAACCAACAAAAGCGGGGGCGGGGCGGCTCCTTCAAGGAACGAAGAAGATGAAGATGGTCTCCGCTTACCTGGCCGCCGAGAGCACAATGGTGGCCTCCTTGGGACCTGGTCTTTCTCTCACCCCCACCGGATTCCACAAGAGGCTTTGCTTCTCATGACGGTGTTCCTTGCTGCTACGCTCTTCTGTCTACGAGCGCTTTTCAAGAACCACTTCAGTGTTATCGCGACGATGGAGATGATGGTGGTTAGATGCAGCTGATGAGCCATGGCCTCTCGTTGCTCGAACCCAGTATCTTCTGTGATTAGGTAAACTTAGCATTCAAAGCATTCGGTTGCCAATGAAGCAAAAGTGGATAGGTCCATATACACTAAATAATGACAAGATATGTATGCAAACATGGACTTAAAATCACGCTTCAAATGTCAAATTTGCGCTAATATTATCCCTCACAATTTAGCCGACGTCCGTGACGGAGTGGTTAGCACAGTGCGCTTCCACGCCAGGGGTCCCAGGTTCGAATTCCGGTCTGAACATGGGCGTTCGTTGTGAGTGTCCCTTCATCAATTTCATCATATTCTCATCCTCGTCTCCGCGATTTGTCAAAAGTGGCATAATAGCGAAGTAAAATAAACCAAATCAATCAATCAAACAGTGTGAAGCACACAAGAATAAGTAGATTTTGCAGTTGGTGAAGATATTTTAATTAATTGATTGATTAATTTCGTGTTTTAAGTCCACTTTATGCACAGTAAGGCTAATCGGGACCTACAGTTTAAAGTGGGATCCGAACCACTATGTGCCTACACCGGGTATCGAACCCGGGACCCCTTGATTACAAGTCGACGACGCTACCACTGTGCCATCGGGAGGCAACTGGTGGAAGATGTGTATCAGCCATCATTCATCCTCAACGTCGCGATTAACTTAATACGTAGAAAGCAATTTCTCACGATCGTAGTTTCGTAAAGATGAATTGTCGACCAAATATGAGTAGGGACTTTGTCATAGTGAGCAAGAAGGATACGAATCTCTTGCAAACGAGTCCGCCATCCTCACATATATTTTACCAATGTATTTCTGGATGTACTGATTTTTTTTAAAACGCTGCACTCGTTTGCTGCCGATACTCACAATCCAATATTCGAGAAGAATAGTGGAACACATATTTCCTTCAAAATAATTTCCCGAGGAAACAAAATGCGATGTTACACAATAATCTAAATGTTGTACACATTTTCATTATCACATAAAGTAAAACAAAGTGTATGTGTGTATGTCAATTATTACTTCAAGGATCTCGAAATAATAGCATTTATTTCCTAAGAATAACACTAATGAATTGATTCCTAGAATACATTTCTTCTTTGACGCTTTTGTAGCGCCCCCCAATTTTCTTCTTATTCTTCAGTGACTTGGCTTTCTGCAGTAACGGAATCCGAGAGCGGAACCCAACCTTCACTCAGAAGTAGCTTTCAAAGCTTTTTTCCCCCCAGATTTTAGACAATCAGCTTCTTCCCAACAAGGAATTGGGTCGGACGTGTTCTTTCAGATGGGAAGGAAAAAATTAGATATGCAGCGACGTCTTGTATGTCACCTCTTACTTCCACATCGGGAAATGTCTGAAGATTTCTTGAAATACAAATATAATCTTCCATCGAAGCCAGTAAATCTGTAATACTCGTGTTTGAAGTCTTCATAAGGCCATAAAATTAAATTATATGAGAGAGGACCATTATGTTGTTAATAAGAAGTTTCAGCAAATCATTTCTTAAAAAAAAAAATACTCTTGCCCACTTATTCATAAATATAAAATGTCATTGCTGCAACTGCTGATTAAGAACAAATGTATTCAACTGAATTTTCTGTCAACATATGATTTACTGACCATTTGAAATAGGAAAATAACTAACAAATTTCGGTCGAAAAGGACAATATTTATTCATCTCTATAACTTCGAATCAATTGGACCGATTTCTATTAAACGTTTCACATACGGTGGCGCCAACTGAAAATAAATATTGTGTGTGTATGAAGGGGGTGGAGATTGACATGAATAATATTTTTATGTATAATATATTTATACTTCTTGAGGAAATCGAGAGAAGACAAAAATATCTCCCCACTCCTAAAATCGGCTGTCTAGATTACATATGCACACACACACACACACACACACATATAGAGATGGTAAGCTTAAAAAGTAGGAGAGAAAAATAATATTACAAATAGGCATATTTATAATAATCGTCAGGACGTGTATTAATTTATTATTCGAACGGACAATCGATCTGTTCTTTTAATTCACTATCCTAGCTCATCATATGATCAAGCTTCCTGAATAAGTTTTGCTTTGCATTAGTTGTCTGGTCTGTTTTATGGATAAGAAAATAACCACGATAGAATTTAAGATCATAAAAATATACCTATAAGGTATTATATTTCTTAGTGTGCCTGTCAGACCACCAAATATAAATAACTCTTCTACTACTATGTTACAAACGCGAACTTCAAATATATGTTTTCTGTCAACTTTGCTCTAGTGCCAACCAACGGAAGGTACAAATCTTCATTTCAGACCATGATGTTCGTCTTTCCAAAAGAGGAAAAGCTGTTGCTTTGAGTCCTGGGCATGGTACAATTTTTCTACATGATTTGTAATGATAAACACACTGTATGTTTCAACTAAAAAAAATAGCCTCTGTCTTACGGTGTATATATATATATATTTGTTACATTCGCGTGTTAATAAAATGCCAGGCCACAACGTTAACTTTCGCCGCCTCTGACAGGCTATTTCAGTGTTTAATTGCTGGAAAGCGAAATGCAAAATATATGAAATTAAACGTTGCGGAACAACGTTAATAATGTGCATAGGTTGTAACGTTGCGGCTTTTGGATTCCTACCAATACAAGTTGTTTTTATTCCATTGGTTCTTTCGAGGTTTCTCCTGCATTTGTTGGTACAGTGGGATGCATAAGTATTACCAAGCAAATAGTCCATCACCATGTTCATGCACTTTGTTTAACCCAATGAGAGTTTAAAGAATTGAGACAAAACGTCAGATAGTAAGCCGCAGTCTCCGCAGCATGCTTTAAAATCCCTTAAAAACACGCAGGATGTAAGAGAAAAATTCATGAAAATTTTCATGGATAATTGCAGAGTAATATTTGTGCATACCGCTTCATGAGTGAATGAAGATTCTTTTTCTCTAAAACGACTGCACTGAGATATGAGTGCAAATGAGTGCTCTTTTTTTTAAGTATGTGATGAGAAATGTTGCCAACAGCAATGTCTACTTCCGAAACAAAGATGATGTCGTATTAAATCATTTACCCAAATGTAGCAAACTGCAACACTACTAGAGCATTCCGTACATAAAATACTAGACAATAAAGAATGAAATGAATATCTAAGAAATTGCGGCCTATTTACAACAGCATTGTAGTGAATAATTTCAGACGTTGATTAATCCAAACAAACAGTTAAGAAATTAAAAATGTAAAGGTCTGCTCTCTATTTTGCACATGACTTCATTTGATTTTTATAATTTATCGTTGCTTTTCCCCGAGACCCCTGGCGTCGTCTGATAACCACTCCGCTATGGAGGTCGGCTCTTTTACTCATGAACCGATCTTACATTCCTGATTACAACATATGCACAAAACTTGCCCTCAGAAACCTAAAACCCTTCTTTTGGTAATGTGGTGTATATTAGGGGCCACTCAAATTTCATATCGAAGTGATGTTTCTTGTTTTAAGATTTCTTAATAAAATTTATTGAAAAATGTGTTTTCATTTAATACTAGCTATTTGCCAAACTTGAACTCATTTAGTGTCTTTCACTCGAGGAATAGTACTATTTAATATGAAATAATATGTTTTCATTTTATTTTCAATGATCTTGCTATTTTAAGTCTCCAGGTACAATTTTCTGACAAATGTGTACCTGAATACCCTGTTGGGGTTACGGAAGCAGAGACAATCTTAACTTAGTACCTGTCTTTTTCGGCAATGAGACGTAGTAAAACATGGCTTAGGTCAACCATGGGGCAATTATCGTAAAGTTTTTTTTTCACGGGTCCAATTGGAAGTGGTTCTCAGTTGCAGTGGAATTGGAAAATGAAAAGGTTCATTCATTGCAGAGAAATTAAGGAAATTTTAGTTGTTACTATTCCATTACCTATGTAGATAGTGCTTCAAAATGCTTTACAGTATTACAATTTGTTCATTACCATGAACAGGATTATCAATATTATAACATATCCTTTATTCAAAAGAAGAAATGTGTTCCTTAATACATTTGCAACCATCTACAATAATGTATTTATTCCTTTCATAAAAGTAACACTCGACATCAACACAATTCCATTTTTGGTGTGGGGATCACCTGTTTCCAAAGGAGAATGTTCATGATGATTTTCATAATGAATAAAAGCATGAATAATGTTAGCCCCATTTAGCCCCCAGGTGGACTGACGGCAATTTTCTCTCCCATTTGGCCAGAGTTTCTAAATAAAACAATGTCGGATACATGAAAATATTAATAAATATTTTAAATGTATTCCTTGAAGTGGAGATACATTGTAAGTAATGTACATTTACGCATGGAGTTACTAAAAGTGATCAATGCTATGAACATATGTTAAGAACAAAGAAGCTACAATCTACTTTCGGGCATCCCCCCACACCATCTCCTTTTGAAATTTCTTGATATACCACTGTGTGTAATTGTCTTCCATTTGTCAATGCTTCTCTTGAAGCAACATACCTGCCTTAAACTATTTTTCAACAATTTAAATGTCATTTCTTGTGCAATACCGTTATTTTTTCCTCCGTAACTTACATACCTCCTTTTAATATATGTAGTGAACTTTTGGTTTCATATTATATTTAAGCTTCTTTAAATAAGGCAGGTGAAACAAAGGTGGCCCTAGTTAAGTTTCTAGAGCAATTTACAAATCTCCAATGAATGCGAGATAAATTTCTGATTAAAGAAATAACTCCAATAACTAACAACATGTACCAAATGGATATTTTGTAACATTGTAACATTTTTTTTAAAAAAAAGACAAAACATCTGTTCCCAAGGTGGCTCATAGATCCCAAAGGTGGCCCACGGCTTATAGTTGGTTTAGAAAAATGATGCTTGTGTTCATCAAAACGTATTAATTAATTTATTCACGTTTATACATCTTATTATAGAAAATTGTTGGTGTCAAACGTTTGATTGTTGACATGCATTGTATACAGTAACGACGAATAGCCGACCTCCGTGGAGGACTGGTCTGTACAGTCTCTACGACGACAGGGATTTCACAATAACTTAAATAAAATGGCTGCTGACAGTTCGTTTTCTGCATGATTCACCTGAGAGGGGACTGGGTATATTAATGTAGTGCCATTTGTTAGCTGTGTTAAATACTAATATGATTTTCATTACGTGGAACACCTTGGGAACACGGGCTACCTTTGGCACACCTACCTTAATACTCACGCTGATTTTCTTGATGAATTATGTACACAAGCACACATATCCGAAACCCTCCAGCAGAGCCGAATCTACAAGTCTTGCCCCGCCCGCAAAATATAACCAAAGGCCCCCTCTACTTACCTACCTTTACTCACACACATATACATACATACATACACATATATATATACACACATACACACACATACACAAATATAATGTAATAATGTGTTTGTGTGTGTAATTCTTGATCTCATGTTGACAAAGTCACATATAAGAACCTAGAAGGTGATTCAAAAGTCCCTTAACACCCCCTATAAAAAGTAAAGGAGTTAGGCTGGGTACAATTAGTCATTATAGTAACAGGTTAGGCCTAGGGGTGTTCCAAGCGGACGTCTGCCATATTGAATTCAACTCAAAAATTTTTAAATGGGAAGGGGGTGATGTGTGCACATATATAATATATATATATAACACTGATTTCTTCTCACACCTGGAAAATGATACATTTGTTACAATCAAGCAGTCATAGCTTTTTCCTGATTAAAGATAGGCCTAGGTTGAAGAAACCTTCAACACTGCATTTCTCGTGAAATTCTGAAATTCTCGTAGCCTGATTTGAATCTAGTCTGACTGCCACGTGGGAAACAAACATACACAAATACGAACCCTCTATTATGCCAATGGCTGAGGGTCCCCTAAATACTTACTTTTCTCCGCCCCCCCGCCCCCCGCACTGCGGGGTTTTGCGGCTTGTAGATCCGGCACTGCCTCCAAGTAAATTAATTTTAACAAGTTTATAATGTAATACTACACTGTCTTGATTCTATCATTGCCTCAAAATGTATATCTTCCAATTCGAACTGTGAGTGCGTAAGGCACATCTACTCTTCGTGATGCGTGTATGAAACGCAGCACGAAAAAAGTCATCCTTACAGAAGTTTATCTTCACCACAGATTGTTTGTTTCTTCTTCTCTCAACGTGATGACATTGTTGCATTGTTAACCAATTTAGATTTTTTTTTTTACTTCAGACCTACCCAGCATGAAATGTTAGCCAAAGTGCAGTCGAACAATGCTTTGGGAAAAAATAGAAGCACGCATCGAACATGAGCATTTCAACAATGGTAAAAACGTTTTAAAAGAAAGAAACGTGAAACAATATAATAAAAAAACTTTCTTTTTGCTGTGGGCACTGAAGCATTATGGCTGCATGGCAGCTTCTTCATTTCACTGAGCACTGAACCCTGGTCAAGTGCAAGGCATTTTCCCTCATTTCTCTTCAAACTTTTACTGGCTTCAACGAAGGTTGTAAAAATTGTAACATTGCAACTTCTCTGAGGCAGTAAACCTGTGATAGCTGTCCTTCATGTAAGAACAATGAAAGTTTCCAAATTAATTTTAAAAGAGGAAAGTATATCTTTACTTATTGCAGAAGTGGAGGCAAGTAACCTCTCCAAAAAACAACCCCCGATAAGTTAGCAGGGTTTCTTTTTTTTATCGGGGTAGAAATAACATTCGGATTCAAATACTTCAGCTCCTTGTTTTATTGTTATTGATATATGATCAACCGTTGGAAGGAATTTTAATCAAATTTTTGTTTCAATAAATTCTAAGAGAAAATGAACCTGTTAAATTTCTAATTTCGTTTATATTTCAGAATTTAAGATGTAAGAATAATGTGAGATTGATGGAAAATACTAATAAATTTAACATTAATACCAAAGCTGCTTGTAGGAACTAAGGATAAATTATTCTGCAGCATTGGAGCAGTAACTGGTCACAATTAATACATACCTAACCAGTAAGCATTTATATTTTAATTGTATTTTTACCTCAAGACCATGAAATCATGAATTAAAGATTGATGGAAGTTCTAGATTTCTCGTCTCTTTAATAAAGATTATTGAACATGTTTCGATTGGAATAAATGAATCCAAACTGTAAGAAGTATTGTCCTCTCTCTTCATGCAGATACTAAATTCTTCTACTCTATTGTGTAATTGTTTTGGTAGATTATAAAGTTTTCAAAGAGCATTTATTGGATTAACATGCGAAACTTCTAAAAAAAACTATGAATACCCATTATCCTGGTAAACGCGGTAAGATTCCTTCCTCAATTTTCTCCATAACAAATGTATTTAATACTGGAAATATTTACTACTAAATGTAATATCTTGGCTTAATAATGTAGGAATGATTTTATTCCACGCGTCCTTCTTAAACTCTTACTGAATCCAGAACTTCACGTTGTCTCTAATGACAGCTGAATAAGTAATCAAACTATTTGATTTTGATTTGATTTGATTTGCTGTTTTAAGTCCACTTTATCCACAGTAAGGCTAATCGGGACTGGACCTACAGTTTAAAGTGGGATCCGAACCACTATATGCCTCCACCGGGAATCTAACCCGGGACCCCTTGATTACAAGGCGACAACGCTACCACAGACTATTGATTTATTCATTAATTAGATTGAAGCCTGGGCTCTGAGACTACTAGCAATATTTCATTACGGTGGCATAAGCTCCTTAACAAAAACAGAATTGATTTAGTCTGGCTATATTGAATATTATAATGATTTTTTTATTAACAATAAGTAAAACGACCCTAGGCAAATACATGAACAATATACAACACAAGACACAATCCCTCCAGGATTATGTTGACTGTGGAGTTTCGTTAGCTTGAAAATGCGTTTCCGAACAACCATTTTTATACTAGGCAACTCAATTTTACACAATTTGTATGCAGTGGGATTAACGATTTTTCTCGAAGTGGGTACATGATTTTACAGCAGCCCTTTCCAAACCTAAGGAAAATAACTATATTTCTCCAGCACTCAATAATTCCTGACCCTCGTAGAAAGTTCTTTTCAGTGGCCAGATCTTTCTCCCCATTTCCACGTCTCTCAGAGGTCGTAACAGGAATCCATGTTCCCGAGCTACAGCCTTACCACGGGTTTCATGAAATGTCACAATTGCTGATACATGTCATTCCAGATGTGCAAATTATTTGTCAGTATCTGAGCCGGCCCACATGGCGAAGTGGTTAGCACATCGCGCTACGACGCCAGGGGTCCTGGGTTCGAATCCTGGCCTGGCCACGGTTGTTTGTGAGTGTACTTTCATGAATTTCATTATGTCACCACTCATCCCCATCTTCGCGAATTAGCCAAAAAGTGGCACAAGAAGCAAAGTAAAATTTAGCAAATCAATCGATCAATTATCAGTATCTGAGAGATTAAAATTAGGCCATTGGTAATGAGAGCGCTCTCACCCCGCAAGTTTGTCAGATGAAAGTGGTTTCCCAAACATCATCTGGATCTGCCCTTGCAGCAAGCAAGTGAGATTAGTCATACGCCTCATGTTATTTTGTTCACCATCTTTCGGAGCCCGGAACCAAGTAATATAATGCAAATCTTGTTCAGTGCAATGAACAATTTTTGACAAATGTTTTTGGACACCACTCAGAAATATTATTCTCCACCCTTTATTGATTCAAACTGAAGTGGTGGTCTAATGATGAGAAATTCGTACAGATTACCCAGGGGGGTAAAGGAGGCATATTCTTTCCCTTAATAGTGATGCCCTGTCAAAAAATACTATTTCAGTCTGAAATTGCCATGTTCCTTCAATTATTTATTTATTTAATTTAATTATTAAGTATTTATAATAAATAACATAAATTACTGCGGCCGATATGAAATGATGTGTGAAATATATAATTTTCAGATGGACACTCATTTTCCGGGGGGGGGGGGGCGGTACCCCCTTGTCCCACCTTCCGGACGTCCATGTGAATGATTAAAAATTTCAATAAAAGCAGCCCTTTGGATCAAAACTAATATTTTATGAATATATTAGTCACAATTAATATATATATAGTGACAGATCCATTGAAAGGCATTACTCCAGTACTATCACTCACAACAGTTTTTGAAAACATTGGTTTTTAGTCCGTTTTTGGTCCCACCAGAAATAAAATCCTGTCTATGGCTGTGCCTGGGACACGTGCCCCGGTTTTCCTAAAGCTTTCCACGACGACGGAGCCAGGGGAAAAAATAGAAGGCAGAGGTAGCGGGAATATTTTCTGTGGGCAGTTAGTTAATATAGCCTAGTCTTACAAACTGTAATAAATGACTGAGCATTTATTTTTGCAGTTATTCTTCTTCCCTGGTAGAGGAACAGACTGATTGACTCCAAACAAGTTGGCTGGCTCCAAATTGCTTTCACTGTCTTGCATGAATGATAAATGCCTCAATGTTTGCTTATTTTATTTCAACTCTGAAGCACCGGGCAGTAGCCCTCTAAGCCGTTCCCAAGGTCATTTGGGGACGTAGGTCGCCTCCCGACGCGTTTAATCCACTCTTAGAGCAAGCTAGTAAAGTTAGTCATACACCCAAAGTTATTTCCGTAGCCCCCAAATTTCGGCAGCCCATTCTTTCAGCGCCCTCTACCTTTCACCTTCACCTTTCAGCGCTCATGGCAATTTCTCCCTACTCTCATTCAATTACCACTTCGTCTTGTGTGTCGTAAAATTCCTCAATGTTTGTTTGCTTTCTCATTCCAACTGTGCAAATTATTTATCAATGTATATAAATAAATAAATCAAATAAGACCCTTACGAAGCTGTCGCTTCAGGGTCCTTGGGAAGAGGGCTGTCCTTGTATGTGTCTTAAAATGTCACATTTTGTTGCATTTCATTCTAACTCTGAAAATTATTTATCAATATATGAGAAAGATAAAATAAGGCTCTCAGCGCTTAGCCCACAACTCCCCCTCAACGGGTGCAGTGGAAGGGGGGGGCGGCCGGCCACTCTTTCTCGTTCCTCACTTCACACATTTCTCCTGTACACCCTGAAATTGCGCCTAACGCTATATGCAACACACCAACACATTGCGTAAATTGGGTTGCCTAGTATAAAATGTCGTTTTCCAGAGAATATTGATGAAAGCTGTACTGCGTAGAAGAGAGGCTGGCACTTGAATGACTTTCGAGAGTACCACCCTTTAACCCCACCCCCGCCCCAAACCAGGCTATAATTAGTCTTATAGAATCATTGGTGATCCCAAAAAAGAGGAGTAGAAGAGGAGCCAGAATTTTCGTTCAGCTAGAGCCCAACGTTCGACAGGAAAAAAGCCGGGTGTTGAAAAAACGTTAGTGGTTAATAGGTCTGAGATTAGAACTGGTGATGATTGCGTTCATAAAATATACTTCAACTAACAATTAGCACATTCGGATACATCTTCAATTGCAATTGCAATTGCAATTGTTGGTGATTTAAAATGATATATATGCGTCTCGCCATTCTTGCAAACTCTGGTGTAATCAGCAAGTTCCTCTGAACAGTCATCAATATCATCGTTACCCCAATAATGCGTTCTTCATTCAAAGACAAAGGATGATATTCAAAGAAAGAGTTGAAGTAGTCGGTATACATCTGGTGAAGAAGGGTTTGTTGCAGGGAATAAGTACTTGTATGATATTAGTTATCCACTTCCGTTGTGAGTTTTTCCATTGTTGAGTTGCCTTCAAACTGGAATTTCAACCTTATAATGAAAGCATGATTTTCAAGTTCAGCACTACACGGGTACGTGTCATAGAATCTTTTGCAAACACTCTCTATGCCAGTGGTTCTCAACCTTCGTGAGACCGTGCTCTGGTAAATTCTTTTTTTTTTAGTCCATACCACGATCCCAACAATTTTACTTGTAAATACCTTTCTGACTTATTAAATATTAATACATAAATCATGGCATAATCATAAAGAGTAATAGTTCGATTATGTTTAGGCTTGTTGACAAATATAAAATTAGGTTTATATTGTTGCATCCAATGAACTTCTCACCATCCGGTATAATCGACGCCATGACTAGGTACTGGGTCGCGACCCGGCGGTTGAGAAACACTTCTCTATGCGTTGATCATAGACATGCGTAAAGGTCAAATTTCTCCATTGTCTGAGATGTTCTAAATACAACAAAATAAAATGCCCACCGACCTGAAGAAGCGCTGATACATTGGGACTTTCCAAAACCTACTAAAAAAATCCGCTCCTGGTCCAATGATGAAATTAAAACTCGTATCCGCCAGAACAGAGAGTGACGGAATGGCAGCGAAATAATTGGATAAAACCGGAACAGAAAAACTGCACGCATGGATTGTTGGCTTGTTCAATATATGGGAAAATAAAACACAACACTAGAGCGTTTCCGGCGCGGAATACAATGGACTGTCCGGAAGAAACACTGGTCCCGTGCAACCCACTGATGTGGCTCCTGATGAAGTTATTATGCAATCTCCATACATCGAGCTCGGTTACGAGGACTGCATCAAAAGAGACGCATTTGCAAAGCGCATTGTCAGGTCCTCTCCAAAAGCGAATTTTGTGCTTTATTCCGTAAAACTGCATATTTGAATTTGTCACTTTAATAAGAGTGTGGCTTCGTAATAAAAATGTGATATTTAATTGCTTTATCGTTATTGATTTGGTTTATTTTACTTCGCCTTCGCTTTTCTGCCACACTTTTGCGTTGCAGTCAGAAGCCCTACTATTGGCTGTTCACTCAGGTTCAAATAAATGGGCACCTGGGAAAGGCGGGTTAAAGGCGGCCGGAGGGTGGTGCTGAACACATCACTTCCACAAATTGCCGGGATTGTGATTGTGTGTGGGCCCTATCTTCTCCTCCCTCGTATACCTTCACTGCATGCTGCAATGGGTAGGGGGTTAGCTTTACCTTTTCATACATTGTGCACACAACCAAACTTGGAACCACAGAAAATTTTGCCTGCTGGAGGAGGAAAGTATCGCACTTATTTCAGTATGAAAAAGTTTGCTATTCGAGCGACGAGAGTTTAGAAACTGTCAATAAACATTGTCACTTTTGTAGGCACCCTTGCACCAACCAAGAAAGATTCGTTAGCATGGAAATGAAAAATTCTTGCCAAATTAACAGTTGCAAATAGAAGGTTGGTAGGGACAAAGAATTGCCTCTGGTTTTTCAGACCTTATTGGTTTGACTGCGAAGGAACAACAAATGTTGACTGACTAACGGGTGATATATGATTGAGCGTAAAGCAACAAGTTCTTGTACAGCGTAGAGTGTAGTTTTGAAGAGAGAAAGAAAAAAAAAAAAAAAAGGAAAAGTAATTTTGATGTTTTCTGGATTATGCTTTTCTCCTAACGTTGCAAGTGACATAAAACTTCAAGTTAACTGAAAAACAGCAATTCAAGTCATTTTTTTACATTAAATTTTGGGATCGTCCGCACTTAGGCTATTTTGCACCCGTTACATTATAAGGAGTCCAGCCCCTTTCCGTTACAAAGAACAACTCTAACGTTGCATAAGTAAAATCTTAAAATTTTCTGACTTCTGTTAAAAGCTGAGGCTGTAAAGAGGCACTCAGCACACACAAGGACAAAAAAACAGGACAACACACACAAAATTATACTGGCCATAGTGCCAGTCGCCAGAGCCTCGTTCGTGTGCAAAATGCAGTCCAGGGTGTACTACGTGGAAGTGAGGTTGACAGTTTGGTGTACTACGTGGAAAAGCACCCCTTACACCCCAGTAATTCAAGTATATAATCAGTATTTTTACATAATTGAATAAAGATTTATTGACCAAACAAACCAATAACTGAAAAATCTCTATGCTCCTTGTGGTGCAAAACATCAGCAACTACTCAACTCTCCGTGCATGATTATACACCTTTATAATTCTCATCTTTGTCGAATTGCAAGGGTGAAAAGTAAAATCATGTGCTAATAAACCGACAATAACAACTTAACGTTATTAAAAATTACGTCTGAGGTGGAAATACGGAAGTATAAAATGGAGAGGTGAATCTTCAAACTAGCTAAAATTGGTCTCAAAATTCCTAGCAATTCTTGTTAAAAATTTCATGATATTGCCGTTCATCCTTTCGATGTACTGTTGTAATGGACACTGCATACCTTTCTATATATCGTAATGTAACTTTTTTTTTTTCGATAATATTATCCCGTGTCTGAGAACTTCTAAATTCGTCATTATACGAAGATGCTACCCTAATATCATAAACATGTTACATAAGGGTGTGTTCATATGTAGAAGCTTTGTTGTCACAAACGAGGGGAGGTTCAAAGTTTGTTTGGTACCCTCTGACCTGTATGACCCTACAAGCTGAGTTTGATTCCAGAATACCTTGATTGCAAATCGACAGAATGAATCAATGGTCTGTTTTACCTGACAGAGGGTTAAGAAGCATGAATGGCATTTAAAAAAAATAAATCTATTTCAGTATTTGTATCTCTCCCCATGACTCTCTTCATTAAATTAATGAGTAACAGAAAGTGTGAGGAAATTTGATCTATTAACGAATCCTGAACTGAATACTAAACAATAATAAGATCAAAAAGGAATTACAATTGCCACATGATGCTTTGGTTTGTTTTAGTTGCTCGTTGATAGGACAAAGCAAATTGTCGAGGGCTCGAAATTTGGTGTACGTACTCGCTACAAGTCCTCGAAAAATGAAAATATATTTGATTTTGTTGCCTGGAAAAGAGGGATGGGAGGGTAGCACTCGTGACACGAGTGAAAAGCGTTTTGTTTTCGGAAATTTTCGTGATCAAGTCTAGCCAAGGCCAAGATACCAAATTTTCAATGGTCTAACTCTACAGTGTGGAAACCTTTTCCAAAGTAACACTTTCTGCTGAAGGTACTCTTTCTTCAAGTGGAGAACAGAGCAATGCTTATTCCTTCCAAGAGTAAATTAATTTAAATGTTTGTGCAATTAATTACCACGCAAATATAGAATTGTTTTAAGGTACAGCTAAAATATGAACCAATCCCTTAAATATGCACTAGAAAACTTGACGTTGTCCAAATATACTGAAATGAATTTGTATGTCATTTTGAAGGATATAAATTTTCATGACGGGGAAAAATACATATATTTATGCAAATATCGTCCAAATACTCATTTCTAGACAAATGGTTTATTCAATTTTTACTCTGGTATCTCGAGTAAGTAAATTCATACTCGTAGTAAGAACTTAATAACCTAAATTGAGTTTTAAATAATTTTGTTTCTTTATGTAGTTTTATCTTGGTAACGATTCTGTTTAATTTCATGTTTACCTATGCTGTATGTATATAGCTCGCATAGTTTCTGACGTCTAATTGCATAACAAATAGTCATGTTAGTCTTGAATAACGTATTCATCTCTTTGGAAGTGAATATTATAACAAAAAGCTTATCAAATTTTACTTTTAAACCAGATGTTGAAATATATAACCATTTTAATAATAAGTTTCAGAAGAATGCCCTCACTTTACCTTTGTAATTCATATATATCTTGGAGCTGAAGTTTATAGTTATCAAATTCATTTTAAACATACCTTGTAGTTTCCTTAGATTCCGACCAGAATTTCTCTCTAAACTTCGTTGCTCAAATCTCATCTCTGAGCTGAAGTTTATATCAAATTGCAAATGTAGCTTTTACTTCTTAAGTATGTACAATTCCGAAGTTGATTTTAGTTAGCTATACCTTCATAGCCCGTGTTGATCTCGAAGTTCAATTTGGCAACAAATAAACACGCTTTTCCATTGGTAAATCGCGTGCATCTCGAAGATAACAAGCTATCTATCCTTTACCTTGACAACTTCTGTAAATCCTTATTGCCGAGACGATGTAAGAAAAAAATAGAAGATTCATGACACTTACATGAGCACTGGATACACTTATGTCACTGTACAACACTGAAAATAATCCCAGAAGAACTATATCACAGATCTCTCGTAAGAAACGTACCGGCACCACACTCTTCCTGTTCAATTGCAGTTAGAACAAAAGACTGATTCTCCCACGCCTAGTCAGGGAGTGGAAGTGAAAACGAATGACCTTTTTGGTGCAGACGTACCTCTATAGCGGTGCGGGTGATCCCTTGATCTTCGCTCACCCAGCCACAGTGAAACTGGTCGCATGGTCGCAGGGGGCGAGGGAGGGAGGCAGGACCTACATAACATGCTCTAGTTGTCGTCAGCCACCGGTTTTCTCAAGCCCCGTACGCATAAAACGGCCACCGCTACTCGTCATACTTGGAGGCTCGGTAGAAAAGTGTGTGAAAGCCACGACGACTCGCCCACCACCGTGACAATCTTCGCATCAATTACCAACCCCCCACCTCCCCTCTTCCTTTTTTAAATTCGCATCCATGCTACGATAAAGCTCCGGTGTACAGTTAGCGGATGGACAGGAAAAGCGTTAAGGACGATGAGAGTGACAGAAGTTGGTCGAAAGGGGGAGAAAAAACAGGAGGAACTCGTAAAAAACCTTGTTTTCAACTCACTCTATGCAATGTTCGGATAACTGTCATGTGATTCTCAGCAGGAATCGAACCCGGAATTTCCTGATAACAAAGCTATCGGAGAGGTTCTGAAAGAATTTTCCTCTTGAGCTCTACACATTGTGTTCAAGAACTCCCCAAAGTATCTCCAAGGAAGCACAGTCCATTTTTGCCCCCTCCCCAATTTTCATTTTCAGTTATATTTTAAATGGATACAGTGGCGTATCCAAGGGAGGTTGATGGGGGTTATTAACCCCGCTTATGCTCCGTTGATTAGTCTAGGGTTATTTATTTACGCCGAACTTTTTTGAAGGCAGGGAATATATTGGGATCATAGAACTTTGAATGGCAGTACCAATGAAGATTTATGCACACTACTACTTATTAATAATATGCATAAAATATTCTTAAGGAACTTCACCTTTGTTAGATAATGAATACATTATGTTATATCTCTACACCGTCTTTTTACCTATAATAGCCTAAAAATACAATATAAATTAATGTACATTATAATAATAATAATTATTATTATTATTATGAAATACTTGGTTCGGACCTCCCTGAAACATATTTCTAGATACGTGCCTCCTTACAAGGGATTCTATTTTATTCTATTCTGTTTATCATAGCCTGCATACCAAGATATTCTACTACGTATTCTCACTCCAACATTTATTACCTATCTGTATGTTGTCTCTCTGTTGCGATTGGTTGAAATTCAAACTTCACTCTATTATCATTGTTATCCTCTTCATTATAAACCACCTTTACACTTGCAACTTCATGTGTTCTGTTCAATTAACAGTTACATATAGCATTTCAATATTTTCAATAATGGCAAATGTTTCACATTAAATGTTCACCAAAACGAAACATCACACTACAAGGTTTTGAAGAAGAATAAAGTTTTGTTCATAACTTACACAGACAAATTCTTGAGATACAATTGAGATACTGCTCTTGGTTGGTTCTTGTAAAATTTCGAAACAAGTTCTTAGTGTTTTACATAATTGAAAGATAGGTGGAAGTACAGATTGAAATCCTTGTAGATATTTTGTAGTAAGCAGCAAGTTATATCCCTTACATTGAAAGAGGAACATAAATTGTGAGTATTTTGAAAATAAGATCCTTAGGAAACTATTTGGACCTAAAAGGGATGAGGACAGGTGAGTGGAGAAGGTAACATAATTTAGAACTACATAATTTGTATTCATGTCCAGATATTATCAGAATAATTAAATCAAGAAGACTTAGGTGGGTAAGCCATGTGGCACGAATGGGAGAGGAAAGAGGAGTTCACAGGATTCTTGTTGGGAAATCTGATCGTAAGAGACCTGTAGGAAGGCCAAGACGAAGATGGAGGGATAACGTTGAGATGAACCTAAAGGAAATCGGTAGGGATGGAAAAGAATATATAGATCTTGCTCAGGATAGGGACAGATGGAAGACCTGTGTTGCTGCAGCCATGAACCTTCGGGTTTAAGAAGGCTAGAGAGTTAGTTAGTTATTTAAGCAGCAAGTTATATTCATTTTATAATACATTTCGGAAAACAAAACTATATGAGCAATTACAGAAGGCGAAATGGTAATGTAATAAATAATGTGGAACAATATGAAATTGAATGATGATAATATATATCAGAAACATCTGAGCACAATGAATGCAGGGGATAGAAAATGAGGACAGGATAGCAGAGAAGAGAATGCTCAAAGAACATAAATGGGAAAAACTGAAACAAAGACAGAAAGGAGTGCTGCGGCAATAACTTCGTCTAAACTGTTAATCTTTCAAACACAGATATTTTTTTCTAAAGTAGAGATTTGTAATAGTTTTATGGCATCCACTGGCGTACGCAGGATTTTTGTTTTTCGGAATGGGCTAGAGTGACGCAAACTTATGTGGACACATGGTGCCCGAGCCCACCCAATAATTTGTCACCTTATTATTATTTGCTTTTTGAAATCAGTAAATAAGAGATGTAAAATAGTAAGAATGCATTTTTGGTGTGCTTTAATGCCATGAAACATGGAGATATGAGATTTTTAAAAAAGGGTGACGCCCCTGGCTGCTTCTAGTGGGCGGCATAAACAATAAGACAGTTCGTATTTTTAGAACTTTCCATTCTCGAAAGTGGCAATTGGGGATCATTTTAAAGGAGTTTGCATTTACAACTCTGGTTTCTCTCGAGATTTGTTTGAAAATGTTCATTTTCTCAAAATTTCAGATGGGGCTAAAACCCCTTCAGCCCTCTGCGCATGCCAGTGATGGCACCATAAAATTATTTTGGATTTCAAATATCTAAATTATATTCGAAACACGTGTTATTCCGTTCTCAGCCAAGTAATATGAAATCTGATTCTCAGTATGGCAATCTAACGAGAAAAACCAATGCCTGGAACCAGCAATGATGAAAGTAAATATGGAAGAGCAGCATGTTTTTCTGGAACGCATACAAATACGCTGAGTAGCCACACATGTGATGCAACGTAAGCTCAGCAGAGAGGAAAAATGCATGTCAACAGCTCATACATTGTAAGAGAGATAATAGAGACGTTAGAGCTCGGGTGTTACTTTACTCATTATCCTTAAAAGTGTTTGTTCTCTCGCTCGACGAGAGAATGCAGAAACTCAATGCACATCTGCAATAAACATTAATTTCTTTAAGAAAAGAAAAGTTTGCGTGGATAATAAAAACAAGAACGGCAGATAACAAAAACCTACAGTAAATCACCACTCTCATCAGCGCAGTTAGAGTTTGAAGTGGCCACAGCAATCCAAATTCCACGCTTCAACTCAGCTTGGAGTGCAGCCATCAGCTTAATCTCTCTCTCTCTCTCTCTCTCTCTCTCTCTCTCTCTCACACTGTTGCAAGTCGCGCGATAACAATCTGGTTTCACCGCGCCAGCAACAAAGTATTTAACGAGAAGAAGTGAAGTCCGTTGTTTTGCGGAGGTTCCAGTCACGGTTGGCGACTCGTATGAAAGTCTTCTGGTGGTTTCCCTCAGTTGGGGACGCATTCCTTCCATGTCACCATGACGTCTAGGTCACTCGTACCGACGTTTTTTCTTTTCTCTCTCTCTCTCTCTCTCTCTCTCACTCTCCACGCAGCTCGCAAAAAATATACCGTACTGTCACTATCACTGTATCGCCTCGACTCTCGTGATCCATCTAATGGCCACTGACTGCACTACAAGTTGAAGGGCAACAGGCGTCTATTTATGGTCCATGTTCTGCAGCAAGGGTCATCTACTAAGATTTTGCAACCTCAATCCATCAGATCCCCGGAATCGCCCGGGAAGGGGTGGAGGGGGCAGTAGTTACCATTGGTAAGTTTCTCCCCCCCCTCAAATATATGTGTATTTTACAGAAGCAAATATTAAAAGAGGGGTCGAGGGGCGACCCAGGGTAAGGTGAAATGAACATATAACCTCTCCCTTGCCAAGACCGCAGTGCGTGTTCGATGAACACATCCTTCTCGAGGTGACCCTGATTTCGCTAAACACTGTGGATATAGACTGGGAAGTCGATAAAAATCCCTGAAGAGGGGCAGCAGCCTCTTCAGTACTGGCCTAGAGTCGATGAGGATATCAGTCCAAAAGAGTCTAGAACCAGACAGTCACAGGCGGAGTTGGAGCAACAGAATGGCTGTGACACTGCGAGATAGTAAACCCTCCAAACTGGCAGGCCGGAAAACCATAAGAAGGCAGCCCCTTCATTCGGCTACTCACCGTAGGGCTAATAACCCACGTGGCGTCGAAATGCATTTTATTCAGAGAAGGTTGATGCCGGAAAAATCAAATGGAAACGACAAGGCAAGAAAAGGAAAATGATTATTGGAACACGCTCTTCTCTGACAGAATGTGAGACAATAGAAGAAATGGAAAAATACAAGATTAAAATCTTAGGCATAAGCGAGACCAAAAGGAAAGGATCAGGAGAGATGCTGATGAATAAGGGATATACCTTAATATTCTAAGGAGTAGATAAGAAAGCAAGAGCAAAAGAAGGTGTAGGTATAATATTTGACTAAGAATGTACAAAGAAAATAATAAATTGGGAACCAATTACATCAAGAATATTAAGAGTAAATATGGAAATGGAGGAGAAGATATCATTTATTGAGATCTATGCACCTACAGAGGATGCAAATGAATGTGAAAAAGATATTTTCTATGTCAACCTACAGGATACTATGAATAAGGCTAAGGCCTTTGCTAGACATGTGATCATCATGGGAGACTGGAATGCCAGAATTGGAAATGAATCAGAGAAGTGGAACGAGTGTATGGGAAAGCATACAGCAGAAACAGTGAAAAATAGCAATGGAGAAAGAATGATTGAATATTCTATAGACAATAATTTACTTATAGGAAATACATTTTTCCACATAAAACAATACATAAAATAACATTTGTAGGAGAAAGGAGAAGAGCATGAAATGCAATAGATTATTTCACTTACACAGAAAACACAAGGTATGCAATACAAGATGTCAGAGTGTACAGAAGTGCAGAACTAAGCACCGAGCATAAATTACTAACAATAAAAACAAGATTTCAGGAACCTAAACAAATACAAAAAGTAAAGTACACAAAAATTAAAATAGGAGAAGTAAGGACAGAATGCAAGCAAAAGGAATATAAAAGCCAAGTGAAGGAAGAGTTGAACAAAAGAGAGAGAGAGATAGAGAGAGAGAGAGAGAGAGAGAGAGAGAGAGAGAGAGAGAGAGAGAGAGAGAGATAAGGAAGAAAAAGAAAAAAATATGAAATATTCTAAAAAGAGTATTGATTAAAACAGCTACAGAAGTTTGTGGCTTAACAACTGTAGCAGATCCAAAGAAAAGATCAAGATGGTGGAATAACTTGGTTAAAGAAATCGTTAAAAGGAAGAAACAAGCATGGAAGATGTACATGGAAAATAAAACAGAAGAGAAATGGAATGAGTATGTTCAGAGGAGAAATGAAGCAAAAGAAGCAGTCCGACAAGCAAAGAAAGAATCATGGGAAGAGTTTCGGTTAGAAATGGAGAAAATCTATCAAGGGAATAGTCGAAAGGTCTGGCAGACAGTAAAAGCAATGAAAGGAAAATATGGGAAGAGAATAAGAAACATAGAAGATGATTCAGGAAAGATCCAAACAGGAACTGAAGATATATTGAAGACATAGAGTAGTATTACGAAAACACATTTAGAGATGAAAATGGGAAGATGAATGAAGAAGATGCAATATAGAGTGCAAATGTAGAAGAGGATGGAAGAGATGAAATAAAAATGCAAGAAGTGGAGGATGCAATAAAGAGAGTGAAATTAGGAAAAGCAGCAGGAGCAGACGGAGTATACCCAGAACTAATAAAGATGGGAGGAGAGAAAGTTGTACAATGGTTGTGGAAGATTTGTAATGAAGCATGGAAGAGAATTAAAATATCCAAAGATCAGGAAAGAAACATGATCATACGAAACCACAAAAAGGGTAGCACTGTAAAATGTGAAAATTATAGAGCAATCTGTCTATCTTCAGTAGCTCTGAAAATATACACAAGAATCTTAGAAAGAAGGCTAAGAGATGAAGTAGAGGAGGAGTTAGAAGAAGAACAAGCAACTTTCAGAAGAGGAAGACAAACGCAAGACCACATTTTCACGCTACGACAAGCCATGGATAAATTTCTTAGCAGAGAAAAATAACTGTTTGAAGCCTTTCTGGATTTAAAGGCAGCCTTTGATACAGTACCACGACAGCAACTATGATTAGCGTTACAGAAAATAGGAGCCTCAGAAAAATTAGTAAGAAGAATACAAAGTGTCTACAAGACAGTTAAAGAAATAGTGAGAATAGGAGGGGAGAAATCAAAAGAATTTAACAGATAGCCCAGCCCCTTACTATTTATAATACTAATGGATCAAATACATAAACAAAGTATAAGAAGAACAGGAAAATGTTAGGTTGGAAATAGGAAACTGAAACCAGTTTATGTACAATCAGTTCTGTATGCTGATGACATAGCATTAGTAACATCAACAAACCAGGAACTACAAAATAAGTAATAGAATGGGCCAGCTCAATACAAGATAGAGAAATGATAGTGAACCCAAAGAAGAGTAAAGTAATGCATATATCAAAGCATGGAAATGAAGAGAGATTGGAAATAAAATGGCAAGGAGAACAGCTAGAACAAGTGAATAGATAAGAATATTTGGAAACAATAATAACAGCCGATGTAAAAGTAGAAGATGAAATAAATAGCAGGGTTTAAAATATATATATATATATATATATATATATATATATATATATATATATATATATATATATATATTACCAAGTAAGTAATACAATAGTAGGAAAAAAGGAGGTACAAGAAAATACTAAATTAAGGATTTACAAAACCATAATTATACCAACAATGCTCTATGCCATAGAAAGCTTAACACTCCAAAATAATCATAAAAGTAGATTAACAGCAACAGAGATGAAATACCTCAGAAGAGTCGTAGAAAAAACCAGACGAGATAGAATCAGGAACACTAAAATCAATGCATTTGCAGCTTGGGCGCGAGTCATGACTAAGCCACCAATCAACATGTGAGCCAATGACGTCATCTCAACCCAGAACCTATCGCTAATCGCCTTCCTCACGCTCTACGCTTTTGGTAGGCTCGCTAGCTGAACTTATGCAATCACCGTCGGATGTTCCGAAAATAATATGACTAATAATTATGCCATTACATGTTGATAATCAAAATATTATATTAGTAGGTGGGTTAAACGGTGCCCAGTTGCTTTTCTGTGGGGCACCCCTTTAGATCCACCACCTATTACAGTTATATGAAGATAATGCGTGCGCGCGCCCGTGTGTGTGTGTGTGTGTGTATTAGTTATTTACATGTGTCGACTACCGAAGCATTAGAGTGGGGGCATTTTGGTCGAGGATATGAAACATAGTGATAACGATGCTTTGGACTACTCTCAGCATAGAAAACATAACTTTTCGAAATTCGTAATAGAGAAAAATTCCGCATTGAATGCTGTTAAATGAACTGCTTTGTTTCACACTTCCACACAAATAGCTTACAACGTCAATAAAATTTATTTTATAACTATTTCATGTGCGTTTCCTATAAACTTCAAATTTTATTTAAATATCTCATTGAAGCACTATGGTAATTATGTTAAAGTATATGAATTTTGATGATATTATTTTCCAATTCAGTTGCATTTCCCTGAATAGAAATCAGTACTCTGAGCTGTGTAAAGTACCTGAGAGAACACATGTGAGCAAAGGAGACGCACGTCTTATCATCAACGTAGCCCTTGTAGACATCAAGCTTCTGCCACCAAATAACATTGTTGACCTGAGTAAATTACAGTGCCAATAAAATACTGGGGTAGGGGTGTGGGAGGGGTAGGAGTATCGCCATATCACTCACTGCAATATGAAGGAATTGTGTGCTTTGGTCCTGATGCAACAAATTATGGGACATTTGTTGCTACGGAGCATGTGAAGAGAAAGACAAAACCGCTATGTATTTACGCAAGTTACACAGGTCATACAGGGTGTACACAAAGTGTCCCACACATTTCAATTATTAATAAATCAGAGACTAGCGAAGATTCAAATAAACTCGTGGCGATGATAGATAAACTCAAAAGGTTTGATATCCTGTATCAGTACACTTCTACATGTGCTCCTTTTGTCGCACGGACAATGTCAAGACTCTTATAGATTTTTCCCAACGTTCGGGTCAGCATGTCGACATTCACGGTGGCTATCGTGTTGTCCATTCTGGCTTTCAGTTCATTAATGTTCATCACTTTTGTAAGGTTCGTCATCATTGTTCATCGTCTTTTGAACGAACGTTTTCCGGGAAGATGAATTGGACTTGGTGATCCGATTCCTTGGACCCCGAGGTCACCCGACACAACCTCATTGGATTATTTTTCCTCGTGGCAGACATTGTTTAAAGGCAAAAGTGATGAACACATGAACTGGAAGCCAGAATAAACAACGCGATAGGCACAGTGAATGTCGGCATGCTGACCCGAACATGGGGAAGAATCTATTAACGTCTTGACATTCTCCGTGCGACAAAAGGAGCACATGTAGAACTGTACTGATACAGGACATCAAACTTTTTCAGTCTATCTATCTATCATTGCCACCAGTTTATTTGTATCTTCACTAGTCTCTGATTTATTAATAATTGAAATGTGTCAGACACTTTGTGTATACCCGGTTTTACTAAGTCGGAATAATCTCGAGTCGTTTGTAAGAAGATCATGAATGTTTTACAAAATCTGTGGTGCTCTTGAAGGCAATGTATTATGAAAGTCTTGTGAATGAAAGTAACAAAAATGGAACAGTAAGGCTGCTGAAATTTACCAAAGGCAGAAAACACATTGATTAGTGTGACTTAACCTAAAGTATTTTGTTGATTTTTTTGAAACCAATAAATCAAATACGAATTTTTTTAAACAAATGGACCTTACTTGGCTAGAATTAGCCACCAGTTGAATTGGCGTCGAGAGCTAAATAACATGAAAACCATAAGAGACAATCAAATCATACCTAGTGATGCGGTAGGAGAAGTAAAAAAAAATGATACTGATATATGTCATTAGCAGTCATGGGCGCGCCCGCAGGACTTTTTTCTCAGGGGAAGGGGAAAACACTGCTCTAAGTGGGGAGAACATGGAGGAATGTTATTATCAAAGTAAAGAAATTCTTATGATAATTTGCATAGGCACCCACTGCATTTTCCCCATGTTGATCCATACAAGCATCCCCAAACTGGACAAAGTATCCCCTCTCACCCAGCTAGGATTTTCCACTTCGAGCACGGGAGGGGTAAAAAACGGAGTAAGGTTTCATATCTTACTCTTCAGTCATAAGAACTCATATCTATTTTACCTTATGTTATTATTATTTTACAAATCTTAAAATTAAAATTGCATTGAAAATAATTGGATGGTGTTGTTGTTGTCGTCTAAGTTCAGACTTGGGTCTGCTATTTATATAGATACGAAAATGGCGTCTTCGATTATGAACGTTTGCCGTTAAAGTATAAGATTTTTTTATCGGTTCGTAATCACAAACCATTCACGGATAGCCCCACTGACCATTCTCGGTAAGGCTAGGAAAAGTTAGGTTAGGCAAGGCAAACATAGTTAAAATTTGGGGTCAAAAAACCATGCACGGGTACCCCACAAACCATTGACGGATAGCCCCACGAACCATTCACGGTAAGGTTAGGTTAGGTTAGGATAGGCAAACATAGTTAAAATTTGGGGTCGTAGTAATATCAGGTATGTATATTTCGTTTTTTAAGTATTGAAAACATAAAATCTTCCAGTAAATAATGAGCAATCGTGCCGATCGCGGACCACTCAATTTCACTTATTTTGCAATTTCTACACGTGACCCCCAAATTTTAACTTCAAATTCGTGATTAGGAGGCCTCAATTAGTGAGTATGTGAAATATTACAAAAATCGGGGAGGGGTCCTGTATTGTAAATTCGCTCCTTCATTAATGTGGAAGCACCGAGCAGAAAGATTTGGTAAGTAAATGTGTATATTTTATCTTCTGTTTTGCATGCTCATGAGGTGTTGTTTTTTTTAGTCGCTTTACTTGGCGTAGGGACGTTTGGCAGTTGTGGGGACATTGCCGAAAAATGGTTAGCAACACTGTCGGAAACCAGACGTAGTGAGTGTACCGTACCCTCATGCTCACTTTTGTTTGCGTTTATCAGTACGCGTGTTTTTTATACTGTTATTGATTTGGTGTGCTATTCAGTGCTAGTGCTTTATTGTGTGTTAATTGTTATTCATTCATTAGTTATGCCGCTAAACAAATATAATCTTGAACAAAGAGTTTTATGTAAGATTATTACGTGAAAACGAATTCTTGCAAAAATGTGGTCAGGCAATTACGAAAGACAGGATCTCTTGAACCTAAGAAACGTGTTGTATTGTTGTTGAAGGAGGTTATTTTAAACATCTCTTATAACACAGGAGGTTAGTGATAATCATTATTATTACTTTTAAATATCATTTTACGCTTTCGGTTTGCGCCGGGATGCTGTCTTCCCTTTCTGTCAACTGAGGATAAAGTAGCGAAGTCTAATCTAAGATTAGATGTCAGAAATAAGGTGCCAGAAATATTTGTATTTGGGAGGACACCTTTTCCAGCATCCTTGCGACAAGGTACGTGCTTATTTCAATTGTAATTGTAACTGTAATTGTGAAAAGTGGAAACATTACAAAACAAGCAGTTTCTGTTACGGACTCCCTGTTAGTCAATTTGCCGGGACCTGTTGCATGAAGGGGCCGCTAAGCGGCCGGCGCTGTCGCGGTAAACGACTGAAACAACCTCCCTGTAGGTTCGACTTCTTTCCATAAACATCTACCACTTCTTGCCTTTCTGTACTTTTTCATGATGCATAAATATCAGAGACCCCTTTCATGGCAACCCTCATCCATATTTCACCATTCAAATTACATGAAGTTTTTCCAGATTTCTCAGTGCATGGGCGTAACTTGGGACCTAACTTTGAGGGGGGGGGGCAGAATCGAACTTGGGGCTTAACTTTTGGAGGTGTAGAATTGAACTTGGAGCTTAACTTTGGGGGGGGGGGCAGAATTGAACTTGGGGCTTAACGTAAGGGGGTAGAATCAAACTTCGGGCCTAACTTAGGTGGGGGGGGGGGGGAGCAGAATCGAAAAGACTTCGATTCCATAAAAAATTAGTTCAGGATAATTTGTTAAATAACTGTTACATGTGTGTATCACAAGAATTACTCTTTAATACATTTCTCTTCAGGTCTCAGAAGGCTAATAGAAGTGCCAATAACTTGTACATTTTACAAGTGCCCCCTTGCCCCCGCCAAGTTACGCCAATGTCTCAGTGGATGGGGAGCAAGTGCCCCTGTCCCCCCTCTGCGCGCGCCCTTGTTAGTGGTGTATGTAGCAGTAGCAACAGCAGCATAAAAAGCAGAAGGTGGCTGGAACATATCTGACGTAACTATCGTTGTTTATGTTACTCCCAGTCCCCCCCACCTTCCCCAATCTCTATCTACATAATCAACTTCCTTTCGTTTCATTTAGGGGTATGCAACATCGCCACGCTTTAAATATAGAAGTGGTTGTGTGCGAATCTACTTCGTCGACTCAAACACGCGAGCAGGTTACGAAAAATCCCGAGGATTTCCTGCAGGAGAACATCGCCCGTGGATGCGTTGCCAAATCGGAAATCCGGCGCCGTGCCTGCAGCGGAGGCAGGAACTAAGAAGCTACTTCTCTTCTCCTCTTCATTAAAAAGAAGAAATAAAAATCTCCAACAGCCGTTGCGACAGAATATGAGCAACGGAGTGTAATCGCTACAGGATACTGCAGGAAAAGGATTACCGTTTTTATGGTAGTTCCTACACAGAACGGAGGTTGTTCGTTTCCACCGACTAATGGAAAGCAAGGCGCAGAAATCTTGTAATTCTGAAAGTTATATGGACATACCTCGGTCATATTTCTTTTATTGACTTGCAGAAGCGAGTTAAGAATAGGGTGCAAATTACTGGGGAAACAGCCCTCCCCATAAACTAGATTATACTTGCAAAGGAAGATTATTTTTCGCAACTTCCTTGGAAGGTCGAAAGTTTACCCCCTATAAAAATGCATATTTGCTGCGCATTGCAGCCTGTCATGAAGACACACAAACGCTGAGGCTGGTGGTGGTGGTCGGGGGGGGGGGGGGGGGCATTCCCAATCTCGGTTAAGCGAAGCTGATGCTATAATCAATAAGGCCCGTATTTTTATGTATATAAAACATGCGAAATATGAACATAAATATGTAGAAAAGTCCCTTAAATGTGTAAAAAAATATATACCAGGGGAAGGCGATAGGGGCGATCCCAACTGCCATGTTTTTGTATATAAGGTACCTGAACCCAATATGGACCAGTACCCAATATGGCCTAGTACCCAATATGACCTAGTACCTAATATGGCCTATTTGCTGTTTCCAAGTAGTTACCAGGTTAATTCAACAGATGTGGTTAGTATATGTCATTAAGACTGTCCGACGTGATTGAAACTACGGTGCAATAACTTGAGGACATAGAAGGAAAATGGCTGGACCTCGTGATCTAATATTGCATATAAAAATCATTACTTGCTAAATCTTCCAAGTGATATGTGTTTATATCTCTAGTACATATTATGATTGCTCATAATTTGAACTTAACGACAATATACTTAGTTTAGACTTTAATCTAAAGTCCTGTATATAACGAAGGAAAAAAGAACACTATGTAAGGTAGACTCAATATGGCCTAGATAGGAATATATCGTAAGGAACATGTGCAAATGTGACATTTGTTACTTTTATGTTCACGTAGAGTGTGTGGAAGTCACTAAGGATGATAATGAGCCTTTCATTTGCACAGACTGTGATGAGTAATACATGGTATTCTGGTAACAAATAATGTTTTTACGTAAATTAGTAAGACAAGATTGGCTATACAAGATTGGCTATGTTCTAAGTTGTTAGAGAGAATAAACTTCAATGTAACACCTTTCAGAGCGAGGAAGAGAACACCTTTCTACACACCATTCGCAAGGTTAAACATACACAAAAACTCGCCAATAATAAGAGTTCAGGAATCGTTTAATGAATTATCCTTAGTGCATGATTTGGATATATTTTTTGATTCATGTTATGCTATCAGGCGCAAAATTTTGTAAGACATTATATATTATCGGATTTGTCTATAAGAGACTTTAACTGTATTTATATGTTGTCACACTATCATGAAGAAAATATGTAATTTCAAAAAATTCCGGGTCCTACTAATAACCCTTAACCCTCCAAGATTGTCCCTGGTTGGGGAAATTAAGAAGTCTCTATGCAGGTCCAACCTGAGATCAGGTACTGTGGATGCCATACCGACTGGACCAGCGCAGCTCCCACTCTTCCCTTACTAACAAAATTGTTACGTCAGAATCACAGACTTCCATTACATTATCGAGGGAAGCAGTTTATGATGCAACTTTTCAGGCTTTCAAATGCTATCGTTGTAGACACTGGCCGTTCTTACGACTATTGTGAAACTCTACATAAACAGAGACTATTCTAGGTTGGCTAAAAGTAGTAATTTATTAATAAGTATAACGTAGACAATTCATAATCATAATATTGATTGTAGTTTCAAGTTAAATTTATTTTGGCATTTTGAACTTGTGCTTGCTGCCAAATAACATTCTATGTACTCGTGTATTTTTTTCCAATTAGTGTTGCCCACGAGACGAGACTTTGGCCTGTCTCGTCTCGTGGAAATGCTGTCTCGTCTCGAAAATATTCGTTTGTCTTATGACACATGGTCAATCTCGTCTCGTCTCGAATTTTTAAAAGCCTGTCCCGTCTCGTCCCGTGGGCAACACTATTTCCAATTCATTTCATCCTCCTAAAGAAAACTTCTTGTATGGTGTTTTCTTACTCTGTAGGACATCAAACCATTAATATTATGGCTTAATTGTAACCTTACTGAGATAATAAATTAATAATTATCAAAATAAGTAAAATTAGGAAATTCTCCCGTAAAATAGATTACAATGGCTCAAGTGCCATTCAACCAATGAAATGAGTTCGATACAGTACTCGAAAAAGTTAGAGAAAATTCTAGGACTACGACCCCAACATTCTTCCGATTTCCTGTCATAAAATGTTTCTCGCTACTGGAGGATCATTAAAAGATTAAAGAAAAGGATGGATCGAGGTGATGTAAAAAGCTTGTCCATGGGACGGCATATTCATTTTTGTTCGAAACATGCTTCTTGTCAAGTAGAAATAAGATTTGGACATAATTTTATTTTATTTTCTCAAAATAGATTCGCTTAAATTCAATTTCTCTCTCCCAGGGACGTGTATTTGTATATTTTGCTACATGTTACAGTTACACCAAACACAGGGTGTTAGGTCCCAACGAAGTTTAAATTGTGATAGGTTTATCACCAAACGTCTAGGATCGCATCACTGGTCGTCAGTGGCGGCATCTAGCCGAGTGATATGATTTTTTTTTAAATTTTGACCTTTGATTGACGTATCACTTACCACATTGGCCCTGTAAATACATTTGAAATTGGATGAATAATTTTGAATTGCCCTGTATTAGATATTAATATAAAATAAAGCTGTCAGAAGCTTCGTGATGGGTAAGACAGCAAGACTCTTGAACTTCGGTCTGAAGGAATAAAGTACGCGTGCTGCGACGTAGAGACAAGTGAGCACAACACTCATAGAGTTGTCATTTCCAACGAATGCTGTGTGCAATTACCAACTCTCTGATTGCTTTGTAGAGAGTAAGTAATTGTATTTTCTCTCACTTATGAACGTTCTATATAATTTCATAACAAAAATTCAACAATACACGAATTAAGCGGTTTCTGGTTAATTGTTTGTATTTGTTCATACTTATATTGGACGAAGTTTACACACTGAAAATTTTGTTTACCAAGAAATGAAATATTTCCTACCCGGTTAGGAGAGATTTTCGTCTTTAACAGGTAGTAAATTTTATTTCCAAAACTATTAAATCAGCAGGAAGTTTAAAGTACTTCGAGTCCTGCAATGTTTCCGATATGTTCGTAACTTCTCCAAGTTTCTCTTTACAGTAGCCTACAAATAATACAGGCAAAGTACTCAATAATTCTCAATTCTAGTGTGAAAAACGCTCTGGCAAGATCTGGACTTTTAAGTGGATGCACTTGAACAGGGGTGCCCATCACCCCCAAGGCCAATGGCGCAATCCCTTCCAAATCTCGTCATGCGTCCCCCAGAAATCATGTGGTAATCCACATGAAGTATTTAATTACGATAGCGTGTCTACTGAAAGAAACGTTTTTTTAAGCTTTATTGAACACGATACTTGATCTGCCCGTTCTCCTTAAACACAGGTTTCCATCCCCCAGCTAGACCGTGGATGCATTACCCCTCAAAATATTTTGGGTGAATACGTAATGATTCTTTTTATTTGAATACAATAGCCTGTTAAACTATCTATATTTTTTAATGGTTCAAATTTTCGAAATAACGGAAAATGTCATAATTATATAAATATGTATTTGAACAGTGTTTGTGGTTGGAGAACAAGATTTTAATAACCCACAATTTGGGTATTAAACACAGAGTCTTACACAACTTAAGATCGAGAATTACAGAACCCTAGCTAGAAATTCCTAAGGGCGGGACGAGAATACCCCCTCTGCTTGGGGTAACTACATTTTCTTTAGTAATCCATAGCAATAATTACATGGATTTCATCTTCAGTGCAAATTTCATTTGCTAAAGCAAAATTACCCTGCAGCAATAACTTAGCAATGTGAATTTGACACTATTTATTTTCCTGTTTTATCGAGTAATGTGCAAGGCGTTACTATGAAGTACAAAGTTAGTACAACTATTGCAGCATAGCCTACAGGGAATCAATAATATATCAATATATTGCTAATAGAACCATATCATCAAAATGACTCACCTGCATTAAATTAAGCCGTAGCTATACCAACACTAAACATTATATTTTAAGTAATTATATTACACTGGTCTACGTCCATTTTGCTGACTGGAAGCTGATGGTTGTTCTTTAGTAATTCGAGGGTGGTAAATCCAAAACCGAAATCCGTTTTTTTCTATCACGTCAGGTTTCGGAGGAAAATAGAAAATTATCTAATATTAGGGATGTATATTTAGAGAAATGAAACAACGTAGTCCGTAAAGAGGTCACAAGATGGCAGCACATGGAATATTATAATGAATATTATTTCAATCAGTTATTCGAACATTGTGAACCCCAAAACAAAGGACAAATATTACTGACTTTGTAAGGAAAGGATATATTGCATATTTCGGAATTAAATTGGGTGACCAAGATAAATCCTGGGCACCTCATAAAGTATGCAGGACCTGTGTAGACTAAAGGAAAGAAATATGTTAGCGTCTGGAACAACCTTCATGTATCGGGACAGAGAGAGGCATCCATTAAGATATTTTCAAAGGGACGAAGAACTTGTCTATTGTACAGATGTGAAGGGACTAATTGAAGCTATGGGATGTACGTATAATGCAGAAGAATGGTGGCATTTTATTGATAGCTCGAAGAGGAGTTTGAAGTGTGTGTTGCTGCATAATGGCAATAAGTTAGCATCCATTCCTGTTGGCCACTCCGTACATTTGAAGGAAAGCTACGAAACAATGAAAGAACTGCTTCGAAAGATAAAGTATGCAAATGACAGTTGGCTTGTGTGCGGAGATCTCAAGGTCATTTCAATGTTACTTGGTCAACAAGCAGGTTTCACGAAATATCCATGCTTTTTGTGTTTATGGGACAGTCGAGCAAGGAACGAACATTGAGTACGAAGACTGTGGTCTGCCAGCAAAAGTTTTGAAGTCGGGGCGAAAAACATCCAGAACAAGCCGCTTGTTGATCCTAAGAAAGTGTTACTTCCTCCACTGCACATTAAGTTGGGATTAATGAAGCAGTATGTAAAAGCTCTGGATAAGATTGGGGCTTGCTTTAAATACATTTGCTCAAAATTTCCTGCATTGACGCATGAGAAAGTGAAAGGAGGTATTTTTGATGGTCCTCAGATAAGGATGCTAATGAAAGATGAAGAATTCTTACAAACAATGAACCGCACAGAGAAAGATGCATGGTGTGCCTTTTCTGATGTCATTACAAACTTTCTTGGAAACTTCAGGGTGCACAACTACGAATTTCTAGTTGAAAATTTGTTGGTGACGTTTCAAAAGTTAGGAGTAAATATGAGTGTCAAGCTTCACTTCCTGCACAGCCACTTAGATGTATTTCCGTCCAATCTTGGTGCCGTAAGTGAAGAACAGGGCGAACGCTTCCACCAAGACATAAAAACCATGGAGCACCGATATCAGGGGAGATGGAATGAAAATATGATGGCCGACTATTTCTGGTGCTTGCAGCGTGACGTTCCTGAGGCCACCTACTCCAGAAAATCAAAGAAACAATTTTTTTTGCTTAAGTAGGTATGCATGTTGTGCTAGTCTGTGGTGTATGTTAAGTTTAGCATAAGTACAGGCATCAGGTGTTGACTGTATGTGCTCGTGAAACAAATTGATCAATTTGCCGGAATTGCCTAACTTTTTGTCCATTAAGAACTCCCTATTGAGAAAATAAAAACGTATGTTTGTAAACAACGTGACATGATACTCTGCATAGACATCTGACTACGTCGCAATCTCTTTGCAAGTACTGTTGGAATGTAGCCGGATATAATTTTCTGAAAATTTTGAAATGTGACTTGTGAAACAATGCAACTTAATAAGTGTTATCAGCTACGCCACCTATGTTTGTAGTCCTATAACTTCATTATATGCAAATATCTATATGGAAAATTGTTGGAGTTTAGCCCAGTATTATAATATTGTGAAAATTTTCAAATGTGATTTGTGAAAAATTGTGACGTGATACACTTTTTCTGACTACATATTTGGAATCGGCGACCTCAAATTATATAGAATCAGTTAAAATATCTAAGTCAGCAGAAAAAAAAATCATATGTAGACCAGTGTTATTAACAAATATCAAGAATATTGTTTATCTCGTAACGCAGGTACAGTATAATTCTTCACAATCGTCTCATGAAAATGCCAGGCACTCATTTTTGTAACGCAATATTGCGAGCGAAGCGAGCAAGAAAATTTTTATATCCATTTCTTTGCAGGCTTGCAGGAATATTAATTTAATGGGACGTCAATACTTTCATAGGATCCCTCGATATTTACTCTTTTCCCATGTTCGGCGCCGAAACGTGCGCATACCATATCGCTAAATATAGTTCCCAAATATAATGTTCGAAGCCTAAAGAAATCCCTTGACAATCAAGATTTTACACTTTATTAAGAGCTTCAGATCTCCTCCCTTGAAATTTAATATTCAATCCTCCAACCAAAATTTTGGACTTACTGTTTATGTTAAAGAATACCTAGATATTACCCCCCAAAGAAAAAAAATCTCCGTCCACAAACCACATTTTCGCTACAATATCGGACGTAATATTAATACACAAGAGTTGGATTTCCCCCCAAATTTAATGCTCAGCCCCCTAACTAAAATTCCCAGGATAATCTAAGATTTAACACTGATATTCAATAGTCGGATATTGTCTCCCCTCCACCAAAGTTTAATCCTCAATCCCCCACCAGAATCCACGTGTCGATTTAAGACCCAATGTGTAAGAGCTGGATATCTCCCTTCCTTAATAATAATATTACCCGTTACAATTTTTCGGGGCCTCCCCGATGGCGCAGTGGTAGTAGCGTCGTCGCCTTGTAATCAAGGGGTCCCGGGTTCGATACCCGTTGGAGGCACATAGTGGTTCGGCTTCGGATCCCACTTTAAACTGTAGGTCCAGTCCCGATTAGCCTTACTGTGAATAAAGTGGACTTAAAACACCAAATCAATCAATCAAAACAGTTACAATTTCCTCGGCAGTCTATAATTTGGTACTTATGTAATAGCAATGGATAGTTAATAACGTAATTCAACTTGTGCCAAATGCTGTACTGTTTCACATCAAATTTCCATCACAAAAAATCGTCCCCCCCAAAAGAAAATAAGTTGCTTGGACATAACGAGAGTTCACAAACCCACCTGTGGGCATCGATACCTCAAAATACTTCATTTTCTTCATGTAATGGATTAAATATGATGTACCTAAGGTGTTTACATTTATTTTGGAAAAATATATAAATGTTAATTTTTATATTAGAAGAAATCCCCCCAAAAAATTTCGATGGCGCAGTCTGCACCATAATACCCCCCTGTGGGCACCCCTGCCCCCCTGCACTTGAAATTGCAACATACCTAGCGGTGTGTGGTGTTGCATTTGTATCTTGCCAGAAGTAGACACCACGTGCTAACTTACCAACGCAACGCAGTGAAAAAACAAAACTCAGTACCATAAATATAGCACCAATGATGTGCAACCACACTATAGAGTGCAGGGTGCAACAGGCATTCGTAGATGGTTTCGGTGAAAGTCACGTGCCCAAATGAGTCCTCAGATCAGATCTTGGCAAGCATGAATTGTGTGCGGACTCCGGAGTGGAGAAGTTTAGGCGACCATTTGCCACACTACCACACGAAAAAGTATTATTGTTCCCAAGCGCGGATCCACGGGGAGGGCGATAGGGGCGATCGCTCCTCTCAACTCCCAGGTTTTTGATATATTATTATTCTTAATATTTTTTAAGGGCATGCGGGACAGTCTCCGCCCGGCTATTCCATCCGAGTCAGTGTTGCCAACTTAGCTCTCTTGGAGCCAGAACTGGCTATTTCGTTCACTCGTTTGCGCCCGCCCCCTTGCCCCACTATGATACCACCACTGGTTCCGGCCTACATAGCGTATCATGCCGAAGGCATGACTCGAATCCGGGACCCCGGGCGCCATAGTCCGATAGTCTAATTATTTCATAAAAAGGGACTGGGTTCTACAGTACTCAGCCATCTTCCTTCCGAATTTTATTACGTCAATCCCAGGGAATTTGCGTTTGGGTTAATCTTTTTAGCGGGATTCAGAAAACGGTTACCTTGGCTAACCACGACGACTACACCCGCCTTTCGGCGGTACCGTTTCAATTATGTTTCAGTTATTTATAACTTCCACACTCCCTTCTCGTGGCAAGCAGCCAATTATTTTCCTTATTTTAATTCTCGGCACATTTAATTTAATACCTGTAATTCATATAGTCCACTTATGCTTTCAATTCAGCCAAAATAAATTCTCGCGTTTGAGAACAACGTTTCAGAAATGTATTCCCTAATAAGTTTTTTTAAGGGTCATCATCTTATGAACATTAATTACATTTTCCTTCGTTTATTGCGTACGCTCGCCCGTACTGGGACCTACAATCGGTTACATTCTCGAAATAAACCGTCGCTTGAACCGATACCTTTGCCTAATCGCAACGTATCTTATTACCATAGCATTCACGCTGTCGTGAAGGAACATATAGATACCTTATTGCCCTTGTGTTTTTGATTCATTTTCGAACCCCCATTTTATTCGTATTTACGCCATCTTTACTTTTTTAATCAATTCATTACCCATTGTACACTAAAGTAATTACTCCCCCCCTCCAATGCCGTCAATGTTAACTACAGAGGAAGGGATATTTCACTTGTTGCAAGTTCATCACCACTCTCGGGAAAATAACGTCCTTTATCAATTTATTATTTTTATCATTATTATTATTATTATTATTATTATTATTGTTCTAGCCCCGGTCACCCGTCCCCATCTTAATGAATAACCTTTGGGCTAGTGCCTTGCCTTTGCAATTGTTTATCTTAAAGCATAACTTCTCAACGTAACCCCCAATATACCTTTCGTTTTATTGCATTTTTTTATATTTTTTATTTTTACATTTCCTAGATTTTCGCTTCACTCGCGATATTTTGGATTTATTATTCAAGAAGTAACGTTTCAGTTTGCACCCCTACCTTTTTTTTAAACGATCTGGTCTGGTTTTCCTGTTCATTTTTCAGCTGCCCCTTACCTTACCTTTTCACACCGTTCGTCTCAGCCCAGCAAGGACTGTTGCTGCAATTTGAAGCAGAGATCACAACAGATGCATCCAGCATCCCCAGGAATCATCACGTTCCGGATCAGCATCTTCCAGAGGTTCGTCCCCTCCAGGACAAAAGTGCACCCCCTCCCTACTGGAACTATCATTCTTGCGACGCGTGATCACCAGACGTTGTTCGAGTCCAGCAGTGCACTCCACCCCCAGACTTTTCATCTTCGTGATCATCACGTTCCTGGGACGCAAGCACCAGTTATTCTTCCGATCCGCGATCACCAGAAGTGGTTCGTCTACAGCAGTGCACCCCAATCCCCAACGACTCATATTAATTAGTGATCAGCACCCTATAGAAGTCATCAGTGTTGATGGACAGCTATTACCAGCACCGGGACTTTGTACGATAGACCAACTTTTGCCATGATTATACATTTTGCACGTGACGTGATATTGTTATATTGACTGCGTCGCCCCATCCCCCTTATATTCCCAGCTAGTTTTTTTTTATAGCGCTGTGTTGACGTGAAATTGGCATAATATCGTTATCAGGGAATCCTTTATTTTCGATTTCGTACGACCTTGAGATGGGTGATGCTGCCGTATCTAGATGGTGAAAACTAAGAATAAATTGTCATCAATTTAGAGTTAACGGTAATACCAGCGCCCCACCCCTTTGACAATTAACATTAGTCTAGGAAGCACTTCGTAAATCTAGCTCCTTGAAAGTCAGTTTTAACTTCATTTAAGGTGAAATTTAGCTCTTTTATGCGCACCAGGTTTAGCAACACTGCCAGGAGGCAAGGAGAAATGCATTGGGCATATGGGAATATTTTTTGATTTGTTATCTTGGGAATATCAAACTTCCGATGGAATAGAAAATGATATCAACGTGAAGAGGGCAGTTTGAAGAAGTGATTGCCTAGCAGAAAAGTCGAAACTCCCATTTGATTAGCCGTAACTTGATGTTGAAGTTGATTCCCATTCCCCATAAGGAATACATGCGATTCCGAAAATTCTTATTAGTCATATTTTTACAGGTCGTATCTAGCTTAATAATCAACTTTGAAAAACGCTTCGACTTGCCACATGTGGAGAAATTCATACTCTCTTGTATCCGCACGTTTTTCTTCAGTAGCATTACCCATTCCGACGACATTCAAATAAATGCACACATGGTGCGTAACTGGATCACCTCGCCTGAAGACTAAAATGTTTTGTCTTCTATCACCAAGTTTAACAGGCTCGAGAATATTTTTTTTAATATTTGATTAAGCCCAATTTTTGCTCATGGTAGGCCAATTTGAATATAGACCTACAGTTTAAATTTGGGTCACTCTGCAAGATGCCTCAAAAGGGAATCGAACCCGAGACCATTTGAAAGAATATGTATTTGTTTTCTTGTTCATTGATTTTATTCCTCATATCTGATGATTCTGTTTACCGTGACAATGGGAGGAATTGTGTTAATAACGACATACAATAATTAAAATCTTTTCCAGCCCTTGGCCCCTATTTTTGACCCCCAAATAAATAAATTAATATAATAAAGAAACGCTCATCTCTAGAACGTAATTGGTTCCTGTTTACAGTAGCTACTATATATTGTTTATACAAAACAGTTCAAGCGTAGGGCAGAATGGATTCTCGGTGAGGTGAGGTACCCAACTGAATTTCGCCCCTCTCAACTGTATCTTCCGGATCCCCCACTGATTGTTCGAGTGGTTACATTTTACTTATTGGCTTCATTACCATATTCCCTGAGAGTTTACGTAAATTTTCGTTACATAAACATCACATAGATAATAGTTGTGTTCGACATTCTTCTGGTAAGTTTAACAACGTATATTTTTTATTTAAAATACAACAATACTGATGTGACACATTTACACAAGCACATGGTAATCCCAATATTTTATGTCCAATATAATTCACTGTATTATTGTTAGTAATAATATTAGCTGACTGGTTCAGCTTGAGAGTGTCGTGGTCCTTGGCCTCCCTCTTTGACGGAACATTGTTGTCAAATTAAGTAACTAAATTAACAATTAAACCGTTGGTGTTAAACAAGATTTGTTTCCATCAACCACACAAGGAGTACTTGAACAATATTCCATAAAAAATTGAAACCCAGATTGATTAAAAATTCAATTTATTTCTATATTTATTGGAGTCAACTTAACATTCTTTCCACAGCATTTCCTAGGACTGAGAGGAATACCACGACGATACTCAGACTATCCAGACGCCTACACAATATGAAATATTGAGTCAGGATTAGGGTCCATCTTATCATTTACAGCGGTAGTTATTATAATTTTTATTACTTGGGAGAGTATAACAAGTGCTCGGCCAACACTATTTACGCAGAAAATGAACTATGAAGTGTGCTCTTAGCAAGGGAGAAAGTAGCTCCTTGGGAAGAAAACCGACATTTTTCTTCAAGATGGCTAGGTTCGTAAATAGGGTACGCATCACTTTAATATTGCTAATTTTATTCTTCTGCTCCGGGCGGTTTACTTACTGTATAGCCAACATTAAATAAAATTGTTTTGACAGACACTGCTTTTCACCCTGTTCTAAAATTAGATGTACGATTTTGCAGAAATGTCAGGGGAAAAAATCATTCTAAGTTACCACATATCTTGAAACCAGCTCTTCAAATAGAATCTTTCTCAAAATGTTAGCATGCAATGTTAATTGGACAGTCTAGTACTTTTACCTAAACTTATTCTAACACAACGTTTAGAGAGAGCAACTCTTCTCTCATCTTCAAGTGAACAAATTTATTTTTTGTCCGTGGTGGGACACGAACGCACGACAGATCTCAATCCCCACCAACGGTAAAAATAAATGTGTTAAACTGAAGATGAGAGAGGAGGTGTTCTCTCTCTGTCTAAACATAGTGTTAAAATAAGTATAGATAAAAGCAATAAACAATGGATAATGTCTAGTTAACATTGCATGCTAATGCAGAATCACTGCCACTTTAACATGCAGAGAATTATTTCTTAAATGTTCTCATAAATTCGAGAGACCTCTTCTTACCATCCTCAAATACACGAAATATAATGCTTACCTGAATCTATCTTTACATCCATATTTCGACAACTTAAAAATTCTCGCCTTAATCCATAACACTAATGAATACAAAGTTCTAGGGTTTGGATCGCTTATAAAAAATTTCCAAAAAATAGCGGTTCGGCCACCATGAGCTTTATTTTTTGCTGAAATCGCTCCGGTTTTAGTGTTGTCACGAAAGATGAGGTAAAAAAAGGAAAATCAATTTCACGGAACGAAATGGAATTGGAAGTTAGTCGGCAGCACATTGCAATTACAACGATGCATTGCTTATTAAACAGTTAGACGAGCACAGCGCTGGATTTAAATTGATGCGTGATAAATAAGACAATGAAACTCCGGGCCAGCAGTTTAGAAAGTCATTAACGAATAGAAAGTGCTCGGATATCATGTTCATGGTTTGTTATTATGGGCTTGTGCGTTTTCGACGCTTTATACAGTATCGACTTCTAATTGTATTATACTTTTATTGATTTGCAATGTCCGTTATTATTGTTACGTGATACATCAGTGGCTGGAACCATTGATATTTTCACTCTTTTTTCACATTTTTCTACAAAAAAGTCGATTATTCTTTCTTTTTCTTAAAAAAAAAAACAATATAATTGCTGTTCAGAACAAAACTTTTAAAATCCGCTAGAGAGAGAGAGAGAGAGTTCGAATTGAATGACGGAAGGAACCAAAGGAATGCCTCCTCCCAGTTTTCGTTTTTTCTCTTCACAAAATTTTACATCATCAAGTCCATTCCCAACCGGTAAGTTTCCTGCAAATACAGGGTGTTAATAAAAAAAATTATGGGTTTCACACACATGTGTTTCCTCTCTTTCCTTATACAGTCATATGTCTGCATCGAAGTTCATCTACTTGTGTAACTTTGGTACTCACTGACATCTCTCATGTTCGCCGAAAGTATGATCGCACACACTCACACACACATGTAATGATATTGTTTCGTATTTTCTTAAACCTGTATTGGAATTATTATGTGACGGTCTCTTAACACAATGTCGACTTTTATGAAGAATGAAGATATTCTAAAAATATATATTAGATTTGTACATTTTCCATTTAGACTTTTTCATTTTTTTCACGAATACGGATATATATATTAGTTGAATTTAAATTTAAAAATTCGTAAAGGAAATAGGTGATTTCATGTTATTTAGTTGCATAATGCATAACAGGAAAATATGTTGTCCATTGATAACTATACAACTCAAGGAGGTCTCCATAGTTAACAATCTGATTTATATTATTACGTGGGTAAAATTGTACAAATATACGGGATATGCAATTGTGTGATTGGTTATTCATGACAAATATATTATTTGTGCATGTTTGGTACTCATCAAGGCTTCATCTGGTTTGCAAATGTTCCAATTTTTCTGAGGTTCCTAATATTTTAAACTTTCTCAAATTCAAACACCATGTCAGGATAAGCTACGTGCAAAGCAGCTCCTGTTTCGAAAACAAGAAGAGACTATGGCTGAACACCTATTTCTCACAACAAACCCGTTTGATTCAGTGGGGTTTTTTTCCAGAAGGGTATTCTGTGTTATACATAAGATAAATTGTCTTATCACAATTGAAATCCTGTTAAAATGTTGAACATAAATTTAAAACATGTCGCAACACAATTATAGAGAGCTGGTCTCTTCCACTGTCTGTGAGGAAGTTTTTGTTTATTCTTACTTTTTAATGTGTTGTGTTTGTCTTGTGCAGGTCGCGTTACAACGTCGCACTCTTAACCTTTCTTAAGGGGCTTCTTACAGCCCTTATGTTAAACTTTTAAGTAAGAATTTTACATAAGAGAATATTCCCTGCATATATTGAAGGATGCAAAATGGCCATATGTGCCGACGAACCCACCAATTTTAAATCAATCAATCAATATTCAAAGTTAATAATGAATCTAATTATAATATAACTGTGATTGAACATTATCACGCTTCCAACAGGAAATTTCCTCTCTGGAGCGAGCGCATTCGTGAGATAAACAATGCGATTGTTGACAAACAAAGTAAACTGAAGGAATCGTTGGCGGGGTGGGGGAGGGGAGAGCAAAAAAGGCGATTGCTTGGATAGAAGGGAGCAAATAAATATGGCTGGAATGGCTTTCACGAGGCACGCCTGCAGGACGTGGTCGGAGTTGGCGATGCACTTTCGGCGTTGTTGCTCCCAATTGGAGCGGAAAAGCAGGCAAGGACGTGAAGGCGTCGGGACGCTCCGGCAAAAAAGAGAAACCTCTTTTAAATGTCTTCGAGAGTGACGGGGAAAACTTCTTTATAACTATAAAAACAACTCATTTTCATACTTGATGGCTTTCCGGACACTCCTCCTAACGCCGGTAAAAGCTGCCACCATATAAACGCTTTGATTTCACGTCTCTCCTAAGAACCGAGAAGAAAAGGTCTTTAAAACGTTATCGATGCAGTCGACTCCATGTTCTTCCACATTTCGATAATGAGATTCATTCGGAATGTAACCCCTTCCCTCGTTCGGGAAGAGCGTAATTTACATATATCTTGGCTGCGTTAGATTAAATTTAGGGTGGGCTAAACTTTATATTCACACAATATATATGTGGCATATTGTCACGAGTGGGACACGCGGACTACATTCTTGATATTAAAGTAACTTTTCTACTGATAGTTAAGCAACATTTTTCTTACAGTTTCCGTGCAATGAAATATGAAACTTAACACTGTTGCTTAAACTTAACTACTCTTAAAATACTTTCCCAGATTTGTAGCTACAAGTGGGCAATTTTGTGTCACAGGTGGGACACACGAAACACTGTCTCTTCGCTTAATTAGAAATGTATTTTAATTTCTGTGAATTGCCAAATGATGAAAAATAAATTATTTAGGACAAAGACAGAAGGACCTTTGAATATTCTAGTAGAGTTGAGGAGGAAATGTAGCAGTTAAAGGAGAAATTAATTGTTTTTTTGGTGTCACAGGTGGGACGCAATACAAAACACAAGTAAATCAAAAAGTTAAAATAAAAGAACAATATGTAAAATACCTTCCAACTTCTAACTTAATTATGTATAATACTTGAATTTTTATCCAAATGACAATTTTAGATTGTTCACTCAGAGATAGGATAAAGTTACAACATTGCATTTAAATTTTAAAATTGAGGTTCAGGGGTATTTTTACATCGAATGCTCCCATATATATATATTACACACACACACACACACACACATACGCACACAGTGGATTTTTTTCTGGCGGTACGCAATACCGCCACCTTTTTATGGACGAGAATAAAAGTAATAACGTTTTATTTTAACAAAAGAAATGTGTGTGGTATTTTGTGTGTGCGAGCACGCACGTGTAACTACATGAATTCACAATTATTTGTGAACATACCACAACAATTTGCGTACTTCTTACATAGTTGCCAGCAAAAAAGATTCCAGGGAGTCTCAAAATGTTTGCATGTCATCATAAGAAAGCAGTGTTATAGAAAAAAGAATGGAGAAAGAAGCGGTAGAGATTGAGAGAAGGAAAGAGAATTATGGAAGCTGCACAGAGAGGGAGAGAGATAAAGAAAGAAGGAAAGAAAAGGAAAAACAATTGAGACACAGATAAAAGGAAATAAAGAAGCGAGACAACACAGAGAGAGAAAGAGAGAAAGAAAAGCGAGAGAGAAAGAAATAGATAAGACAGAGAAAAGAGGGAAGGAAAAATGAAAGAACATGAGAGAATGAAAAGATAAATTTAAAAGAAAACAGGCAGAAAGAGGGAGAGGAAGAGAGAGAGAGAGAGAGAGAGAGAGAGAGAGAGAGAGAGAGAGAGAGAGAGAGAGAGAAATAATAAAGAAAAACTACAGAAAACGCGAGAAAGCTAAAAGGAGAAGTAGACAATTCTTCCTACTCCAAGTTGAAAAGTAACGGAACCTTTCTTCTCAGAACAAAACACACTCTCTCTCTTTCTCTGTGCGTGTGTGCAGCGGAAGATCGGAAGAGATAGAGAGGAGGATGTATTTTCTGTCCAAAATCTCCAAGCGTGTTCTGGAGTTGAACTTGTATCCCAAGCAGTGCCGGATCTACAAGCCGCAAAACCCCTATGTGCGCGGGAGGGGGGGGGGGGGGGGTGAGACAAGTAAACCTTTAGGGAACCCTCAGCCATTGACAGTATAGGGTTCGCGTATGTAAAAAATAAACGTAGTTGCTCAGGGGTACAGAAACGAATGCAATATAAGTATATAGGTGAAGATAAAGTTCCCTGTGCATAAATAGCACCATGCAAAAAGGGACATTAGGGTACGTGGGCCCCACATATTTTCGATGTCGGCCATCTTGAAGGTGATGTGATCAGCACCACGTTGCGGCCGTCTTTACCCCCTTGTGTACTATTTGATTTGAGGCAGGGTGGGGTCTAGAACCGCTTTATGCGAGGACAAAGCCGGAACAATTTAGACCTTAAATCATCCACCACGGGTTTCCCGCGTGGCAGTCAGACTAGAATAAAATCAGGCCAGAATTTCACGAGAAATGCAGTGGTGAAGGTTTTTCAACCTATCTTTACTTTCATCAGGAAAAAGTTACGACTGCATGATTGTAAGAAATTCATCATTATCCAGGGGTGGGAAAGCAGTGTCATATACACTGCTGGACAAAACAAAACCGGACACTTGCATTTTTTGTGATAACGCATAAATTCTGATTCGAAGGCTAACTAAATTATTGGAAATATATTCAACAGAAAAGAAACTTTGAGGATGTTTTACACACATTTATAAGTTAAATTAGAACATAAACGAAAGTTACGGGAAACTACCAAACTGAGAGCGTAATTCATAAGTAATTGCAATTCAGATATCAAATATTAAGGTGTCCGGTTTTTTTTGTCCAGCAGTATATATATCACATCAACCCCTTCGCATTTAACATTTTGAGTTGAATTCAATATGGCGGACGTCCGCTTGGAACACACCAATGTGGACAGTAGCGTGCCCAGGATTTTCGAAAGGGGGGGGTTATGTGTACATTTTCAAGTAGTCAGTACTCATTTTGCCATAGTTTCCTGCCTTTGACGTTGTTTTCTTTAAAATTCTGGACCAAAAGGGGTGGTTATAACACCCACCAACCCCCCACCCTTGGGCACGCCACTGAATGCGGATCCCCTAAGCCTAACCTATTTGTATCATGACCAATTGTACCCAGCCTAATTCCTTTACCTTTACGTTAAGGGACTTTTGAATCACCCTGTAGGCCCCTATATGACTTTGTCAACATAAGATCAAGAATTACACACACCTTATACAGCATATTATATGTGTGTGTGTGTATATATGTGTAAAGGTAGGTAGGTAGAGGAGGCCTTTGGTAATATTTTGCAGGGGGGGGGGGCAAGATTTGTAGATCCTGCACTGATCCCAAGGCTTTCTTAAAATATACAAATATCATTACAAAATTAGATTCTTCAATTCCACGATGGAAGCTCAAACTTGATAAAAATTGCTTCGGAATATAGTTACTTATCTGATACATGATATACGATATACAATGGTTATCAGCAAACAGCACTACACTGAGCTGAAAAGTAGCGATTTAACAACGAATCATACACATAATAATACAGTAAGATCTTTCAAGTACGTAGTGTGAAGAAAATATTTAGAGAGTACCACATATAAAACTGAGAGTAGCTACCCACAATAACACTTATAATTCTTAATAATTTCGAATCTAGATCGAGAGCAAAGTTCAAGAATTTAGACGATAACGAGATCAATACTTCATCGATTTCCTCATCTTTCTGTCTGTGTCACACATCCTGACATCGCGAAAGCAAATTGGCACTTGTATTTTGTACACAATGCAATGCGAATTATGATGAGTGAAACAACAATCATACAGAAAGTGTCAATTTCTTTTTGAATCATCCCATGTGGGTAACTAGGGGAAGGGGGTTGAGTTTAATCATTGGTGGGGCAAGATGGAATGCCACAATTGTTGACCTATGTAATGCCTAAAATGCCATCGCCATCACGTTAAGTGCGATATTAAAAAGTTGAGAATGGTGTGAAATGCGAAATTTTAAAATTTGCACGCCAAATTAATATGCTAATAATTATACATGTTTTTTTTTTGTGTTTAGTAGCCTCCCCAGTGGTAACGTCATAGCTTTGTAATCAAGGGGTCCCCGGTTCGGTTGAGTGGTTCGGATGCAACTTTAAACTGTAACTCCAATCCCGATTAGCCTTTCTGTGCATAGTGTGGACTTTAAACAAAATCTCAACACAATTGTATCCAGAAATAAATATTCGATAGACGTTAGAATGCAGGAAACTTATGACGACATGTTTGCGCAAACACAGCTATATCCCCCACCTGTTTTCTCAACTTCTGGTAGGCATGTGCTGTGAACGAAAAGCTCGTTTCTCCCAAGCCGATTGCTTTACTTCCACCCCCCCCCCCCTTCTCCTGCATCCGCGTCCTATTTTTGCGGCTGATAACGAACACCACGTCAATTGGCAACCCTCCCCTCCCATAACAGCTAACCCAAAATAGAAGAGGAAGCGAGTTAGATATGAGGACTTTTTTTTAAGTAGCTCTTTGCACAGAAGGCACGAATTGTCAGCTGATACGATAAACACGCACTCGAACGGAAGGAGCGAACATCACAACTTCCGATGAATCGTCCAAGGTCTTTCCGCTGACCTTTGACCTTGTATTTCGCTCGATGCTCCATGGTTCCGTACACTCTGCCCTCTTGGGACCTTCTTCCAAGTCACCCGGATGCGTTGTGCGTCATTGCTTTGCCAACTTTGCCCGAACTTCCGGCGATCGCAGCGACATAGTGTGACACGTTGTGGAATCTTATTTGCAAGGTGTCCGCGTGTAGGAAAAGAAAAATAGAAAATACGTGTGGTAAGAAACAAATACTAGTGGGTCTTCAGGTGTAAGGGAGATTTCAGACCGAAGCGACAAGCGACACGTTTCACACCGTAGCTGCATGACAGACTGCACTAGCCTGCTTTCGATTGGTGAAATCTTGCAACACGTGTCGCCAGTTACTTGTCACCTTGGTGTGACATTTTCGGAACACCTAAAGGTCTACTGCATATAATTTAGGACCTTTAAAAATTTTATATAAACCAAAATTACATTACTGTTGGGCTTATTCAGGCATATCAAGTAGACATCTGCTTCATTATTTATGGATAGATCACATATTGTTTCTAGTAATAAACTGCGACTTCCCGGGGTTTCCACCTTGAGTAGGGCTCCTGCTTGTATCAATAGCATCCCTAGTTTTTTTTCTGTTTCATTTTACCTGGCATTACTTATTCTGATGCAGCTAAAGGCATCACCGGCTTGTTATGCACTTTAATGCGAAGCATAACGTTGTCTCGCAGAAGCGTAGAAAGTGCATTGAGAAAAGAACCTTTCAGCAGGAAAAAAAAAAGTTTCGCCCACGTTGCTTAGGACGTAACAAAGTACGACCAAAGGAAACGGAAGCGACAGAATCCCGTTTTGGTGTATTCGCGAATGAAATTTCCGAGGCTGGCCTTCTGCTTCCGTTTGTCTGACCGTCTGTGTTGAAACCATTTCCGCCCCACAGTTAAACAAGTTGTCGGAAAAACCAGATTTCTTGTTTCTGCGGTCAGGGACTTTAAGTGAAGAGCAAATTGGAAACAGAGGTCGATTAAATTTCCTAAAAGTAAATGTACATATCTTTATTTTACTCTGTAGTTAAGGAGAAAAACATATTAATAATATTCCCACTTGTTTTGCAGAACAAATCCCTAACTTTTCCAGGTTTTACAGGTACATTCAAATACATTTCTAGAGCATTGTGTAATGTTTCTTACTCTAAACTTTCTTACAGAAAGTTGGGGGGGGGGGGGGTTATGAAAGGAATGGATACATTTGCAAGAAATGTCTGGTGGTTCGTGAATCATCTGCATATTGCAGTCCCGCCGCCCTTATAGCCGGCGGGGGGACCACCTTTATGGCAGTGACCCTCTGTTGCCGCGTTTACCTAAGAAGGAACTTGCGGTCAAACAGCCAATTAGACCTACCGTTGGCTCCCTCCTTGGGCAACAAGCGGCGACCTTTCAAACACTCCTCCCCGAAGCAGCCATCAGGGATACAGAATTTTGTCGTCAAAATAGCCGTTCTGGGCTGTGATTGGGGACCGGTTCGTACGGCGGCACTACTGTAGAAGCCCTCAGAAGCAGACTGTTAAGTATATACCCTATACACGATAGACCAGCAAACAGGCGGTAAGAAACAGATCTCATTACGTTTTTGGATTTCGATAAAGGCCAGATTTAGCTTCCATTTTCAGTTACGAACCACATTGCTTTGGCTGGTCGGTTTCGTTGACATATATTTTCAGTTAGGCTAATCGCGACGAGCTGGAGAGAAAAGAAGAGAAGGAAACTTGATACAGTGTCCGTGGCCTTCGATAAAGGTATCATCCAAAGATTTGTCTAGGGTTGCTAAAGTAAACCTAAGTCAGTATCAACGGAAGTGCCACATAATATCTGAGCTAGCTCTAACTGAAAAATAGATTTCACGACCGGAACCGTGGAAACTCGTTTCATGAAATGTCACCTTTCTAAAACCGTCTTCGACGTCGAAATCAAATTTTCCAACGGCAACGAACAGAGCCTAGTATTGTTTTAACCATATCTTTAATCATATAATTCCCACACTGAATATCATAAAACTCCCTACCACTTCACGAAAATGACTTGAAGTGAAAACAAGCGGAAGAAAGTGCTTGTATTAATATATTCAGACAAGGCAATTTTTGTCGACTCAAGTTTAGTGTGGTGGCACGGGCCTACAGGGCGTAGCCCTAAATCTGGCCCTTTATATGCCTTAAATGTAGTTGTAGTAATATTAAGATGTATTAACCATAGTTGTTTATGAAATACGATGATCCACTTATGACTGCAAATATCTTTAGTATAGAAAAATATATATTTATCGATGGAACGAACATCACAGAAATTTCTGAAAGCAGTGTTACTTCAAAGAAGCTAAGGCAAAAGTATATTAGAAACATTGATGCGTAAATTAAATTTAAAATGGTTTCTGTTAACACACACAACCCTTACCCTAGTCGCCTCTGGTAAGATGACCCAGATAAACAACTACTTGGTTTCGAATTCTTCCAGTACAGCCTTCGAATTTACAAGCAGTTTCATACTCTCTCTAGTGGGACTCCACGACAGGAACCTCCTGTGGAACACATCTAGCATCGACTGGACCACCTGATGCTCTTGTAAGATGATCGGAGGTCGTGGAAACCCGTAGAGTACAATCTCTGCCTCTTATTCTCTCAACATCTCGTCCGTTACCAAAGAGGCCATACGTATACTTCCTCCCTCGTGTAGTGAGGGAGGGCTGTAGATTCAAATATAATTTTATACTTTGAAATGTACACACTTGAGAACTCTAAACAACTAACATAGAAGACTCAAGAAAATACATAACATATTTACAAACACAAATTAAACTAAATCCAAATTAACAATTTCACCAGATCACACTCATTCACATACAAGAATGTAATAGCAATACAAAACACGGAATTATACACATTTATGTACGAAATTCAAAGACTGTTTGTAACAAAAATAAAAAAAAATCATGAAATCTGAACCTACCAAGACAATAATATAGTTTTTGCAGTGGGAAATTTCGGAAACAGAGCTCGAAATGGATATTGTAAACTTTAATTATTTTCTTATATTACGTTGCTCTTCTGCTACTTTTCGCTAACCGCGACACTAGTTGGATACTGGTATATTCTGATTTCCGTTTGCCGTCCTCTGTAGCGGAGTGGTTAGCACAGCGCACTACGCCGCCAGGGGTCCCGGGTTGAAATCCCGGCCTGGGCACGTTATTTGCGAGTGTCCATTCATCAATTTCATCACATCATCACTCATCCTCATCTTCGCAAAAGTGGCAGAAAAGCGAAGTAAAGTAAATCAAATCAACCAAATCAAATCAAATCTGATTTCCGTTTGATATAGCAACGTTGTACAGTCACGGACAGATCTGGGATTGTAACGATTTCATTAACTTTCAATTGGATAATTTCAACCCAGAAGTGTCCGTGACTGTACCAATATACCGCCAATTTCCCTCGTCCATGGTTAAAGTACGAAGGAAATCGACATATATATTTGCTTTATGGTGCAATAGGTTGTCTCTACGGACTTGAGTAAGAATTCAATTGTTTTTGCAGTAAATTATTTACATGCCTATCGTCACGCATAGAATTAAGAAGTTTCCTCATCCAGTAGCCAGAAAGGGTATGCAATGTATGAGAATCGATTGTCATGGGATGTTACCTTGAAAAGGAGTAAAGGAAGGTCAAATTCTGTGACAAGAAAAAACTAACGACACTAAACAGGAAAGAGTATGTCAAGAAGCGTTCCGTGATAGGCTACAATTGCAGCAGGAAAGCACTCGAGCCATAATTCCGTTTCGTTAATCCATACACATGGTCGGAACCAAGCAATTACATCACATTATGTTCTTTCTTTTTTTCAAGATATGAATGTCATGAACGCTAAAATCCCAAGGAAAACAAGCCGCTTCGCTGTTGTTTCGCAACCCACGCCTGAGTAGGAAAGGGAAGGAACAAAACGAGGAAAGACAAGGCGGGAAAAATTGCTTCGACCAGTCACTTCCGTGTAGCCTAAAACGCGCTGTAGGATTTGGCCTTGCGATAGAAGCAATGCAGAACAAGTTGAAAAGCGAAAGTTAAACGCAAGCATTGAGGATCGAGAAAAACGTGATCCCCATGGATCTGCAAGGTAAACTTGAGCCACAAAAATTTGAAGAACCAGTTCCTTAACTTAAAAGAGTCGTATATTTCTCTTGTGGTTACTGAATGACCAAACAATGTAACGTTGTACAGCCGACGGCAAAAGTGGCAGTATACGAATTGTCCATTACCTTGTTCACTGTTTTCCGCAATGGGAAGGTGGTGAATTGAAATGAAAACGTCAATCAGCAGAGAACTCTATTTCAGCATCAGAGGAAATCTATAGGGTAGTTAAAAAAAACTACTAACTCATGTATTGCATAATGCAACAATCTGAAAATTCAGTGGAGAAAAGTGCATGTGAGGAAATAAATATGATTCATTATATGACTTTATGTTTTCTTGTAGTAATTGATAATGACAGTATAATCTGCTTCTTGGTTGTTACGTTCTAATCAAGGAGTCTTGTGTTCGATACCTGATGGAGGTACAGTCACCGGCAATAAAACTGGGACACCTAGATCCTGAAATACTAGCTTCCCTGCAAGGTGTTATGTGTGTTGCCTAACTCTACGGCGGTGGTAGAAGTTGCCATTGAATATTTGCTATTAAAATCCACTTATCGCCGTAGACTTAGTCAACACACATAACGCCTTGCAGAGAAGCGAAGTATTTCAGGATTGACGTGTTCGATCTTTATTGCCGGTGACTGTACAGCATCGCAAATAGACATCACTCACGTCAAAAGTTGGTTTGCACTTCGTGGGAAATTTCCTTGTTTTGGAATATTTCTCAGTGTAGCCACGTTCGCTAGTGGGAGAAAGAATTTCAAGCTGGGATCTTAAAATTATTAAAATCAAAAGAAAGTTTTTACTGAAGAACCAGAATAAGAGATCCTACCCACCTCCAGAAAAAGTTGCTGATTTGTGCCACGTTAGTTGGTTGGTTCATTTAGTGTTTTAAGTCCACATTATGCACAGTAAGGCTAATCGGGACTGGACCTACAGTTTAAAGTGGAATCCGAACCACTATGTTCCTCCACAGTTGTGCCACGTTAGGAATAAGCAAATTTACATTAAATGAAAATAATAAAACATACCTTTTGAACGGTGTCTATCCTAACTTTCAGCTGCCAGTGGCCTTGCCGAGTGTTTATCGTAGTGTACTGAGTTCCTTTGTCATCCAATCTTCTGCACCAAAGATCATCATGCATCTTCATCGTTGTGATTACACTGCGAACAAAAGAATAATATAAAATAATCAAAATTCAACTGCAATAGACTAATCAAACACTTCAAGAAGATGTTTGAATGAAACCAGTGGCGTACTCAGGGGTGGAAGTTGCCGAGAGTAAAAAAAACAACTTGTCTACTTCTGCAGGCTTTGGGAAATGCCTGGACCAATCTGTGAATGAGATTGGACAAGATAAGAGAGGAAAGAAGATAATATATATTTTTTAGTTAAGATGGAGTTGAGCTTTGTGCTTGGAATTAGTTTCATGGATTCAGATTGGTATTCTAAAATTCAGAAAGATTAGACCTCTTTATAGAATTCCTATTTGTGGCAACTGAGAAGAATCCTGGCGCAAATCTGGTAGTTCTGCAGGTAAATTCAATCCTTTTCATCTTCATACTTTCGTCAGGAGGCTTAGATACCTCCACTATTAGGATTTCTACTTAATTCGACCAATAACCAGGGTGGTATTTAAGAAATTTCCAGTGGGGGGGGGGGGTAAATTCTACTGACTGTCTAGGGACAGCATGAGATAATGACTTTATGCCATATAACATTTCCCCCCATGGATAAAATTTATCAGGCAGGGGGGGGAAACCCCCCATCCCCCTTACAAATACCACCCTGCCAATAACTATATCCGTGCGAATAGCAGGAAACATGATAGTACGACAACTTGCTGTATTTAATAAGGGCACTTGTATTGTATTGAATGGTGAAATTCCCCTTGGAGGACTTGCTTGTAAGTAAACATTTTTCGCATGTGCAGGAAATAGTTTCCACTGCTGTCGGAAACAGTTTATAATACGTCGTCATACAAAATTACATCAATGCAACTATACAGAAATTATATCGTTAGGGTAGTGAGCCAGCAGAAGACTTGAAAATTGTTGTAAGAAGCCTGAGTTCTAGTGAATCAGTTATGTATGTAGTGATGGTCATCGCTTCGATTTTCGGATATTTCGGTGGAAAGAAAATATGCCAGGCATTTCGTTGTATAGCATTAAAGAGTCTTCCCAAATATTCTGATATACAATAGCATGTAGGAGAGAGATTTGGAAGGAGATTTATCTCATACAGTAGGAATGTTGAATTTATAATTATCATGGAAGGCTTAGAGGTTTGTTGCGCCATGTGTTTAGTTTTGTTTAACTATTTTTCAATTCTAGTAAAAATTACTAATGTAACATGTGACTTATTGGTGGCATAAATAACCAAAAGAGCCTACACTGACTATTAATGACACATTAATGGATTAACATCCATCCACGAAATATCTAAAACCAACAATAAATCGCCTAAAATTAAGTGATCACTCCCGGAAAAGATGTCCAAAATTAACAGTATATTAAAAAAAAAGAACAGCACTCGTTTGACATGAGGCAACATCGTTAATCCACCACTGAACTATAAGTTCCATAGAGAGATTCAGAGGCGTTCCTGCCTGCCATTAAAATTACCAAGAAAAGTACAATATCAAAAATGAAAACATAATCCTTTCTTTGTCATTTTCTGATGTGAGTTGGGTCAAACATGTCAGAATAAAATAGAAAATAGGTTTGGATACAGTGCCACAAAGTCTTTACACGACATACACGAACATTATCTTGACTATACCAGAAAGGATTGCAAACAGATCTCTACTTTTCAGAGTTTACAATGTTAGACAGGCAACATTTTAAGAATTTAGGAGTGTTTTTGGCACTAATAATTGAAATTGGTGTATGATAATTAAGACTCCGTTTTCATGTAATCGAAGTGTGCGAAATATGTACAAAAATCACCGAAATATATATGTATATGCAACTATATGAAAATATGTAATAATGTTTATCGTGCTCTTCGATAATTTCCTTCATTCCCTTTTTAGGTTCAATGTAATATTTCTCGAAAATTCCGTCAGGTCCTCTGCCTGAACTGCTCACCTGCAGTAATCATTAAGAGAACCATCAAGGATTGCTCGATAAATGTGGAAGAATGAAATACACAAAGGGCGTTAGACCTGTCACAACCAGATAAAAAGTGTATAATTTTTATAGATATCGTATTTTGAATGTTTGTCCCACAATTATCAGCATTACACAATGAAAACCATATTTTATGTAAAAAAATTTAAAAAATACTCTGAACGGAAAATATGTAATATACCTCAAAATATGTAACCTAGAATTCGTATATATCCTTCCTAATAGGGTAATTCGCCTGAAGTTTGTCATTTATGCTTGGCTACATACAAATGAAAAACTATGTAACCCTAATAAATTGAAGTTTTGAATGAATATTGGTACCTCACTGACTAGGGATAGTGGCACCTTCGCAGTGTGACGCTAGCTATCCAAATAACCCATACAAAAATAGAAATAGAAAAATTACATGCAATAATGACAAATAAACAGCACATTTGCCGTGAAACTTTAAACTAGAGCACATGATTCCTTTATATCTATACTAATTATTAGGGCCCGGGACATTATGTTATAACATATTTTTCAATTGGCTTCGGATCTATTATTGGGGTGAGATCTTTACATATCTGATGAAAATCAGCCGAAATAGACAAACTTGACAAAGCATATTTTGACATATTTCACCAATTTCGCGTTTTTACAACATATTTCTTCAATTTTGTTGTAATAAGACATATTTCTGTATAATTTCGTAATTCTCTCGCACATAATCGGTTATTTCATATATTTTTCTTCGTAGCTTTAGCACAACGGATAGTTCATATTGTCGATGGCAGGATATGGAAATTACGGAGAAAGAAAGGTGCCGTCTTTTCTTAGTACAGAACAAAAATACCCCCACATTTTTTTATCCCGCCGGCAATTGATAGCCATGCAAACATTATTGAGGAAAAATTTTCTCTCTCATTGTTGCACGGGAAGTAAAGAAGTTTCGTTCTCATTTCTTTGCCTTTTTCGCTTTTCACAAATATCAGTCAAAAGTAAAAATAACATTCGGTATATTACAGCCCCTACTCTACTCTATCGGGTATGGGGGAAATTCGAGAGTACTATTGTGCATATTTTTGGCTATCCTGGGAAGGAATATTTCTGCATTTATCTGACATAATTTGTAATTTTTCATGATATATTTTCCAATTTATATGACATAATTACATACATATTTTACAGTTTTATAGGACATAAAGTCCCGGGCCCTACTAATTATATATCTTCCACTGACAATATATTTTTTGGCACCTATATTTCTTGTCGACATGCCCTAACAACCATACACAGAGCAAGATTGGTAGACTAATCTCCAGCTAGAAGAATTGGGATTGTGATAAATGAATTCCATAGTCAGTAGCACCATAGAGTACCCAATGGTACCATCGGGTACTCTATTGTATCACTGCATTAAGCTCTTTTCATAAATCCAACTTTAGTAGATTCTTTATTGTTGACTTTAGTGCAAACGCTATATTAAAGATAGAGTGCATGGGTTTTTCATTCGTGTCCATCTAAAATTTACAATCATAACAACAGTCTTGTTGAGACCATCTACACTCATTCCCCCAGAGCCAGCATAAAATACAACGTGTCTAGTTAGAAGATACTCTTATATTCATCGTCTCACACGAACCCACACCTTGAAGCAAGTCACAACCTGTCCGTCGCGACTTCCTAGTGTCCAGAAACATGCAGGGTTCCCATATATTGCTTCTGGCTGCAGAATAATACTGCTAACATACGAATACGCTCTCCACCATTCACTCGCAAGAATTTCACGTTCCACGCATTCCTGACAAGTTACATTGATACATTTTCCTTCTTCCTCGTAACGTCACGTGTTTCTGTAACCTTCCTAACGGCATGAAAAGGTCGTTTATAACTGTACCTGCGACCAGAAATGCACATCCTCTGAAGCGTCCGACACGGAGGAGGTGAAAAAAATTATGATAGTTTCTCGTATCCGTAGACATCTCAGGCTCGGGGAAGTCGGACTACCGTTACCAGGCTACTGTTTACACACGAGTCATTAATATTTGCGGCACACAACTGTAGACACCACTTTAATTGGCCGTGGCAAAACACGTAACCGTAAAATTTCCTTTAATTACCGTAAGACGATTATTTGCGGAACAGGGAACAACTCTCCAATATCCAGTAAAGTACTGATTAATAAGTAGAAGTGGTCCTATGTTGGTTTCGTCCATTACGCTCGACAAGTTACTGGCTGGGAGCGGTGGATATATTGTTATATCGAGAGTGACAAGGTTACTTAAGTGTTCCTCTAGAGTACGGAGAAGTTCTTTTTTTCTTTCAGAAGGCTGTCTGGAATTATAAAGGTGCGTTTGGGGAGGGGGGGGGGGCGGGACGAGTCGCACTTCCATTTAAATGTTCTTCCAAGACAAACATGGTATCAGAAGTCATTTCAAAGGAGTTTACCTTTAACACTTTGATTTTCCCGATTTCTTTACTGCTTTCATTTGAAAATTTTTGATTTTCTCAAAATTTCGGGAGGGGCTGTAGCCCCTTCAGCTCCCCCCCTCTGCGTACACCTGTGGCTCCAGGACTAAAACATGGAGAATGAGAGGCGTTACGAATTACTCTCGTTTCCACAAGAAAACGAAACTTACTTCATTTTACTATACTCAAGCTCTACAAAACGCCAACTTCCGTGGCGGAGTGGTTAGCAGAGTGCGCTACGACGCCAGGGGTCTCGGGTTCGAATCCTGTCTGGGAGTGTCCCTGCATCAATTTCATCATATCACCGCTCATCCTCATCTTCGCTATTAGCCAAATGTGGCAAGAAAGCGAAGTAAAAAACACCATAATCAATTAATCAATCAATCAAGGTCTACAAAGCGTCTTCTCATTGAGCAACCAGTGGTCACCGCGTCGAATCCCATCTCAGCTGTTATCAGGTTTCTTAGACGGGAATGCGATGGCATTTCGTAAGTAGCTCCCTAATTGTACTCAAGTTGTAGGATCAATACCGAAATTTTGAAGCCCCATCGGGGAATCAAAACGAATGTTAGAGTGTTTACCCATTCAGCTACGCAGAAAATCTCTCATTTTCTAAAATTATTGATGACTGAACTGTAGCATTAGGTATAGTACAGTCAATGCCACTTCTTGGTCGTAACCAGTACATTCCAAGTCACTGTGTTCGTTTCATCCCAGAACTGTCCTTGACTGTAAATTAACGCGGACATCTGTAAGCTTTCGACGCACACTCTTGGTGTAAACGGACCGCTCTGATGTAGTCGTTGCCTTGTAATCCAAGGGTTCCTGGTTCGATTCCCGGTGGAAGCACGTTGTTTTGTGTTCTGATCCAACTTAAAACGCTAGATCCTATCTCGTAGCCTATCTGGCACACAACATTCGGAAAGTCTGGAGTTTGTGGTTTAAAAATCTACCCATGCATGAAATAAGATATTACTCCGATAACTTTGAATGAACGAATAAAAGATTTAGTTCATTTTTACTTTGCCTTTCTGCCACTTTTGGCTAATCGCGGAGATGACGATAAATGGTGATAAAAATGAAATTGATGAACGAATGAGCACATAGAGGGACGACACAACACGAGCCCCACAGAGAATTATACTCGCTGTGAGTCCAGACGCCAGGGCCTCGTTAACGATAACCTTGAGATGCATTAATTTGAACACATCGTAGTAGAACTTCTGGTTTATTCTAAGCTCACTTTATATACAGACAGACTAATCGGGACTGGACCCATAGCTTAAAGTGGAATCTAAACCACCATGTGCCTCCACAGGGCATAGAACCCGGAACCCCTTGATTACAAGGCGAGCATGTTATCACAACGTCAAAGGAAAATCCCCAACTAGAGCCTCATCCTTTACACAACGACTCATGTTATTCTGTCCGATTTTAAGTTGTAACCGAAATGCTGAAATGCAAGATCTCACCCTAGGAAATCGAACCTGATTACAAGGCCGTGCCCTATTTAGACCACTCGGCTATCTGTGTATCCTGCAATAGATACAAACATAAACAAAAGCTTCCATACTGTCGATTAGTCAAAGATGTCTTGTCAGCAAATCAAGGTTATTCACCTGCGACAGCCAAAGAGCACGTGACTATGTGTAGGAAGGATCGGTTTCATAGCTCACAGAGGCGCAAGGTTTCCTCCAAGGTCGCGAAGAGAGAGAATGGATCCAAAAACACTTCCTCTACCGCGTTGAGCAGCCCGAGGAAGGGAAGGAACAGGCTGCCTGTGCTATTACACCTGGAAACATTACAAAACTTCGCAGCGAAATGACAAACAATGCCCAAGATCGCGGAAGTATTAGCAAGATGCCTCAATGTGCCCGACTGCCACAGCAAAACATATTTTCCAGATTCCAGAACAACTTTCCGGAATCAGTTGAACCAGTGCGGAATCCAGAAATGTCACTTGAGACGGGTGAATTTTTGTTGAGTGCCTCACCGAATCGATAATGTATTCTAACCAATACTTGCATTGTCCTGCATAAATCATTCAATCTTGGCTTATTCTCTGTGTTACTGCATTTACCTCGGGTAAACCATTTTTTCATATACTCCTATTTTTATACATTTAATATGTGGGTAATTGCTCATTCTGACGACAAAACGGTGCAATGGAATACGAAAATATGAAAATTTTCAAAAATTTTAAAGTTTCAGGGCTTCTGTTTTTGTTTTACTTACATGCCTGCCTTGGTGATTAATAAATGTATACAATAAATAAGAATTGTTGCGGTAAACCAGACCAAAGTTTAAGAATACGCCACAGAGTATAAATAGAAACCAAAATGCCTCTCCATGGTCTAGAGATCATGTTATCGTACTGTAAAACCAGCCCTTGATTCGGATCCTGGGTAGGCATGAATGTCAATTGTTTTCTTTCCTCAATGCCGCAACTGATCCCACTATCGTGCTGCAATAACGCTATAAGGATGCGATACGAAGAAAAAAATCTTGAGAATATGAAAAGTCAGCCACTGGGGTTGGCATCATCCTCCGAACCCTTGTCAAGGCATGGATTTGTCACTGTTTTCTTTTCACATCATCAATTCCAACCGTTCATCTTTCATCCTCATCGTCACGCAATCACAACAGTACAGAAATAGAGAATGTGGTATAACACACATGAAACACTCTAACTGCCGGCATATTATAGGTCGCTGAAAATTGGTCTGGGCAGTTGGGAAGGGCGATCGCCAGTTGAATTGATGTTGTACGATCGTACGTACCTTCTGCATTGAGAAGTATGATTCCCAATCAACGAAATATTTTATTCTGTGCAAATACTCCTACTCGAATTAGCTAGAAATGTATGAAATGAGTTAATTCTTAGTCATTAACATGGTAATATTTGCAGTCAATACAACTGATAAACACAAGGGGTGAGGGGCCGAGGATAGTTATGTACTACGTATTTATCCGTTTCCAGCGGTGTATTTGTGTCGCTTTTCTGCTTCTTTAAGTTAATCACGTCGAGAGAGAGAGAGAGAGAGAGAGAGAGAGAGAGAGAGAGAGAGAACGATGAGGATAAATGGTGAACAACACAATGCTACATCCGGGATTCAGACCTACGACCAGTGATGTGCCGTAGACTATAAGTTTACGTCTACATGCGTTGTCTACACGTAATCTACGCGTAGATTACATTGGGTTGTAGTTTACATAGACTACGTAGACCAATATAAAGTGCATTAAAATTAATTTTCAAGGGTTTCATGAAAGCAAAGTGACGTTTTCAACCATAGTGGTTCCTAACGAACTAAAAAGAACCCTATTTACAAGAAAATTTCTCTTCTCTTCTATTACCAACTATGGAAGAAGATAAATAGTATGCAAAAAACAACAACAGATGGTAGTCGTGAGGCAAGAGTGGTCTTTTCCCCATAAAACACTAGAATATTTCCTATATTAGGTTTCTTCCTAGGTGAGAAATTGTTCGAATTTGAAAGAAAGAGTATGAAAAGTTCTCCTCACACATCAGCAACTGATACGCAGTATAATTTTCTTTTAATTCCACAACGCTCTTTGCTAAGTTATCACCTCTCGCCATGTTGTTTACATATTGTAGATTATGTAATCTACGTGTATAACGTAGTCTACGTGTAGAATGTAGACTATCGTTGTTTACGCGTAGACGCACATCACTGCCTACGACCCAGTGGCGTGCACCGGGAAGTTGATGGAGGTCATATGCGCCCCCTTTTTTTACAGCATACCTGAAATAAAGGAACGTCTAATGCAAGAAAATATGGCAAAATATAGGAATGACTTCTTAGAAAAGAAGACATAACCTTGCCTCACGAAAATGTTGGACACGCCACTGCTAAGATTCTTGGCTTTGAAGAGGCTACGCACATAAAGCATCGCACAACTTATATACTGTAGTATATATTTTGTCTAGCAGTAAGCATAAGTAAAATGCTAGAAACACGTGATATGAAAAGAAAGCATGCCTTAAGTCTTTAGAACTTAATATATATTCTGACGCCACTATTCATGTTGAGAAGGTCCGGGTGAGTAGTATCCAGAAGCATCAAGGCCTTGATAACAAGAAGCAGCACTTTCTCGACGAAAGAGGACCTTGAAAGCACCAAGTACGTGGAGCGAGACAGAAACAGATGAGGCAGGAAGTGTGTAGCATTACTGACATATTTATAGGATATTACCGAAATGACTAAAAATTGTTTGCATTCAAGTTCTAGGTGAAGCAAGATCCGATACGATTTCGACACTCATTTCTCATGACTAGAAGTATGTTCGGTGTAGTGAGGTTCAGAAGGAGCGGCGGTAACTAATGTGTTGTTCTTTTATGGTGCGTGTGTGTTCGTATCACCCGTGCTTATTTACTTTTATCAAATATTTCACAGTAATATACGTATATTCGATCACTGAAAATAATTTTTGGTAATTTTTTTCTAATTAGTAAGACATCAGTCATTATCATTACTCTGTAGAGCCTTTCGGATGTCGTAGTGTAAAAGTCGCATTGTAATCAAGGGGTTCCGGGTTCGATAACCGGTGGAGGCACATGGCACAGTGGAGTGTTTCGGTTCCAACATTAAACTGTAGGTTCAGTCCCGATTAGCCTTTATGTGAATAAAGTGGACTAATAACAACAATTCAAACAAACAAACAATTCATTACTTTGTATGAAAAAATATAAATATGCTGACCAAGGCAGTAATTTATTTTATTAAAAACATAAACTAAACGTAACGTTTCAACCTTCTAGCAAGGTTAGACTTTTGTACTTGATACAGAGTCTGATGAAGACCTTGCTAGAAGGTTGAAACGTTACGTTTAGTTTATGTTTTTAATAAAATAAATTACTGCCTTGGTCAGCATATTTATATTTTTTCATAATAATGGAAACAAGGCTTAATGGTGTTATAATTACTTTGTACACTAATATTTAAATAACGATAAAGAAGAGCAGCCTAAGATACTTTCGAAGAGAATACTCCTCCCACATATATAAAGGTTAACTTTTATTCGCGTAGGGTAAAATTTGACCCCCATAACAACAAACATATTCACATCTCTAGGGTAAAGATTCAATTAAAAAACTGTTTATGAAGGTAGTATTTTGCTTCAGACCTTGAGGTGTCAAAGGGTTACTTCGCGACGCTTCACCACTCCTCTGAAAAATGCCTTGCTAAGGTCTGACCATCCTAAAGAGCTTTCCCAAATCTCAAAATAAGTATCTAAGAGTGTATTTTATCACATTCATTACTGCCCAACATTTTATCACGAAATCAACACATCAAATAGACAGTGCATTTTCCTGGAACATCTCATTTTACCCAACGGACTTTCACATCCCTAGAGGGTGGTGTACATGTTAGGAGGAGTAGTGAATTGGAATTGGCCGAGAGAACTTACATCACTTATAAGAGAAAGAATCACAGCCATGTGCTCGATTTGTAGGAAATTACATGGAATTGTGGTAGCCCAAGGGTCATTACATCAGCAATATATTGTATGGACACGGTGGTTCTCTACGATCTATTATTTACTATTTGAAAGGCAAGACGAGGAAAAGAAACTAAAACATAGTTCACATACACACGAAACTAATTAATAAAGAATATATTTAACAAAGTACAGACAGCAATCGATATAAGTAACGGCAAATAAGTAAGTATTTTTAGGTGCTAAAATTTGGAAAATATTTACTTTTATGTACTAAAACTATGAAAAATATGTACTGAAACCTAAAAGAATATTTGACAACATTTTACAAATTATCTTACGCAAGTTATATTTATGCGTAACAGTCAAGTTTCGACTACGATTATTGATTTTATCAACATATGGAACATATTTAGAGAGTTTTCTCTATAAACTTTGCTACACATTATCTTGAATATTCTGAGTTTCTCTATAAACTTTGAGGGTCTCCCCGATGGCGCAGCGGTATCTTTGTCGGCTTGTAATCAAGGGGTACCTTCAACACTTTATGTTGAATGTTGAATATCAGACGAATTGTATTATACCTGAGCAATGTTGCTCAAGCACTTAACCAAATATTAGCATTCCATACATCTTTTAACAAATTAAGAAAATTTTATAAAATTCTCAAATTTTCTTGGAATTTTCTGCGCAAAACCTGTGTTTTAAGCACTTAAAAGCAAATAATAAGAAATACATACGTATATATATAAAAATTGAAATGTGAAATAAAATCGGTATTTAGTCTCTAGTTGCCATATCAGATTTGTAAGCCAGTTGCGAGCTAAATTTTACATGCAGAAAAAATATTTAGTTATCTAACTTTTTTAGCTCTTATCTACTAATTCAACTCACCTCAATGGTCGAACGTGTTAAGTAGTAATCTTACGATCTCATCACCAGAAGTTTCGTGGTTCGAGCCCTGGCCTAGGCATATGCGTTTCTTTGAGGTTATTGATCCTTTATTCAGCTTCATCTAGTCGTCATTCATCCTCAGCGTCGCGATAAGCCGAAAGTGGCAGAAAAGCGACGTAAAATGTGAAAATTACAAATTTACCGTAAAAAGTAATAATAGTTATAATTTTAACAGTCCTGTGCATTATTTTTTTCCTGCTGACCCTTAGTAATCTGATAACAAAGTTCTATCATCTGTAAAGTACCACCAATACACGCTAGGAACAGATCTGCCAAATGACCCACCCACCTGTTGTGCAGGCGCATTCTATGTGCCACAACCAAAGATGACTTTTTCCTGCATGAACAAGAAATCAGGAAGCACTGGCAACACCGCGACGCTTATAATTGAACTGGAGCAAGGCGGCTGCAGGCTTTCGTCCAAAAAATCAATTAGTTCCGTGACGTCAGTGGATTAGTGACGTCTCCTGCTTAGCATAAGCGGAAGTGCTTCCTGTATCGAGTCTCCTGCAACATGTGATTTTCCGATCTTCCTTTGCTCCGTGCTCTCAAGCAGTGACCGAGTCACGAACAGGAGCGGGATTTAAGAGGAAACCCATCGCATGCAGTTTCAGCAACTGAATATGGATGACCCTGTCTTCATCCGTGATTAGAAGGCTTGTTATCGATTTCAGATTCCTCTGTCCATGTGTGTCAACTACACTTCTTTAAAAGGAGATAAAAGAAACCTACGGAGACTTGTATCAAAGTCTACTTTATGAACAAAGACTTCTAGAGAGTTGATCCCCAGGTAATATACTGACCTTGTGCGAGAACCGAACCTGGGTCTTATAAACTGACACGAAAACGCGAGTTAAAACTGCCATCTCGGTGGCTGACTCACAATCTCTCCACCGAAGGTTCCGGGTTCGAATCCTACCGATAACGTGTCAGCTAACGCTGTCGTATTGTAATCAAAGAGTACTCAGGGTTCGACTTACGGTAGAGGCACATTGCACAGTAACTCCGATTCCATTTTAAACTGAAATTCAGTTCCACTTAGCCTATCTAAACATAAAGTGGACTTAAAACATACTTTTGGATTCAAGTTTGGCAATGGTGTTTCTTTGTGAGTGTCAATTATTTGTTTTTTCTCTTTATATTAGTAAAGAAATACAGAAAGGGACATTCCACGAAAAGTGGTCCCACTACAAAATGAATAAATATGAAAATTACTATTGTTCTTAATTGCATTAAGGCTTAGATGTTTGTAAATGCATATAATGTGCACATTTCACCAAGAAAAGTTACTAGCATCAGCAGACTATATGCTTCACAGACAAATGAAGTCAAAATTTGCTACATTTTTAAAGTTACACGTAACGCACTTTTGTTAACGCTTTTCAGGCATTCAGTCTATGGCATCATACTCAAGTTTTTTACCATTTGTTAGCAGGCAACACAAAGTACTTTATAATTCAATGAAATCAGTTCATTATGAATATTATAATCCAATCTCATGTCTAGAACCTTAAATTTTGTGTTTAAAATGTCTGATTAAGTGAAAGAAAAGGGACTATTGCCTGAACTTCGCCGTGTGTGCACAAGTTGAAGTAAATGAATATTTACAAAATAATCGTCATTCATCCTCATCATAGCCAAAATTGTCGCAAAGGTGTTGCAAAATTAAAAAATAATAAAAAAGGGAGTTAATACAAGGCATGATCGAATCGTCGAGACAGAAAACGTCTCCACCCTCTCGCAGACAAGATTCCATAGTGTACAGTTACAGCTAAGATATCAAGTAATTACAAATGGGAAACCGCCCATGAAATCAGGCAGACAGGTATATACTCGTAAATAAAGTATGGAAGAGAAGCGCACTCACGAAACTCAATTTTCACAACTGTGGCACTTTATTGAGGGAGGAGGAATGAAAAGATAATATTTTCTTCAGATTACTCATTTTTTTGTTTATTTATAAAAGCGAAAAGTTTTGTGAGACATCGAAAACTGCATGAAGAAAAATAAAAGAAAGTACTTAATTTTACATGAGAATTTCATATACTGATTGGGCTTGGATTCAAGACAATTGATATGTCGAGACCTCGAGAAAGAAATTAAGAACTTTGCGAGGCAGGGTTCAAATAGAATTGAAGTGAAAAAGTCATCTGCGTATAGTATTACTCTGTTCTGTTTCAGACGCACCTGACTGCTAGTAGTTATGGTACCGCGTAGAGTCCGATAAATCAATTGATTGGAAAAGATCGATCAAAGATCAATTGATGATGTAGTTGTGTGGGCAAGCAAGGGTTATTGTTGTTCGCGATGACGTCATAAAATGGGCGTGGCTTAATTTTGCGAGGAGCGTTTTGATTGGTTGGAAAAGTATTCGGGTTTTTCCCGCGGCGTCTGAAAACAGATGGCGTTGATGATTCTGAAATTCTGGGAATTAGGGTTGGGGAGATTCTCGGAATTTCCGGTGTCTGAAAACAGATGGCGTTGATGAGGCTTTTAAGTGGTGCGGTGAATGTTAAGTGCCTTTTCTTGGAAAATGGGGTTTGTTGAGTGTTGTTTCGAGGAAATTTTGTGAGAATTAATGGATGTGGTTTGGGTAATGGGTTTGGAATGGTAATTGCTTTTCCCGGTCGGCCGGCGTCTGAAAACAGATGGCTTTGATGAGGCTTTTAAGTGGTGCGGTGAATGTTAAGTGCCTTTTCTTGGAAAATGGGGTTTGTCGAGTGTTGTTTTGAGGAAATGTTGTGAGAATTAATGGATGTGGTTTGGGTAATGGATTTGGAATGGTAATTGCTTTTGCATTCCTGAAATTCTGAGAATTTTGGTGCGTGTTTTTGTTGTCTGAAGACAGATGGCGTTGATGATTCGGAAATTCTGGGAAATTGGGCACGTGTTTTTGTTGTTTGAAGAGAGATGGCGTTGATGAGTCATTCTGGGGAAGGCGGTGTTTTTCTCGGGCGGCCGTTGAAATTCCTGGAATTGGGTGTGGTCTGAAAAACATGTCCTAGCATGTTTTAGGTTCAATCTTCCAGGGTGACTGTTTGAAGTATGTTTAACGGAAATCGTGACGTAGAAAAAAGAAGGTATAAATAGAAGGGATACAGGATAATAGTATCATGTGAGGATGGATGTGTGCGGTACAAGACTGTCTGATAATGGTGTGAATTTCTACGAGGTTAGTTACGAGGAGTTCTGGGAACTTGTTCGATCTTGCGGCGACCTGGACAACGATCCAACGGCCCTGCATCGGGTGCTGAGTTATTTCCCGTTTATGTATGTAGCGATACCTGAATCTCCCTGGTGTGGATGTTACCTGTTCAACGGATTAGGAAAAGGAGTCCATCATCACTGCGAGACGTTGAAGGAGATAGAAGAGAGGAAAAGAAGAGCGGACGAGAGAACAGGATTTCCAGGTCACGGGTGTATGTGCGAACTACGTCGCAGGAAGGAAGAGGACAAGATCGGTGAAGCTTTGAAGCAGAGAGTGAAAGAGTGGCTTTCATTGCTGGCAGACAGAAATTCCTTGTGGTGTTCTGGCTGTGATCGTCCTTTGTTACGTAAATTAGAAGGACATCCCTGTTTCCCTGTGGTTCCTGCAGAAGGTTTCGGCGTCCGCAGACGTCTGTTCCCCGACGATCTTCAGGTTGTTCCTTTATCGCCGATACCTGGGACGCCGTCACCTACAGTATCCGATTACTTTACCTTTTATGACGTATGAGAGTGTTTACTCACCACGTCTGCTGGACTCACGCCGAGCCGTATGTTATCAATTACGTATCAGTGAATTCGAGATACAGAACATACAGAAAGTGGCCTATAGGATTACGTCAGACTCCGGAAGAATTAGTGACTGCAGGATTTTACTATTCAGGCTTTAGTGACAGAGTATTATGTTTTCATTGTTCGTACGGACTTTGCGATTGGACATCCAAAGATTGCCCGATTCTAGGACATTACATGTTGGTACCCCAGTGTCCTTTTATACAGAGTGTTGCGGCGTTACATCGTAACTCCAAGAGCTGCAAGTATTGCGACAGTATAGAGACTCCTGAGAAAACGTGCGATAAACCTAGTGTGGATTCTGTGTGCAAAATATGTTTTCAGAATCCTAGCAGTGTTGTAATTCTCCCGTGTCGACATTTTGTTTCCTGCGGATCCTGTGCTTCCCAATTGGACAAGTGCGCCGTATGCCGGGGTAGCATTGAAGATACGTTGACAGTTTTCACCTGATGCCCAAAATGGATGTCTGTTTTTTGGACGTTCAAGGTCTTCGAGGAGCAGGAGGAGAATTTGTGTGGAAAGAAGTCGGAATTTTAAAATTTCCTTTTGACAATGCATTTGACTGTTTAGTGAAATCTCCATATGGATTACGCTTTTTGAGTGAAAAGTATCGCCGAGTGAATTACTGGCTCCGTACCAACAAACACGGTCTCAACTGGGGAGATGGATGGCTACCGTATGAGAAATTAGGAGATTTGTTATATGTTGTGCTTGTGAATCAAACAGTGTACGTCAAAGGTACGGAGAAAGTGAAATGGTTTGAAAAATTACTTGGAGAAAAAGGTATGGGTAAAATATCCGTACGTAACATCGAAGAACTTGAATGTCCAAAATTGAATAGTGTGAAAAACACTTCAGGAAGATGCAAAGAACATAGCAAATGTAAAAATGTAAAAAAAACCTGTGCAGTTGAAAATGTCTGGAAGATGTACAGTTTCTATTGTAATAAGTACAAGAAATAAAAGAGTTTTTTAAAATATACAAATGTTTTATTTACAATATGGATATAGGTTTACAATACATAGAATAACACAAATGTTGTATTTACAATTGAATATGAAAGGTTTACAATACCTGAAGGGTTATATTACAATACATAAAATAACAATACACAGAAAGAACAATGGTTCATTTACAACATCAGATACATGAAAGTAACAGAACTTATTTACAATGTCAATGTCTGTCCATGATTGTTCTCAAGATATATTTCAATCATCAGTTCGTTGTACCAAAGAATATAAAAATAGTTCACTAAATTGGGCACTTCTTTTTTTTCTGAAACCATATTGTTCTTGATACAATATACAAAAGCCTCCATTTCGGGTTGCAATTTATGATAACGTTCGTTCTTTAATTTCTGCAGAGGCCAAAAAAGGTTACACAAAAATAAGTGTAGTTCAGAGGCTGTGAAAATAAAGGCATCGGATGAATGATGCTGATACATCGAGATACAACGTTTCCCGAAAAAATTTACACCACTGACGGTGATATTTCCAGTAACCAAGTAATTGAATCGACGACCTGTTTCGACGTAATTCAGTAAGTCAGATTTCAAAGCCCACAGTTCTCTAATCTGCTTAGAATCGATGCGTACGGGTGATCTCCCCTGTTGCGAAAACTCCCACACCAAATTGAAAGGGGATCGCTTTTCGAATCCTATTGCTACGAACTTGTTTTTTTCCTTGTTCAGAAAATATGTGTTAGCAAGATAGAGATCTAAACATGCCTCTACGTTGTGTAGCCCAGGACATTCGATTGTATCTGGGGAAAAGCCGATCTCCCTACGCCGTTTTATGAAATCACAGTCTGTAGTCACATCTATTCCCTCGTCCATCGGTTCGTTCTTGATAGGGACAGTTTCGATTTTGAGGGGTTGCACACGTTTGCGAGTTTTACGTTTGGAAGCATCATCCTGACGGGTCATGCGTTTCACTAGTTTGTCGTGTTTTTCCATTGTAGAATCCCTAACAGCCTCCATGATGTTTTCACTGGAGCTGTCTCGACGGCACTGAGAGAAAGATGCAGCAGCACACATTTATATAGCTTTTTGCATAACACGACACCGGATCGCGTGGATAGAGCAACACGATTGATCCCCTCTCGGGCACTTGCAATGGGGTAAACATTTGAAGATCTGACGAAAACGGTGTAGGATATATCCATCTTTACTGACACCGGGCGGAAATGCTTGAATGAAATCCTTGGTTGTAACATGGCGTGCTTTGTAATAAGCATACACGCAACAGTAATGTCCGCACGTCGTGGCCAACACCCCCTGTAAGGGAATGTTGTTGTAAGTCCAGACCGAGGAATGACGGTTCAGGAAAGTTACGAATTCTGGATAGAAAGGATGAAATCCGTATGAATCGAAATATTCAGCCATATTGTTTTTGCCAAAATAGAATGCCACCCAGTGTGTACCCTGGAAGTTGGAAGTATCGGTGTTTGCGATTATCAAAGCAGGGCTAGGAAACGTCCGAGGTAAAAGATCTCTCGAGTAAACACCGTAGAAAATGTTCTTGGTGGAACAGTTTCGAGATAGAATCTCCCTGATCTGCGACGTGTTCATGCTGCCTATGTTTTCGAAAACGGAAAATGAGAGTACAGCGTTCTGTTAACTCTATACTCTCAAGATGATATTCTTCTAATATTTGGGGGGACGGTTGCGTGTCAACAGGTTTGGCAGACAGTACTTCCAAAGAATCACTATTATAAATATCATCACAGGTTATCAGTTCGATGAGTTTTCCCATCTCACGTTACATATGTTTTCATATGTTTATAATAATATTTCTGTCTTTGGTTATTTCTATGCTCCCAGGGCTGTTGTCAAGTAGTTCGGGAAACGATTGTATGTTCACAGGTTTTGAAGTTGTCACTTTCGAAGAAACACTGCTATTCTTAATAGTACGGGTTATCACTTTGGTAGGTTTTTCCATCACAGGTAGTATAATGTCTACATCAGAACTGTCTCGATAACACTGCGAGCCAGAAACCCGAGCACACATATTTATAGACAAGTCGGTCTCACTGATGGAGGATAACACTTCTGTCTTTTGTTATATCTACTGCACATTCGAATTCAGCATACAGAAGGCATGTTATATTTTCCGACAGCTGGGGAGAAAATTGCATCTCGGCACCGATGATACCTTGTTCCTGGAGACTGGTGTGCGTGTCGTTTCCTGAAGAGTCAGGCGTTATGTCGAAAATCAGGAAAAAGGATCCGTTCTCGAACATTTTCCTTGTGATCTGGTGTCCGTAATTGGCGTGGTGAATGCCTGTACCGGAAAATAGAGTTTGATAGGCACGTGTTATCAATCCGCCGTTCCCTCCTGTGGTGACCCGCAAGGGTTCGTAAGGTACGAGTTCTCCATTTTTCACAAGATGGAAAGAAGATAGATTGAAACTTCTAAAGTCGAACGGATTTTTCTTAGAGTCTCCGAGAAAGCTGGCGGTGGATACCATAGCAAAAAGAACAACATTCGGAAAAGCACCTTGAAAAGCATTATCGATCGAAATCTGCTGCGTTCCGGCAACGTAAGAATAAGCTTTGATGACGCTTCTGGTGAACGGATAATGGGCTGGAGCGTAAGAGAGTGCTCTGTCTATGGCCAAACTGGTGGTAGGAGTAGGAATGATGTGATTTATTTCGAGAACAGCCTTTAAAATTTTTATTCTGGTGGTTGGTGAAGTCTGATCTCCCCAGATGTAAAAAGCATCACGTGACCTGGCTAGATCGATACGTACTTCAACACCGTTGACCAGGTATTTAGGCTGGTGGAAAAAATCTATGTGCAGTTTTCCCATAAGTTCGACTACGGCAGACACTTCCGTAGGATTTCCGGTTGTCGGAACGTGCTGGAAAAAGTCTTTTCTGGCGGTAAAACCTTTGTTGTCGGCGGTGATTTGATCTTGATGTCCAGGTGTGTCCAAGTACCACAAGGCATTTGTGAGATGCGTGTTCGCAGCATCGCTACCGTAATTGATTTCTGCTTCGAAGATTGATTTATATGCGTAATTGTTATCGGCAACTGTTACAGCGATACCGTTGAGAGCCACTGTAACTTGTGAAAAAAGTGAATGGAGAGGATAATTTACGACCCCGCAGTTTTTTGTGAGGGCGTTGGAAGGTTCGGAAGCACTCATGGGAGACCCATCTTGATTGACCATCTGCGTTAGCAGACGTAGATAGGCAGATGAAAGATCTAGAAAATCTGTTCCTGCCGGCGGAACGGCAAACTGAAGTATGTTCTGATTATCGATGGAAGCGATAGGCTTGTAGGCGACCGTGTAAGTTTTTTCGACATTTTGCTGAATAGGTTTTTTACTGAAAAGATCGAACTGCGAGATCATGCAAGTGTTATTCTCCATTATTATCCAAAAATATCTTTTCCTGCCGCCTTCTGTTTAATTTTCCTTTTGCGTGTCGTCCTAGATTTTGTGGATGTTTTTCTCCGCTTTTTGGATGCGCTTTTTTTACGGATCGTAGATGTTCTAATACGGGTGGCTGAACGTTTTAACATCGACTGAGCAATTTTTGTTGCAGGTTTTGTTCTTATACCGGAACCTACCAGAGAGTCGATTTTCCGTTGTGCTTTACTCTGAAGATTTTGACCCGCTTCACGTACACGTTGACGAACGATAGTTCTCGGAGTTTGCTGACTTGTTGCAATGTCGGTGATAATGTTAGCGCCTGTTTTCAAAGCTTCTTTTCCGATCGCTTTTGCACCACTCCAGAGTAGAGGTTTCACCATTCTAAAGAGTCCTGCAAAGAGAGACCCCAATCCTCTCCCTTTTTGAATTCTAGTTGAACGATAGATGGGTCCAATTCCCCCACGGATCTGATTACTGTAATATTCGGTCTGCGAATTCATGGTGATTCATCAGCTTTTCGACATAGACTGAGCAAAATGATTCCTTACTGTTTTTTAAAAGGACTTTGCTTTCCTACGAAAATGTAAAACAGCTATTGTAGGTACGGAGCCGTTTCTCAAAGGCAGGAAATATCCTTGTCTATCATACATCGCAATTTCTATTGTTTCGAAAGAACCTTTATCCAGAGAAACGTAATGAATCGGATTAAATGTATGATGGGCTACGGGTACTGTGCAAGATGATTCTGTTTCCGAATACTGTTTTCGGGCAAGACGTAAAAGACGTAGCATTTCTCCTCCGACCAATTGTTGTTTCACGAGATCGGAATAAATGAATATGTAGGGGTTTTTATCCACGACGTTATTGGACACAGCGTGCGTAGAATAAATAGATTTCAATACGTCATATCGAAATTTAGCGTAGTCATCAGTTTCGTCTATGGGTGTGACAGTATTTGTTGGAACACCTTCCGATTCAGGATCGGGAACCCCTATCACGGACAGATGTTTGTTCACAGCCTCTTTAAAGAAAAATCTGAGATGAGTAGGGACAACGGCATTAGCAGGGTTTGTTTTCAGGAACTGAATGAACTCCTCTACTGTATATGTTGCTGCAGGAAAATAAAATGGCTGCTCGTTAATATAGAGTGTATTATCCGTAGAAACAGAAGATCCCGACGCGTCCCATTGCGCTTCCAACAGAAAATGCCAGAATTGCTTAAGAACGTTTCTTCGTATTTCCAGGTCGTTGGGGAGGGATTCTTCGATGGTAGAGATCAGGTCCTCAGCACTTGCATACGTCCGAACAGGAAAGGTTACCGTTCCGTAATCTGTTTCCAAAACATTGTCGTATAGAGTTGAATAATGCAGTTCTGCTAATCCGACTTCCCACAATTCTGGAGACAGATCGATCCGTTTTGCAAGTTTTACGTTGAAATGGGTCAGCGTGTTGTTCGGAAAATACTTCTCCGATGCAGATGACGGAAGGTAAACATAGAAATTATCGTCCATTCTCGCCGAACACAAAGAACTCACTGGATCGTGGTGACGATATATTTTGATATAAATATGTTTTGGAAATTATTTTTCTGATAACTGTTTTACGGAAGATGCCTTGATCCACGAATCGAAACTAGGTGGATATCCGAGCCAGCGAACCAGGTATTCCAAATTTTTACCTTTTCCCCGGCTGTTCAAAATCTTATCAATTTTATACTCTTCGTCAGGATCCGAATAAACTTTTTGCAGTTCATGTTTGTAAAATGTGCCTTTTACAGGTTCTTCATTTAAATCGTCTAATATGTATACAGGTACAGGTGATCGCTGAACAAGGGAGTGGATTTTGAAAAGTTCTCGTGACCACGATTGTTCGTATCCCTTCTCAAAATGACCTTTCACGACAGAGATTCGTACGAAATCACCAACATTCAGATCTGAAGACGGTTGTGAAATATGTCTGTCAGGTTTGTTGAGACGTTTCCACACGATGTAAACGTTAGACTCGTTCACATCTCGAGGTGCCATTCCTATGGAACTGTGGATAGTTGTATTGTAACCTTCGAGAAGTTGCGGTAAAATGTCTACGTAACGTCTTGTTTGTTTCGATGTGAAATATTTCCACATTCGTTCTTTCAATGTTCTGTTGAAACGTTCCACTACACTTGCTTTCACAGGATAATTTGAAGCGATCGAAAAATTTACATTTTCATTTTTTAAAAACTTCTGGAATGTAGAATTTGTGAACTCCGTTCCTTGGTCGGTCTGTAGTGTGACAGGTTTTCGTCTGCTTTGTTCGAAAATATTTTTGAAAGCTTCGGTTACCGAATTGCTTGTTTTATTTCTTAGTGGTAATGCAAAGGCATATTTTGAGAATACATCGATCACTGTCAGAAGATATCTGTATCCATCGTTATGTTTTTGTATCGATGTCATGTCGTTGAGATCAGCTTCCCAAAGCATGTCTATGTTCCACACATTGTAATGATTTCGGGGGAACCTTTTCCTTGCAGGTTTGTGGAGAGTGTACGTTTCCTGGTGCATCAACCATTTTTTCACCGTATTGCGGGATATATTTTTATCCCGTACTGCGTTCCATAAACGATCTACAGATGAGAATGAAGCAAGGTGTCGGGGATCGTAATATATTTTGGTGAGGATTTTATCGTGTTTTAACTTAGGGACTCCCATGACTGATCTCTCTGTCTACGGCTTTTTCTCAGAGGAACCAGCTTGTATGCGTCAGGTGTTCTCAGAAACGGTGTAGTTTTTCTGGAAACACGGACAGCCGCTTTCTTCTTCTTTTTCTGTTTCTGTCGATGAGACGGTCCAGGGCTTTCCGTTGACGACGCTGAGAAGTTCAACGTCTTCGGATCAGGAAGTGTTTTTTCCTGACGTTCGTCTATCAAATGTTGAGCCGTAGATTGGTACTCGTCGATGATATTTTGTAACTGATGACGTGTATTACGGGGTAACGTCTCTGCTAGGTTCGTAGGAAAATACGTCGATCCTGGCGAAATAGTAGAAGAACCGTCGTTATCTTGAACAATAGGAATTTGTAATGGTTCTTTGGATTTACGACTCAACCATAAATACTCGTCCAGTTCCTTTCTGTAAAGACGCCATTTCTGATCGTCTGATATATTTTTCATTTTCAGAATATCATTCATTTTTTTATCCAGAACGGATAATTTCTGAGTTACAGACGAGTCGGAAACACGAATACGTGCTAGCTGTTCCGGTGAAAGGACGATCATCTTTTTGTAGGAAGATGTCATTTCTCAATGAGGAATGAGAGTACCGAGAAGACCCGATAACAAAGAACCTAGAAGTAAGGGTAGAAATCCACCTTTTTGCACAAGAAGTTTTCTTCGTTTTTCGATGTTCACTCTCGGTTTCACGAGATTGCGTAAGACCGACTTGTAAGGTGTCAGACGACGTTTTGTGGACGGTTTAATTTTCACGTTTCCTTTTAAAACGTTCAGGCAGCATTCGCTGATGAAACGAATTGTCTTTTTCGGAGCACTTTTCAATAATGATTTACGGATTTTGGTCGGTGAATTTTTCAACACGTGCAAAAAAGGTGAATGTTTCTTGAAAGACGACGAATGTCTATTCCTGTTAGAACGTGATTTGGTACGTGTCTTCCTCGTTCTCCTCATCTCGATGTTTTAAACATTCCTGAGGAAGATATGCAGTTGAGTAATTCTGGTTAAAAATGTCTGTCTGATAACGTAAAGGATCCGGTGTTGACTGTGAAAGATCAATATACAAATAACTGAAAGGTTGAGTAGTAGCATCTATATATACTTTTTCGAGTTCCTTCATGCGGTGAGGATGAAGTTGTCGTGCAAACACAGTAAATTGGTTCATATCTCGAGGATTTTTAAAAATAACAAAATGTTTTACGTTCAGCGAAATGTCTCTGCAATTTTTCCCTTGATGAAAAAGATTCTGTGTTATGAACACCACCGAAATGTTTTTGTGATGACTGCCTTTTGTGAAAAGGTCGGCGACTTTTTCTCCTTGAGCAACCATCATAAGATCATCCAGGATTATGAGAGTAGGGGTTTTTCCGTTCCACGACTGCCAATCAACGATCCCTTTATGATATTGCACATCTCGAAGATTTTGCGGAATACTGTTTTCCTGATCGTAACACCATACAATTTTCTTGACGGGTCCTTCGACAAGATGAACGATGGAGTCAACCATATTTGTCACAAAAGTAGTTTTTCCACTTCCTGATGCTCCGCAGACCATCATGGTGAAAGGATGGGAAAGTTTAGGAAACATGTTTTATACTGGAGATTTGAAGAAAAATGAAGATCTGGCACATTGTAAACACATTTTATACACTGACTGGCCGTAGAAGGGTTCAAACTCTGGACCGCTACAGACATATTTTAGTCTGCACAGTATCCGAAGGGATACGATAAATGTTTATCGTCGAAACGCCGTTTCAACAGTACCGGCTGAAACAGCTTTTTTTCATATGTACTGATTACTTGGAACTGTTTTGTTCTTCTGATCCTGAAAATATTTTCGACCATAACTTCAGACTGCTCACTGTTTATCATGTCGCACATGGTATCAAAATTGACCAATTCCGATGTGGAGGTATTCAATGTGATTCCTTTCACTTTACAGATATACTGCGGTTCGGAGAACGGTTTTGTTATTTTCATGCTGTAACTTTTCGGTCCCGTTGAAACAAACTGTTCACAAACTGCACCGGGCCCGAAATCTGTCAATTCATCCGTGAGTTCTCCTAGTGCGTCACCTGTCTGGGGATGATATTCCATTTCAGAACTATCTACGTAAATTACAGAATCTGTATCACAGTAACATATCCTGTCACCCAACTTTTCGAGGAGTTCGTACAGTTTCAGACGAGCATGGCATGTTGTGAAGGCTCCGATAGGAACATTTACTTTCCTGTTCAGACTGACAGCCTCTTCAACATATTTCCAGTTCACTAAAACGGTGTCCTGATTGATGAATACGACTCCTCCAATCATTATATTTGGATCAGTCATTTTATCGAGAAAATCTTTCGATTCCTTGATGATGGACGTCTGGGAAAGGTTGTCCCGTTGACAGAACTTGCCCCATAAAGAATTAAGGCAAAGTTTAGCCAGAGTACGTTTACCAGGATTGACTTCGATACTGTTTTCTTCCAATAGAATACCCTCCTTATCGAAATATTTCTGTATGTACTTCTTCTTATCCTCGTCGTTCTGACACCATGAAGGCCAACCGCTCGCTTCCTGTTTTATTTTCAAGAAGGTGTTGACATAACCAGCAAAGAGTCCTCCAGTTTTTGTGACAGGGTCGTACATCGATGTTTCATACTTCCACACTTCCGACACTGACAGTACTCTGTAGCCTAAACTGTAAGCTTTACGCACCTCGGCGATGACCCACGTCCCCGAAAGTGCGCGTTGTTCATCGGAATGGTTGCATGTACCTTCACATTTTAATCTGATAGCACATTCGTTACACAAGACAAACATCAGTTTTCCATGCATTTTTGTAGGTAGAACAGGATGTAAAAGGGCTTTTGGTGGCAGAACAGTACATTTTATGAGCCCCTCCATGTTCAAAACCTCATTTACCGAAGGAATAGAAGTTCCTAGAAATATGGTAGGATGTCCGACAGGATAGGCACAGTATTTGTTCACATAAGGGTACAAACTTGTAAAATCATAGTACTGTAATTTCTCATTTTCCTTGATTTTGTAATACGTCCTGACTGTCTCAACTCTTCCTCCATATAAGGCGTCTCGTGGATTTAAAGGAATGCAGCAAACGATAGGATGTGTCGATAGATGTCTATCGAGTTCAGGATCTGCTTTCAATATTTTTTTGAAATCGCATTCCCACATTGTGACAACATGGTATCCTTCAGAACGTAGAGCCGCAAGTTTACGACACGTTGTCTCGTATCTGAAGGCTGCAGTGTTCAACAAGTCACTATGTTTATCACTGTTACTATCCTGATCGGTTCCATCTTCTTCGTCACCTTTCGGATACATATCCCTGTTAATTGATATGCAGCGTTGACAACCATGCCAGTAGCACCCCAACGCCTCGTACACCGTCTGCGTCTCCTCGTGATAACCGTCCACTCTGTAACGCCCTCCTATGACATATTTTTCACGAGTACGTCCACCGTGAAGAAGTATTACATCATTTTGTTCTTCCACGTAGGTTAACCATTTCAATGCGAACTTGGACATCTGATCTGCATGATGGTAACCTCCTTTAGGTATTATTCCTATAGTGTTAGCCGGCATAAATTTCTGCCTGTAAATTAGTGAACAGGCAGATGCTATTGTGAGACAATCCTTGAAAATGTCGATCTTGCATATGTCTAGGAAATTCTGTCTCAGCTTCAAACATCCTTGTCTCAACAGGGTAACATCCTTGATGCAGTATTGAAGAAGTTGGTTTTTGTTGTTGAAAGGTACATTTTTGCTGCATTCAATGTCATACCAAGACATAAAACGGTGCTGATCTTCGACTGTTTTCATATATTCATAGCCGTATGCAGAAGGAGGAGGCATCGGTCCTATGTAATTTCTGATCTTGTAGGTGTTCCACAGATGCGGATAATATCCTTTCTGAACAGGCAAACCGAAAAGTTTGGAAAATCCAGCAAGATTTGTCTGAACGTAGTTGAGACTGTCCACAAAATGAAGATTTTGGTATGACATACTGATGATTTTGGTACCGTCTAAGATCACACGAGGTTTCATTTCTCTTTCCAACATTCTCCGTAGCAGAAATGTGCAATCGTAGCCTCGTGCATTGTGTGCACAGATGGTTATGTTGGAAAACTTGTGCTGCAATTCGAGATAGGACAGAAATGTGTCTACAGGATCATCCCAGAATATAAACTCTCTGGTTCCACAAACAGAACAGGGAACTGTTAAATCCTCCTTCTTGTAACACGAGTGACAGGCTGTCTGTACTACAATAAGATTCGGAACATGAAGAAACGTTTTTTCTTTCTCAGAGTAAGGAATGTCTGTATAACATTCAAAATCGTAGAATATATATAGAAATTTCGAATTCACTTTACTTTTCGGTACAGCCATGTGACAGAAATGATTTATAGGTTTCACGCAGTTACATACAGTACAGTACTTCATATTACATTTATGCACTTTTTCATATGTATTGCTTGTTAGAATAATTCTGAAACATCTGGGACACTGTTGGATTTCACTACAGACTGTACCGTTTCGGAATGGTGTAGAAACGTGATTCGTGAAGCAGTTTTCATTTTTGAAAATTCTGTGACATGTCTGACATATTCTGCGAACACCCTGTTCAGGCACACACGGCGGAGTTGAACGACACATAGAACACAATTGTTTACACAGATGATTATGCGGTTTATGAAATATGAGTTCGTTACACCCGCGAGATTCTTGTTTTGCAGCAAATGCTCCAACACGGTTCACTATCACATCATAATGCTGTCTGAGGTTATCATAAAGAAGGTATATAAATCTGGAAGCATTTTCAACCTGTCCTTCAAACAAAACATCTTTAACATCACGATGATTGTTGTATACAATAATTTTATATTCAGGGAGAACTTGCTGAAATTTTCTCAGTTCAGGAATTCCACTTCCTGCACACGCATTGTCTGTGAGATCTACATCTGCTTTGCGCATAAGTTCGAAAACAGGTTTCAGAAGATTTCTATTTTTTCGATACTGTGAATAGGACGGATCATTATCAGCATGAGATTTTCCTATGATCAAAGCTTCAGCTAAACAGAGCGGTTTCTTTCTATTCGGCACACCGACGACACTTCTTTTTTGCGTGCTTATCATGTAATTAGGTAAACAATATGTTTTTTTACCTCCGCCACCTCCGACAGGTATGTCAACATGGTCGGCGCGCAAAATTAAGCGATCTGTAGCAGTGAATGTTTTCGCGCTCTGCAATATTTTATACATGATATTCCACACCATATCACTGTGTAACTGGTCACATCTGTGCCACCCGACATAAATATCTTTCACGGCGGGGTCAGATATGTTAGACAGAGTTAAACCTATCTTGTCTTCATCCTTGGTGTTTTTTTTAACGTAGGTGAGAAGATTTTCGACACCTTCGCGGATCCATGTGTGAGGATCGACATTTTCTGGAGGGTGTGAGAAACTGAATTCCACACGTCGTCCTTTGGAACGGAATTTAGGATATTCACGTTCTTGAATGTTGTGTAATATTATATTACCTATCTGTTCACGAGACACTGAAGCACGTTTTCTTTTCTTACCTCTGCTATCTCCTACAGAAACACTCTGGGATGACGGTTCTGCTGGGGGCAAGGGATCCGGTCTCCATGACGGTCCTGGCACAGGTTCCAAGCCTGATCCAAGTGCGACGTTCCTTGAAGGTCCTGGTGATGTAACAGGGTCAAATGCGGTTGTCTGCTTCTCCTCGGTAGCTCGGGATACAGGATCGGGTGTTGATGAAGGACCTGGTGATTCTTCGGAAATACCTGTCCATCCTTCTCCATAAAGATCGGGTACGGATGTTGTCACTGTTCGTAGTAACCGGTCATACTCTTCGATCAAGGAGATTCTTTCTCCTGCTATGATTTTTTGCGCAATTTGCACCAACACTTCCCGTAACTGTCTAGGTGTTGTGTAATAACCATCACGATATAGCAATAACAGATCGTCAGCGGATAACTGTACGTCCATGATCGTACGATGTCTGTGTCACGAAGACTGTCATGTGGAGAGAACACCGTACTTTATATACGCAAGCATACCAAAGCAGTTATTTCCGTTCCTAACGGTTCTGCTGTCTGATCTGTAAACTCTCCGGAAATCTGTAACAGTCCTCTGGTAACCGTCTTCGCCTTTTCTGGCTGATATGAATGCTCATGTAAAATTCTTGGAAAAAGCTAACTGTCTTCACCAGATGTTTTCCTGGCTGATATCAAACCCGTAAAATTCTCGGAAATAGCTAACTGTCCTCACCAGATTACTCATTCCCAGAAACCCTACGCTCATCCCACACAATTCCTAGAACTCGAACACTCAACACTTCAACGTCATCTGCTCGAACATTCACCAGAACCTGAAATAATCTCCCGACAAAATTCCTTGTAAAACAGACCTTAAAACATTTGACTCAAACACGCAAAAGCAATTACCATTCCAGACCCATTACCCAAACCACATCCGTTAATTCTCACAACATTTCCTCGAATCAACACTCAACAAACCCCATTTTCCAAGAAAAGGCACTTAACATTCACCGCACCACTTAAAAGCCTCATCAACGCCATCTGTTTTCAGACGCCGGAAATTCCGAGAAAACCAACCGTCACCGGAAAATCGCAGCCGACCCTAATTGGACTAGAGTGAAGGCAATTGTAGATTCGGAATCTGTACGTCAACACCTTTAAATAGAGTATATGGACGGAGGTCTACGGTCAAAATAACAAAAACCAAGATGGCGGCCAAGATGGCGGCCCCCATTGTCATGACGAGCTGAGATGACAATTAATTGTATAATATTACGTAGTAACCGTCGGTGATGTTTACTGGCACCTATCTGTTGTAGGTAAATTGAAAAACTCGAAAAACATGTCCGGACAATTTCGAAGGGCCGTCCAGCCGCCCCTAATTGAACTAAAGTGAAGGCAATTGTAGATTCGGAATATGTACGTCAACACCTTTCCATAGAGTATATGGTAGGGGGTCTACGGTAAAAATAACAAAAACCAAGATGGCGGCCAAGATGGCGGCCCCCATTGTCATGACGAGCTGAGATGACAATTAATTGTATAATTTTACGTAGTAACCGTCGGTGATGTTTACTGGCACCTATCTGTTGTAGGTAAATTGAAAAACATGTCCGGACAATTTCGAAGGGCTGTCCAGCCGCCCCTAATTGAACTAAAGTGAAGGCAATTGTAGATTCGGAATCTGTACGTCAACACCTTTAAATAGAGTATATGGACGGAGGTCTACGGTCAAAATAACAAAAACCAAGATGGCGGCCAAGATGGCGGCCCCCATTGTCATGACGAGCTGAGATGACAATTAATTGTATAATATTACGTAGTAACCGTCGGTGATGTTTGCTGCACCTATCTGTTGTAGGTAAATTGAAAAACTCGAAAAACATGTCCGGACAATTTCGAAGGGCCGTCCAGCCGCCCCTAATTGAACTAAAGTGAAGGCAATTGTAGATTCGGAATCTGTACGTCAACACCTTTCCATAGAGTATATGGTAGGGGGTCTACGGTAAAAATAACAAAAACCAAGATGGCGGCCAAGATGGCGGCCCCCATTGTCATGACGAGCTAAGATGACAATTAATTGTATAATTTTACGTAGTAACCGTCGGTGATGTTTACTGGCACCTATCTGTTGTAGGTAAATTGAAAAACTCGAAAAACATGTCCGGACAATTTCGAAGGGCTGTCCAGCCGCCCCTAATTGAACTAAAGTGAAGGCAATTGTAGATTCGGAATCTGTACGACAACACCTTTCCATAGAGTATATGGTAGGGGGTCTACGGTCAAAATAACAAAAACCAAGATGGCGGCCAAGATGGTGGCCCCCATTGTCATGACGAGCTGAGATGACAATTAATTGTATATTACGTAGTAACCGTCGGTGAAGTTTACTGGCACCTAGAAATACAGAAACCCAACATTGCGGTCAACATGGCGGCCCTATTGTCCGGCCCTGTGTGATCTAACATAAAATTGATTTACCATATCTGTGCATTTTCAAAGGGCGACTCCGACTTTGTTTGGCCCCGGGAAGAAATAATAGAAATAACTCAACGAGTCCACTCAAACTCTGTAAAAACGAATTTGCCATATGTGTAGGTCGACTCTGATTCTATTTATTTAAGAAACAAACGCAATTACAATAACGCTACATTTTCAACATCATCTATTTCACGATGTTCTTTCTCAGACGTTCTGTGAGGACTTAACAAGGAAGTTGGTTTTGCAATTATATCTCCATACTTTTATTATCTGTCTGGATGAAACAAGGAAGTACTATGTACATAACGTTATCAGAGTCGACCGGATGCAACAAGGAACTACTGTGAAACTCCTCTCAGAACTGCAGGCCTCAGTGCCGCAATTTCCTCCTTGTAAATCTGTCATGCTGTAATAAAGAACTCCTGTCACCGCAACTTAATCTCTTCTACAGATTTCCGCGTAACACGCTTGCTAATGACTTAAGCGTGTAAGGAAGTCTGCAGAACTTCTGAAACAGATTTTCCTCCACTCATTCTGTTACTTCGTGTTGGGTCAAGCAGAACGTGCGATGGCTGATGGAAATTTTGTAAGTACCTATTTCATATTCATATTAAAATAACATATTTTCTGTATACACCATATATTTTTATTACAAGAAACTATTATACATATTTTATTATACCCATTAAATGCAATACCTCTCAATGTAGACGTTATATGTACAATCTCGGGTTCGATTCCCGATGGAAACCTATGGTTCTGTGCATAAAGTAAATTTAAAATCAGCTAGACTGTTTAATTATCCCACAACTGAACGAAACGTATTAGTTTATTAGTAATATTAGTAGTGTTTATTCGTTCAGTTTTCTCTTTTTTAACATCTCCACCATCCGTTCCTCTAGCTCTTTCCCCGTTCCCCCTGTTTTCTTATTTTCTGCTCTTTCATTCCTCACATAATTTATCTACATCCGTCTTCTCCGGCACTTTTTCTCCTTATGCTCTTTCTCCATCACGTGCTATCCCACATGCTTTGCAGAGAATCCTCCTTCCAGCACAGCATTCAACCATTCCGCACATAATTCATCCGGTCCATGCATATCACTCTCAACCGTCCACACACACACATATCGCTCACCAATTCCTGGAACCACTTAACGATAATCTTACTCGAACACTCAACACTTCAACGTCATCTGCTCGAACATTCTCCCGACAAAATTCCTTGAAAACAGCCCTTAAAACACCTGACTCAACACAGCAAAAGCAATTACCGTTCCAAACACATTACCCAAACCACATCCATTAATTCTCACAACATTTCCTCGAAACAACACTCGACAAACCCCATTTTCCAAGAAAAGGCACTTAACATTCACCGCACCACTTAAAAGCCTCATCAACGCCATCTGTTTTCAGACACCGGAAATTCCGAGAATCTCCCCAACCCAAATTCCCAGAATTTCAGAATCATCAATGCCATCTGTTTTCAGACACCGGCCGACCGGGAAAAGCAATTACCATTCCAACATCCCACACCGCATCCATTAATTCTCACAACATTTCCTCGAAACAACACTCGACAAACCCCATTTTCCAAGAAAAGGCACTTAACATTCACCGCACCACTTAAAAGCCTCATCAACGCCATCTGTTTTCAGACACCGGAAATTCCGAGAATCTCCCCAACCCAAATTCCCAGAATTTCAGAATCATCCAACGCCATCTGTTTTCAGACGTCGTCAAAACGGGGAAAACCCGAATACTTTTCCTCCTACCCAACAACCAATCAAAACACTCCTCACAAAATTAGGCCCCGCCCATTTTAAAACAACCCACCAATCAGAATCATCCACACAAATTCACCCCCACCCATTTTATGACGTCATCGCGAACAACAATAACCCTTGCTTGCCCACACAACTACATCATCAATTGATCTTTGATCGATCTTTTCCAATCAATTGATTTATCGGACTCTACGCGGTACCATAACTACTCTGCTAAACTTCGCCATACACAATGGCTAACAGAAGTAATAGCATATTGTTGCAGGTTGATTACTGGTGAATGGCTCCGAATGGTAGCAGTGAGTCTTGCACATATGCAACCTGAACCACGCTCGAAATGAACTTAGTTGCTGCATACAATGATAGGATGCAATCTTGCAATTGTGCAAACAGGGAAGGGAAAAAGCATGTCCATACGTTCTGCTGGTAGAATTTTTTTAAATTTATGTTATTAAAGTGACTTTTCTGCCATTTTTGGCTAATCCAGACGATCAGGATGAGAGTTGATATGATTAAATTCATGAAGGGACATTGACGAAGAACACTCATGCCTAGGTCGGGGTTCGAACCCCTGGTGTCGTAGGTCGCTGTGCCAACTTGCTGGAAGATAAGCATCGAACGAGTTGAGTGAATAGTTAACGTGACGGACTCAAATTCGAGAGATCGTGCGTTTGAACATTGGGGAAGGTTTCTCGATCTTGCGGGTGTTGCTGGGAAGGTCACAAACTCCTCTCCCCAATTTCATCGTTCAATTCTAACCATCGTCTTTTTATATAATCAAATAGCACGAATACAAAACAAATAAACCAAGCAACACAATATTATCCGTAATATTGTGTGACTGTGAACCACAATATTACCGAGTATTCACAGTTGGTAGATTTGGCGAAGACCACCGAAGCGAATACCAATTACATCTTTATAACATCTTAACATCTTTATATATAATGGCGTGAAAAAAATCAGTACACTTGTAGAGCACATTAAACATAGTGCATATGGACCCAGACACATTATAATTCACATTATGCATGCACTTGCCTTAAATTTTCTCGGGGCAGACTCCGTGGTGGTAGTGTTGTCCACGAGACGAGACGGGACAGGCTTTTAAAAATTCGAGACGAGACGAGATTGACCATGTGTCATGAGACAAAACGAATATTTTCGAGACGAGACAGCATTTCCACGAGTCTCGTCTCGTGGGCAACACTACGTGGTGGGGTGATTAAACAGCGCGCTACGACGTCAGGGTCCCGGTTTCGAATCCTGGCGTGGATATGATAGGTGTTCTTTGTGAGTTTCCCTTCATCAGTTTCATCTTATCAGCCTGCCAGATTGCGTAGTGGTAACGTCGTGGCCTAGAAATTAAAGGTCCCGGGTTCGATACCCGGTGGAGGCACATTGCACAGTGGTTCAGATCCCACTTGAAACTGTAAATCTAGTCCCGATTAGCCTATCTGTGCATAAAGTGGACTAAAAAACCCATTTAATTCAATGTCATCACTCATCCTCATCGTCGCGATTAGCTAAAAGTGACAGAAAAGCGACACTTAATAGCAAATCAAATCCAACTTTTCTTGGATCTATCGCACAAGCATGTTACCCTCTGCACTCTCTTGCGACTAAATATAACATTGGGAGATCGATTGACATCCAATGGGAATATCCTTTTGGCCACTGCAAACTCCAGAACTGAATCCGTGTGACTTCTATGTGTGAGCTTTTCGTGTTCAGGATAAATGACGAAAAGGGGTTAGAGCGTATGTCTCGGAACGAAAATAAAAAAAATAACGACACTAATGTTGAGTCGAAACCTCTGGCATTTTATCAATGTTTTGTTGCATGCTGAACGCCATTTCCCGATCATCACGAGCTCACTTCCCTGTTCCCTCTCCGCCCCTGCTTCCCCCTGCGAAGTATCTGTGTACTATTTTAATTTGATAAAACGGCGGGGGCACGTGACGGGGCGAAACCCGGAAGTTGTAGCTGCCTCAGATCCCCTCTCCGCGCACTTCCCTCTACTACGAGGACACCCGAAAGCAGTGTTGGCAACACCCAAGACCAGGTTCTCACTCGACCGTTGGGAAAAGGGAATTCTGATAGGGTTTTGCGGGGAACAGTTGGAATAATGGGAACGTGGGTTTATGTCTTTGTGTTCTTTCATTCTCAATTATATTGCTTTTGGTCGTGGGGTCCAGTGATTTTATCCACACACCTTCAGCACACGCCTAACCCCCTATTTTTCCTAACTGGCCCAAAAAAATTGTTCACAAAGTCCAATATAACATTCCGGCATCAGTGGCGGAGTGGTTAGCACAGCGGGTTACGACGTCATGGATACCGGATTCGTAAGTGAATTAAAATAAACAAAATCAATCAAACAATGCAATATAACACACACTTTTTGTAAAGTTCCCCGTACACAATGCACCGTGTCATGATGGCAGATAGGTAGATGTGGAGTTAGGACCCCGCTCATTCTAGAGCTTGGCCGTTTTTGGAGGTGTGATCAACAACACGCTGCGGTTGCCTTTAACCGCAGGTACCCATTTATTTTAGGCTGTGTGAACCCCTGAGCTGTTTTATATAGAGTTTGTTTTAAAGTCCACTTTATGCACAGAATGGCTAATCAGGACTGGACCTACAGTTTAAAGTGGGATTCGTACCCACTATGTACCTCCACCGAGTATTGAACCGAGGACCCCTTGACTACAAGGCAACGACGACACCATTACGTCATAGGGTAGGCGGCTCATTATATAGAGAAAAGGAGATATAGAGATCAGTGTGGGTTTCGGAGTCATCTCGGGTGGGAATTTGCCTTGTATGCAAGGGGTTCCTGGTTCGATACCGGTAGAGGCATATGGCACAGTGGTTCTGATTCCACTTTAAGCTGTAGGTCCAGTCCCGTTCAGCCTTTCTGTGCATAAAGTGGACTCTTAAAAAATCAATCAATAGGGTGGGAATTTTCCTGTCAATGTCTCTGCATAAGCTACTCTGGGGCTCGCTCAGTCTTTCATCAATGGGTATCTGGAGGCATACCCTCTCTAAAACCTATGACGTATTCCCCTCCTTTTAATGGAAATTATTTATGCAAATTATTATGTATTTAGGGTTATTCAAAAGGAATACAGTTAATTTATTTTTAAGTGAAAAGAGATACAAAAGCAATTCTGGTGGGAAAGAAGAAGGTAGGTTGTAAATTTACCTGGGCAATTACAAATGTTGGATATGAGCACCCTGGACAACACGGCAGATGTCAAAACGATAATCCATTTCTTGCCAGACGCGTTCCAACATATTCTCGGTTATCAGCTCCACTGCATGAGAGATGCGCTGCTTTAAATCATCCAGGTCCTGTGGTAATGGAGGAACGTACAGTGTCTTTCACAAACACCCATAAAAAGAAGTCGAATGGAGTAAGACTGGGGATCGTGGAGGCCAGGTTAGCACTGCCAAATCTTGATTCCCGGTAAGGCCATTTTAGCTATCAACAACAAGTAGGGCCTCTAGCGGATTTTACGCCAACTACAACCACAGGCTACAAATTTACAACCTTCCTTTCTTCTATCCCACCAGAATTGCTTTTGTATCTCTTTTGACTTAAAAATATATTAACTTTAGTTTTGTACCGTTCTTTTCTAATAATGCTGTATTTACGGGAAGAGTAATAATAACTTATTTTTAAGTCCTTTTCAGGCACATACCCTGATCGGGACTGAAATTACAGTATTGTTAGAAAGACCTAATTTTAGAATCTTCCTCTCCTTACAAAACACCGCTATTATATTCCAAAATATGGAAAGTCACATCCACTTAGAATTTCCTCTAGAGCATGCACGTGATTCTTCATGTGGTTTGCTTAGATAATATCAATAGTTTAATAGACTTACGTAGCAGCGAAACTACTGAGAATATCTAAGCAACAGCAAAAGAAAACCACATGAAGATTCACTTGAATACTCTAGAAGGAATTCTAAGCGTTTGTAATTTTTCAGATTTTGGAATATCATACCGATTTTTCGAAAGCAAAATTCTAAAACAGCTGCCCTGGTGTCAACCAAAGGTCCAGAGCAGTGTTGCTACATGAAGGGAAATTTTCCTCTTGCAGGGAAATTCGGACCGAAAGGGAAAAGGGAATTTCGATGAAAAATATCACAATTTCAGAGAAATTTTAAGACTTCTGACTTTACATTATTACAGTTTGTTAAGTTGCAGTTTCATATTCACATTTTTATTTTTCTGATCCTTCTTATTTTAGTATTTCTCTTAAGTTTATTGTACGTCTCTTTTCTGTATCTTCGGATAATTGTAATGATGAGAATTAACGATTTAATGGATTCCTGACCATGATTTTAACCTGGGACATCTGACCAGAAAGCGATAAAGCTGACATGTATGTGAAAAATATGTGTAACTTTTTTTATTCATACGAACATGAACCAACGGAAATTTTACTACTACTACCACTGCTAATAATAATAATAATAATAATAATAATAATTATTATTATTATTATTATTATTATTATTATTATTATTATTATATTTGTTTAGGTGAAGGGAAAAAGTAGTCCAAAAGGGAAATCTTGCCCACTGAAAAGGGAAATTGTGCCCTCAGATTGTGGCAACACTGGTCCAGAAGAGCCTTTGTAAGGCAACCAACCACATGTTCAGAACCTGAAATCGGAAGATACTATATATGAGATTTATATAACTGGGTTTCTCCTATAGAGCAGTGGTAATGCTGTAGCTGTGTAATAAGAGGTCTCGTGTTCGATCCCAATGGAGGCAAATTGCACAATAACTCCGATCCCACTTTGAACTTTAGGTCCAGTCCCAATTAGCTTATCTAGACATAAAATTGTCTTCAAACTTTGATTGTGAAGCGACAAGTATAAAGGTAGAGTACGGGAATAAGATGGGCCCACCACCGCTCTACTCCCCTATTTTATATAATTCTTCGAGACACAAAAATTCATAAGGAAGTTCAAAGTTGTTGTTTTTTAAATTTTTTTTATTTAGGTTCAAAATAATGATTCTTATGACTTGGGCTCGGAAGTTGAGGAAATATCCTTTTTTTTTTTTTAGTGTCCGAAGACGAGGTCCAACATAATATATGTTCATTTTGGGTCATTGTAGGCCAGAAAAGGGGTTTTATGCAACAATTACTTGTCCTTTTTTGCCTTTTTTGGCTTATTGGTCCTTTTTTAGCCTTTTGTTAGGTCTTAACGGCTTTTTTTTGCAACTTCCCCTTCATTCGACTCCGTTTTTACTGCCCATTCTCAATTCGAATCATCATCAGTTCATCACCTCTTAAACATCCTTTCTGTAGTAAAGAAATAAAAAATATATATGTATATACCCAACTGAGGTAAGTTTCCGAAGTCCTATTTCTGTAACCCTAGTGTGGTTAGGCCAAATATGATTCTTCAAATATGATTTTTCAAATTATGTTAATCTAAAAAAATATATAATGTCTGAAAGAAGATGCATTTCATTTCGCATTGTGTGTTCCATACCACCAGAATTTTGTATTTTTTATGCATTAAATATGTAATTAAAACTGAAGTTATTAATTAATTTAGATCACAATTATACGTCCTTTTTTCCGTTTTTAGGTCCTTTTTGTACATTTTTAGGTCTTTTTTTGGCAATTTATAGGTCCTCAACTTCCGGGCCCAACTTATGACATACATATAAGAACACTCCTCCGCTTGGATATGAACCAAAAATCAGAATCGGGATATTTTTACGTTCGGACGTCAGGAACAAAAACGTCCGAACAGGGATTAAAGAGAACGGACTGCCAGTACGACTGGTAGCCTTAGATTAAACGTGGCAAGTTGACAACGGAAATTTTGTCGATTAAGCGATACCCTACTCCCCCGCAATACATACATTGATAGAAAGTATCATGTCCTTCCTATTCTTCTGATCGTTCAAGTAGGCCTCCCTGATGGCGTAGTGGTAAGTTGGTAACGTCGTTGCGTTGTAATCAAGGGGTTCTGGGTTTAGATACCCGCTGGAGGCACATTAGACAGTAGTCCGGATCCCACTTTAAACTGTAGATCCAGTCCCGATTAGCCTAATGTGGATAAAGTGGACTTAAAAAACAACACTTCAATCGTTCAAGTACAGTCGAGTCGTTGCTCTTGATTTGACGGGAGAAATAATGAATAAAACAACAATATCATAACGCATATTAAAATATGTTTCTAGCTTGTTGGGGGAGACATCCCCACTTGTCCCACCTGCACTTCCGTCTCAGTGTAAATTAGGAATGGAATAGAATCAGTGGCATATATTGAGTCCAACATCTGGGCTATCTCACTATGTCACGTGGTCTTAAGCTATGAATAAAAATAAATTTGCCAACTCCTAAGAAATCAGGTTGCCAACTCCTAAGGAATCAGGTTGCCAACTCATAAGAAATCAGGTTGCCAACTCATAAGAAATCAGGTTACCAACTCGTAAGAAATCAGGTTGCCAACTCATAAGAAATCAGGTTGCCAACTCATAAGAAATCAGGTTGCCTACTCATAAGAAATCAGGTTGCCAACTCCTAAGAAATCAGGTTGCCAACTCCTAAGAAATCAGGTTGCCAACTCATAAGAAATCAGGTTGCCAACTCATAAGAAATCAGGTTGCCAACTCGTAAGAAATGAGGTTGCCAACTCCATCTCTCACTGATATGAATAATATTATTTGCAATTTCTGATCGATTTTTCTCCTGTATTTTATTCTCTAGACTTCAGGCTTCGCAGATAGCCTAGCTAGCCCAGAATATACGCTCCTGAATAGAATATATACTTATTATCAGTATGAGCCTTTGCGGCTGTACATACATTTCCATACAACATTGAGGTTTTTACATATCCCCTTTCCTTATGTCCTCATATTTCCTTTTCCTTTAATGTTGACTGTGGATTATTCCCTTACTGCAATCTATCCTCGTCCTCAGTTTTTCTATTTTTGGTGCATTTTATTTTACACACTGATAGCACTAGTTATTTGAGTCAGCTATAAGCTTTCTGCACGCCGCTCTCAACAATTAGGATCCTAACGTTGCTGACACTAGATCTAGTGAAAAAGTCTTGAAGTTGGCAACGACGACCGAGAGAGAGAGGAGTACGGCCGAACAAAACTTCGGAGCTTAAAAAAAAAAAAAAAAAAAAAAAAGGTCTCCCGTATCAAGATACTTCCCACCGAAGGCAAAAGGCGCGATCTGTGCAACTTCGGACCAACAAATTCCCCCGCTCGTGTTTGTGCTGCGCTGAAAATAACCCCCATCGCTGGCTTCGAATAATTTCCGCCTGCTATTGATTGCGGGAGCAGTGACGTGGCCAGGCCGGAACACAGAGACCCGGCGGAGGCCCCGCTATTTCCGGGAGGAAGAGCGACGCCTGTTCGGTGTGACGTCACTCGCTTCGAAAATAGCCTCGATGTTGGATTCCTTCCCCCAGCAACAACACGGCTCATTTATCACCCATCTTGCATAAACAAGGAAACGAAGACGGAGTTTATTTATCGGAACACGAAGAAGAAGAAGAAAAAAGGAACTCCAGAAGCGAGAAGCCTTCTCGCTCCTATTAGGAGATTCGATTGCACAATTCGAGACGTGGGTCCTCTACAATGTTGAAACTTGGCAACCTGCGTGTACTTATTTGGTTATCTAATGTCTCGTTCCAAAAGCTTCGGAGAAGCCATGAAACGTAGGAGTTCCGTACTGAAGTTCGCCGCTTCGAATCCAGCCACACTCTTTCAGACTCTCCTTTGATTACTTACACACATAAAACTAAATACATCAAATCGATTGATTCACCAGAATGCATCGATTGATGCACTAAAGTGTGTTTTATGGCTTCTTCAAAGAATCAGATTCACATTTGATGCTTTCGGTGCATTTCTGTGTGTCGTGAAAGAAACACCAAAGTGCATCATTTGATTCAAGTGATGCACTTCAATTCATCAGTTGATGCACCTTCTTGCATCTTTATGGATGATGCACTTAAACGTTTGGTCTGAGTTACAGAGTTTATGTAGCTCAGACGAAACGTTTAAGTACATCATCCAAAAAGATGCAGGAAGGTGCATCAAAACGCATCAACTGATTCATTGAAGTGCATCTCGACTGAAAGGAATCCTCACTTGAATCAAATGATGCACTTTGGTGTTTTTTCACGACATACAAAAATGCACCCAAATGCATCAAATCTGAATCTGATTCTTTGAAGAAGCCATAAAACACTTTAGTGCATTAATCTATGCATTCTCGTGCATCAATCGATATGATGCATTTAGTTCTCTGGGTGTACATCACCGCCAATTTTCTCTATCTCTCCATCTTGTTGACCTTATTTAATGCCTGAATTCACTGTACGAATTAAGCTTCTTGCTTTGGGGAGAATGCCCATTCAATGGCGTATTTGTGATTTTATTTCGGGAGGTAGGTTTTTGGATATGCAAAATTGTATATCTTACCAGTCAGTAAACTAAACTATTGCCTCGCAGTTCTAAGTACCTTAGAACATTGGAACATTTACACGTGATTAGAAACACTTAGTACAGCGTGTCCGAAAAGTTACTGTGCAGTGGAAATGTTGAAGTGAATTTGAAGTTGTACTTACGGCAGTGCAGTTTTCTCTACAGGAGATGCTGGAAATAACCTCCTATGACGGCTACAGCCGGATTGCGCACACTTTTCCGGTTTTATCAGTGGTATCGGATAAGCCGTTGACAAGCTGTCACAATGTACAGGATTGCGTACAAAAAAATGAGGCGATGTTGTCAGATGTAAAATGTTCTCAAGCCATTCTCACTTCTGTTGTGTTTGATTCTGTGTGTGTGTGTGGACTTACACGTGTTTTTGCTGCAAGGGTAGCATTAGATAGGCATAGAGCATGAACCTGACTGATGGACTAGAATGTAATGGTCGGTGTATCTCCGTATTTATACCGAAGGTCACGAGCTTCGATTGACAGAAGTGTTTGTTGTGCAGTCATTAACCTAACCTAACCTAACCTAACTTTTGAGTTTGAGTAAATTGGTATGAAAATTGTATCTTGAAAACATCAATAGTGACTTACTGTATTATGTAAATTGGTATGAAAAGTGTATCTTGACTTGCTACATTTACTGGTCAAATTATATATTTTTATTTAATTCTTAAGAGATTTACTATTTTATTTCTAATTTCTCTCTCTCTTCTTGTCAAAAGAAAAAAACAGTTTTGCGCACAGACTTTAAAGCTATCAAAGAGGCAAGTTCGATCAAAATCTGTGCGCAAAACAGGTGAGTGAGATTTGTGCGCAATTCGGTTGCGGCGCCTCCGACTTGAAGACATGTCTGCACACGACGCTGCATATTGTTAAACACTTTGTGGAGGGTTGCTGGAGTTATCTGTCCAATGTGCTGGGTAATGGCTCTCTGCAGCTCCGCCAGTGTGTGAGGACTGTTTTCGTATACCCGTCCCTTGAGTGAGCCCCTCAGAAAAAAATCTGGGGGAGTAAGGTCTGGAGACCTAGCAGGCCAGAGTCCACATCATCGTACTAGTCTCTCTCACTCTCCCAGTAAAGTAAAGTAAAGTGCTCCCTCTCTCACTCTCCCAGTGCAATGTCTTTCCAAATTTATCACTTTTTCACGCGTTCTTCTTTTATTTTTATTTTCTCACTGCACTGCGCAGTTACTTTTCGGACAGGCTGTCCATTTATATTCTAAGAAAAACCAAACCCATACACAAAAAGAAAAGAACTATGAAACTAGAAACACCGAAAACTTGCCAAGTTCAAACTTAATGTCCATCTAACCTACCTCCAAGTTTCTTGTCAACACTTAAGAGAGAGAGAAAGAGAGTCTCTCTCTCTCTCTCTCTCTCTCTCTCTCACACACACACACCGCCGCAACCGAATTGCGCACACTTTAGATCCAGAATTGCTGCGCACAAATCTCATTGACCTGTTTTGCCCACAGATTTTGATCCAACGTTGCCACTGAAAAAAAAACTGTTTTTTTGTTTAGACAAGAAGAGAGAGAGAGAGAGAGAAATTAGGTTAGATTAGGTTAGGTTCAACACAACAGAAGTGAGAACGGCTTGAGAATATTTTACATCTGACAACATCGCCTACTTTTTTGTGCGTAATCCTGTACATTGTGACAGCTTGTCAACGTCTTATCAGATACCACTGGTAAAACCGGAAAAGTGTGCGCAATCCCGCTGTATGTAATATATCAGCACTACGCCTTGAAAACTACTGTCTCTTGGATCGGTGAGGTTGGTTATTTTCAGAATGGTATCCTTTTGCATCAACAGGGAAGTCTGTGATGGAATTAATGAATACGAATGATTTTTTTCATTTCTCTTTGCTACACAGTTAACAAATGGTATACTGTATGCTTTCAATTCCATTTTATAAGGGGATAAAAACATCCCTGACAGGGATAAAATTAATTTTACTTTGCCGGGATAATTTTTTTTGTGGGGGGAAATCCCTGGCATCCTCCCCTTTAATTCGCACACTGCCTGAATCACACGACACTAGATCTCCTGCTGGATTCTCCAATTGATCTCGGATTGGTGTACTTGCTCATCTGCTAGTTTTCGCCTCACACGACACTCGTTACCGTACTTGTTGGTACATTTCTGTTCTCACAAGGCATTGCGCAGATGAGCGACTTGAGGAAGAACATTGTAGGAGAATGTCTACTGCTGCTTTTTTCCTTACAATTGACAAAATTAATAGTAAAGAATTTTCTAGAAATTGATTCGATAGAAAATATGGTAGTCAAGATGTACTCATCATGCTTTTAATGAATTTGGGTATGTATTCATACACAAGTTTTGCAGAATTCATTCATAAAAAAATATAACGCGTATCTTGTTCAACAAAATATGCCAAACATTTAATACAGTGGTAATAATGAAGACTTACATTATGGGACGATCACATCTGTCGAGTACAAATCTCATTGCTATGGATAAATTACTAAATATTATGAACATGGATGCATTTCATTTCTGCTAATTTTCCCACTTCATCGAACAGCGAACAAGAGCAACCAACACTCGGAACCAGTGGCGGAGCGTGACCTTTCCAACAGTGTAAGCCTAGCATGACGAAGGCTATTTCCCGTTGTGCTTATTTTTAGGCTGACATGGTTAGTGATTTATCCACACACATCGACCCCCGCCCCCCCCCCCCAATTTTTCAGAACACTTCCCTGGAATTTTTCACCAAATTAAAAATTCTGGATATCTGATAATTAAGTCAGTGTTATTCCTATCACAATGAGTAACGTAACGATAAAAAATATGCAAAGTTAGATAAAATTAATAATAATAAACAAACGAAAACAGAAGGAAACAGAAAAGTGCTGAATACTTTTTACAACACCATAACCAAGTATCAGCTCCGTATCATTAATCGCAAAATCGGCGCACTTTATTTTTCGTTTCTGTTACTATGTCTGCTATAGATCGACCACAAGGAAAAAAACCTTGGGACAAAAAGTCCCCGCGCAGCTTTCTCTTCTTCCCTCCACCTCGGGCCATAAGGCAGCATGGTCCACTGTCCCCCACCCCTACTCGCGGGGGTACGGTGCACAGGAGTCGCGGGTCTGCGCAGGTTGTTTTGCTTGTGGTTCCACTATAGAGAAGGAAGGGGTGGGCCTACCTATATCCACAAGTTTCTTCTTGGCAGCAAAATCCTTGCTGGACAACGGCGTCTTCAACAAGTTCTCCACCCCACCGCACAATCACACTCATTTTATTCCATAATGCACTTCACTACTGTATTACACCACAGCACAGGGACGACAGTCCGCTTTTCAATAGATGGAATTCGCAAAAGCAATACCTCGAGACTTTAACAAACACACAGCAAGAAGGGGAAAACAAAAAGAAACCAGATCCAAAATCGGTCACTGCTCAAAGCAGTGATCTTTCGGACTGTGAGGGGAATATCTCTTTCGGATATAAATAAATTCCCTCTCTTGCTTAAAATTCCCTATATTTAGTAAAAAAAAAAAAAATACAATATAAAATATAAAAGAAATGCTCACAAATTGTAGGGATATATCCAGAAATTTCTATCAAAGGACATGTAAGTGTTTTCTTAGGATAGCGTAAAAGCAAATCTAGCACCTAAAAGATCAGAAACAGGCTTTTCGTACGTTGTTCGAAGAGTGTTTGAATCACGGACTATGTAATTAATAATATTTGGTTCACATTTGACATGAAATTTGTAAAATTGGTTCAATCTTCAGTTTTCATTAACATTTATTTATTTATTTACTTATTTATTTCACTTTTTAGCTCAATTATTACCAGCTGAGTTCATACATAAACGGAAAACAGAGTCTTAATATGTCTAATGTTTATGCTCTCCTACAAGCGAAAAACAGAAACAACAAGAATTTAGCACATCAATGTGTATCTAGTTTTTACGTATCCCGCTCATTTCTAGGTTTCTCCTTTTTCCCCTTCCTGTTAGTTTTTTGCTTCAGAATTCCCTGTTCCTGGAAAAAAAAAACCTCCTTGAAGCACCACCGGCTCAAATTTCCTTTGCAGTCAGCCATTCATACCCGACAACGCTGGAGCCCCTCCTCTTGCAGGACCTGTGTCTCGCTGCCGCGTATTCAGTGAAGCCAACCCAAGCATAATGGTGCTAAATCTCGCACAAGTTTAAAAAGTCGTTTGTAAGTTGGAGATATAAATAAAACAACAGGGCCGCTTTTCGTTGTGGTTGAATTTTCTTAAACTTTTCACATAACGAGGAACCCATGTCGTTGGTTGAACCATTCAAATTTATATTTGTTTTTGTTATAAATTAATATTTATAATATGAAAATCCCAGAACAATTTAGTAGTATGTAGCATAATTTCGGAGTTTAAACGACACCATGGATGTCCAGAAGGGGCAAGGGGAGGAGGCACTTCCTGAAAAATGAATGTCAACCATTTTCACACATATAATTTCATTTCAGTCACATCAAATTGTTAATTATTGTAAGGGCGTTGCAGAAAAATGTTAACTTCAAATTGAATTAGTATATTTTGAGAAGGGAAATATACCTAGTTTACCCCAACCCCTGAAAAAATACTTTGCTTAATCCTCCCTGGTGGAAAGAAATACTGCGGACATCCATGAACAACACTTTTTCTAAACATGAGGTTTGCAACGCTGCTGTAAGCCTCTGCCCGTAGGTTTACACACCTAGGGTTTCGACGCGCTCTTCTCCCTATATTCCCTGTTCTTCTCCTTCCAGATACGGTGGGCGACGGTAGGCACTGCTCCTTCGCGGTCAGAAATTTGTAAGGCAACATTCAGACGGCTTACAACTTTCCCCAAGCAAAAGGCGGGAGTTCTCATGTGCCATCTGGTGTGAAGTGTTGCAATCTAACAAACAGGATCTCGAAGACTGGTATCAGGCCGAGATGAACTTTGAAGTTTTTACGAATTTTGCCATATAATTACATACATTTTACTAGAATTAATAAAGTGTAAGCCCGGCTTACACGGCTTACATGGACGCTCCGCGCCTGCTCGGAACGCACAGACAACTATTCCTCGCCAAACGCATACGTTATATTTACATGACCAAACTTTTTCTCAAATTGACTGTTACCACAGCATGTAGCAGAGAAGCCAGGTTGCAATTAGAACACGGCTTGGTCACTAATACCAGTCTAGTAGCCAGTCCAGCGCCAACTAGGGCATTCCTACGGGAGATCCAGTTTCGTGTGATCCGGCCTTAAGTTTACCACAGTGAGTTCACTGGTGTACGCAGGGGAAAAGTGATGGAGCTACAGCCCCTCCCGAAATTTTGAGAAAATCGAAAATTTCAAATGAAAGGAGTAAAGAACTCCAAAAAAGCCCAAGTGGTACAGCTTGACCAAGATATACTAAGCCAAAGATTTCTGAAACCTCGGAAATATTGCGAACTACAGGCTTCCAAATGACGACTAGCGGCTAGCACAGACTTAGCAACTTGGAATTGGAAATACATGCTCACAGCACCAAACAATACATTCCTACTAACCTATCCACTTATGCATATAACACATGTAGCTTAAATAACCAAAACTTAGCCTGCCTAGCCTATTTGTAGCTATTATATATCTACGTGGATAGGTTAGGTAGGTTTGGTGCTGTTAGCATATATCTCCCAAGCTGCTCTAGCTGCCGCTAGCTGCTTGTTTCCCCATGCCTTATGGCGATCCCCTACTCCGGCGAAAAGTGTGAGCATTTTCCATGTAAGCTTATGGGATAACTTTGGTCACGATTATCTCAAGAACCAGTCGACAGAAAATTTTCAAATTTTAACTGAACACTGAGAAAGGATGTTGCTAGAGAACCACTGATTAATACTTACATTTTCTGTATCAACGTTCCGAAAATTAATTAATCCATTTATATTGCATTTTTTTTTTTCACTTTTCTTGACAGAGCAACACTACTGCGGTCGCCGGGTTCACTGCAGGTGCTCGCGGTCTAGTGACGCCACTGCTTCCATGACAGGGTTTCAAATACAGTGGTGGATCTATAAGAAATGCCTCTGTGGTGCAGTAGTCGCAGGGCTCACAAGAACGAGAGAAGGGTAAGCGAGAGGAGAAAATAAATGACTGTGCACTTTCGTTGTCGAGGCATTCCCTCATTAAAATGGCCCCGATTACCATTTTCGTTTCTGAACAACTTTTAAAAACGAAGGTTAAAAATGGTAAGGTCGAAGTATTTTATTTTGTACCCCCCCCCAAACGCATCTATGTAATAACAACCTTTACAATCTGGCCTCCCCCCCCCGAAATGAAAAATCCTCTGTACGCTAGTGCGAGAGGTTAACCTCTACAGAGATATGACAAGGAATCGAAAAGAAACATAATCGATCTTCTAATCCATCGTAATCAGCTCAGAATTTGAATCCTACACGTATTCACAGGTTCGCACTTGTCACTAATGAATTAACTTTGCAATTACGATAAACAAAATATTTATAAATTATACCCGTTTGACATGCCTGAATGTAAATAATTCGATTGGCAAAATTATTTTGGTTTATTAAAAATTTTCAAGTATCGTACTATCTCGAACGAATCTGACAGTCGCGGATATCAACCCCTTTCTCGATTTTACACAGGCCGTCTCGGTCTTGGTTTAATCTCCAAAAGTCTCGAAGGTCTGGTCTCGTTAACGTCTCGATTCTTAAAAGGCTTCCTCCACATCATCCTTAGTTGGTGAATCGTTGGGACTCGACAAACTGTCAACGTGCCATCACCCCGTCAAGAAGTCTGAAAAAAAGTTTGTTTTAAAAGTCCACAGATAGACCAATTAGTACCAGTGGCGAAACCACAGGGGGCGCATTGCACCCAACCTTCGACGGAAGTCAATTCTAGTGGGGGGCAAACATTCACGGCCAAAGGCACCTGGGGGGGGGGTGCACAGAGGAGCAATTGCCCCCTTCGATTTCAAATCTTATGCATATTAAAATACATTCCGCAAAATTTTCTTGCTCGCTTCTCGCTCGCAAACCCTGCTTATCTCGGTATCGTCAGGTTCAGAGCCGTAGCCAGGGGGCGGCAGGAGTCGGCCATGGATACCGAGCGACCTAAATGAAAAAAAAAACTTGTAAAAGAGAGAATGCCATGGCGTCCAGTGGAATTTTTTGTGCCCTATTAAATCAATATTTATTTCAATTGCAAAAATTGTATCTAAAAATTTTCTTGCTCGCTTCGCTCGCATTATCGTTGTTTTCTGTAATGTAATGTATTTAAATAATACGTGTTGTATATATGTAATGAATAAACTTTGAATACGTACACAGTTAATGTTAGCATGTTGCATTATCTTCGGAATGCATTTATCATTCATTTTCTGCCATTCAAAAATACAGTTTGTGTCCATTATTAGCTAATGTGAAATTAACAGTGTTGAAACAATATTTCAAATAGTCTGTTCCAAACAAATACTTTAGTGCCGACTTCTACCCCCTCCTTGTCTAATAACGTTTTTGATACTACTACGACAACCACTAGTAATAATAATAATAGTAATAATAATAATAGTAATAATGCTATTATTATTGTTATTATTATTGTTGTTGGTACGTTTATTCTGGTACTTGCCCCCCCAGACAAAAATTCGTGGTTGCGCCTCTGATTAGTACTGGTGTATTCATCATTTTAACATTAATAATTACTTCCATATGCCAACGTTAAAATGGCAATGCTGCAGTGAAAGAACATCTTAACTACATGATAAGAACTCCGCAAGTACAATTGATCGATTGCGTTTATTTTACTTCGTGTTTCTACCACTTTTGGTAATGGTGATAAGATAAAACTAATAAGGGACAATAGCACATGGACAGCACACAAGTCTCACATAAGGTTATACTGCTTGTAAGTCTAGACGCCAGAGCCTCGTTAATCTGCAAAATGCAATCCAGCGTGTATGGACTATGTGGAACTGAGGTTGACTTTTCCAGGCTTCCCCATGTAGTATTTCTGATGTGAAGAAAGAGATTCGACGACTAATTGTAGCCATTAGTGGAGAAACTCTCGAAGTGTTTCAAGAACATGTATTTGCGTGTTCGGTCAGTGCATAGATTTCTCGGTGGCCACACTGTACATTACTTGGAATAAACTTTAAACGTCCACGAGCAGTTTATTCCTATACGTCAAATAATAGTTCCGCGGAAGATATTAAAATCGTGGCGTCTGAATTGAAACACCCTGTATTTTCTTGCTCCGTGAAGAATTTCTCTCAACACTGAGCCTGTGGGTCGAAAGGGGAAGGAGGTATTTGAACATGTCAAGAGGTAACGCTGCTGTGACATAAAATAAATCTTTCCCCTCTCCGCGGGAAAGGTGAATCTGCTTGCCAGCGTTCTCTGTGTGCGTTTGTTTTGTGTCTGCCGGTGAGTAAACACTTCCGCCTAACAATGAAGGGGGAAGTTGTAAGCAAATGCTAAACATATTCTGCAGAATTAACGCGATGGAAATAAACAAACACATACGCAGTTAAGAGTTGATAATGCATTGTTGCGTAACGCGCGACGTAAAAGTCAATTTTTACCTTCCGCAATGTTTCATAACACCCCTTCCTCCAGTATTGTGCAATCGAAACTGCTGCCCCAAACAACATGTTCCCGTTCTTACATCAGGAGCTGCTTGCTTCGGCAGAATCAAGTGTGCTATGTCCGCAGTTGCATATATCGTTATGTAACGACGCGTGCTTTAACTGTTACGTTAATCGCGACGATCGGAAACCAAGGCGTGATGATCAGCGAGATGCAAGCGCCACCTGCATCAGCTTCGTAGTGATTTCACCCTGTTCCTTTTCTATATCCCGAGGCATGCGTCATAGACACATATGCGACGCCAGAGGGTGTGAATGCACACCCCCTTGTAAGCCAGCACCCGCAAATTATTTAGGTAGTGACAAAATGACTACTAATATCATTAAAGGAAGTTTCATAGTACATATTGTGTTTGTTTTGTATCATTAAAATTTGGGATGTGTACGTTATCAATTTAGGCTATTTGCACCCGTCTCAAGATGCTACGAGCAGCTAAAAAACATGCCCAAAGTACACATTGTGATTAAGCAATGTGCTTCGGCTTTTGGTGGACTGTAGGTCCAGTCCAAATTAGCCACTAACAAACATAGGCGTGTGCATACCCTCTGATTAGGGGTGTCAAAAGCCTTGATAAAAGTTTAGTCGGGGAAGGAAAAAAATCTCACTCCATGTCACTGTTTAATAATGCCTCGTATCATACCCGAAATGTAGAAATGGAACTCGTATTTGCTTAGTAAAGGAAAGCCGAACCTTTACAAAATTTACGTTCTTCTTAAACTAAAACTTTCACCACATATACTATTGCAAATCAAAATATTGGATAGTGTAAACACTGTTTTTCCAATCTTAGAATGAACTCCTGCAGTCTTACGAAAATATCCTACAGTACAACGTTTATAGCTTTCTTTCACTTGGTTCAAGTGTTTTAAACACCTCCACTATGTTACTGACACAAACCTCCGTTGCAAGGGTGTTGTTGATCGCAATTTAGTTTTCACATGGGACAACTTAGAGAACACTCTTTTGCACGAACAACTTGTCACAGAAAGACATAAAACATCGTCAGCACAAAAACAGGTATATGTTGCAGTTGTAGTATCAGAATCACTCACCCACTTTAGCAATTTCCCATGGAAGTCGATTTAGTGCTGTTTAGAAGTCAAGACTTTCGCATCTTGCTCAATCTCGGTCATAATGAACTGAGCAGAAATAAGCCTGAGATTCCTGCCCACTGCATTCACCACATTTGCAGTTTCCTGACTGAAACGTACATCGAGGGAGTCAAGTTGTTTGTACTCTGAATTCTTCACCTTTTGATATAAACTGGACTTAATTTTTGTTGCGTATCATCTAATCGGTGAGACACTTACTTTATTTTTGACTGGAGGAAATCCTATATATATAAGTCATTACATATTTCAACAGTGTTTGTGAATCTGGTTTCGTTCCATTTGTCATTGCCGACAGTAGGTCAATCTGTGATGACTATAACAATCGACTTAAAATGAGCCAATATCTCTTAACATAAAGCAGTCCTTTGCTTTCGCCTTCAGCTACTTTTCTATGTGTCAAGGCCGCCTGCAGGATTTTCTCTCAAGGGGGGCAGCAGTGCTTAAAGTGGGGGAAACGTGGAGTGATGCTTTCCCACATTTAAGAAAATTCTCATAAAGCATCCGCAGCACTATGATAATTTGCATAGGCACATAATATGCTGCCTTTCACGACACCCCTCGTCCAGGTTTTAACGTTACAATTTCAAAATTTGAATTATATGAAGACTCAGAAGGGCAAGTGCCCCCTTGACCCCCCCCCCCCTATGCGTGCGCCCTTGGTGTGTGAGGTTGTTTCTTCAATAGCTGCTATCAAATATTTACGCAACGGTTTATGACTGTCACAGCATCAGCATGGCAAATCCATCTTGTTAATGATAGGCATGGACCTTTCGGAAGGGGGCTACGGTTCCCCTTGAAAATTAAAGTCAACCAAAAATTATATATTTCAAATGTATAATTTCATTTCAGTCATAGATATACGCCTTTGAATGCAAGGCAATGACGTTACCACTACGCCATCGGGGAGGCTCTTCATCCAATGAAAAGCCGTTTAGTAGGCCTTAGACTTTTTGAAAAAAAAAAAAACAACTAATGAACTGAATTTTATTTCTTTTATCCATTATCATATTCATACAAGCCTATGTGTGGTGTGTTCCTTTTCTACAATGAAATGAACACGGAAGGGTTCAACTTAACACGCTCTCCCGCCCACCTCCACCACAGTATGGCTGACAGTATGTGCAGGGGCGTCTTGGAAAATCGGATACGGCCAAATTCGCAAATACAAGTTTGGTGTTTTCATAAAAGGCTTTGTTTTAATTAATATATTCGGTTACAAAATAATACGTTACCGTGGCATTCTATAATATTAAAGCATGTGCATCATTATCACATAGTTGTTCTATTTAATATTGTATTACGTTTTTTTCTGATGTGTATGTTGTAATAATTAATAATCAGTGCGGTAGGCCTATTTGAAAAAAAATCCAATCGAGGAAATTCCACTAACTACTCCAGAACCAGATCAAGGTAAATTATAATTTTACTCGTAATAATGTGTAAAACAAAACACCTACAACAAAATGAATTACATGGAGTGAAAGCCCTTAAACTGCTGTTGTATTTACATTTAGGTTTGTACACCTTTCCTCTTATAGGTCCTGAATCTATTAGCATTTACAGTATATCGCAAATAGATACCACTCACGTCAAAAGTTGGGTTTGCATTTCGAGGGAAATTTCCTTGTTTTGGAGGGAATATTTCTCAGTGTCGTCACGTTAGCTAGTGGGAGAAAGAATTTGAAGCTGGGATCTTCGTTATCGACCTAACCGCTTTAGCAGAAGAGTCACTTCCGTGATGATAAGACAACAGGAAGACTGGATGCATCGACCGGCTGCGTTTTCATCTTCCATCGAGCGCTATTTTTGCAATTTTCCTTTCCTACAAGTTGGCTTGTGCTGTACAACATCGTAGCACTAGCATCGGAAGGGATGTGATTGTAGTGTTTGTGCGCGACTACGGAAACCAGCAGCGTAACCATTGACTGGTTAATCATTTCACTTCGTAAATATACTCCAGCTGCACGCATATGCCACTCAATTCGTCTGTCTTCCCTATTGTTTCATTAGCAATTACAAATACTATAAAAATATATACTTCTCTCAGGCATTTCATCTTATATTTTTCTTATTTTACATAGCTTTTATGACTCTTTAGCAGAAAGAGCATCGAAACCAAGACGCCTTTTAAAGTTCAAACGAGAGTCCGAAGCTCTCGATCTCGTTCGAGCCTTCGGTATGCTATTTTTAAAAAATAATTCCCTATGCAACTTCTTCAGACATATAAGCGAATTATCTATTTATAGATACGTCCTATAGTGTGTTTATAGTATTTACTAAATCAATCCATTAGTAGCATTTTTCAACCTGTGATCCGTGGTTGCATATGTTCAGCGTCGAAGCAAGGATTTTATTGTAGATTTCGAAAGCTCATGTACTTGATCCTGAATATGGCTAGGTCTATATTATCGTCGCGATTAGACAAGAATGGAAGAAAAACGCCGTAAAATAAACTAAATCAATCAATCAAGTCTAGGTCCATCTTTCATAGTTTCCGAATGATGTGCGGATAAAGATGTATAGAAAGTGAAAACTATTTCATAATTTGTGAGCTTGTAACAATATCTAAGACAAAATGTACAATAAAATAAACCGCTCAGGTTTGAGCACTGTATCAATTATGGGCGAGAAGTGACGGCTATAAGAAGCGCGCAGTGCGGGGCAGCTCTAAGCTAAAGATGAATAGTTAATGTGATTTTTTAAAAAAAATTAAAAAAAATAAAAATAACATATAGCACTGTTTCATTATACTTATTTGTTGTGTTACAGTTACTAATCTTAGTTTAGAACCTGGCAGTATTCTTTGTAATAGTTTCCCATGCTGATATATGGTTTTATATTTTTTAAAAAAATACAGTAAATGAATATGTAAGGCCTACTGAACAACATAACACATGCAATTACTTTTAACGCTTCAACTACCTTTGTGAACGTGAATGGAACGGTGCGGCCCCTCAGTCCCTTACTGAATGTGAAGTACACAATACTTTCTAATATAGGAACTATGGTGTTTTACTTATTGATATAGTCTTCATCACACTTCATGGAATGTTAACCATAATTTCATTTGCTCTCTTTTTCTTGTACAGTCACCGGTAATAAAAATGGGACACTTATATCCTGAAATACTCGCTTCCCTGCAATGTGTGTTGCCTAACTCCATGGCGATGAGGGAACTTCAGCAACAAATACTCAACAGCAGGTTCGCCCACCGCCATGGATTAAAAAAATAACCAGTAGACGTACATGAAAACAAGTTACATTAAAATTTAGCTTATTCAATTCTGCGTTAATCTATGCTAACAATTTTTTTTCGAGTATGCCATCTATTTTTTATCGTCGTGAGAAGAAAAAAGGGCCGTTTTTTAATTTTCCAAACGATCGCTCTCTTTGAAATTCTATAAATAGAAAAACGGGTGCTACGATAATGATGAAATTTTAGTACGGAGCAGGCAGAAAGGTTTGAAACACAATTCTTAATTTTCAGATTTTTAAAGTTTGTCATTTGGATTTTTAATCAGGGCATTGCAGGAGGAGAAAAATTACACGGTGGTTGAGATTCCACTTTAAGCCGTACATATAGTACAGATTGGCCTATCTGACCGAAACTGAACCTAAAAAAGGTTTCGTTCTGATGGTTAATTTATCGTATATAAAGTTGGATTGTAAGTTCAGGGTGGCACCTTGCGTACTGGGAGCTATAGATTTATATAGGGCCCTCTCTCGTAGGCTCTGAAGTGGTGTCTCAAGGTCGATATCCAGGGGCGGCTTAAGGGCCGGGCGTCTGTCCGGGGCGCCGCCCTCGGGGGTGGGTAGCAAACCGGAGTGTTCCCCTTGTGTAGCTCCAAAATTTTAATTTAAATTATACAAGCATGGCTATATATTTTTAAAAAGAGTTGTTACAATCCAGATATTTCATACTGGAAACAATAACACGGCATGGAAAGAAATGAGTTTAGGAAAAGAAACATAGATGGCAGCACAAGGCAACGGAATATAAGTAAATTGTTGAATTTAGTAAGAGCAATAATAAAGATGTCTGTGTATAAGAAATAGATATAAGATAGAAAGGAAAATAGAAGTTGTTTTCATCACTGAAATAATGCATATCTACAATAAACTTATTCCTTAACAGTACTACTTCAATATGGCTATTATTTTTATTATTTAAATCTGTAAATACCGGGTGGCCAGAATTAAAGTTACCCAACTCAGAGCCCTCTGTAGCCTGATTGAGGCATCGTAGAACTCTGAAATTTGGTGAATCCACTATGCAGACCATGGGGAAGAGGATAGCGATATAAAAAAATAGTTCAATTTTCCGCCACCAGGTTGAAATGTGGCACTGTACTTCCATGATGGGTTGTACAAATAATCACGTTAACGAAATAAAACAACTGAACTACAAATACTTTCGTAGGGCAGTATATGATTCACTGATTGATGATCAGAAGCAAAGTAAGAACACATATGATTAAAAACTGTTTCCTGTGAATTATTGGAAAAAAAACTGGACCAAAACTAAGTAATAATACATGGATATTATTATCTTTTCATTTATTAGTACACACGCACTGTATATATTTTGTCACATGTTTTCTTTTTGTGATTTTCTTTGTGTAGTAGTAGTTTTTTTTAATATAGTTTCTTTTATGTTATTTACTTATGTAGTGTCTTATAATCTTCATGTATAATAATTATACCTAGGTACTCTGCTACATCTTTCTTTGTCGGGTTAGGTGATAGATCAGCATTTGCTGAACCTTGCCCAAGAATAAAGACAATTGAAATTGAAATTTAGCTAAGTTATTAATTAGAAAGACATTTGTTAGTTGCTGGAAGTTGCGAGAAAATAATCTCTTATTTATTGCAAGATTGCAAGTTAAAGGCAAATCCATAACCAATTGGAGCAGTTTACGTCATTATTACAACCCATCAAGTACAGCGCCACATTTCAACCTGGTGGCGGAAAATTGAACTTTTTTTATCGCCATCCTCTTCCCCTTGGTCTGCATAGTGGATTCACCAACTTTCAGAGTTCTACGATGCCTCAAACAGGCTACAGAGGGCTCTGAGTTGGGTAACTTTAATTCTGGCCACCCGGTATGTAACAGGGTCAAGGTTTTTAATGGGAGTGAAAAGTAGGGGACCAGGGTGGAAAGTGGAGTGGTGCCATATATTCACCTCGCCCAGGTGAAAATTTTATCTTCAGCCACCACTGTTGGTGTCGCCACCATTGGTGCTGAGTTGTTAGCATTTAAGAACGTTAGCACTTTGAGTGTCACACATTAATTAAAACAACAACAAAAATGAGCTGACATGGGTCTAGAGGAATCGTAGATCCGCCAAAGAAACTCGAGGAAATTCAAACATCCAGCTACCGCACAACTTCCGTGACCAAACACAGCAGCGTGCCGGCGCTTCAAGGTTTCCTTCCCTTCCTAGAACCTTGGCCAGAAGGTCAGCGGAACCTCCCACTGCCTCGAGTCCCCGGTTTGCTTCCCGAGAGAGCTCGAGAAGGAAGATGTCGTGCTTCCCGGCGGCTGGCCGACTTTTCCCCGGGGAGGTGTTACGAAGAAACAGTTATTCGCCGACACACACACAATTCCGTTAAGGAACTTGGTTCCGTTACGTTTCGCGGGCCCACTGACCACGGCCTCTTGGGAATCGTCACACCGAACGCACCGGAAACACCGTGTGCTTTCTCTCAAGCGAACACAGCACCCAACAAAACAGTTACCGGGCAAATACTGCGTGACAATTCGACATTCGCCAGTTCGCGTTTTACAACCCTAAACCAGGAGATTTAGGAAGAGCGGGTTCGTTCACAAAACCGCATTCAAACAACCGTACATTGCTGAGAAAGGGAGTTAAGAAACTGCGAAATTGCAAAATATGTCGTCGGTCACACGATTTGTTAAGCTCGAAGTGTTATTCTGTCTCAGCGTCTCGCTTGTACAGCGCTTATTGCGTTCTAATACATTTTCGGTGAGAAGGGTGGGCAGTGGCCTACCTAAAAAAAATGTTTTGCCCTACTGATTATCAGTCGCGAATACTGAGTTCAAGATCTGGGCGTCACGTAGTCCTAAGCTATGAATACAAATAAATTTACTAACTCCTAAGGAATCAGGTTGCTAACTCATAAGAAATCAGGTTGCCAACTCATAAGAAATATAGGATGCCAACTCATAATAAATCAGGTTGCCAAGTCACAGGAAATCATGTTGCCAACTCATAAGAAATCAGGTTGCCAACTCATAGGAAATCAGGTTACCAACTCATAAGAAATCAGGTTGCCAACTCCAGAATCAGCATCATCATCTCACTGATATGAATAATATTATTTACAATTTCTGATCGATTTTTCTCCCGTATTTTATTCTCTAGACTTCAGGCTTCGCAAATAGCCTAGCTAGCCTATATACGATCCTGCTGTTTATCCACCCATGACTGCTCGGTGCCGGTCTGTCTAGGCGTACACGATGCGTCGACACGTCACGATCGGCCATCCTAACCTATCCCCAGTGGGCACAATATCCGGATTTCAAATTATCTGATATTCGTTTCGAATGCAACGGATAATCCTGATGTACTTATATTCGGATATCCGAACAATACGCATATCCGAATAATCCGAATATCCGGTTAATTCGGCTATCCGGATAATACGGATAATCTGGATATCACACTAATACGGTTATCCCTGGTATACGAGTATTCATCTGTGTATTCAGATCGCTATTTACGTTTTCGAGTTCAGTAAGTTATCCAGGTAAGAATGGTGTCTGAAATTAAGGAAATAATTACCAAATTAATAATCGGGATACCAAATTGAGAATGTTCGTTCTAAACTGTATATTTTTTACGTTTTTGTTATGGCGGAAAATTTTGTACATTTATAGTGCACTTTGTAATGAAGAGATCTGTTTTAAGCAAAAATAAACGTAAAAATAATAAAAAATTTGCAAAGAATCCGCAAAACGGACAAACAAACAGGTTGGATGAAGGATTTGTAGAGAATCCGTTCCATACAGTAGAAACACGAAAACGACAATTAAAAGAATATGTGGAGAGCCAGTAAACGAGATAAAAGATAAAACTGTCGGGAAAATGCACACATTCCCGTATTTCGGGTAATCCGGGATTTGGCCATTCCTACTCTCTATACTCTGTCTCGACTATCTTTGGAGCAAGCGAACAAAAACAAGTCTCTGCGCAACTAGTTATGCGAGACGACTCCAGAAATGAACATGAGAGGGAATGGGTTTGCAGTTCTTTGCAGCAGCGTGTTGTACTGTTTCGCTCTGCCCACTAGATTCCCCGTCCCTTCTCTGTCGCTATGCGCGGTCTTTCTCCAGATATACCAGGGACAGAGTATACCTAAAGAGAGTGTGAGAAGATCGTTTTATGTCGATCTTCTTGGTTATCGACGTAAAGGAGGAGATGAACAAAACAGACGAGCTTCTGCGTACTTTCCGGGCTCCGAGAGGCAGCTGCCAGAAAAGAACTTCGGACGAATTGCACAAGGCTTTACTTCCGGAGTCGTGATTATATGATGCTTGACATTTCCACAGGCTCCGGCGTTTCCTAGGCTCTGAACGAAGCAACGAAGCTTCGCGGAACTTTCTCTCAAAGCGTTCTTCTTAGCCTAGTTTCGTTGTCCCGTGAATCAATGAACAGAGAGAGAGAGAGGGTTCTATCCGTCTGTCCGATTTGGTGTTCCCACTTCCAGTGGCGTCGCGTGCGGTTCGCATACTATTGTTCACAATAATGTTTCTGTACTGAATGCAGATTTACTCCTCTCCCTTGTAACTTAATCTTCAATTGAAAAACTGAGAATAACAGTTCAATTTATTTTCAACAATCTTCCCCCAAAAGGACCCAGGGGAAATTGTCCCTCTCCCCCTTAAAATCCGCCAAGTTTAGCGAATTCTCGCTAAAGTTTGCAACTATGTAGCACAGACCTTTTGGAGTCCCCCTAGACAAGCCTTGTATATGCTGCACTCTGGTGCTGAATGTAAGAAGTATTTCCGCTTGCATCAGTGTTCGCACATCGAGGTGAACATCTTCTGGATATAGTGGCCATCAGCCCCATAGCTGTCAGCTCTATGCAACACGCAAAGCAATTGTGTTCAACGCCCTCCGTGGAACACCGTGGGAGTCAGTGTTACCAACTATCTAGAGAAGTTATCAGACGTGAAAGCCGTCGTGTCAGAGTAAATTGTGTGTATATATACTCGTACATCAAACATAGTATTTTTTCGAATAAATATACATATGTGTGTGTGCATCTAATATGTACGTATATAAGACATGTACACGAGTGTTCACGTGCTCATGCGAACATTATCAGGCGACGCGCCTGCCCACTTCACAAATTGGGAATGTTTATGTCAACATGGCTAGGATTTTCATGACTTTGCTCTTTCCACATAGTTTTTTGGTAATGATGATATTCTCGTGAAGTATATATTAATTCATGTAATGAAAAACTAAATTAAGATGGTTTGTTAGGGCACATGAATGCCTATTTGACCATAATTTACTTCATAGAACATGTTTTGTCCAATTTCTGGTCACATTCAGGACTTTTTTTTTGCGTTTTCAAGGTATAAATAGCCTTCTTTTATAAAGTGAACGAAACTTGTTCATCGTGTGCGAGTTGAAGTGGAAAGAAGCTTCTCTACGTACAGTCAGCGGCAATAAATATGGGACACCTAGATCCTGAAATACCTGCTTCCCTGCAATGTGTTGTTTGTGTTGCCTAACTCTACGGCGGTGGCAGAACTTGCTATCGAAAAGTTATTAATTAATAAAGTTGGCTCGTCGTCGTAGAGTTAACGCATTGCAAGTAAGCAGATATTTCAGGATCTAGGCGTCACATTTTGACTGTACAAAACTGTGTTCTCCTTTTTCACGACACACACACGCACAAATAAACACCCACACCATGGCCGTCGACAGAAATTTTGCTATGGGGGGGGGGGGGTCGAATCGAAGATATCGAGGACACCCCCCTCAAAAATATTGTGACACAGACCAGTGGCATATGCAGAAGTTTGTCAAGGGGGGATTAATTTTTAAAAATATTTCATAATCGGTATTTTAAATTATGTTGTTGTTGTTGTTAATAATAATAATAATAATATTAATAATAATAGTACTAGTACTAGTAGTAGTAGCAGTAGCAGTTTTAGTTTAGTTTACTTTAGCATCCAATAAATTTATTATATGAATAATATAGTACTTCTTACAAACAAGATTGCATAATAGTTATTTCTAACATTAGTAGCAGCAGCAGCAGCGAACGCAATAGTATAAGAAGCTTCGGAACGTGTGAAAGTTACAAATTAGCAGAGTTTCAGTGTTGCAAATTATGAAAGTTTCGTACCAAATTCGATATCTCAAGACCATTTTTAAACAATGACGCAAAATGAAGTTAAATGAAGTGCTTCGTTTATAAATTGCCATAAATTGGAAAAAAAAGTAAATGGAAATTTGCAGGGACGGTCAACCGAGCGGTTTAACCCCCCTGCCGACGCCCCAGACCCACGCATACACACATATAAATTATACCTACGTCTAAATAGTTAGCCCACCTCCGTGGTGGACTGGACACAATACACTACGACGCCAGGGGTCCCGAGTTCGAATCCTGGCCTGGCCATTTGTGTTCTTTGTGAGTGTCCCTTCACCAATTCGATCGTTATCATCACTCATCTTCGCGGTTAGCCAAAAGTGATAGCCAAGTAAAAAAAAAATCAGTTGGAAAAGCCTTCAATGGAATACGGTATTGTTTTTTTAATTTTTCAGAAAAAATATATCATTTTATGTGTGCTAAAGTTAACTACAAATATGTCCCAATTCTTAGGTATTTTTTATTGCACTCATAACTGTTTTTCTATTCCAATTCCTGCAAATTCTCCGTTAAAACTGATATTGATTTAAGTATTGATATATATTAATACCCAAGAGAATGCCGAAAGGAGTTTTGATGGGGCTGTAACTGCCTGAAATGAATAAGCGCAAAATAAATTCTGGGGGATTTGTAGGAATTTGTAGGTATTTGTCACTCACGTCTTGGAAAAGCTACAAGAATAAGAGCCAAAATAATAACAACATTGTTATCTGTCTTTTAAGTTTAAATTAATTTGTACCTGCAAATGTCACCATTTTTTACTTACTGTATATATTCATCCCCTCAAATAAAAGCCTACAACAACTCTGAGGACAGGCAACTCTAACGTCTGTTTGCCGTAACGGAGGATATGACTCAATTCTTAATTTGAGTGTGGCCATTTCCCCATGTTTTCTCCCAATCAATGCTCTTCTTTCTCTCATTCAGGAAATTTAAGGTAATGAAGCTGTATAAAGACCACCTTCACCTCGAACTGGTAGGGATAACAAACAGGTTGCCCTCTTCCTGTGGTCTTTCATCCATCATTGCATCGTCTTTAATCCATTAGTACACAGTCTTTCATCCATCATAGCATCATCTTTATCTATCATCATTGCATCTTCTTTCGTCCATCTGTTCATCTTCTTCCATGCTTTAGTACATCTTTTGTCATCAATCAGTACATCATCTTTCATCCATCAGTACATTGTCTTCATCCTTCAGTGCATCTTCTTTCATTCATCAGTGAATTGTCTTTCATTTATCGTTGTAGCATCTTTCATCAATCATTGCACAAATAAATTATGTCCGTCTCCGTACGTACAACCACGGGCATTTCTGGCTTGTAACTTTCAATGGGTTCACTACAACACAGAGGTATATTCGTGAATGTTCAAACGATGGAAGTATGAACACCTCAAAAGGAGTTTGAACTTTCAGCATCATTCGTAGAGTGTGCCAGTTTGTGCAGTTGCATATTTCGTGTGATTTCCGCTGTAATTTGCACATGCATCTTTATTTCAGTACTGAATACTCCATGCATTTTGCATGGAAAAGAAACTATTTACAACATCACGCAACTAAACTCAGCAGAGGATCGTGGCCTTCAATTATAAGAGGCAATAAGAATGAGCTAACTGTCTGCAAGGTTAAGGTGACCAGATTTTTAAAACATCAAAACATTTTGCTGAAGAGGAAAACGGGACAAAACGGGACGGCAAAATGTACACATTTAAATTTTAAAACTTTTTCGTTATAAATACTTATGTGTGAAAACTAATTAAATACATAAATAAGGTGATATGCACTGCACTCCAACCAAGCAGTCCTTTCGAATTAGAAGTCACTCAGTGATATTGTCAATGAATAGATCTTCTACAGAATATCCTTCTTTTCAAATAACATTTTGTAAAAGTTTTGCAGTAATTCTATGACGATACACAAAAAAGGGACATTTTGGCGACCCGTTTTATATTCCAAAAATATCGGGACAGAGACTAAAAAAAGGACTGTCCCGGCTAATATGGGACGTGTCACCTTATGCTAGCCCTACGTTCTTGATTAAATTCAAGTGACGAACGTTGGTGCTATCGACACTATCTTTACAGACGAGTTTTTCTATTGTGTTCATATAAGGCGGAATAATATCTCTAAATCGCCACTGCCACAATAATTACACAGGAAAAAAAATGTTTTCTTAGTTGGCAAGGATTTTTGGACGAATTTATGGTATTTTGGTTGCGCTGAATCTAAAATTAACAACAGTTTTGCCAAGTTGGCTCTAGTTCTTGAGATACTTGGTACCCTTTGATTTTAAGGTTATCTCAATAAGAGCTGTAGGTGATGACATGCAATACGACTTGCTTTTTTATTTTAGACTATAAAAATGTTTCTCTAGTCCATTAATTGCATAGAATATATTTATTAAAAGTTAGTTTTTCTTTCTTTGTTTCATTTCCGTTTTGTTTCTATTGTTGCGGGGAATGAAACATTCGTTCTTCACGAACAGGCTGCGTAAATGATCCTCATGCATCCTGCTACATTTCTGGTGAATATTATCTGCATAAACAGAGAAGAAACATCAATCACTTTGTAAAGTAAGCATATATTGCATGATTTGGAATGCAGGTTGGAGACCAAGATGAGTCTTGGTTTCACCATAAAGTTTGCAAAACCTGTATTGAATGTTTACGACAGTGAAAAAATGTAGAAAGGGAAATCTGAACTTTGGCGTGCTTATGGTGTGGAGGAAATGAAGACCAACCAGCACGACTGTTATTTCTGTATTGTGAATATGAAGGGCAATCGTCACAAGAAACATAAATAGGAATATTAAGATTTGGAATTAGTGCGACGACCTACACCTCATGTATGTACAGTCACCGGCAATAAAAATGGGGCACCTAGATCCTGAAATACCCGCTTCCCTGTAAGGTGTTATTTGTGTTGCCTAACTCTAGAGCGATAGTAGAACCATAGCGTATAGAAGAGAAAGTGTGCTCACTTCGGTTTCTTCCCGTAAGCCAAGTGAATAGAGCGGTGCCCCACCGAAACACTGGCAGCACCTTCGCTTGCGACGAGCGTCTTCTGCTTGCAGTGCGGCCGCGCTTTATGTAGTGCGTTGTGTTTTGTTGTGCTAGAATAACATTGTGTACTTTTATTAATGACAACGTTGTTACGTTATTCAGTTTAGTGTCGTTAGATTTGTGATTGATCCGTTGTGACTAGTTTGTGTTGTGTTCAACGCATTATTATTGTGTTTGAGACAGCAGCGAGCGAAAACTAGAAGATGCCTACGTGTTTCGTGCCCGCCTGTAGATCTGGATATGAACTGTGTTCTTCAGGTAGTAGACATTTTTTTAGGCCACCTAAAGACAGTAATGGTTTCTCAAAATGGGTGAGTGCCATCCCTAGAAAAGATAAAAAACTAAGTCATAATTGTTATGTGTGTGATATTAATTTTTCCACTGACCTTTCAGTGAAAGTGGATTCGTTCATAGTGGATGGCGAAACAGTAGAAATTCCACGACAAAGGTGGAAATTAAAACCGAAGCAGTTCCTCATATATTTCCTAATCTGCCCAAATACCTCTCTAAGACAGTTAAGAAGCGAAAATCTCCCATGAAAAGGCAATCCTTGCGGACAGATGATAAGGTAAGTACTCGTCGCAATGTATCATTAAGCTTATCAGTAGAGGATGATTTGCTTCACACTGCGGATGCTAGCAATACAATAGCATTGCTAAAGAAAAAACTTAAGAATCAGAAACGCAATTTAATTAGAACGCAGAATAAACTAAAGGTCGCACAGGCTAAAATAAATTTGCTTGAAAAAGGCGTTAAAGATGCTAAATTAAAGACAACGGTCACACAGTCAAAACAGTTCGCGTCTCTTAGCAAAAATCAAAAAATTGTAATTGATACAATCTTAAAGAAATGCCAACTGAAAAGTAAGACATGTCCTTACGGCGTAAATTCCCATGCCATCGACGCTTTAAAACATTTTTTAGTGAAAAGAATGAGAATGAGCGTAGCGGAATGCTGATTTTTGATTAAGTTAAACTTAGGGAAGGAATTCAGTTTAACTCGAATTCCTTAAAAATAGACGGCTTTGTTGATTTGGGAAATCTTACTCCAGACGAAAGCAAGAATCAATTAGCAAATCATGCTCTAGTTTTTATGTTTGTTCCTTTTCTGTATAATTGGATTCAACCCATAGCAGTATATGCTAGCAGGACATGTGACATTCTCACAAAAATACTTATCCAGGTTATCATACATTTGGAAAAAGCAGGGGTCAGAATTATTGGTTTTACATCTGAAGGTAGCCAATCTAACAAAAAGTTATGGAAATGCTTAGGAATTTCCGGAAACAGAAACAATCTTAAGTGCTCTATACCCAATCCAGCTGACTCTAGTAGAAAGCTTTAGTCATTTTCAGACGCACCACATATATTTAAATGCATAAGGAAAAACTTCCATGTTAAAGTGCAGGTGTACTATAATGGTGATACTGTTGATTATTCATTTTACAGACAAGTGTATGAACATGATTCATCTACTGAATTTTCCGGTATGAAAGCTTGCTACAAAGTGACCTCTGCTCATTTTGATCCTAATTCATTCCAACGAATGAATGTAAGACTCGCACTGCAGCTGTTCAGCAGATCTGTGACTAATGGAATAAAATTTTATCGGAGTATTAATGCAGAGGGGTTAAAAGGCAGTGAAACAACGGAAAATTTCACAAGGGACCTAAACTGCCTGGTTGACGCATTAAATTCATTCACTCCTGCACAGGCACTATATAAAGGATCAGAAGCACATACAACTTTAATAAAATGGAATGCTGTCCTTAGAGATAATCGAAATTCCTTCGGTTCAGAAAAAACGCTAGAGTCCTTAAGAGTGACTTTAGAAAGTACTTTAGAAGTGTCCGAATATTTGTGGAAGAACAATTACAAGTACGTTTTGACAGGAAAATTTAATAAAGATCCCCTAGAACGCCATTTTGGTATATTGCGGTCATTCACTTGTGATGATCATCCCTCCACTGTGGATGTTCTGCACTTACATATGCTGCAATCAATTTACGTACCAGCAAAACTTGTTTTATTTTCAGGCGGAAACTGTGAATACAGGACTGAATCTCCTCTGACGTCTTTTGTTAATCAAATGCGAACTCTGGTAAGAGCAACCGAAAATAAAAATCTTTCGGTGAAGAAGCAAGCTGAAAATAAAATAAGAGAAAAAAATTCCATTATTGAAGGTGAAATTCAAATACCGGACTGGGAAAACAACATATCGAACTTAAATGAACAAAGTGTTGGTAAAGAATACTTGGTGTATCATTTGGCAGATACATAGTGCGGTATATTTCAAAAGTGACGAATTGTAAACTGTGTACAACTTTTCTGCACGGGGAACCAACTAATTAATATACCTGCCTCACTTACGCTAATCCAAGACTATGGTTCGGGCGACGGCTGTAAATACCTTACCTATGCATCGAAAAGTGTTTATGATGTGCTGTTACAAGTGGAAGAAGTTGTTGCAGAAAAATTATCATGTGCTAATAGTTTATGGGGTGATATATTTCTTGAGTGTTTGGACAATTTAAATATAATTGCTGTAAAAACTTCGCAATTAGGATGCTGTGAAGATCATGTGCTGCGTACGCTACCTAAACTCGTATTTCACTATCTGAAATGTCGATTTTTCTTCCGCACCAAGGAGATAAGAAAGGAATTAAGTGCCTCGAAGATAGCAAAATCATACCGGAAATTCTCCAAACTATCCAGCTGCTGAGCTCTTCTCCAAACGTAAGTAACATGCATTTTTGTTTCTCATGTAGCCGTCTCAAACGTCACCACTGCCATCTAGGAGGTGGACCACGGCAACTTAGGGAGTTCCTTCTATACGCTCTGGTAGAACTTGCCATTGAAATTTTGCTATTATCGACGTAGAGTTAGGCAACACACATAACGCCTTGCAGGGAAGCGAATATTTCAGAATCTAGGTGCCCCATTTTTATTGGTGGTGACTGTACACTGATTAAACTGCACAAAATACATGAATGGAAAGAAGAAATGTTGAAGAACTATATGTTAGGAAATATGACAAAACGTTCTATGATTAGTGAAAACTTTAAGTTTTTGGTTTATTTTACTTCGCTTTTCTGCCAATTTTTGCTAATCGTAAAGGTGAGGATGAGTGATGATATTGATGAAGACACTCACAAACAACACCTATGTCAGAATCCGGGACCCCTGGAAAACTTTAAATTGAAGAGCAAGTTTACATTCTCCATAAGATATACACAGGAGTCGAAACACATTTATTAGTGATGTTTTATAAGTTTTATCTAGCTTAATGATCGACTTGTAGACTCGCTTGCAGCAGTAACATGAAGGGTAATGCATAACTAAGAACACGACGTCTTCTTTTTACCAATACCTGCACGTTAATTTTTGGCACGATATATTATTAAGTCGGCACGGCTTTATAGAGTTTATAATAACGAAAGAAACGTAATGTAACGTAGCAATGAACATTTCTCACTGTGTTATAGAGATTTGCCGTGGATACTGGAGTTCACAGTCGCCAGGACGGCCCGTGGCACCTGAGGGCCGGCACGCATGAATTCACGAGGGCATTTCCGCTCAGGAAGTGGGAACTGGTTGCTGGACAGCCAGACAGATAAGAACAAGAAGAACAGGTTCTTCCCCCAAGCACTTAAAATCACAGAATTTCAGATTCATTGCTCTCTTGAACACACACGCTCCGCAGCTGTTCAAATCGTGCACACGTGTCTCATGTATTTACACTGTATGCAAATAACAATCCCCCCCCCCCGCCCCGATCTTTTCTTCCCGCTTAGATTTCATTTGTGTGTACATAGAACTCGGAAAGTGTAATTCAACAAGTTTCACCTTATCATTTTCGGCCAAGTTGTACTTTCTTTGCGTTTTTCGTTCTTGTATTTCTTCCAGGGAGGGGCAAGGTACGTATTTTCTTTCCAGGGGGGCAAACAAGGTACATTTTCCCCAAAATTAGTGTTGTTCCCTAAAAAAAAATCCTTAAATTTGAATTTATGGTGTTCATGCAATATTTAACACACATTATTGTGGCTAAAATGAAATTATGTGTGTGAAATACATAATTTTTGGTTGACTTTCATTTTCCTTGGGGGGGTGCACGGCCCCCTTGCCCCCCCTTCCGGACACCCATGCTCGTAGCTAATTGAGAAGAAGAGATCTAGTTTCCTTCGCCAAACGCGAAGAGCTGGACAAGAGGCAGATTTATGCAGCCTGGCGTACACAGAGGGGAGCTGATGGAGCTGCAGCCCTTCCCGAAAATTTGAGAAAAATCAAAATTTTAAAATGAAAGCAGTAAAGGACTTGGGAGAAACTAAGGTGGTAAACGCAAACTTCCCTTAAAATTTACCTCGATTATCATATTCGTATTTCAACAACTTCTAAAACAAAGAACAAAAGTGGCCGCCGCCGCCCCCCTAAAACTATGTATGTACTATTCACCATTATAATTCCAGCGCCTCCGAAAAAAATCTGCGTACGCTAGTGCTGGTATCGGACGGAAACTAGAGTTCTACTACATAGATATTCTATGAACAAGGAAGTATTTAGGGGGATCAATGAGATCCGGGCCCCCAGAAAGACTTACGTAGTATTAAAATTAAATAATGAAAATATAATTGCTTACGTATTTGTTGTGTAATCAATTTTGGCAAGGATCAGATTTGGATCATAGAACTTTGTTAAAGGACAGTAACAAAGAAAATTTCGACACATTACTACTTGCATAAAATATTAATCAGAAACTGTACTCTCGTCAACTGGATCTAACATTCTTTTTTGTTATTCAATAAATATCCGATTCGTTATCTATTTGATTATAATTGCCTTGCCAGGTCAGTTATTTCTAAAAATTTTGGAGATCTTAGCTACACGTAAGCTAGATAATGAATACATGCTCTTATATCTACTCTTATACAATCTTTTTACCTATTCATGTAATAATAATAATTGAATATTAATTAATTAATTTACATATTTTAATTTAGCTTAATATAATTATTTTAATGTAAACATTTATATTATTATTATTTCTGAGACACTTGGTTCGGACCCCCCCCCCCCCTCGGAAAAATATTTCTAGATATAGAAAATAATTTTAAATAATAGTAAATAATTTTGCTTAAGAGGATCTAAAGTATTATTTTTCTTCTCTTGTAAAGTTTACTCTGAATTGTGCCAGATGAACTTAACTTTAAATACACATTTAAAATATTCTAGACCATCAACTTTGGGGGGGGGGGGCTCAGACCACTAAACCATCAACTTTGGGAGGGGTATGACCAGAAACAGCAAAACACATGACTTATTACTATATGCTAAGTATGTAATTATGAGTATTGTTAAAATTTTTACTAAAAGAGTTTCAAAAGACTATATGCATGAACTAGGGTAGTGCATGGGACGTTCGGGCTACAAATGGCTCTCTCTTTAGTGTGTCGCGACGTCCACGGCTCTGACCGATTTAACTCTCATGTCAGTCATGTGTGTGTAAATTTTCCTTCCCCACCCACCCCAATCCCCTATTTCGTTGACTTCAGAGAAATGAATCATTGGAATCTCTCAAACTCTATAGAAGTAGATATATTTAACAGAACCATGGAATATTCGAATTCTTTTCTTCATTCGGTGTGTACCTACGGGTTTCGATAGAGGTTAAACTGTTATTTTCTTTTCGGTGGCGTGGCCTATAGAGGGTGTTTGTTGGTGGGGGTATAACCCCCACCTATCACTGCATTTCCGAAAAAAGAAAAAGAGAGGATTGTCCTGATTATTGTACCAATAAATACCAACTTACACACTGAATAAAAATGAGCGTTGAAGATGTTTTGGGAGAGGGACTTAGTGATAAAATTGTAATATATTAATAATTTAGTGAGAAATCGCCACTCGTGTAAATATATGTGTACTTAAAGAGAGCGATCGCGTCACCTAGGTTCCAGGGTTCGAGTCCCGGCCTGGGCGTGGGGTGTTCTTTGTGAATGTCCCTTCATCAATTTCAGTCAATCATCAGTTATCCTCATCGTCGCGATTGGCAAAGAGTGGCAGAAAAGCCACGCTAAATACCCAATATACAAATATTGCAAATTCATGCAGAACAAAAGACGCCCGCAGAGGGAAGGCCTAAGGAGCATTTGCACAACGTGAGGTATCAGGAAAAGCTTCAAATGGTGAAATTGTAACGTGAAAATATGAATGAGGGGTGCCACGAAATACAGCAAATTAAACAGCCTCTGTTTGATATCTGGGCATCGTTAAAAAGTACGAAGAGACGAAGACGACAAAGTGATAGATGTTCATGAAAAGGAATCGAGTCGAATCCAGTTTCTGCTTAAATAATGGACTCAAGTCTGAATTTGACAAGGCCAAGGTATTTTCAATTCATTTTAGATTTTATGATTTGAAAATGCATAATAACAATAAAATGTAAAGTATGAGTTTTTATGGCTCAATGGCAATACATGAAATCTTACTCTGCACCCCAGTGCTCGAAGTGGAAATTCATAGATGAGGGGAATGATTTCCCAGTTGTGAGATGAGAGAGGTGGAGGATGCTTGTATGGAGAGAATTCAGTGGGTGGCAGGGCCGGCGCTAGCCATTTCGCCGCCCTGGGCAACCACGGCAAATGCCGCTACCTTTCGACCCCCCCCCCCATGTCATTACGCACAACGGGAAATTGAAAATCAAAATCAATATATTCCTAAGTAAAACATCAAACTATAAAATAATAAGGGGTCCCGGGTTCGAATCCGGCCTGGGCATAGAAGTTTGTGAGTGTCCATTCATCAATTTCATCATATCATCACTCATACCCATCTTCGCAAATTAGTCAAAATTGGCACAAAAAGCTAAGTAAAACAAGTAAATCAATCAATCAATATAAAATAATAAATAAAATAAATAATGTTACACTATTGAACAAACGGATGTGTCTACCACAGCAAAACTTTAAAAAATGCGACACTAAATTACAATTTCATTATACGTATCTTAAATGTAACAAGTATTAGGAAAGAAATGCCTTGAAGACTTGGGCACATATTTTTACCATTGAAGGTCTATGATATGATTGGATTTTTTTTTAAAAAAATACATGTAATGTTATTTTTCGTATGGTCGTCTCCTTTGGTGCACTGTTTTATGACAGCCTAAAGTACTTTCAGTTCATCTTTTAAATCAGTAGGGTAAATATATTTGGAGCCTTCATGTGTTAATATACAGGCAAGTTTTGTACACTTTTGAGACAAAAAATCAGATGCATGGGCGTCGCCAGAATTTTTTATAGGGGCGGTAATGCCATTGATAAAACTTGAATAGTAGAAATAACAACAATATTATTATCATTGTCTTGATTATTATGATATAATACCTATTATTGTAAACCCCCTTTTTCCAAATTTATTATTAGTATATCGTTGGGGAGAGACTTCTAATCGATCCACCGAGTTAGTGAATATCCACTTCATACAGTTAGGTAATGAAATGCATAGCTATTTTATTTTGTTGTTAACTTCTGCATAACTTGTCCAAGAAAAATATAAATATTTGGGAAAATGTTAGTAATAAAGTTCTGTTGTTTCACATCACTCCCATAGAACTGATAGAACTCACTTTTCTTGGAATTTTGAAAACTGTAGGACCATTTATTATTTTAGTTTAAATGGTAAAATATGAAAACATAACCTTGTTACTGTATTTTACACTACTGTATTTTCGATCTAACGCTGTTTTTACTTTGGTTATTCTGTTCGAATATTAACTGGTCGTTATTTCTTCAATTAACAATAAAAGTAACGAGCTCCAGATCTGACAAAACTTTTTTTTGGAACTTGAAATAAACTATGCCAATTTGTAGGAGTGATGGACGGACCGGTTCGAACCCCCTCCCGACGCCCATGTTCAGATGGCATGTCTTTAAGCTTACTAATATCAAGCAAGAAATTGACTTTGTACCGTGTTTGCGGATCTTCGACAAGTTTCGTCATACTGGAACTATTGCTTCTTTCGATTTCGGATCTGTACAGTATTGTTCGAAATAGGCTCAATTTTACTCCACATAAATGTAGTGAGCAAATATCTACAAAACATTAATCTCGATGTGATAGATGCTGTTAACAGCATCTTTGGATCGTCTATTTCTAAATTTGATGCCATTCTTTCGCATCAACTAAGTACAGTGGTGCGATTAGAGGGGGGCGAGGGCGGCAGCCCCCCACCCCCACTTCTTGCCACTTGTGCCTCCGCACTATGCTAAATCTTATCTATCTGTACAAAGGGAAATATAGTACTATCTTCCTCCGCACCAGTATTGGCACCTTGCCCCCCCCCCTGTTTTTGGAACCCAGTCGCCGCCACTGACTAAGTAACTGGAATGTTTCATCACTTCTTATTTCAAAGTGCTCTGATATATTAGCAAGAAATCTAACAGCATCTATCACATCGAGATTAATGTTTTGTAGATATTTGCTCACTACATTTATGTGGAGTAAAATTGAGCCTATTTCGAACAAGTTTTATCATTAATATTATAACTTCCAAGCTTTCAATAGGCTTATTTTTTCTTCTCTTCCAATTTTGCCGCTCTCCCCTTCCGCCGGCCCTGGTGGGTGGGGGTTGCTTTTTGACAATTTTTTTAACTGCGGGGTTAGCATCCCCACGTTCCCTCCACTTTGAGCACTGCTGTCCTCCTTGAGAAAAATCCTGTGAGTGGGCACCCTTCTGCAGAACATAACACAATTTAGAAGACATTAGAAAACATTGAACGCATTTTCTGTTGCTTGATAAGTGACTGCCTCAGGCCCATCATTAGTTTCCTCTCCTCCTCCCGTTGTCAACAGGGAAAAATGTAAATCTGAAGTTTCCCTGGAAATCCTCGGTTACATAACGATAAGGAAAACGCGGCATTTGTGATAAAAATAAGAAATGCCACAGAAGCACAGCATTGTGTTGATGCAGAAAGCCGTACAATTCCTTCAGCGAACGCTATAGATGGAGGGTGAAAACCTGTTCGGGCATTTCAAGGGAAATAGCATGGCATAACACCAATAGAACGCAGCCTCACATCCTCCGCAGCTGAAAAACAACAGGTTGCCGGACCGGTCAGGTATTTCCTGAAAGGAAGTCGCCGCCAAGTTGCACGAACAAAGGGCCTCCTTCAGCCGAAAGTTCAAGAGAGCTTAATTTTCGCTGTTCGCTCAACATCCTTTCGTTTTTTTGCGATGCATTTTCTCGGACAGCTGCTCGGTAACCAGCAAACCTTGGCGATGCTTACGCCACCCAAATCTTTTCCCTCGTTTGCTGCTACAACTTAGAAAAGAAGGCCGTCGAAAGTTAGTTCCCGCCAATTTTAGTCACCTTGCGCGGTGGTGGGAGGAAGCAGGATGAGGACAAGAGGAAGGAAGGAATTTTTGGTTCTTGCCCTTCTCCCGGATGGGAGGGGGGAAGGAGAGGTGAGATGCTTCAACGTTGTCTTCTTCTCCCAATCTCACGCGAGGCAAGAATAAACTAGTCAAGGGGAGAGGCAAAGAAGAAGAAGAAGAAGCCAGGTTCTTTCCAATCTGCTGGATACCTACTGCATCTGTTGTCCATGCAATTATTTTGATTTATTCTCATCCGTCGCATTTTCTTTGGTGCAACCATTGCGTACACTGCATGGCTCCTTTACTTCTTGAAAGTAACTAGTCTTGTAGAAGACAGTTTGGCCTTTCAAAAGAAAAGTCCAGCATGCAACAATGCAGGATTATATTTAACCAGCACAGCAAATCCTTCAACAGAGATATTGAGACTCAAATGCTTCTACAAATTCATGTGATTTCGATGACATTAATATTTAAATTATTTCCTTGTTCCTGCAGTTGAAGATTTACCTAGGGCAGAATGTCAGCGGGTATACTTAATTTCAGGTTATATAGGATAAAGTTGTAATTGAATTACTTAAAAATAAGCTCCCAACTATCATATTATGTTATATCTTTGATAAACATTGCCTTGGGGCAGGGTAAGAAAGAGTTACAATCAGTGGCGGCGATTGGGTTCTAAAACTGGGGAGGGAGAGGGGGGCAAACACAGTTTACTTTCCCTTTGTAGTAGTGGCGTAGCGCAGTGCTCTGGGGCCCATCTGCGACTGAAATATTGAAAATATCGAAAATACTACAACAACCTATATATATATATATATATATATATATATATATATATATATATATATATAATCGATGACGTCAGGGGGTAACGGACGTACAACAGTTAGCTATCCCCTTTGAAGTGTTCAACAGTTACATGAAAATTGAACTACCTTGTCACACTATGGCTAAAAATCGAAAATAATCTGTAGCACTTAACAGGTGTGGACTATGTTGGAAATTTATCTCAGTTCTTATTTGAGTATGAAAAGGCTTGGATCACTTTCAAAATATTTGGTGGGTAGTTACATTTTAAATACCACACATAAAACTAATATTAGTGGTAAAGGTTCATGAATTACCAAGTTTTCTTGTTTGTGTGGCAATAAAAAACAGACTGTCCGAGCAGCTGAATCTTCCTACTGGATTCATAACTGCAGACAATTTATTCTCTAAAAGATTCCGACAAACGGTATATCTATAAAGGTATGAGATGAGGTACTTTTTTCCTATTTTAGGCGATGTGCGAGCAAGTAAATTAATACGGCATTTCTGAGGGCCCAGAGGTTAAGTTGCCAGGGCCCCTCTGGTTGTGCCAGTAAGCCCCTGCTTATTGTCGCAGACATTGTCTTATGTTATGTTACTGGGAACCCACTCGACCACCTTCCACATGAGCGATTACCCCAGTTTAAATGTCTGGAAGGGGTGTAAGGAGCGACCCTTTGAGAAGGCACCCGGGAATCAGCCACGTAATGCACCATCGACTGCAATTTTGCAGACTAGCAAAGCTCTGGCGTCTCGATCTGCAACCGGTCGTGGGGACAGAGTGGTGTCGTCGCTTCATCAATTCCATCTCCTCAACATCATTCATCCTCATCGTCACGATTAGCTAAAAGTGGTATACAAATGCCGTAAAATAACCAAATCAATCGTCTAAGCAAATGTCCAAGACTAACAATACCTCGTCCATTAATGAAAGAATAACTAGGAATCGCCCTCTCCCTCCCCCCTTTCCCACATTGACATCTAATCATCTTTGGATTTAACGTCTTAACAATAAACCTTGAATTAACCTAGCGTGTGCCAGCTAAAAAATAGATAATCCGCTTCCCACGAGATAAGGTCGTTAATTCATCACCAGATGGAAGAAAGGCTCAGAGAAAACGGACATGATAAAAAAAAAACAATAAAACATACCAGATAACGAACAAAACTGCAATGCCAATAATACGTATAATAGCGGAAAGAGAAATAACGATTTCTTTATAGTAGCAAGAAAAAAGAAACAAGTTGGCAACCTTGAGCGTTCTCTTTCATGTTACAAAAAAAAGGTCCTGTAAGTGAACTGAGAGGAAGGGAAATCTTATCTACAGAGCGACTGGCTACTGCAGTTTCCAATAACTGTTCCAACATCTACTTTTGCTGGAATTAGCTTGAAGCGAGAAGGGAAGGGATGGAAGCAGAACCAGATTTCTGACAAAAATAATGGCCGGAAAGTCCTGAATCATAACCTTGCACGGTTACAGGATACGATTACCATGAAGCTGTTGCAGGAATACAAATAAAAAAAAGTGCGTAATTTGATCGCATCCTCTAAATTAAGCCTACCAGAATTTACAACCATTGAAGCACAATGCAGGAAAGAAGAAAGACAAAACATGCGAGAAAGCGAGGTGCTGTTTTTTTAAGTCGCCCTAGGTTTGCACAGGAAATACCGTGTTCGAACTTCAATACACAAGAGTAGCTATTGTCTCTCCCCTGATACCTTCATTACGATTTCTAAACTGTATTAGAACAACTTTAGACGGAAGCATTTTTATTTATCTAACGTTAGAAAAACGCTTTCCACAATCTTGCATGTACTACAAATACATGGACCTAACTTGGGACTAAACTTTGTGGGATGGAATCGAACTTTTGACTTAACTTTGGGAGAAGAGGAGGGTAGGGGGAAGAATTAAAAGATTTTCTATCCCATCAAAATATCATCCAGGACTATTTTTCCAAATAACTGTTACATTTGTGAAATCATAAAATATGGTTGTATGTAGGCCTGTTAGGAGATAGATGTCATTCAACCTAATAAAATCTATCCAAACCAAGAACAACAAACCTGTACGTGCAGTGATGAACTTTTTAAATGCTCGACCTTCCGCCACATGTGAAGTGACGTGTACCTCAAGAGCTATAGAACAGAGTCAAATACAATGCAAGTTACAACATATACTTACTAATCAATAATCACTGATTAAAGGAATAAACAATTAAGTATGAAAGAGTTACATTTTTACAAGATGTCTCACATTTTCTCATTTGAATTTACCTGTATTAACTTAATCAATAAATTATGATACATGTTCAAAAACTGTTACATTTTCTCATTTGAATTTACCTGTTTTAAATTAGTCATCCAATCACTTATGCGCGCGTGAGCGTGCATAAATAAATAGTATAATAATACTATTTATTATTAATAGTCACATCTAATTTCCTTCATTTCTATTCTGGAACGAGAGTCGGGAAATGTACATATTGGCTTTAAAAACATTTAATCATTCATCCGTAATATCATATCACCGTCATTGACATTCGTAAATCGTTTCCTAAGAGTGGCTATATAGTTTTCTAATCCAACATATTGCAACATACGGTAATTGTCACAAGACTTATGAACAAATAAGCGAAACACCCCAAACAGGAGCAGATATAGTAATGGACATTCAGCGTAAAAGGTAGAAAAATTTCGTACCCTTTTAAGCAGACAACTCAAATGGATGATATTCAACTTGACGTTTATGTACACGTATTGTACTCTGGGAAGAAATCGGACAGATTCGCGTGAGAAGCCTTCTTAGAGTAAGGAAATTTGAATGTAACCACTTTACACACTTTTCACGGTTTCTGTAAGGCTTCAGAAAAGGCAAAAAGCACACATTCCTCATATTATCACTGTAATCATACTTTGAATCACTTCGGCAAAGACCATAAGCGCAATGCTTATCCTGCATGTTTTTAACGCAGGATCTTTTTGCCCGAAATATGGCGCAATGAATTCTGGGGGGAAGTTGTTTGCTGAATATAATCCATTACACTGCAAATGTGCCGGAACACCTAAGGATCATAGGCGTGCGCACGGGGGGGGGGGCAAGGGGGGCCTCAGGGACAAGTAAGGTATTTTCCATGGGACATATTATCCTGATAATAGTGTTGTCCCCTCATAAACACCTCTTGAATTGGAAATTACCCCATTTCTGCATCTCCATTATAATAATTAATGTAAATTATTATGACTGAAATCAAATTATAAGCGTGAAAATGTGCTTCGTTTTCTAAGGGGGAGATCTGACCATCTTTGCTCCCCTTCCAGACGTCCATGCCCCTATATTATTATATTTTCACCTACAAATTTAGGATACAGGAATCTTATCGCCGTTATTAAACGATGTTATACTCTTAATTAAATGAAGTATTTTCAAGCCGATGAAAGTTCAAAGCAACTACGGGATAAGGGGGTTCAGTGGCGCAAACACACGGGGGCAGGGGGAACTGCCCTAAATCTTGGACGGAAATCAATTTTAGGGGGACAAACATGGTAGTAAAGGAAAGCAAGACTAGCAGAATGTTAGAGTGGCAGGACAAAATGATACTCAAGATGGAATTAGTTTTCACGTCTTTCTTGCATTATTTCTTCCAGACGGTCAAGAGCACCTGCAGGGGAGGTGGTGGGGGCACAGAGCTGCAAATGCCCCCTCGATTTCAAATTTTATACAAATAAAAATACATTTCGTAAAATTTTCTTGCTCGCAATTTCTGCTTTTCTTCCAGTATGTCAAGTTCAGAGCCAGAGTAGCTGGGGGTCAGCGGGAGTTAGCACTGGACGCCGAATGATCAAAATGAAAAGATCGTAAAATAGAATGCCATGGAGCTCCATGAAATTTTTTGCGCAATATTAAATCAAAGTTGTTTTCATTATGCAAAAAACTGGATCTGAAAATTTATATATATAAATGTGTGTGTGTGTGTGTGGGGGGGGGGGTGTATATAGACACACACCCATCCATGCAATAAAACTTAAAGAGTGAGATAAAATTAGGTTTTTCTTACCCGACTGAATTTTCATTAAGGCTTTTGCCCCCCTTAATCAGAGGGTCTGCGCACGCCTATGCTAAGGATGTAACTACCCGTGGAACAAATAGTGCTAGGAAGTATTTGAGAGTTCCATTTTCTGTGTTGCTGGACTACATATACTTTACGTATGCCGACTGTACCCAATGTTATCTCCTTGTGACAACAGGTAAATGAAAATTTTAGTACGACACAAGTTAAATGTGAATCAGAAGGACGACTGCACCTCTAAACACATCCAATGAAACGCACTGAAACCAACGAAAACAACAATCAATCAGCACAATTTGCCATAAAGGTGTCATAGTTTCGATATCAGCTGACAACGGACTACATCCCCAGAATCAGTTCAAGAATACTGTGGACTTGTGCAGTGTTCCTGTTAAAAGTGAAGTATAGATTAAGATTGTATGTGTTTGGGCTTAGCTAAAAGCAAGATGCGCAAATACGACTTTGGATGATCGAGGAATTTGTCCAAATGGATCTTAACACAAGGATGTGAATACAATGTCTACATGTAGAAAGGATTTAGTCATTACACTACACGTTTCACGAATTATCAATTATTTGCACTACAAGCACGTCCACCCCAACACATGTTATTTAAGCAACACTCCTCTAGATTCAATGATTTGCCGCTAAATTACGAGGGTGGCGCTGCATGCTAACAGCTGAATATCAGTACCCGTCTTTAATGTATGCGTGTGTGTTACGTAGCGTCTGGGGGTTGTAGGGGCAAAAATATAAGCGATAGGATATGTGAGTGCATTAAATACATGTGAAATATGGTAAATAAGTACTTGTATTTGTATTAAAATTTTGATTCAAATTCTCAAATGTCTGCAAAAGCAGACCACTGCCCACTCGAAATCAAAAGCTTTGTAGAAAAGAACGAATAATAAACGTAAAAATAAACATACCATTGTTATTTAATAACCTTGATTGATTTTGGAAGTGTTGATATTAATGGCGAAGCTACAGGGGAGTAATGGAGCACACGGTCTCCAGGAATTGGCAACACTGAATCTATGTAACGTTGCATACCTAAAATCCTTTTTTAGAGGGTTGGTACTAGCTATTGAACTCCAAGGATTTTTTCTCAGGGGGCAGAAGTGTTAAAGTGGGAGAACTTGGGCCGTGGGGTGATGCTATCCTCCCAGTTAATAATATTCTCATAAAAGAACCACCTTCGACCAACATCGATTTGGTTGTATTGCGTAACAGTATATATCGGTCGATATCAGTGCTATCGGTTGGAATTTATTCACTGATACCGGCAGCTACTAATTTCCGGAATTTTGGTCTTACAAAAGATTCGCACAACACTTTCGTGGAGTGTAATTATCCTGAAAAGTATGCAAAATTCGAACTTCCTCTTTATCCTTACATCAATTTTGCATGAAGAACTTGATTTTGTGATTACATAAAATGTATTTTAATATTCTGATGTGATTCGTAAATATTTTAAAGCAAATTTTTGGTAAACTGATGCATAGGGTTAGAATACTTACACAGTAATACCAGTGGTGACGATTGGGTTCCAAAACTGGAGGGCTGCCACACCAGGGGTCCCGGGTTCGAATCCTGGCCTGAGCATGGATGTTTGTGAGTGCCCATTCGTCAATTTCATCATATCATCACTCATCCCCATCTTCGCAAATTAGCCAAAAGTGGCACAAAAAGCGAAGTAAAATAAAGCAAATCAATTAATCAATTAACCAAAACTGGTGCAGGGGGTAAGGACAGTTTACTTTCCCTTGGTTGATAAGGTTTAGCATAGTGCAGGGGCAAAAAGTGTGTGTGTGTGGGGGGGGGGGGACTGCTCCCCCTTAATCGCTGCCACTTAGCAGTATCAGTGGGAATCAGTAAAAGTATCGGCATGGTATTGGTTCAGCTCTAGTCTTGCCAAGTTTGTAACGAGTATTAGAAACTGAAACAACACGAATGGAAGGTGGGTTTCTTGTATGATTAATTCCAAGGTGCGATATCATTTAAGACTGGGTGGGGGGGGGGAGAAAGATCTTAATCTACAAACCCCTCTCACCCCACAAGCATACATATAAATTAGACGATATACATATTTATAATGTTATTAAAAGTAAAAATTAATTACTAAATTAAAAATATATTAGTATTATTATTATTAATTACAAATAGAGAAAATAATTTGTTACTTTGACATATATCAGACATAACGTAGCAAAGTAATTCCTTTACTAACTGGTTAAAGATGTTAATAAATTATGAAATACTAGTTGAAGTGGTTTTATTATGTTAAGATCTTATTTAGTGTGTGCTTTATGTTAATATAAATCAATTAGATTACATAATTATTATTGTTTTGCATTCTTGTTTTACTTTTATTGTGTGTATTGATGTAGATTTGTTAATGATCTCTTGAGAGAGAAATGCAGGGTGGCTACAAACAAGCGGAAATGAAATTCCCTGACTTTTCCAGGTTTTCTAGGACAAAATTTACATTTTCCCCTGACAATTACAAAATAAAGTAAATTGATGTATTTGCAAATCGAAACAATAAACTCATACAGATCCACGTATGGTTTTGTTAAGTACAAATATTATCTTCTATGAAATTGACTTAATTTCTCTATTCTCTATGATTTGAATTCAAACTGCAAAATAGTGAATTTGGAAAATTATTACAATTCACAAGCTATGGAAGGATTACGGAATTTTGTCATACGCAGTAAGTTTAAAATAAAATACTTGATTATTTTTAAAGTTACGACTAAATGAGATAAGAGTGAAGAGTGATTGATTAAGAAATACAATTTGTAATTTATCAGTCTCCTTATACATTCTCGGTATTATATGTTGATATTTCCACTGAGGTTTGGAACCCTCTGCTTGCAAGAACCATGAGTGCGGACTCATTTTTAAATGTATAAAGCTACTTCTCTCTTCTCTGTAACGCAAACAACTTAACTCTTGCATATAAGTGAAACAATTGAATCGAACAAAATAAAGAATACGAATATGAATAAAATTCGTTTTTGCAATGTTTTCAACGGAAACCAAAACTGTTATTACATAAAGGGAACAAAATGAAACTGAAACTACCAAATGTTTATAAATGTTCGAAGGTTGCAATTTTTTTACAAAATTTTTCGAACAAAAAATACTTATTTTTCAACATGGAATCCAAATATGTAAAACGAATGGGGGTGTTCCATTTGAAATTTCACATTGCGGCATTGACTTACCCCCTCAATACTATCAAACTTTTTTTCTGTGCAATTTTTCGATTGGATGCATTCTGCATGCGATATTCCATACTATCATTATAAATGGACCACCCGGTATACTGAAGGGTGCATAATGACCATAAGTGGCGACGCACCCAAACATTGAAAATCAATCAATGTCACGTGACAGATACCGATATATTATGGCACCAAAAATTGTCATTATCTTTTTTTGACTTGTTAGTGTTACATTTCCCAAAATTCGCGTTTTTGTCTTAGAACATTTATCTGCCAAATATACCGAAACTAAATACTCCATTGTGCTTTTAAACTATTATTTTAAATTGTAGGTCACATGGTATACGTATTTTCGTGACAGTTTGATATGTTGGAACAGATTTTTGAGGAAGTAAAAGTAAAGCGCTCCCCTGCACTTTTCCATATATAGGGATGTGGAGTTAGGGCCCCACACTTTCTTGATCACGGCTGAAGGTGGGGGTGATGTGATCAGCACCATGCTCCTGGCTACCTTTAGCCCTCAAAGTTTCCTCAAGGTACCAGCTTCATATGATGCTGGGTGGGTGCCGGAGCAATTTGAATAGGTGGAAAACATCCCGGTTCTCCCCCGCAGGGGATCGACCCCGGGTCTCTTGCATAGTAGTCAGACGCCTTAACGACTGAGCTCCATTATTACTCGCTCGACAAATGCCGATGGTGTGCACTTATCTTGGTAATTCAAAAAAAAAAATATTTCGTGCGAAAAATACGAAGATGTGGCTCCCGTGTGACGGTAGTTACGCACTCGATCTCCTGTTAGAACCCGGCCACTTTGCTCTGTGATGCAAATGGTTTTGATAGAAGTTGAAAAAATCGTGGGATATACATGATTTAATGTGGTTGTCGGAATTATTCCATGTACGTATAACTCTATAGTTTACTCTTGAGTAAAATGTTGGAAAACTTGCATGTTCTATGTACACAAACATGGCCTAGAAAAGACAAGAATGTTGGATTTCATGGAATTTTTCGTTGTTTTAGGACATTTCTTTTAAAAAAAATCGCTAAAAACGCCAACAATTCGCATTTTATGCCAAATTCGCATTATTTCGATATTTAGAAAGGGCGAAAAATGTGTCCAGAGATCACTGCACATTCCTAAACATAACTTCGCAGCAATTACCATTTTTCACGGTTTTGGCGCTTGCGAAAAATCAATGTCCCTACTAATCGGAAATTACTTTCTGGGCACCCCTCGTATAAATCAGTAGATGGAAAGTGAAAATTTAGCCGGGCTGGCAGAGAAAAGTCAATTCTTGAAGAAAGTGATTTGAATTATGATTGAATGATTCGAGTAAATATGATGTAAAAATATTTAAGTATTTATTATTAGTATTTTATTTCATAATATTGGACCATTGCTCAGTGAGAGATTAATGACCATCTCTCACGAGTTTAAACAGACAGGACAGTGTGTGGCGTTAATTTTATTGCAATACTAGTGTTGAAGTAAATTTGAGGTTGGGAGCATGCACTTGCCAATTTTTATAACGTTCACCAATGCAGATTTAAGTTTCACTTTTTCTTGATAGTATTCAATATATATCCCGTTTGGTTGGATTCTTATTGATATCTAAGAATAGTGCAATGTCATTGTAAACGTATGTTAACTTGTGCGAAACCTGTAATACGTCAGGATGATGAAAGAAAACCTTCGTAAGCACTGCTACATTAAATAAGGAGAAGTGAGCCAGAAGAGCAATAAAATTCCAGCAGCATATTTGCAGTCTAAAGCTCTTCTTGTTTATGCATGCGATTTTTGTCGGATGTTGCAGTCCATGCAATTTCTGTCGCATGTTGTGAGATACTTTGTAGGTGGCGATATTCGACAAAAATCGTATGTATCAATGGAACATAGTTGTTTCCATGTTCCTTCAGTTTGCCCAACAAAATGCGTTACTACGACGTCCGACAACTATCGGACGGAGCCACCCGCTCTTATCCCCTCCATCTGTTGACAAGTCTCCCTACTACTCCTATACGGAGAAGAAAAAAATGATAATTCAATGCATTTTCCAGGTAATATTTAGAGGCTTAACCTTTACTCCCCCGATGATACCATATGGTATCATCAGAGTAAGGTCGTACTCGCCCGATGATACCACATGGTATCATGGTGCTGATTACGAAATGAATGTGCTTTTTGGACCTTCATACTCTTTATGTTTGGGTGGAAACTCTTCTGACACAGGTCTGGAGCAAGCCTGGGAAATTCATATTGATGACCAAACTCCTCCCCACCTTTCCACAACATATCCATGCCACATTTCCGAACAGAGTTTCACATTTGGGCTCATTATTTAACTTGTATGGCACCCAGGACATGAAACATGTTTCAATCTCTTTGGAAACGTCCATTCTTTGAAGAGAATACTAAGGTTTGCGCCTTCTCCCCAAAATAGCGGGAGAAGAAGGGGCAAACTCAAGATTTTTATGTTGTTTTTTTTTCATTGAAATTCGGTGGTCGCGACCCCAAACCCCCCTTCCTCGGTTCGGCGTTCTGAATTGTACACGGTTGCATGCTATGATGTTTTAGCTGCAAAACAAAACTTATCCGAAGTAGATTGCTCCCATAGTGCCTGCGGTATAACAATTTTCCTCCAAAAATGCAAATTACCTATTTTTCGTAAAAAAAAAATAATAATCACATTTTAGCTTATTATTCAACTTGTATGGCACCCAAGAACATTAAACATGTTTCATTCTCTAGAGAAATGTCCATTCTTTGAAAAGAATACTAAGGTTTGCGCCTTCTTCCCAAATAGCGAGAGAAGAGGGGGCAAACTCCAGATTTTTATGTTTTTTTCATTGAAATTCGGGGGTCGCGACCCCAAATCCCCCTTCCTTGGTTCAGCGTTCTGAATTGTACACGGTTACATGCTATGATGTTTTAGCTGCAAAACAAAACTTATCCGAAGTAGATTGCTCCCATAGTGCCTGAGTTATAACAATTTTCCTCCAAAAATGCAAATTACCTATTTTTCGTAAAAAATAAATAAATAATAATCACATTTTAGATTATTATTCAACTTGTATAGCACCCAAGAACATGAAACATGTTTCATTCTCTTGAGAAATGTCCATTCTTTGAAAAGAATACTAAAGTTCGCGCCTTCTTCCCAAATAGCGGGAGAAGAGGGGGCAAACTCCAGATTTATATGGGATTTTCATTGAAATTCCCGCCGAGAAGACCGGGCGAGAAAAATTTCTCTCTCTCTCTCTCTCTCTCTCCTCCTGCCATCACTGGTTTCTGGCGCCGTGGTTGAGTTGCGCATAAAAGGGGCCTAAAAGTTGAGGCCGAAACTTACGAACGAGATTTCCTGTTTCCTGTTCCCGTGCAGAGTTCCATAACGATATCTTTAAATAAATAAATAAATAAATAAAGTAAATGAAGACGAAATTCCCCGACTTTTTTTGACACCTCAAATTCCCTGACTTTTCCCGGTTTTCCAGGTCTGTCGCCACCCTGGAACTGGCATTGAGCACTCACACAACTACACTAATTTGTGTGTTTTTTCGATATTATTCTTAGTAAAGTATACTTGAAATTAAAAGTAAATGCTTATCTTTTGTTTGTTGTAACAAAAACTCTCCCCACTGGAAATTTTTGGTGGGGGCGATTTTTGAGGCCAAGATTGTTGGTGGGGGGAGATCCCCCCGTTCCCAGGATTGATTAATTCTATTCATAGGAAAAGAAGTATCTCAGTATCTGTATTAAAAATTTGGGGTATTATCCATGTATGTTACGGGGTGGGAAATAACCTTTTGCTAGGGGTCCACAGTAAAAAGTAACAATTAAGAAATTATGGTAATACCAAATGTTTACTACGACAATCGTGGTTACAAAAACAAAATTAAAAGTTAGTATGTCCACCATTTGCTTCTCTCACAGCACGAAGACGATCATGGTAGGAGCTCAGGAGATTCACAAACAGTCCGTATTCCATTCCATGTCACGGAGGACTTGTTCCAGATGTGCAAGGAGTGTTGGCCGGGAATAGCGGTCCGGTCCGCGTTCCACTATCATCAAGGACTCATATGCGTCCTTCAGAATAGCCCCAAAATGCTCCGCTGCATTCAGGTCCGGTGATGCACCCGGCCATTCAGAACTGCTGAAGAAGTCAATGCCACTTCGCCGAAGAAGGTCTTGGTTTTATCATTTGCCTTGAAGCAAGGTGCTTTGTCGTGAACGAACTTTTTCTTTTGTTTTTGTAACCACAATTATCGTAGTAAACATTTGGTATTACCATAATTTCTTAATTGTTGTTACTTTTTCCTGCAGACCCCTAGCAAAAGGTTATTTCCCACCCTGTACATTATCATTTTTAGTTTCGGTTTCATCTTGTAACTGTGATACACTGTTTGAACATTTGAGCCTTCGATCCTTTATATATTATGCAGTGGCGGCTTGTGACTTTTCACAGATGCATGGTACAAGTAGATGCTGTTTCTTACATTTACAACCCCCCCCCCTTACACACATACACTCACTTGGAACCGCTAGAGTATGCAGGGTTTTCTCCCGAGGGTTCTGGAATTGTAAAAGTCTGTATCACATAGCTGCTTTCTACGTATGGCCGGAATAAACTATAAAATATTTTGCAATCACCGATTTAAACCTTTATTTGAAAAGTTATTCAAAGACAAAAATGGTAATCGGAGATCATTTTAGGGGTGTTTGCATTTAACACTGTTTCTTTGTTTCAGAGTTCTTTGCTGCTTTCATCCGAAACTCAAAATTTGGAGACAAGATGTAGGCCCCATCAATTTCCTAGCCCCAGCCTCGCGTACGTCACTGCTTGGAACAACAGAGCACAACTGATTCTTTACAATGACTGCTCCATATGCCACGTGCATGACTGAACCGCGCGAAAAAAATTTGTGTCTTGATTCTGTAAAGCTATCCGCAAACTTTCTTCTTATACTGAGATGACAACACTTACCGTGCTGTGAATCTGTGTAGCACGCTAGCAGACGGATTTCTCGAGCTGATTGGTTCTGACCCTACCTCCCCTGCAGAACCGAGGGATATTCGGCATGCCGCGAGGTGGCGAAAACGTGCTATGATGCCAATAGCACGGTATTCGTTGTAGCTTAACAGCATGCGGAAAATACATAGCGTGCTGCAAATTTTTGAGTAAATTAATGTGAGAAGTTTAATTTCACTTCAGTATTTTATTAAACTTTTTCAATATATGAAATGTGTCCCTTTCTTTCTTTTCATTTTAGTAAACTGAGTAACGTGCTACAGCACGGTAGCAGGTATTCAGCAGCTGCCACTGATATTATGTGTATGATTCACGTGCACCTCTTTCTTCTCAACTATAAATTCGATAACCCTGCAAAATATCAAACTATTTCTCTTCGTGTGGTGTTTACTGTCTCCTCCTTCCGCCCTTCTGGCACCTTTTCTCATCCTATACCTGTGCTTTATATATATATTCATATTCTATTTTTGTGCATCATAAGTTTCAACAAGAGGTATTCTCACCCCTAGCAGGCAGCCTTGATTTGAACAGATGCACAGTCTGCCTAGTGACGGCACCAAGGGTGGCCATGGGCAAATACCCCTTGGACTGACCAGCCACCCCCACCCCACCCCCCAGCAAAGGAAAAAAAACTAAGTAAATAATGCTCTTCTAGAATTTTTCTATTGTATTTATGGGTGTATAAATTGTGACTGATCCCCAAAAAATATTCCAAGCTGCTTCTGCTTCCCAACTCATTTTTTAGTGCTGTCACTGTGTCTGTTGGAGGTGTTCTAAAAAATGTGTTGTTTTCCAACAGAAAGAAAAAAAGTCAGTGGCAATCACGAATTTGTGTTGTGTGGCTACACATATACATGACAATATCCCTACCTTTTTTTCAGAGGCTCATAGCATCAAATTCACATCTCCATGGGAAAAATGTGATTTACAAGAGTTGTTTGCTTCAATGTTCTCTACATGCTGTGGTTTGTCAGTGTTTTACCATGACATCCTGTATATATGGCTGTTCCATAAGTAAGTTGGATTTGACTAATCTTCTGTCATGGATCAAGTTTTATTGCTCTTCAATCATATCCACACGAATTCAATATTGTTGTAATACCTATAATCTACCGTCTCACATTTAGCAGCAAAGAACCTCCATATAGTAGTGTCTCGAAAATTCGAGGTGGATGGAACCGAGAATAACGTAGGAAAAATAAGAAGAGGCAAAAGAAAAAAAAACAATATAAAAAAACTACATGTAAAAAAAAATTGGATATACAATATTGTTATGAATATTGCTCAGTATTGCTGATGATAAACAAGATTGTGCTCAGTGGCGTGCCCAAGGAAAGGTTGGTAAGGGTTATAAATATGGAAAGGATTTCTAGGTCCATACCTATTTTTTTTTGCTACGTCCTAGACATATGTTATTTAGAGATCTTTACATTTCATGTACACAGCACTCCTATTCTGAAATTCTATAGGACCTAAAAATGCCTAAATGAACTATAAATTCCTATAAATGCATAAAAGCCCTATTTTGAGTTGAAAAATGCCATTTAAACCATTCGCTTAACTTTAAAAATAATGTTTATTAAGAACGACCCTTAATTTCCACCACCAAGGTTTGAGATGCTTGAATAATGCGGGCTGTTTTGGGATGGAATCCTAGCTACAAAATCTTGACTTGACCTACACTTTAAAGTTGGATCTTAACCACTATGTATGTACCTTCAATGGATATCGAACCTACGACCTCTTCGTTACAAGGCGACAGCATTAGCACTATGCCTTGGGGAGCCCCAAACTTGCTTTGTGAATCGGAAGCAGTTGCATTTATGAAGTTTGCACCAGTAACTTCCTGCGGCGTGGAGAGGTTCTCCATGAGTTGTAACGATCACATTGAAAGTTAATGGGATTGTTACAATCCAGAAGTATAAGTGCCAGTGGCGTGGCTTGACTTTTTCAAAAGTGTTACCAGCCATCAGACGTTATCATCTCCACCCCCCCCCAAAAAAAAAACATGCCTTTGATCTGGATTTTTTTTTTCTCAATCCGCTCAATGATTTATTTAGCCACAATCACTCCTAGAAAGAACTACCACTCATGAGAGAGTTACCGTGAAAATCCAGTGAATAGTATTCGAGCCTTGTGAACCATCTCTGTTTCTATGCAAAGAGGTGGAAAGGGGAAGAACCACACATTCCGGTCAGTTTGACGTTTCTGCGTTGAGCAGACGACAGAATTCTCCTCCTCCACCGATGGGAGGAAGTCCAGATGTACGTACTACTGTTGCCAAATTAGTTTTTTGGAGCAAGGTTTGTCCACATCACGAATCGCATCAAGTACTTATCTTTTCGTCTATTACTAAACGGTCTCAGTTGTAGTTAAATCCAGCTTTGGCTTTGCAGTCTAGCTCTTGTTCTTTCAGAGAAATAGTTTCCCCCTTTTAGGCGGGATATAGCTCTTTTCTGGAATCCAATGTGACAACACTTGCTGATCCTGTAGGCCGCAGCGGCAACAGGGCTCCTAAACAGGCATATGAATAACCCCCCCCCCTAGCACACTTGCCTCCAAGTCTTTCCCCGCTGTTCCCTTGCATTGGCGGGCACCCTTTCCTCTTGTTGCCTCTTGAGGGTAGCGGAACGGCCTGTCTCTTCCCTTTTGTCGGCTGCAGAAAAAATGTCCTCTGGAATATACACTCAACTGCAACACTGTCGGTTAACTTATTTAACAATGTTGTTATTTTATTGAGAAAAAAAACTTTTTAATTTCTTTACATTTTCCTGTTACCTGCGGTAACACTGGTTACATGCATGCCACGCCTCTGATAAGTGCCTATTCGCGAACGACTGGACAAACTTTACCATGGAGAACATCGAAAAGCATACGGTGGTGAGGTGTTTCAAAATATGATAAAGTTTTTACATTAAACAAATTGAATATTTTTTATAATCAAAGTATAGTATTCATTGCACTAAAAATAGTAACTTTTGTGTACAAATTGCATCTATAATCAGTTATTTCATAAAATTATTATTAATTAAAAATTATGTGTATTAATTTATTATAGCACCTAAAAGTTCTAAAATGGAGTTTATAAAGTTCTAAATCCCTCTTTTTTAGTACCTAAAAATTCGTTCTCTAGTTATAACCCCCATTTCCCTTGGCCCAGTATTCCTACAAAAAGAAACTCAAAGGCAGGAAAAGATGGTAAAATGAGGGCTAACTACTAAAAAAAAGTATACGTAACCCCTACCTTTCGAAAATCCTGGGCACGCCACTGATTGTGTTTATACTTTAATAAAATGGTCAAGTGTCATCTGCTCAAGGATGTTGCATCGTTTCCAAGCAGTGTCATTCTACCATCTGAATAACAGATTGTCCGTGGATACTGCCTCTGGATGTCCTACATAGTGCATTGCTGCCTCCGAGGCAGCGAAGGTTTTAAGTTCTCTTGCCTCGGATTATACAGAACATCAAATTATTGAAACTAGACATTTCAAGACACTACAGTATTCTCAGTTTTGCAAATTTTACAGGTAAATAGAAATGGATGATAAAAATTGCACTACAAAATTTATGTCATTATTGTGCAGCTGCAATGAAATTTACGTTGTGCAATGCCAGCATACTGAGTACACAAAGTGACTAATGCATAGAGTTTGGCAATATATCGTCCGGATGATATATTGCGATATTGGAAAAATAATAGTCCAGGCGATATCAACTAGACTAAATATCATCACAATATTTTGGCATATATATCGTGTCAGTGATATATCATTACAATATTTGGTGATATCATGTCAGCAATATATATCGTATTGGCAATATATCGTAAAAATATTTTAACAATATGTATCGTCATGATATTTGGCGATATATATCATGGAGACGATATTTTGTTGACGATATATCGCAATATCAAATTTCAGACACCATCCATACCTACTAATGAACCATTTTAGAGAAGGGAAAGGCAGCAACAAAAGAAGATCCTTACTCTGGAAGATCAATCCAGCCATGGGCACCTACAGATTGTAGGTCAAGTTTGGAGCATCAATGTCCTCGGTACATTGAAAATTATTCAACCTTGTCAAAACAGGAAATGTTGGAAACACAAGACCATGGTGTGTGTTCTTGGAAGTGTACACTGAGTTGGTTTCAAGAGGTTGGGGCATCACTACTATACGACGCACGCTTTTAGAAGCGATATCGGACGGGGCCACACAGAGGGTGTGCGTGGCGATCAGCCAATGGCAGGAGTGCAACGTTGTACAGTTAGGAGACTGCGGCGCGGAAGTTAAAAGCCGTGTTCTGTATTTTTCTTGCGCGCAAGAAATTTTCATAAAATTCGCCACGTTAAGGTTCATCATAAGATGGGGAAATACATTTTGAACCTGACTGTCCAAGTCCCATGAATTTCCGTCGCCTACAACCGGAGTTATCGATCCTTGAAGAAACAATGGAAACGTCACCTATCATTTCCTTCCGCCTGATTTTTTCGTTGCCACCGTGTTGACGCAGCTAAGTTGTTGTGTCTATGGAAAACTGTGGGTGTTAAATTTGCCTCGATATAAACAATGAACCCTTCATTGTTCTGGGCGTTCTCGAACATTGAAAGTCTGTGTCAGTTTGAGTTCAGCGTTTTATCGTAGCAAGGCCGGTGTAACATTATTCACTTATCTTTCACTCGTGCGCCACAAAGAACAGTTTGTGAAAAGATTAAATAGTGGTGTTCCGTGTGTTCTTTTTATTTTAAATAATGTCACTCTCAAAACCTAGCACCAGTAGTACAGGCTCCAAGGGTGCAAAATCTAATCATTATCCTCCAGGAGAGTGACTCGGAAATGAGTGAAATCAGTGACAAGGAGACCGAGGAAGACGACGAGAGCGGTGATGAATAAATAAATATCTTCAAGCTTCTTTCAGGTATGGGTTTCTCGTATATGCTACAGTGATATGATATTATAATCCTGTGTAGAAATATTCACTATATTATTTCACTGTACTCATATATACTGTGCATGTATTATCAAAATAATGGACACATCGCGGATTTTCTGTCCTTCCCTTGCGCTAGCAGTTAGTTTGGCAACAGCGCAGTAGCACTGGCTGGGTATTGGCCGAACTCATGTTCCTTCTAAAAGCGTGCGCCGTATAACTCTACTCTCAGTAGCTGAAAAAAAATTACACAGTTTACACTACATTTCTGGATACAATAAAACAATATATGTGGCATGTAACAATATGTTAAATATTTATCCTCATTATAAGTTCTTTAGCCTGTAAAAGTATGATAGAGGTTTAACTGTAAATAGCTTTGTCATAAATCTGTTCCTTAGATTTGTCCCCAAACTTAGGAATTACTTATCTCATTGCATAAAATTACGTTGTCAGAGATGATTTATTAAACAAGGGAGGGGTCACACTAACATGGCAATTGACATGTCACCACAAACAGATCAAGTTAACAAGTTGGTAGCTAGAAAGTTTCATTTCAGTGCAAAATCTCCCTTAGGATTCACAGGATTGGGTGAACAATTGTAAATATAAATACTTCTTTTGTTCACACAATATAAGTCCCACTTTCAAACGAAAATGGTGACACTTTTTTGCAATTTGATAGGTTTTTATTATTATTTCACATGAAAGGAATACAAGGAGCTTTATGCTTTCTCAACTTTTACTTTGAAAAGAAAAGAAGAAAAAAATGTTGTGGTCCAACAGCCCTTCGAGAGCCAAAGCTTGCCAAGCGATTTTCTTGATGATGCAGTTAGTGTCTGGTTTTATAGATGAAAGTCCACCATTAAACTCTGGACTGTTTTAACTAAAAGGTGAGAGCATTACTTAATGAGCTACATGAGAGCTCCTCGAGTTTTGTATGTTGTATTAATTTACAATGGGCAACAGACACCAAAAAATATTAGGTAAAGAGCATAATTCAGTTGCACACACTTTGTTTACCATAAGTAGTACAGCTGCTATCATTTTACAGAGAAGAGCACTAGGGTAAAACATCCAACCTACTTTTAAAGCTCAGAGTTACTAACAATCAAATACAAGCTGTCCACTACATCAAATGTTTTCTTTTAACCATTACACTTTAAACAGTTTAAATACACACCAGTCACTGAATAATTCCATTGTTTAACCTGTACTACCATGCCATAGCACATATTAAATTTGCTAAAATGGAAAGAAAGAAAAGGACAAATTTAATTGATTTAAGAAGTCCAATAAAACACTGAAGTTAAATGACACTCTCAGGTCAAGGGGTTTAAAAATTCCCCAGCATGCTATGTATTGTCGACACACTGCTAAGCTATAATGGATACTATGTGATTGGCATCATTGAACGTTTTCGGCAGTACACCACCCACCTCCTTCATGACTCTCAGTTCTTGCAAGGGATGTTGGGTCTTGGCTCTGGAATATCATCTGCTAACAGGTTGCACACAAATGCAGCACGGTAAGTGTTGTCATCTCAGGATAAGAAGAAAGTTTGCATCACACCTATCATTTATGTTGAACAACTTCTTCTAATGTCATTTCCACATGTTTCATAGGTTATTAGTGCATATTTGTAATGTGTTTCATATATTAGTATTAAAAAAAGTTAGAACACGAATTGACCATATTGCTTATCCATTAATCTATTTTGGTGGTACCTTGTAAAGATTGCAACTATGAAACTACATGAATACATGCATTTCTGGCTTCCAAAAGTACTTTCAACTAACTAAATGTATATTTGAATATTTTCATTTGATTTAAATTACGTCCTTTTTAATGGTAGAAATCTAGTCCCTAATATTTGCACAGCACTTCGGTGATTAGGAGCAAACAAACATCAACATTCCAATCGGCTTCAGACTCGAAAATTTTTCACGACGTTCATTGTGTTAGCTGCATAGCATGTGAAGCAGTCATTGTTTGTGAAGGATTAGTTGCGCTTTATTGTTCCAATCACTGGCATACACAAGGAGAAAGCGGTAGAAGAACTGGGAAACTCAAAATAACCTACGGTTACCATTTTTGTCTTTCAATAACTTAAAAGAAACTAGAAAGCAGCTATTTTACCTCAAAATCTATCACTTTTGGGGTAACAAAAGGGAAATCATCATTTGCTAATTCTTTAAAATACCATTGAAACTCACTGATGTTACAACACTTCCAAATTTATTTCATTTACACAATTAGCAAACATGAACTTCATAACTTCACACTACAAATGCTGCTTGTATTATGACAAATGAGTAAGGAATGATGATGAAGATGTGATTAGTGTTCATGAAAATGAAGAAACACGATGTATACATGAAGTTAAATTATCACAGCTGCACTTGTTATGAAAGTAACACCAATGGCGAGTACTATCTCTTCTCAGTGAGAAACTCCTTTCCATACTTTTTACTCAGATCCCTCACAAATTCACTCTTCAAGATTTTCAGACACCTGGAAGTTAAAACAAAGTGTTAATTAACTACACTTTACTAAAAAGGATCGGAAACAAATACATAAAAAACACTTCACTTCTGGCACACATTATTTTCTTTTTGCATAATATGTACCCGGTGTATAATAAAACAATATAAGGGCTTAACCTTTAGGGGGAAATGGTTGATTTTTTGACTGTGCCAGAATTTCTGTTGAGGATGGATGGTCAATATACAGACAGAATTACAACGCAGCAATTAACATGCCATTTCTTGAAAACTACACACAATATTTCAGTTCTGTCTCTTTTGTTCAGTAGTATACATATGAAGGTATGAGATACTCGAATTACAAAAAATATACAGTATATCTATTGATACCATTATTAACAAGGGAGATTAAAATGTCCATTACCCCATCTTTGAAGCCTATCTAGATGTGTGACGCTCTGTCCACTAAAGGTTAAATATATTTAGTAGTTTCCCAATGAAAAATAAACACCAAGTTCTTTTGATGACCTATGTTGTAAATATAGTATTATGTTCACTTCCCATATTTTCAATGCTAACTATTATTATGTCCCACTATAAAAGCTAAGGTTGCTTCCTTTTGCTATGTCCTGCTTTTTCTCTTTTCTATTGATTCCTAACATAAACACGCATACTCTTGACATTTCTCATCAATTTCAATTGAGCTGTATAGTTATAAACGCTAGAACATTTTATTTACTACATCAATTTGTTATTAAATAATTTTAGATTCATTTTTGCAATTATTAGAGTATTCTTGTTACTTAGCATTGTTTTTCTGCCACTTTTGGCTAATTGCATTAGTGAGATTGAGACATAATTGGGTGAAATGACAAAGGGACAGCACTCACAAAAAAAAACCCATGCCCAGCCCAGAGGCTCGAAACTGGGAGATTGTGAGTGGATCACTCAATGTGCTTCGCTACCGAGCTGACTGGAGTTATTGTTGGAGTTTTAGAGTAATTCATGTTTAAAGAAGTCGTTTTTGACTTCACGTTTTCCCACAGAATTAAACAGTGTTCTATATCATCATCACCCTTCGCTGTTTCCTGCCTCTGGCTGGGTTGGCATACAAGTCAAGCCTCTCCATTTTCTTCTGGTCTTCTACCACTCCTCTCTTTCCAAGGTGTTCCAAACTTGTCCTCTTCCCTTAACACTCTCCACTATCTGCTCTTTCCACCGACATCTTGGTTTCCCCCTTGGCCATATTCCCACTCCTTTTGCTATATAAGCTCTTACTGGTAGTCTTTCTGCATCCATCCTCTTCATGTGTCCAAACCATCTCATCTGTGCCTGATCTATTCTGTCCTGGAGCTTCACCACCCACACTATCTGTCGGATCTCCTCATTCCTTATTCAGGGTGTCTACCAAAATAACAAATCCAAAATTCTGACTTTTTTTCCCCCATTTTCTTAACATGTATTTTGTAAGATCTGCCCTGGATCGTACTTGGTTGATGAGTCTATTGTGTCTCGGCTTCACACTCAGTATCCCTTCGGGTCTTGAAATTCCTCGTCCCAAGGTTTGGGTAATCCAGCTGCTTCAGTTCTAGGTGTAAGGTCCATCGTAATCCTGGGTCAAAGGCTCTCAATACACTTATAGATCTTGACCAAAATCCTACAAGTAGTCGACATCCCACTAGGTTCTGTCGATATCTGGTTAAGTAACCAACTTCCTTTTCTCTCCCAACCTCTGACCAGAGAGCTGAAGATTCTTCCGTGACCACGGAATAAGAAAAGGTGTATCCTGACCAGGGTTACAAACGTTGACTACCAACAGTCTATTGGCCGATCCCAAATTCCGGCATATCTCAGGGCAATCACAACTCTCTCAATTATGACACAAAAATAATGATTACAACTATACACAAATAAAATTTGGTACAATTATTTACATTTATATATCAACATATTTTTCTTGAGAATAAATATTGAGTTGAGTCACATAGTGATTCGGAACCAGTCTCGATTAGCTTATTTGTGCATAAAATGGACTCAAAATAAAAACTGGGAAAGACACCTGTAGGATGGGATCATCCTGCTCCTCCATTCCCCATGCTGCTCATCGTCATTCATCATTCTTCCTCATTCTCACAATTAGCCAAAAGTGACAGAAAGTGACTATAGATAAGAGAATTACTAAATAAAATATTCATATTCACTGTTATGGTTAGCGAAAGTAACAGAAAACCGAAACAGATATATATTGAGGAAACTGATGTGTAAATCCAAGTGTTCTAAACACATTGTAATTTGAAAATTTGTGAACAAATATTATGACAAAAATAATTGTAATTCCAGAAAGTGTATGTCTATCGTTCTTGTAACAATAATTTCTTGCTGGTGAGATCCTATGTCCTGACAAATGTCAATTCCAGAGGCGAAGATATAGTACAAGCAATGCAAGCACTGCTTGCATAATTCGAATATCATTTAATGTACTTAATGTTCTAACCGTATTTAGTTTCCATCGCACTCGATTTCGCGAAAAAATGCGGCCGCAAACTCCCCCAGCAGCTCTGTAGCAAGCACCAGCCTCAATGCTTGCAGCCGTTCTGCGGGAAAATAAGGCCTCCGAAGGAGTCACATGGCGAAGCGTGAAATTCTGGTGGAACCCGTCCACAAAGCTTCTACAAAAAGCTGTGCTTTCCGAGCTTGCGTGATTCCCGAAAATAGCCGAGTTCAACCGAAAGCAGAAGGATTCATCTATGGGTACGTTGCCAGAAAAAACTAGTAACGAATATTTGTCTTCATGAACACGTAAACAAGATCGCAAATATAATAATAATTGTTAGTCATAAAATAACTAAAAGAAGTTATTATCACTGTTCTAAATTCCATATATATCATATTATATTACAAATTATTTTAGATTTCGCGAAATGTAAAATGCGTAAAAAAAGTTGACATTGGGAGTTGGGGCAGTGGAATTTCTGCACCCCCGTGAAGAGTTTTCTCAGGGAGGGAGGGAAGATTGGATGGACCTTGGTCCTGCACCCTGCTTCCTGGTCGGTCAAGCTCAAATTACGCCAGAAGTGTTGACCGCTACCAGTGTTTGCAACTGCCAAATTATTTACGCAGTAATTCAAGTGAGCTCTTTCACAAATTTTACAATCAATAAATTGACTGCTTTTGAATAAAACTTGGGGTGAAAATAAAGCTATCTGAGAAAGAACTATCTACTGATATTTGTACATGGCATATTAGTAAATCGTATACATTCTGCATATTATGAGCACAAGAATATGTTTTAATGATTGATTGATTGATTTGTTGTTTTAAGTCCACTTTATGCACAGTAAGGCTAATCGGGACTGGACCTACAGTTTAAAATGGGATCTGAAACACTTGTGCCTCCACCGGGTATCGAACCCGGAACCCCTTGATTACAAGGCGACGACACTACCACTGCGCCATCGGGGAGGCCCGAATATGTTTTAAGTTCTATTATTATGATGCAAGTTGTGTTCCCAGGGTCTTTTTACGGTCCCCATTTTGTCATCTTTTCCTTCCTTTGACGTTTTTTCTTAGATATACTGGGCCAAAAGGGGGTTATGTCTACCATCCACCCCCCCCTTCGCCCCGGGCACGCCATTGAATGACACTTTATTACTTAAATATTAATGTACATACTCGTTCTGCTGAAATGATTCTGATTCCTCCGCATAATTTTTATCTCCAAACTGATATATCTTTCCTTTGTGACGGATAAAATTAAGGAAATAGGTTGGTATCACTTTCTGTTGTTTCAGAGATTTTCAAAGTGATCTTGTGTGGATGCTTGCATTTGCAGTTGTGGAAAGCGCGTGGGATAGTGTGAGTGTTTGTTGCTTCGTGTTTTGTGCTGTGAATTTATCGGAATGAACGCGTATTTAGGAATGGTTGATGTGAAGTGCAGGTGTATTATTGAGCAATTGAAAATTGCTTCGTTTAGCTCGAGAGAGATAAGTGTTAAAATGAAAATCGTGGAAAGGGGTCGACCAACACCAAGAGTTTGAAATTTATTGTGGTGAGTACATCGTCTATGCATGTGTTTCTTTGCTTTGAAATGAATTTTTTATTGTTTGTGTTTAACTTTTTATTTAGTGTTTAAGTTACTCCAATGCGGTTTTTAGGGTGCCCAAAAATACTAAATTACATCATGCAACGTAAAATAAACAAATGATTCCCATTTTTTTTTTATCTAAATCGGTTTGGTCACCGTTTGACCATATTAAATAATAATGAACAAATAAAGGTACTAATAAGTAAGTAAGAAATTCCGTCTCCCTTTAGTCGTATGCGGAAAGTTCGCATATGCAAAACGTTTAATATCATATGAATAACGTTACCTGGATTTTTTTTAAAAAGTAAATGTGACGTTTGCGGATCATATGGTTTATTTTTAGTACAGTCACTTTATTACGATATTTTGACAAATCCAGCGACTGGGTAAATGAGGCTATAAACCTTGAATCTTTCCCCTCGGCATGTCGTTGTACTACATGTTTTGTTGTACTGAAACATTGCTTGCCTCCTTCGTAAGACTACGCTTCGCTACTGGTCAATTCTGTTAACATACTGAACCATTGATTGCTGGCACTATTGCTGTCATTCTAGTGGAAAATGGATCCCTCCTTTTTCCACTGCAAACTGTGTTTTACACAGTAATTAATGACATTTTGCCGCCTCTTACACTAGGGATATCCACAGGATTTGTCCCCGGGTGGCACAAATGAGGCATTTTTTTTCAGTGGTGCCACAAACGAGGCACAATTCTCCTCAAAATAGTGATGCAGCTCAACAAACATAGCTGTTAGCCAGAATATATACATATATGTCAGTTAGTATTCTGAATATTATAATTATTCAGATACTAATGAAATAAATTACGTCGGTATCTATAATCTATGATCAAGATTTATTTAATCTAGATTATCCGTATTTCCATGTTCATAATAGACTTTGTCTTTGGGTCATTCCATGGCAAATCACCAAAATGGTAGTCACCACTACATCTCCAATTTTAATAAAATTTTGCACAAATGTATGTCTGAGGGTACTATGGAAAACTCAAATTATTTATGTCTACGGTCATTTTTGGGCTACTGGACTGATTAAAGTTACCATCTCAGTGTGACGTGGTAACATACAGCGCAAAGGTACGAGATAAATGCTTGTAGCGTAACGAAAAGAAATGACATATGATTTCTAGTTGTTGTATTATGTAAAGGAAATATATACAATGAAAAAAGTTGAGTTTGGTGACAACTATATTCATTTGTGGATGTCTTTTTCATAACCGAAAAAGCAACTTCCCACACATATATGTGGTATATATGTCATATTTTAAAGTGGAAGGAAATAAAGTGCAATCTTCATAGTTCTCACAAGAACAGTTCCCAAAGTGTGGGGTCTCCACACTAAAAAGGAAGACTGCTATATATTTCCTTCTTGCTTAAAAAGTGTGTCGTGTATGTTAAAAATATGAAAAAGCTAAAAAAGCACTCTTTTTGGGTGCAAAGTTCCATATGAGGGAAAGATATCAAGAAGAAATGAGTGGCAGTAAAATATTGTACTATTCCAACATGTTCCTCAGGAGAAATTTCATGATTGCACTCTGAACCATTTTCATAGAATACTGAATTATGTGTACTGCCGTTCTGCTAATATCTGCTTTCCCATATAATGCATAATTGAGTTTTCCTTTCAAATATTTCAAGTTGATGTACCTCGACCCATGTACTCACACCTGTAAAAGAGTATATTCCAAAACAAAAAAGTTAATGCAAATTGTGAAACATTTATGCATTTTGATACTCATTTGTTTTCCCGCCAAATCTATTGTGTGATATGAGGCTGGCTTCTGGTGGTGTACCGTAATATTTTGGTGAAAGCAGTGGTGTTTTTCGATTATTTAGTGTGAATAACAGTAAGACTTGTTAACAAACTGTACTTAGAGACAGGAAGACATTCATTCTGTGTGTGATAACTCAAAGTGAAATAAACACAGGAATGGCAATGCCTCAGGGCTGTGAGCCACATGAACCCTCAGTGCAGTGCAGTGTAGGCTTGAAGACAGACAGTGCTTGTCACCTTCATCACTGAATGGGGATACCATTAATGCTTGCCACAAGTTTTATGAGAATGATGAAAACAGCCGAATACGTGCAGGAAAGAAAGACATCATTTCTGTGAAGGTTGACGGAGGAAGGGTGCATAAACAAAAGCATCTGGTAATGTGCAATTTAAAAGAGTTGTATGCATTGTTTAAAAATGAACATCCAAACTTGCAAGTGTGGTTCTCAAAATTTGCTGAATTACATCCAAAATGGTGTGTTCTTCCAGGAGCAGGTGGAACTCATAGTGTGTGTGTATGCATCATACACCAGAATATGAAGCTCATGCTGCACTCTGTTCAACCCCATGTCAAACTTCTTACTATAATGGAAAAATGTGTTTGTGATATATCAAATATGGAGTGTACGAGTATGTTTGGTGAATGTACAAACTGCCCAGGAAGCTACGAAGTGGAGGAGTACCTAGAAAATGTGCATGCAGAACATTAGGAAATGACATACAAACAGTGGGTCACTACAGACAGGAACACACTCACATCAGTCGTACAAACAACAGAAGAACTCATTGCTACCTTCCTTGAAAGAATTCCAGCATTAACCAGACACCATTTTATTACCTCTGCACAAAGCCACGTTCTGTCAACAAGGAAATCCTTTGTTACAAACAGTATTTGTTTTTGTTTCTTTTTGTGTTTGTGTATGATTGTGTATGCTTGGGATTTCTTCCATGGTTCTGTGTAGTTTAAAAGAGCCAATAAGATTTGAACTTTAAGCCTTCCCCCTTGCGACGAGGGAGGAAGTATAAATATGGCTCTGGCAGAGGAAAGGAGAGAGAGTGTTTATGAACCGGATAGCAGAAGGGAGAGTGATCTTCGGTCTCCAGTGGCCTCCCATGAGAAAGAGCATCCCGAGGCAGTTCTGCCGATGCTTAGCTCCCACTTGGCAGTTCTGCCGTGGGGCTCAAGTTAGAGGAATGTAAATAAGAGATTTATTGGAAGAATCCGAGCCTTGTTTTGTTGAATTGTAAATAAATGTATAAAGCCCATTTCTGCGAGTTTTCAGCAATCACCCTGCAACATTAATTCAGTAAGTTCTTGCCTGTGATTGATTCTTTGGTTCTGAGCGCTCTGGTGAGGAACGGGATGGGAACCCAGGACTAACGAGCCTATTTAGTTGTTTATTTGGGTTTTTCCTACCAGAAGCGACCCGGTAAGGGTGGAGTGTTGCGGAACAGAGAATTATTGGGGGCTCGTCCTGGATTTTTTGTGTGAAAGGACACAGGCAAAGAAAGGGAAACTGAATAACGGTTGCTGTAAAATGGTCAAAATGTTGACAAGGGCTCAGTCTGAGTTGTCCTCCGTTAATGGGGAAACGAGTTCGATGCCAACAATGGGTACAGACAATAATGCAAGAGTAACAAACAGGCTGAGGATTCTTCCAAAAGACATTAGAGTACAGCTACCGACTTTTAATGGAGAAACAAAAGGGATGGAAGTTTATAGCTTTTGGATGAACTGGATCTTTTGGGCATAAATGAAGAGGAATTATTGCTTTATCACCTTCCGTTAGCGTTGAAAGGAGAGGTAAAGGAGTTCTTTCATTTTGCAAGCCCGTTTGAAGGATATGTGCAATTCAGGGATTTGTTGCTCAAGAATTTTCATGGGTTGGATCACGAATGAGAATTAGAGCGATTCTTGGATTCTCGCTTTCAGCTAAAGAACGAATCATTGGCAGTCTATATTTGCAAGATAGATAGATGGTTTGAGAGGGCAAAATCCACCGCTACAGTCGAAGAGAAGGTTAATTTTATTCGGCGTAAATGTAACCCTGTGTATCGTGAGAGATTAAGATGTCAGAATTTCAATAGCATGAAAGAGCTTCACGCGTATGCTTTGAATCTGCAGGGAGAGATGTTGGAAAACACTACGTTTCATCAGTATGAAACAGAACAGGAAGAAATCATTAACTTTGCCTTGAGAGGCGCCACACCTCCTCAGTCCGAGTGACTGGTACCCGTTAGATGGGCGAGTAGCACCACAGGGGGGAGGGGGAGGATCTGTTACGTATTTTGGACCCTGCGAAATATTCTAGCTTAGGGAAGGAAACCCCTGCTGTTTCGAGGGAGACAAAAGCGACTACTGACCACCCAAGAATGTCTGGCAAAGAATGCAAGTGTTACGTTTCTCAATCAACTGCACATCTGGCAAGTTTTCACTGAGCTGCAAAGAAAGAGAACGTTTCGGAGTCAAAAGAACGTCATGGACAGGGCGTGACAGTGAGCCGCACCTGTAATTCGACAATAAAGATGTCAAATAGTAAAATTCAGGAACCTTTCATTTTTGGAGAAATAAATGGAATTCAGATCCATATGTATATGGATACCCGCGCTAATATATCCTGCATGAGTTAGTCTTTATTTTGGAAATTGGAAGAAAAGGGGGCAAAATTACGTCATAGTAAGCTGAATGTACAGTTAGCTGAAGGGAAAACAACAATTGTGGGACACGTTTTTTTCAATGTTACTTTCTATGGTCAACGGGTCCAAGAAAAATTCTTTGTTTTGGAGAATCCCCAGCATGACCTGATCGCCGGAAGAAGTTTTATGGCGAGGGCGAAGATTTTAATTGCACCTGCGTTGAACGGTTGGGCATTTCTGAATGAAAGGGACGATATTATTCCTTTTGACACAATTGGGAAGAAAGAGAAGAAAACTAGTAACCTCCTGTCTTCCACTGTCATTCACGTAGAAGAGAACTGTGACAAAGAACTGTTGCAAACCCACAGAGGCGAAAAAGTCAGGAAAAAGAAAAGGTTGTTGCCGAGGAAAGCAAAAGAAAAAGCGGATCATATTCCGATTAGTGACCTGAAGGATGAAGGTTGTCTCCCTTTTGAACGCCCGGATGGTGGATATAAATATCACCACGAATTCGAGAAGGATATGAATGAGAAATTCAGCAAGTTCCAGGAAAAGAGGAAGAGAAAGAAGCCTACTTGCTTGGGAAGAGAGGACTCTGGATCGAGTCCCAGTCCTTCGGCTGCGCAGGGAACAGAACGAGAGAAAGTAACCTTAATTAAGGAGGATGTAATGACACTAGCTAATTCGGAGGAGGATGGACGGAACAGCGAAGATGAAGAATTGTATTGCTCTGTTTTCTTTAGTCTTTTGAGAGAGAACCCTGACACTGCTTCTGTTGAACTCCTTGGAGATATAATACCTGAACCTAGGGGCGAAATTGACGATTTCACTCAATCAGCAATAGAACCTAATGCAAGCAACTTGGAAGTAAACAAAATAACAACCAGCAATATCAACTTGGAAGATAAGCGATTATGGGCAAGAGAGCAACAGAAGGACCCATATTTGTCTTTGTTAATTGGAAAGGAAGTTCAATTGGATGAGAAATTGAACAAGAAAGTTTTCGATTTTCATCTAAGCACTTCTTACCTGGATGGAGATGGGATTCTCTACAGAAACATAGAAGAAGGAAAGGGGATGTTTCCCGTGTTTGGACAGCAGCAAAAGATTTGGACACCGGATTCCTTGAAACCGGAAGTGCTGCAAATATCCCATGACGAACTTCACGCCGCACATCCAGGGGCAGCTAAGACTCTGTTCAAGATTTTGGAACAGTTTACTTGGAAAAATGTTTTCTCTGATGTTAGAGATTACTGCAGATCATGCCTGACTTGTTTGAGATACAATCCAGATTCATCTAAAAGATGGGATTCATGAGAAGTCGCAATCAGCCACGCCAAGGAGTGAAATTGTACGGAGATTTGTTTGGACCATTTCCGACCAGCTCTAGGGGGCGTTATCGCTATGTATTTCTCATTGAAGATTCTTTCACGAGACACATATTCTTGGCACCCTTGACAACAGTGATGGCTAGGACAATTTCCAATGCATTACTGAAATATTGTCACCTTTTCGGCTTTCCATCGATATTTACCAGTGATAATCAAAGTGTGTTTCGTAGCCGCCTGTTTCATCAAGTACTGAAAACCATAAACTGCAAACCCGTCTACATTACTCCATATCGCCCACAAGCAGATCTCGCAGAAGCAGCAATTAAGACAGTTACGAGAGCGATAGCCAAGTTTTGCATGGAACACAGCAAGTGGTCAGAAGACTTAGATTCGATTGCATTCGCAGCAGGCGCGGCTCGTGCATTATTTACCGGGGGGTTCACTGAAGTCATGTGACATATATTCAGTTTCCGCAAAATAAACTTCCTTCGCCTAACAAAAGGATGGGGGCGGGCTTAAAAGATTTGTCCAGAATTTTTTTTATATGGGAGTATAAGGTTTTGTATTAGGGGTGTGCGAATAAATTTAGGGCTGAAACTACAATAAATTGTGCCTTTATGAAAAAAGTTGAGTTTTGTTGGAATGGACGTCCTCAAGTAGGGGCAAGTAATATATTTTTTCCTCAGGAGGAGCAAAAAACACTCCTTCAGTCTGAAGTTACTGCAACGCTTTTATAATAATTACCAAAAATTACTGTGACTGAAATTAAATTATATGCGTGTAATATATAATTTTTGGTTTACATTCAATTTCCATGGTGAGCGGCCCCCTTTTCCCCTTCCGGACGTCCATGCTGACTAATCAGAACTGGTCCTACATTTGTTAAAGGGAAATGGCAACTAATGGCATGCGCATACTAGAAATCGAACCTGAGACCCTTTCATTGATACAAGATAGCTTTGTTCGAATTTGGGGCTGGTCGACCAGCACACGCTTTTTTTCAGTGGACAAGGAAGTTCGTTTACGTTAATTACGTGCATTTCTATCGGTCATTTCTTACCTGCGCGGACAGCAACGCCTACACTGCATCATGTGACATAACCTAGGTAAAGTCCATCCCTCGCTTCACTCGCAGCATCACTTAATACTTTCCAACAAGTATCCAAGCACTTCAAAAACTAACAAACTTGAGACGATTGACACCGAGCGACAGCGAGTCACGTCTTCGCGCCATTCTTTCTCTCTCGCGAACCCGAAGTGTTTCCACCTTTAAGGAAAAACCTCTGAATGCATGCACGAGCTATTTTGGTAATGTATCTCCTTTATTTTAATTCATCGCATCTAATTCCAGCTTTTATTTGTTTCCACTCATCCATCTCTGCCACAATTTTGCATTTATTCCAAGAAGTTCAGTACAAAAATGATACAAAGAGAATATTGAATATGTAATGTGTGCGCTTCAAACTTGATCCGCACACAGCAACACTGGAAGGGAGGAAGCAGCGAGATCGCAGCCTTGTCCCGCGCCTTCTGCGAGAGAACGAACTGCGCATGACCGTTGGGTTGAACATAGGTTCTGCAAATCTCACCTCCCATGTATTTTGTCCTATACCCTCCTCGAGCATCTGCTCCCGCACGAAGCTTTCACAATGGCAAGAGCTGTCCTGTGGGGGTTCAACTGAGGGTCTGTATCAGGGCGGCCGAATCGCGGTTTCTTCTTCTCAGCAAAAGAGTTCACCGTATTACGGGCACAAATACATGACTTATTGTGTAGAATTTTTAGCGAAATAATGTGAAAATGTAAAGACATTGTTTATTGTTCATTCTCGAGGTGATTATCGTATATTACTGGGGGTTCACTGATCCTGTGCGCTATAGGGCCAACCGCACCTGATTCGCAGTGAACAACCAGGTGAAAAGATGCCCGAAGTGTGACGTACGGTTTCTGGTGGAAACGAAAGGTGTCGGGATGAATGGTCAGCTGACCCTGAGACACCCCATGGAGCTTTGGGGGAAACAGCTGGGTAGACCATAACAAACCAGTCTTCTCTCCTTTGCCGCATCCCTTAGAAAATAGTTTTCTTTGAAGGGAGAGTTCTAATTGAAATCTCCATTAGTTAAAAGATTAATTTTATTCGGAGGCACATATTTACTCGCGAGTGTTTGCACTTTCTATAGTAATTAAGCAGAGAAGTGCTGGGAATCCACATGCTGGATGTTACTCCTACCCTAGGAGTAGATGGGAAGAACCTCACAAGAAGGAAGCAGCCTGGAAGAGGACATCCTTGCCATGGATGTCAAACAGTCCACACCTGGAAATGGACTTCACGACGATGAATGAGGATATCACCCGTTCCAGAGATCACAGGATGCATTGAGGAACATTCGTATAAGTGAAGTGGACGGTGTTAGTGTTATTTTTTAATTTCAGGAAACCTCACCAGGGCATTTGATTCTCAGACTTACCTGGGTAAGCCCTTTTTTTTTTTTCCGGTGAGGGGAGTATAATACTGTTACAAACAGTATTTGTTTTTGTTTCTTTTTGTGTTTGTGTATGATTGTGTATGCTTGGGTTTCTTCCATGGTTCTGTGTAGTTTAAAAGAGCCAATAAGATTTGAACTTTAAGCCCTCCCCACACAGGAGAGAGTGTGTTTATGAACCGGATAGCAGAAGGGAGAGTAATCTTCGGTCTCCAGTGGCCTCCCATGAGAAAGAGCATCCCAAGGCAGTTCTACCGATGCTTAGCTTCCACTTGGCAGTTCTGCCGTGGGGCTCAAGTTAGAGGAATGTAAATAAGAGAATTATTGGAAGAATCCGAGCCTTGTTTTGTTGAATTGTAAATAAATGTATAAAGCCCATTTCTGCGAGTTTTCAGCAATCACCCTGCAACATTAATTCAGTAAGTTCTTGCCTGTGATTGATTCTTTGGTTCTGAGCGCTCTGGTGAGGAATGGAATGGGAACCCTGGACTAACGAGCCTATTTAGTTGTTTATTTGGGTTTTTCCTGCCAGAAGCGACCCGGTAAGGGTGGAGTGTTGCGGAACACCTTCTAGTAGATTTCTCAGAGAATTATGCTTTTGTAGCCCAAGATGCTGTGCAAGGATTTCACTGGGAAAATTCTCAAGCCACACTTCATTCTTTTGTTGCCTATGTGTGGAATGAATCATCTGTTAGTACAGTTTCTCTGTGTGCTGTAAGTGATCACCTGATTCATGACACAGCATTTTTTTATTCCTTTCAACAAGAAGTTCTCTCAATGCTCAGAAACAGATTCCCAGCTATACGGAAAATTGTGTATTTCAGTGATGGATCTTCTGCACAATACAAGAACAGGAAAAATTTTATAAATCTCTGTCATCATGAGAAGGATTTCGGTTTGAAAGCAGAGTGGCACTTTTTTGCTAGTTGCCATGGGAAGGGACCTTCTGATAGTGTACGTGCCACAGTAAAACGGTTGGCAACTAGGGCAAGCATACAAAGACCATACAACAATCATATTCTAACTCCTATGTGAATTTGCATCTACAATCAAGAACATTCAGGTTTTCTATGCCAGTTCTAAGGAAATTGAACAGCAAACAGACAAGTTAAAGCCACGATTTGCTCAAGCAACTCGCATTGAAGGAACAAGAAGTCTCCATTGTTTCATACCACTAAACAAAACACACATGCTTACATCTCACATATCCAGCATGACTACAAGAACTGAAGTTAGTGTGATATGTAAAGAAGTTTCCAATGTGCCGGTAACACAAGGTAAAATAATGCTACACAGTTCATCATACGTTGCTTGTGTGTATAATTCGCAGTGGTAATTGGGGATCATTACAGAAGTGTCTCATGACAAATGGCCGAGCAAGGAAGATTCATGTTGGCTTCCCCACACTGACATTTTGCTCAGGATTTCACCACCTGGCAAGGTTACTGGGAGAACCTATACTCTGGATTCAGCAACTGTGCAACATATTCACACTGCATTTGCAACATACAAATGAGCTGTTTTCAGTGAACTAAATTGATAACCATCACTGTCAATGTAACATTATATTCCACATTGCAACTCTCTGATTGATCCCTTGAAATTACTTTCCACTTACAACTTCCAGTTGACTTGGGATATGATTATTGGAAACTTCCGTATTATGGACATTCTACACTGCACGCATTTCGTATGTCTGCAACAGATACCAAATGAGGCAGAGTGCAATTTTCATATTTCCTGTAAATAATACCAAAGTTCAGGTGTTTCCAATTATACCACCTGCATAGTGTTGCCACCTTTCCCATTACAAGATTTTAACTCCTGAAATAGCCTCACTTTTCACTTTCTTTCCCATACATACTGCAAAAAGTGTCTGTAATTTATAACCAGAAACATTAAACAGCAATATGAGTGTGTGTGCTGATGAATCATACATAGAAGTCATACTATGACAAATATAAAGACTTTAGCTGATTTCCTCAGTAGGGGGGAAGTTAATAAACTTACCTGATTTTCTGCCGCACATCTTAACGACAATAAATTTCAACCACTTGCTGGGCATACACATAAAAAGGTGAGGCAAAATCTACATTTCGTTACAACCAAGTATACTTTACTTTGTACAATAAAGCAAAAACATACTTCCTATCTCAGTTCGTTGTTTCTTAACAATTATGTGAAAATGTCGGTGTCTTGTACTTTTTTGAAGGATCACATTATTTAGAGGCACCCTGTAGAATATGTATTATGTTTTGAAACGAGATAGTTCACACAATGATATTTCCTTACTAACTCTATACGTGCACAAAAGCTTGTTACAATCTGTTACTATGAGGCAACCCGTTTCTGGACAATTCTGGTGACTTCACATGGAATGACCCCTTTATGAATCTTCTACAAAAGTAAGCGTTATTGTTGAATTATTTTTAACACTGTTGCCACATTCAAAAATTACCTCAAAATGCTGAGAAGAAATGTAGCTGTAGTGAAATTTTCGCTACAACTACAGGAATTTTGTAGCTTCGCTACCGCTACAAATTTTGGAGCTAGCTACAATAGCACCGCTACAAGAAGCACACTACTGCCGACCACTGCATATAAGGATGTAATTCTTAAGAAATAAATTGAAAAACTTAAGAAATAAATTGAAAAAATTCTTAACCACAACTCATTTAAATTTTAGATTTCCAAATATTCAATTTTATCAAATACCAGTTCAGGTATATAACAATGTAAATTCACTATACTGTAAACCATAGCAAAAATTCTTGACCACAAGCATAATTTCTTGACTTTCTTGACCTACCTCTTCATTTCTTGACTTTCTTGACTGGTAGACATCCTGTTATTCTATCCCTTTTAGTCTTTCCCAATATACTCCTTAAAAACCATAACAGTTGCACTTGTTATGAAAGTAACACCAATGGCGTGTAATTAGGGATAATTCAGACTGCAGAAAGTGTGGTGGGGGAATAAACTATAAATTTCATGTTTAGAAGTTTATTTTGTACCTTGAACTTGATTTCGCAGCATATTAACCTTTTGGTGCCAAGGCCATTTTCACATGTAACCCCCTTGATGCCCAAACCGATTTTGAGCAAAATGCAGAGTTTCAATTAAATGAGTGTAGATCGGAGGCTAATTGCCCTAGAGAGATGAGTGATATACCGTTGTACGCGGAATGAACCAGAGATTCAGACTATATAAAATTTAAGCAAATTCGGCATATATGTGGCGGGGGGAGGGGGCTAACTCTCAAAATTCCAAAATTTAGGAAAAAAAATAATTGGTTCCCCCACCCTCCCCTCACGAAAAAAGTACATGACAGTGTCGACATGCACATGGAAATGATCGCTGACATGTAAGGAACACAAAAATATTTGCATTATTATCATATGACCAATGTAACTTGAGTTGTACCCCCAAAAGGAATGGTCGGCACGCCACTGATTCAAGCTTCAAAATGCAGCGGTACCTTGAAATGACTTTAGCTCAGAGACTATTTGCCCTGGAGATATGAACTATATACAGTTGTACGCAGAATGAATCACAGATTCAGATGATATATAATTTATGAACATTCGGCGTATATATGAAGGGGGAAAGGGGGGAAATCCCCTGAAAATACTTTTTTTTAAAAAAAAAATGGGGTTTCTTCCCCTAGCCCCCCTGAAAAAAAGGATATGAAAAGTTCAAAATGCACATAGAAATCATCGCTGGCATGTAAGAAACAGAAAAATATTTGCATCATTGCCGTATGACCAATGTAACGCGAGTTGTACCCCTGAAACGAAAGGCTTGTACGCCACTGTCTCAAGCTACGGAATTGAGCGAAATGCAGAGTTACATTGAATTGACTACAGCTCAGAAACTAAATGCCCTAGAGATATGAAAGATATACCATTGTACGCAGAATGAATCACAGATTCAGACAATATATAATTTATGCACATTCGGCATACATATGGAGGGGGAAAGGGGGGAAATCCCCTCAAAAATACTTTTCTTAACAAAATTGTGTTTCCCCCCGCCCCCCCCGAAAAAAATGTCAAAATGCACAAAATGCAAAATTTATGCAAATTTGGCGTATATATGGAGGGGGAAGGGAGAAAACCCCCAAAAATTATTTTAAAAAATTGTCACTTCACCCAAAAAATGTCCTCGCACTTGGGCACAAAACGACACCTACGCACAACATTCACGGACGAAAAGCTAGAACGCAGTGAAAAATGAGCGCCGATTCTTGCAGCTGCTTGAAATACTATTTTTAGACAATGCAGGGTAACCCCTATTGCAACTTGTGGACACTTGTGCTAAAAAAAACAAAGGTTTCCATCAGCGTGCTTCGAAATTCCATATTCACAACGCAGATTCAACAACCAGTCTTCCCCCTCCCCCCACCCCCTGCCCCCTGCTTGCGCCCACACGGAAAACTTTCATTTTGACATCGGATACTGATAAACAAGCTTCCTTCGAATGCAGTTAACAGGAGGGAGTGAAAAGCATTGCTTTAGAACAACAAAGCCGGTCTTCCTTTGTCGGCAAAAATTTGACCTTGAAAAGAGATGCAAAAGAGAAGTCCCTTTTCCCGCCTTTTCCCCTCCATTTTCATGAAGACAAAAAAAAAACATGCAAAAAAAACATTTCTGTTAAATACATGTGTTAGGAACAATATAAAAAAAAAAATCGAAATTCTAGCCAAAAATAGAAAAGTTATAACGTAAAAACTACGCTTGACACAGCATCTCGATCGAGACGCTTGGTACCGGGAGGGTTACATTTGGGTATCTCGATCGAGACGCTTGGGTCCCAAAAGGTTAAGTGACAAAATATGATAAGAAAATTAAACCCCAAAATGAACATTACAGTAATGGCACAGTTCACATTCTGTCAAAACCTAAATCCCTACAAACAGCTAAACTAAATGAATATTACATACGAATGAATAAAATTATGGAACATTTAAAGTGCTAATACTTACTTTCTGTACTGTGATGAGCTCCTGAATTTTGCAATGTCGAAGCTTGGAGCATGGGGCATATGTATGATGAAGGCGTTTGGGAGCACAATAAACTCAAATCCTTGTGCTTCAAGTTCCATTATGTGAGAGACTTTGTTCCACCCAAACCCAACAAATCGTGTATCATATTCAGGAATATCTTTCCGAACAACAATATATGGCTCAAAGTCAGTTTCCCATTGCACCTAGAAATAAAAGCAGTATGTTACTAAAACAAACAGAAGCAGTAATATAAACTGTATTTGAGACATGGACGTCCACAGGATTTTTTCTACAGAGGGGCAAGCAAGGTAATTCTTCTCCAACGGGTGGCAAAGGAGGCATATTTTCCCCCTTAATAGGGATGCCCACTCAAAAAACACTGCTTTAGTTTGAAATTATCGTGTTCCTTGAACACGCTTATAGTAATTAACATAAATTACTGTGACTGAAATGAAATTATGTGTCAAATTTATACTTTTTAGGTGGACCTTCATTTTCTGGGGGGTGCCCCCATTCCGGACGTCCATGCTTTAAAATGGATATTAAAATCGAGTAAATTTTCAGAGGAATGTGTTCAAAGTAAACCCCTCGAATAGCTTAGTGGCTAACACTGTCACATTGTAATCCATAGGTGTCAGGTTTGATTTCTGGTGGAGGCACATGGTTCAGATTACACTTTATATTGTACGTCCAGTACCAACTAGCCTATATAAGCATAACATGAACTCAAAAATAAGATATTTTAAAAATATCAGTGTTGATATTGTAAAATGCCTCAATATATCGATAATACCTTTAATTATCAACATTGACAATACTGATATTATCAAGATCAACGGTGGCCCTCATAAACAACTTTGTGCTTGACTTAACTTGTACATGACGAATGCATCAGCACCATTCATTCGCGCATTATTTGTAGTTCCCGATTAGGGGAAAGCTTGTTGTCTGTAGGACTGCAGAGCGAACCACTCCAATCCACACTTGTGGAGGTACATAGTGGTTCAGATCTAACTTTAAACTGTAGGTCTAGTCCTAATTAAACTGCCTGTGCATAAAATGGACTTTAAAAACTAAAAAAAATAAAAAAAATAGCAGCTCCATTGTGTTATGAGACTATTATTTTTGCACATTCAATGAGCAACAAGATTCTCTGTTTTTCCTAGTTAAATTACAATTCGAACATTGGATTGGAAGATATTTAGTTGCATTGATATTGACAAATTGATATTGCACAGACCTTACTTAAAAACAAAAACAAACCGATATGCCTATATTGGCTGAAACTGATAGGAAAAACAACAGAAGTAGTCACTGTACTTGTATTATACCTTATTTATGTCACTTGAATGACAATTACCCAGGCTCGGAAATGAACCTAATTTACTCATATATCAGCCCTACAACTGAATGCACTATTAGTTTTGAAATGAGTTTTCCCAATAAAAGCTACAATTAAAAATATTGGAGGAAATAATAATAACATCGCGAGAGAGAAGTAAAGATTATGATCATGAAATAAGACAGCATGAAAATCTCCCAGGAACTACAGGAAGGCACAGCAGGCCATTATAAAAAAATGTTACCATGGATTGTGGAGGAGCATTACCAGAGGCAATGAAAAACTAAATATGGAACTGAAGATTTCATTTTATGCATTTGCTAAATAGGTTTTCATTTTAGTTCATCTTATTTCATTTATGATGTGAATCATTCCCAATCCTGAAGATGCAAACTTGATTCCTGTGGTTGTTTCAAGAGCTATGATTTAAGGGAAATATCACACCAAAGTAACAAATGACACACATGCTACTTGGCAATGAACCAATCAATTGCAACATTTCAAACTGTAGTGGCATGACACACTGCACTTGCCTGCATTCAATTGGTCAATCGTCAAGTGACATGTGCATCTTGTCATTTGAAATTTCCTTAAGATGAAATTAAATTATTATTTACGAAACAGAGCATTAGAATGAATTGTAAAATGCTGAATATCTTTAGAACAAAATTACTATTTACCTTGTACGGTGTAGTAGCAGTTCTCCACTTTGCAAAATTTGTAGGAGCATGCCCTTTTGTCCACACGTGATAACGAAACGTGAATAATGTTCCCATGTCCAACATATTAAGGAGTTCAGCTTTACTTTTAGGAAATGTAATTCTGTAACGCTGAGTTTCAAATGCAGGAACAACCAAAGCCTAAGGAGAGAAAAGGAAAATATTTAATAATACTAATAAACCCTTGACAGTTTCGGACAGCTTGGCATGACATTTCATTTGGTGTGAACTGGCTACAGCAGCGGACCTAGTGGCTCTTGGTAAAATGGTGTGAACCGGAAGCCCCCTCACAATAAAACAACAAATTTCAAGGGAGATGGTGGTGGCAGTGACCACACAAGTTAACTGAACAATAACAAACCAGATACACAGATAAAGTATGTATTATAGGCATATTAATATCCCACAATATTTTCCTTTTCTAGAAATGTAGTATTAAAATGAAACAATATCAACAATATAAAATTTGTCACATTTTATGGCACTCTATTCATTATAAAATACCATTTTGTATCTCCCTCTGCTAATAAAATTACTAGCCTTCTTGAATAAAATTGAAAAAAAAAAAATGCTGTCATAAGATTCTATAAATATACACAAAATTTATCTAACATTTATCACATGCTATTTATCCAGAAACTTTCCTCCAGATTGAAAATTCTGCATACTATCTCATTATCTCTCTTCTTTCTTTGTCATGCTTTAGTTTATTGGTGTTTTCCTCTATTGTTTCACTTCCTTTTTCCTTCATCTCTTCACCAAATCTGGAGACTCTCACACAAGTGAACTCTATATCTATAGACATGAACTTTCTCTGAAATCGTCACCTCCTACACCTAAGAATATTATCATCTTGCTTGCTGCTACAACATTCAGTGTTTTACAGCAAAAATACACTATTATATTTTTGATTTCATGAATAAGTGATGTGTTACTTACCTTCTTGGAAGACTCCAGATTCAATACTTGAATGGATTTTTTAATATAGGAATACAATCCATACATTGGAAGGAAATCAATATCAGTCAGGAAGACATATGGAGTATTTACTTGCTGCAGGCCAACATTACGTAAGAAGTTTACAGGATAAAAATTCTGTGAAGAAAGAAAAAAACAACTCTTATTGTTCATTGCATGTACTTACAAATAAGTGAAAAATCTATATTCATGACAGGTATGATAACAATATTTAATCTAAACAGATGTTCATGGATCAGCACAGAGGAACAGCTCACCTCAGCTGTAATAATTTTTAATGGGCACTGTTGTGGTAAGCTGAGCAGAATATTTACTAGGTACAGAATAAAGACGATTCACACACAATCACCGAATATTAGGTCTCTACTAAAGGACGTGCATGTTGTATCTGCCAATGTGAATTGCTAACCTGTCTGAAAATGGGTGCACATACTTGGGCAGCTGCAAACTTAAGAGTCAGTCTGGAATGGAATGCTAGCTGATTCATGCACAACTAGTAGCGGTAAAGACATTCATCTGAACACGTTCTAGTCAGGAGATGAAATAGACATAAACTCTGATCTAAGCTGACTGATCATTCAAAACACAATCATTTGCCAGGAATGCTCCTATTCCAACCATATCTAATATTCCATGATTTTTCCATTTTTATTATTTACAAGAAATTCCTTGACTTTTAAAAGGGTTTCGGGATTTTCACATCTGCAAGGAACCCTGATTGGATGTAATTCTTTATGAACACAAGATTTCTTATTAAATATTTACTACTACGAAATTGTTTTACTCATAACATAGTGCAGTGGTTTTCAATCTTTTTAAAAGTTATGTAGGGGAGACAGGGGCACAGTTGAACACTATTGATTGATTGATTGGGTGTTTTAAGTCCACTTGATGCACAGTAAGGCTAATCAGGACTGGACCTACAGTTTAAAGTGGGATCCGAACCACTATGTGCCTCCACCGGGTATCGAACCTGGGACCCCCTGATTACAAGGCAACGATGCTACCACTGCGTCATCGGGGAGGCCTTGAACACTATTGATTTTATTGTTTTATTTCTTACTCAAAGTTTTTTTTATTACTTTTCAATAGATAAAGTTAACAAAAGTGTCTTCCAGTACATGTAAACATTTTTGGACACAAAACAAAGTTATTTTGTAAGTTAAATGCGTTATGCTTAATATCTGTAATATGTCAAAATATTTAACATCATGAAAGTTGCTTTCAAAAATGAAATCAAAATATTTCAGTGCTTGAGGCCCTACACCACAAGGTTGTGAAAATTTCAAAATTATGTTGCTTTTCGATACTTTTTAATATCTTCTTTCTCTGGAAATACAAACTTATGTGATTCTTTGCATCTTCACGGACAACATATCTTCAACACATAAACGTCTTCTTCTTCTACCTGTTCAATGACAACAAGTACAATTTTCTTGGTTACACCATTGAAAATAAAAATCACGTATGACAATGTCAGTTCTTTCTTCACATGCTGACTCTTTGACATCCAAGTTATCCGAGTCATCATGGACTGAAAATTCATTATCACTGTTACTCCAAAAAGAAACTATGACTTCTTTTATTTTTTTTTTTTAAAAGAAGAAGAGGTCTTGCAACGTTTGAGGGCTCCCTTGCCTCCTTGCTTTTGTTTCTTCCAGAATTTACTCCCTCATAGGCGACTTCATTATAATGCAGGATTTAACTTTCCTTCTTGATCATCGAACATCCTTTGGAGCAGCTTTTGGATAAGGTTGCAAAGCTTAGGGGTGACACTGTGGAAGGTCCAGCGATTTCTTGAATTTCATTTATATCTTCCGTTGTTCGAGCTCTTGAATCAGTTGAGCTAGATTTTCCATGTGGAGCCATATTGGTTACAGAAGATGGCTTGAAATCTTCATTGAGTGCCCGTTTAGAGAATGGTCAAATCCTAGTATTTGCAAATTAAAATTTAACTTAATCCGTGGCACAACAGCCCATGAAGGTCAGGACCCACTTACAGACTGCCAGCCTCACACCCACATGCCTCAGCATAGGTGGGTGATCATACCCAACCAGTTACGGGGTGACATGTGGTCAGCACAATGAACCATCCAGTATTTGTTGTAGGTTCATTTGTAGCTCCCCAATTTCCTCACGAAGGCAGGTGGCCACTGGTCCCATACACTAGTCGAAATTGCAGGAGAAAAGTTATTTATCTTTAAACAGTGACACCAGATGGTTCTATAAAAACTGTTGCATCTCCCTGAAACCGCAAATATGAAATATACCAAATACTGAAAATGTGTATACAGTAATTACTTTTCTCAGTGCTTTAAAAATAAATTGTCCTCCTCCGTAGCCAAGCGGGTTAAGGCGTTCACTCGTCTTGAGATCGTTCGCTGCGGGATGGCATAGGTTCAAATCCGGCTCTGGTCGGAATTTATTCGGCCTACGTATAGGGCAGGTGGCAACCCACCATCGTGAGGAAATTGGGGAGCTCCGAGTGAGTGAGCGTAATCCGGTCACAGAGACCTAATATAACGGCTGGGGATACCCCCCCCCCCCGACTATTCCACTACTGGTTGAAGATCTGCACGCTTAGAGGTGACGAAGGAAAGCGTGGGAGGGAGACCGGCAGTCGGTAGGTATGCCTAGGCCATTTCTGGGCTGTTGCGAGACGGACGGATTATTAAAAATAAATTAATTTTTTGAAATAAACTAAATTAATTTCTTTGAAATAAACAATGTTCTATAACCTTGTAAAATTGTATAGCAAAAGTATCAAATACTGCAAATAAATACGTGAAAAATCAGTGTGGCAAAACTTGAAATACATACCCCTTCTTTATATACTATATGGTAACCAATATTCTTCCTTGCACTGAGAATTTCAGATCCCAGTGCATAGCTAAGGAACTGTTGAGCCTCCGCATCAGACATGTAGAGTGTTAAACTAATGGGCCCTATGAAAGACAAATAACAAGAAATGCAATGCATTCAAATAAACTCATCTCTACAAATAGTGAAGTTAGGTATTAAAAAGAAACCCATACATGACGTAGTGTAAGTTATTTTGGTATGTGACTGAACATATCAAGTTATATTTTTATTCTACTTATAGTGCAGAAGGCATTAGAAAGAGCGTTTCGCGGGGTAACAGCAGACGTCGCTCGCACACTATTGCCGATAATCTTGTGTCGTCTGCTCCTCAGCCGAACAAACAGGCCGAGGTAGGAAGAGGCAGAGGTCACTCACCCTTCCAGAACGGTGCAGCGAGCCAGCTGTGGCTACCGGGCTCGCTCATTCGCAGACCTGATTGGTTCTTGCAGACACACCCCCATATTGTCATCTGCTGTAAGCCCGCGAACCGATCTTTCTAAGGCCTCCTGCACTATAATAATGAAAAGTGACCCTGAATTTCAATTTTTGAAATTAAATTAAATGCTGTAACTTTATTCTATCTTGTGAGTGAAAAATCTACACCTGTCAAATATAAATAAACCCTAAAAAAATAATCCTTAAGTAAAAAAAATAAGAAAAATGGTACCCCCAACAATAAAATTCTAAATAAAACACTTATAAATAAAATGTTTATATTTTATTTATTAGGTGAAATTTTTAATATAATTTGTTCTTGATAAAAATTCAAGTATTATACATATTGTTGGCTTATTTTAACTTTTTGATTTAATTTTGTTTTGTGTTGTGTCCCAACTGTGCACCAAAAACAATTTTAATTTCTCTTTTAACTGTTATATTACTCTTCCAACTCCACTAGAATATTAAAAGGTCAATTATCTGCTTTCTTTGTCTTAAATAATTTTTTTTTCATATTTTGAACATTCAAAGTAATTAAAATAAATTTCTTATTAATTAAAGAGGCACTGTTTTATCTGTTCCACCCATGAACACAATATTATAAGACGTAAGCGAGTTACTAAAGATATATCCACGAAACTTACTTGTAAATGTTCTATTAATTTCTGTGGCCTCTGCCACCATCCACTTGGGAACTCGGTGCTTTACTGTTAGGTTGACTTCCGGTTTCTGTTGTTTCCTCGACTACCGCTAGGGGTGCCGGTGTAGCCATTTCGTCTGCTGTGAGAAATGGGTTCAAGCTGCTGTAATAGCGGGAGCCAAAGATGATGAGCCCGACCGCAGTCGATATTCAGCTCTTGCGGAAAGTGCATAATTGCACGAGTCTCTTTGATTTTGGTGTCGATTAGAGTGGGTGATGCATGCCTAACTGAAACGTTTGGATCCTGTGTTTGTTGAACTTGAGGTGCCTTGCTAGTCCGGTAGTCGGTTGGGATTTTTTTGCATTCGCTAAGTGCTGTTGTATACGCTCGTTGACAGATCTGATGGATCTGTCAATGTAGTGCGAGTTGCACTCACACTGGGCATCATATACACCTGGGTTGTCTAGTGGGGAAAGGAACGATCTCTTGTGTTTGCTTAGGGCACTAGCTGTTTTGTTCATTGGATTGTGTGCGAGTTTTATGTCATATTGTTTCAAGGTCTTGGCTAGGTGGCTGGATGTAGTCTGGTGGCAAGGGAAGGAAATCCATTTAGCTTTATCACTGCTGGCTGGGTGGAGTAGGTTAGGTTGTCATACTAGCATTTCATACAAACAGAAGGTTTGGCCATGGGCAACCCCCTGTTCGCTCCCATAGCAAACATTGTTATGCACCTAGCTGAAAAAGATATTCTTCACTCACCAGAACTCTGATACATACAATATGGCAGATATGCAGATGACACCTTGGTCATTTACAAAAGGGAAGAGGAAATAGATGTACTCATGGAAAAACTTAGCAACATTCACACCAGCTTGAAATTTACAACAGAATGGGAAAACCAAGGCATCATTAACTTCCTAGATCCAACCATCAAAAGGAGGGGCAACAAATTTACCACCATGGTCTATAGAAAACCAGGGCAGATAACCAGTATATCCACTCCCTTTCCAACCACCCACCCCAACATAAAGCCAATGTATGGCTTAACTTCTACAGAAGAGCTTTCTCGGACTGTTCAAGTGAAGAAGATAGTGACGGACATAGGACTTCAAAATGGATACACAGACATCAACTCTCTACATGGTGCAGCAAAGCAGAAATGCAAGTATGACAACCTAACCTACTCCACCCAGCCAGCAGTGATAAAGCTAAAAGGATTGCCTTTCCTTACCACCAGACTACATCCAGCTGCCTAGCCAAGACCTTGAAACAATATGACAAAACTTGCACACAAACCAAGGAACCAAATAGCCAGTGCCCTAAGCAAACACAAGAGATCGTTCCTTTCCCCATTAGACAACCCAGGTGTATATGATGCCCAGTGTGAGTGCAACTCACACTACATAGGCAGATCCATCAGATCTGTCAACCAGCGTATACAACAGCACTTAGCGGATGCAAAAAAATCCCAACCCACTACCGGACTAGCAAGGCACCTCAAGTTCAACAAACACAGGATCCAAAAAGTTTCAGTTAGGCACACATCAAGCACCCTAAAAGACACCAAAATCAAAGAGACGCATGCAATTATGCACTTTCCGCACGAGCTGAATATCGACAGCGGTCGGGCTCATCGTGTTTGGCTCCCGCTATTACAACAGCTCAAACCCATCGCATGCAGCAGACGAAATGGCTACACAGCATGGGCGGTTATTCCGTGGAATGACTCATTCCCTTATAATGTAGAACACATGCTAATTTATTAACTGTGTTTTTGTTGTCAATTTATTTTACAGTTTCATTCAAACCAATCTTTCACATATCTTCTAAGGGTTGTTGTAAAAACCACGAGAGATTTCTCCTCCTATGTATGTCGTTCACCCTTGGCATATTTCGTGACACTTTGGGCCACCTTAGCCATATGCTCCGTGCCTCGGCATTCTTCGTAGATCTTCGGGATACGGAATGCATGACCGCAACTCATTCAACCCTCACAGTTTCTTGCAAGTTAAATGTGCCTAAAAAATATTTATATTATAATATTTTCTCGTCAGTTACAGCGAAATTTTGTGTTTTGTGAGTCGTCCCAGTGAATTTCATGTGCGCTATTCCTGGAATCTGTATGAAAAACGTTTAAAAATCACACTTAACAGTTGGCCAAATCACTGCGCTTTAATGGACTCTAAGGGAATACATCCGCAGAACTCATTCTGCATCTTGCGGCAGCCAGCTGATGGTGCGGGAAAAAGCGTATGTGAGTGCTGGAAACACTCTTTGTCCACGGCCTGACATCGAGAAGTTTGGAATGCCTGATTTCAACTTTACCGAGTGTAATAAAGTAAACAACGTGTTTATTTTAATCCAGGCCAATGTGGAATAATACTAGTTTGGTTGCAGAATAGCATTAAAACTACTGTTGGCTTTGCATCCTATTTTCAAATGCGTTTTTCTTTGAAGCCCACTTTATACACAGATAGGCTAATCGGAACTGGACCTACAGTTGAAATTGGGAACCGAATCACTGTGTGTCTCCACCAGGTATCAAACTCGAGACCCCTTCATTACAAGGCGACGGTGTTACCACTATGCCATCCGAGAAGGCCTATCTTCAAATAAAGAGGGTGTGGAGCACTTCAGGTTTCGATGACATGAACAATTTACATCCGCACTGAAAATCTGATGGCAGCATTTGAAACTATGAGAATAGACTTGCAACAAGGTCAACAACAGAAACTGGAGATCAGAACTAGTTGATAAAAAGAACGTGAAAAAAGTTTTTCTGAAGACACTTTCTGTCCTTTGAAATTAAGCTAATGGTCAACATTTTGTTTTCGCTAGTCTCAGAAGAGAAATAAGTGTCGCTCATTCTTCTGACAATAACTTTTGCTTTTTTAAAAGAAAAGCGCTTCGTCATCTTCTGTTTTCTTTCAAGTTACGTGTGTTAATTGTTTTCAACGATTCCAGTGTAGTGTCTAGTGCTAATGTCATTTTCAGCACTTCGCCGAATTCACAGTTACTGCAGAAATACCCAAGGGCAGCAATTGAGAAGAAACTGAAAACTGAAATGAAAATGAAGATCGATTCTACAATCTAGTGATAGAAGAATTTATAAAGGACAGTAAATAACAGCAATAATAATAATAATAATGTGTAACGGTCGGATTGACCATTACTGGTTTTGGTATATTGTAATAATTAATTGCTGGCCAGCTACAAGGTGTAGGGTTAAGTAATATGTTTTCATGTGTGTACTTTTATGTTATTATTGGATTGTGCTTTGCTGGATTTTAGATTCCCCTGTTTTTTACCTCCCCGGTTGGGGGAGCTAGCTGTCTTACAAAGGACCGTTGGCAGTGGAATTTTCCAACGCTACGGGGTCCACGTCCACGGACGTTTACCCCGACTATAAAAAGAGCCAGTGGGCTTTAGCAAAAAACAGTGTTTCCCCATTGATCGACGAAAGAGGAACGTCTCCTCAAGTTTAGTCCACTTATGGTGGCTAGACTGGATATAACAATGTAGCATCTGGTTATGCCAGCCCCTGTTGCTGTCCCAAGTCCCCTTTTAGAAAAAGCTTTGATTATGTGGATATTTCCGTATTAGATTAATTGATGCCCAAAAGAAAGAGAGAAGGCGTAAGAAAATGCATTTGTAACGGAATATCATTTAAGCTGAGGATAGGCCCACCGAGATAGTTTTGCTAACTTGGTGGTAAGGGAAGTGCCGATGGTTATGCCATAGGTGCGCAACTATATTATTAGAGATTTGGTAATTTTGGTCTGTGCAAGACACTCATGGAAACGCTCTGTAAATTATGTATATATAAAACTACGTATAATAAAACAATATATCCTACGAGAATGTTATGATTACAAGAACTACGGTACTGTCCATTTAAACAGTTTTATATTCACTTGCTGTATATGTGTAAACGAACCAGGGACATAAAAATATAAATTGTTATGTGAAACCCCCCCTTTTGTAATTCCGGCGCAAATATAATCTGCTCGCTTGGCACCCAGGGTGAGGTGAAAGGAGAGATTGAGGGATTAAGTAGGAAGTAATCCAGAGGGCTGGATAGAAACGAGGGAAAGGGGGGCCGACACTTTCACAAATGCTTGTTTCAATTTCTTACGTTACGTGCTTCCCTTGCTGTAAAATTCACAGACCGCCCCTGCTACACATGCACCCCTGGCGGTAGTCGAGGAAACAACAACTGGAACCGGAAGTCAACCTAACAGTAAAGCATCGAGTATCCAAGTGGATGGTGGCAGAGGCCACCAAAATTAATAGAACATTTAGAAGTAAGTTTCGCGGATTTATCAACAGCGTTGTTTATTCCTCTCAACATGAACACAATATTGTTCACTTACAGCTATAAATCTGGGAAAGTATTTTAAGGGTAGTTATGCTTAATCGACAGTGTTTAGTTTCATAACTATAAGAAAAATGTTGCTTAACTATCAATAGAATAGTTACTTTAATGCCAAAATATATAGTGTGGGTATCCCACCCATGACAATGAAATGCCCCTATGGAATTAAGCTTCAGAAATGTTTGCATAACCACTGATGTTAATGGGAACTTAGAGTGTGTCTTCATAAATCAGACAGTGATGACCTGCTGCTGAACGAAATGTCCATTAGCTTTGACCAGGCACAAAAGAATGTAAAAGCATGAGGCTAAGCAGGATACTAAAGTGAAATGGTCATGGAATCAGTCTATCTGTACTTAAGTCCATTTTATGCTCAGGTAGGATAATCAGAACTACACCTACAATTTAAAGTGGGGTCAGAACTACTTTGCAATGTGCCTCCACCAGTGATCAAACCCAAGACCCCTTCATTACAATAGTTTCTCTTGTATGTATGCATTGGTTGTATTGTAGAATTATTTTCTTGTAGTATACGGTTATTACAAGCATAAGAAGACAGTTTTTCGTTGTGATGTTTCAGGAGAACACACGCTCCCTTCATCAGACATTTATTTTTATCTTGACTAAAGATACAGTTATAACAATGGTTAGCAATTTTTTAAACAAAAAGAATCCCTTATATAATGGATGTTGTCTATGTTACATTGTTGTAATATAGCAACCTAACTATTTTATTTTATCTGAAATAAAAATAAAACAGACTGCTTCTTTTCACAGTTAGGTTGCTATATTACAACAATGTAACATTGACAATATACATTATATAAGGGATCCTTTTTTGTTTAAAAAATTGCTAACCATTGTTATAACTGTATCTTTAGTGAAGATAAAAATAAATGTCTGATGAAGAGTGTGTGTGTTCTCCTGAAACGTCACAAAGAAAAACTGTTTTCTTATGCTTGTAATAACTGTAAACTACAAGAAAATAACCCTTCATTACAAGGTGACAGATTTTCTACTATACCATCAGTGTCCCGAAATTGATGAGAATCCCCTTTGAGAAACACCTTAAAAGATTTTTCTGAAAATGCAATACAATTATTCAACCAGTAAACAACATGTACGAATTTTTAGTGGGTTGATTGATTAATTTGGTTTATTTCACTTTGGATTTCTGCCACTATTGGCTAATTGTAAAGATGAGTATAAATGATGACATGATGAAATTGATGAAGGACACACAAAGAACACCCAAGCCAGGATTTGAACCTGTAACTTTTGGTGTCGTAGCACGGTGTGCTAACCACTCTGCCACAGGGGCCTGCATGTAACAACAGGAGGAGTGGAGTTCACTTTCCAACACACATGCAAGACAAGGATGCTGTACACAAGGAATGTATGATAAGAGAAACTGTGCAAATCCAATTCTGTTGTTTTCATGCACTTAAATGAAACAAGCCATAAATTAGTTAAATGTTTATTCAAAATAACTTCTCAGAATTCATATTTTCTATCAATCTGTGAAAGGAAATTACGGGAGCACAAGAACATAAACAGTCCACAAATATAAGCATCTTAATTGCACCGATCCTACCAAATGGTAAAAAACACAAAGGGGCGGGGCACAGACAATTTCCTCCCAAATCCTGCATAATTACCTTCATACTCAAGGTAATGCATTTTCCTTCTAATTAGACACTGTTTAATTTGATGTCTTTGCTATTTTATTTTCCAAGTATTACTGCTACTGTAATTTGTTGGAATTTCAAATTACAATTTTGGAAATAATGTTTATGGATTTGACCACAAATAATGAAAACATTTCACAAAAAGCTTTCTTTCTTCTTTTTCAACCAGCAAATATGTATCTATGAACAACATAGAAAGACAAAATGCTTGGAAAAATTGCTCTACATTATCATAAGACAAAATGGAGTACATCATACATCTACATTTTCAATTCATGTTCTTTAATGTTATTTTTTGACGTATTTTGCCCAAATTCAAGAGAATTTATTCTTACCTTCCCAATGTTTGCACAAGGCTTCAACCATTTGCAGTCTGTCCATAGATAATTGGGCTACCAAGGTAACATCGTATCCATCGACAGAAGGTTCATAATCATAATCCAGAAAATACAAATGGGTACGTAAATTTGTAATTCTTGCTCTTCTGAATTCATAACAAGGATCTTCTTCATTCAACTACAGACAAAGAAAAGTATACATTACAAACCTTAAGGAAATTTATAACAAGCTGCTCTTATGTATGTAGATGGTGAACATGATTGTATACAGGGCGATGCAAAAGTCAGGTTACATAGGAAAACAAATAAAAACATACACGCGATTGATATGTAATGGTTACAGTTGCAGTATATGTTCACGGCATTCTTTAATTTGATGTGTCTAGTTGTGTAAGAAGTCTACTAGTGCAACAAGTGTAAGAAGTCTGCTAGTGCAACAAACACAAACAACATCACCTATGTAACCTGACCTATGCCTCACTCTGTAGGTCAATATACTATGTACACTTATTCTTGTGCACAAATGAATATCACACAAAGAGAGCGAATAAAATAAATAATAATTAATATTATTATAACAATGACAAAAGCCCTTCACATTTCAATTAACTCTCAGCAACTTTACTAGCATTTTCAGTGCTTTTAATGCTGTGTACTTAATAAAATAAATTAATTTTTTATGGAACATAATATTAAAATGCATCTCAAAATGTGTCGAAATTCTCCACATATTCTACTTTTATTTATTGAGAAAATTCCAGATACAGCACAGGTGGCCATTTTACACTGAAATTGTCAACAATGAGAAACAATAATAATAATAAGCATAAAAATAAAAAAATAATTAAGAGTAACAAAACAACATAAAAGAGAATAGCAAATGAACAAAAAAAAAAAATAAGTAAAAGATGGCACTATGTGATATTAATTACAAGCATTTCTTCTGATGGAAGAACGAAAGGCAAACTCGGTGGAAAATATATCAATATTTGAGGGGAGATCATTGTATTGTGCTGCAAGTCTGTACAAGAGGGATCTTTATTGAATTTCTAGTCTAGGTTTTTTTGTATAAAATAGTCTTGTGTTGCATGTTGTGTGCAAAGGTACTCGAAAGTGGAATTCCTCAAGAAGTGTGTTGCAGCGGATTTTGAGATTCACAATTTTGTATAAATAACTGGAATCATTCTGCAAACGTCGCTGATAACCAGTTTGTAAGTTTAGAAAAGACAAGAGATGCGGAGATGAAACATTGCGTAATGAGGGAACCCTGTGACGGACTATAGCTAGGAAGAAGTGAAAGACTGAATCGATTCTGGAGAACTGAGTGGGACATGCCATGGACCAGACGGGAGAGCAGTATTCTATTATTGGGGAGATGAATGATTTGAAGTACAAGGTGAGGGCTGAGATGTCACTAACCTAGAGTAAACCTAAGAGACGCATGGCCTTTTTTGTGGTGCATAAAATATGTTCCTCAAATGTGAGCTTTTAGTCGAAAACAATGTCTAGGTCTTTGTGAGAGGATACTGCTTTGACGTTATTGCTAGAGATGGAGTAAGATGACTTTAACAGATTCTTCTTGAGAGAGATAGTGAGAGTAGTACACTTGTCAGGATGTAATGTAAGGTCCCATGTCAGGCACCAGGAAGTAAATGTTGCTATGTCATTCTGAAGAAGATGAGTATCGTCGGAAGTGGAGATTTCTCTGAAAATTTTACAGTCATCTGCGAAAAGAAGGTAATTACTAGAGGCAGCTGTGAGATGGTCGGCAAGGTCATCAACGAATAATATGAACAAAAGAGGTCCTAGAACACTACCCTGTGGAACTCCAGAGAGGACAGGAAGAAAGTTAGAAACAGTTCCTGGAAGAACGACACGTTGTTGGCGATCGCTAAGGTAATCTGTGAGAAGGGTTAGAAATTTGCCATGAATGTTGAATCTATTGCATAATTTGTGAATCAGAAGACGATGACTAACAGTATCAAAGGCTTTGGCCAGATCAAAGTATATTACATCTAATTGTGAATTATTTGAAATGCATTTCATAGCATGTGGGAGTAAAACAGACAGGTTTGTAAGACAGGAGCTACCAGGAAGAAAACCATGTTGCTTAGAGCTTAAGTACGGAGAAACAAATTTGTACAGTCTGTCTTTGATTACTTTTACACAGATGATGGACAGAGGAGAGAGTAAGGAGATTGGTCTGTAAGATGAAACAGAATTTACGTTACCACTTTTGTGAATCGGTGTGATGTTAGCTTGTTTCCAAGCGTGAGGAAAGATGCCTTCCGAAAAACATCTGTTCAAGAGAATGGAACGGGGATAGCACAGGGATTGCACAGTTTTCCTGAGGAACATGGTGTTGATATCGTCCGGTGCTAGGGCACGGTGAGCTGAAAAAGATGACAATAGATTCTTCACCTCATCGGGTGTAGTGACAAGCGTTGTTAGAGAGGATTATTATTATGAATAACCTTGTGATATTTATTTGAAACTTATTTTTCAAGACAAGTACAGAAGCAAGTAGAACTGAAGCCTCGAGACTTATGTTATGTCACAAAACGAACATTGGTTTTAAATACAAAAATCAAATTCACACAAAGTGAACACTGTGGTAATGTGGATATTTGCACACAGTATAAATACAGACGGAAAAAAAAGGATTAATCCTGGCTGAGCTTTGACTTAGGTGATGCTTATGAAAGAAACTAATATAAAAATACGCCAACAATGTATATCGACACACAACCACTTACCTCACTTAATTCCCTTTCCTTCAAAGATGTTTTTGTGTTGTTGCAACCAAACAACTCTCGCCTCAACAGATTGCCATCATATTCCAAAAAAGTGAGGTACAGATTTCTAAAGAACTCTACATGCTTATTTTTGACTTTCAGTTTCTTTGGGGAATTCCAGTGGATTACCTAGAAAATAAATGCACCATTATTTCTAACTGAAGTACACCCAGAACTGGATTTGAACCTATTATCCTGCCATATTGTGTCATTACTAGAGCCCGGAAGTTTGGCAAAATGCCTCTTTTTATCTACTGCTTATATTGATAAAAATTTTCCGGATATACGTTTTTTATGTTGTTTCCAATGTTTTAGAAGCTTCTTCATTTTGCCTATTTTGCCTATTTGGGACCCCACTGCCTATTTTTAATTATAATGCCTTTTTTTTGCCTTTTTCAATTAAATTTGACCATTTTTTAAAAAAAATATGTTGGCATTCATTTTTCTTCCGTTTATTATGTGAATAATTTTCTCCTTATTTAAGTAATATTGAACTTACACATGTTTCAACATTGCTGAAGGAGAAAAGTGTGAGAAAAAAGTATTTCATGATGAGTTCGGATATTGCCTCTCGGTTAACATTTCCTTGTGCATGATTGGTGCTGAAGTGGAGAGGTTGATTTCGAACACAAAGAAGATATTTCTGAAATCTCCCTCTCGAACCCGAAAATTTCAGGAAGTTGCGCCTGAGCTTAGTTTATCTCCGCAACCAGTCTTGATGAGATGGGGAACCTGGATATCAGCAGCTATATATTATGCTAAGAACCTTGAAAAAATCAGTGAGGTGATCGATGCTCTTCCAGAAAATGAAGCGGCTTCAATTCGTGAAGTGAAAAAACTCCTGTGCTATTCAGAACTGAAAAATGAACTGTCGTTTATTTTTGCACATTATGGTGCATTGCCAGAGACATTAACAAAGCTAGAAAAAAGAGGTGAGACTCTTATAGCATCCATGAAAATCTTCGAGGAATCTATGCATCAGATGATGGAAGTGCCAGGAGAAAAGGGGTCAGCTGTTGCGGAAAAGTGTAAACGGGTAGGGAGTGCAAATGAGGACTTGAAACAATTGAAAACAATTTGTGATATTCTAAAAGGGAAAATGCTGTTAACAAAATGAGTCCAGCTACATTAGCCTGTTTTATGTATGCTCCAATAACTTCTGTCGAAGTAGAAAGATAATTTTCTATTATGAAAAACATTCTCTCTGACAGACGACTATCAATGAATTGAGTTGTTGATTTGCACTTTATGCACAGTAAGGCTAATCGGGACTGGACCTACAGTTTAAAGTGGGATCCGAACCACTTGTGCCTCCACCGGGTATCGAACCCGGGACCCCTTGATTGCAAGGCGACGACGCTACCACTGCACCATCGGGGAGGCCCTGACTATTAATGTAGTTATGTGTAATCAAGACGGAGAAAATTGAAATGTTCTTCCCAATGTAGATTTTAACATGTTGCCAGAAATTATATATGAAAGTAAGCGACTTCCAAATGTGCCTTTTTTTGGTTTATTTTGCCTTTTTTTATTTTTAGTGCCTATTTTCCACATTATAAATGCCTTTTTGCCTGCCTATTTTAACGAAAATAAATGCCTGAACTTCCGAGCTCTAGTCATTACAATTTCGCAACTACAAGAGGCTTGCAGAAAAAAAGGAACGTTTTGGTGTAAAACACAAATGTTGTGTTTAAAATATTTATGGTACATACCTTACTATACTTTTCCACATATTCGCCATACTTATTCAAGCAGTTATCATAGCATTATGCCAGTTTGTTGATATCATCAATGTATTCAATCATATAGTGAAAGCATCTTTGAGTTAATCAGCCACGGCAAAGTGCTTTTCGGAAACAAGGAACATTTGACTCTAGCACACTTCACCTACAGAGGCCTTAAAGACCAAGATCGATGAACTAATTCACATTGACCGATGTTGCACATTAGACATTCTGCATAGATATTTTCCTGCAATTTTACGATCTCTTCCTTACGAAATCTTTCAGTACACCTTTGGAACAAGAAAATCTTTGCCAGATGAGTTCCTTGACTGTCACTATCACTACATGATTCAATACATTGGCAGCAACCGAGTACAATGACTGTATCACCAAACTGGTATCATGCTATGATAAGTGCCTGAATGGGTATGGCAAATATGTAGAAAAGTAGAGTAAGGTATGTAGTTTCTGTACCATAAATGTTTTGCACACATTATTTGTCCTTTGTGTTTTACACCAAAACATTCCTTTTTCTCTAAAAGACCCTTGTATATACAGTGGGGTCACAACAGTATTGTTTCTGGATTTCAAATTTTCCCACTTTCTACAATCAATTTGTATGATGACAACAAAGCAGCGTGCTATAAAATTGTTCTGATTTTTACATTTTCAGCACAGTTCCCTGAAAACACAAAATTCGTTATGCTGGAAAGAAGTACTCACTTATTGAAACTGGTACATTTCATTATACAGGGTAATTACAAAGGATTCATCAGGTTTGACAGGGCTGCATTAAAAATATATATAACCCACAATCAAGAATGATACATGAAAATAAACAGGAACTGCCCAAGTTTCAGACATACTTTCATAAATGTTTAATGTGGCTTCCTTTCGTCACACATCTATGCGATAGTCTAGTTCGCCCCACACATGCTTTAGCATATCCCTACTAATGGTTGTAAATGCAGCTGTAATGCAACCCTGCAGCTCAACCAAAGTTGTTGGTAGTGGTGGCACATACACTATCTCTTTCACATGCCCCCCCACAGGAAAAAATCACAAACCTTTAGGTTGGGAGATCTAGGTGGTCATGGTAAAAGTGCTAAGTCATATTCAGCACATTGCCCAATCCAGGCATTTACACAGGCAACCAGTTTCCTTAAACTGTCAATGCCATTGCAGAATGCTTTGGTGACCTGGCAGTGCAGTTGTAATCTGTATCCGGAATGCACACTGTACGGTAACAATGGAAAAACACTTTTCATATTCCAAAACATAGAATGCTTTCTGCTGCATGGGTGCCATTTTGGAAACTAGGTGTGTGCTACTATCTGTCCGCAGGTGCCAAATATGAGAAATTAAACTTTCAGATGTGTTCTTTCGTTTCATGATTAGCACACACATATTATATTAATAGTTTTGGAAACATTTCACTTTAAAACCTGATGAATTATTTATAACTACCCTGTATAAATTTGCTACCATGTATTTTCATTCATTTAGAGAATTCTGCTTATAGCATCGGTCCTATGGATGTTGGATGGCCCAAATTTGCAGGCAAGCACTACAAAAGATCACTCTTAGGACATGTAACGCACCCCAATTTTGGAAATTATGCAACATTTTTGAAGGTCATAATTTTCAGGACATTTTATACTAAACCTCAATTTGTTGCATGTTGTAAACATGTTCTTTCCTTCTCATTATTACATGTAAATGTTAAACATATCAGCAAAAAGCGGTGGCTGAAGAGTTACAAAAGATCTATCCGTTAATAGTGTGAAAACAACAAAGGCATTTTCAAACTCAAGTTGTTCATAATAGTAACAATGTATGAGACAGAACTGAAATATCATGTGTAGGTTTGAAGAAATTAATTATGCATTAATTGCTACCATGTGGAAGTGATAAACATAATTACCACTTATACTTTGTGGAATACACATACTGCTATACAGAGCTATCAGTTGCCTGCTAAAGGTTAAGTCATGTTTTAATTTTCAACTATCCTCCTGGAAAAAATTAGAATCCATTTTGAAACATTGGAAGAATACGGATGCAACTACACATATGCATTTGTGTGCATGTTTCATTAGGTGAGGAAAATCCAAATACAGCACTAAGTGAGAAATTCAAGAAATTCAACATGTTAACTTATGTGACACTAGCTAATGTAATGTTTGAAAAGTGCTGTCATTTATCAAATTTTATCTACAGCTCTCAGCAGTTTTTAATCAGAGTCAATATAAGACACTGACGTGACAATTACATTTAGTACCTTAAAAATTGGATAAGGAAACATCACTTACCTTCAAATCTGTCACTTCTGTATAGCAAAGTTCACTTCTGGTGTTATCACTTAGCTGAACATTCCACTGGCATGGTAAATTGTAAACTAAATATGGATGTTGTTTAATAATAGCATTAAAAATATCCTGATCTGCCAAGCTAGTCGTTAACATAGTTATGAGATCCTTCTCTGCTATCAGCCGCCACAGTTGTCCCCAACCCATGTCCCTCAGCTTTTGAAGACTAAGTAAAATCACCCCAGTATTGTATCTGTTGAAGGAAAATCATACACATTTAGGAACATACAAGTAATAAACATTTATTAAATCTGCATGTGTCTATTGTTTTAGGATCACTACTAATTATGCATACTTGTTGTTCATCTAGAATGGAGCACCTAAACTATTATATGCGGGACCAATAAGTGTTTGAGCTATTGGTCACAGGCCACATTACACATTTCAGTTCTCGCATGCAACATGTTCTATGAATTATATTGTGAATGTAACTTACAGTCTATTCTTAAAGTAACAAACAGTAACTCTATACTTAGAGTTGCATACAAAAATGAGTAACTCTAACTAAGGCTCATTTTTTAAAATGTAACTTCCAAAAACTGCTAGTACTGCTGATACTTGATAGAGACAATATGAAGCAAAGTTATTATGTTGGAGATATCTTTCATCAAACAATACATATCAGTCTATTGGAACATTTTCTGATAATTTTAGGAATTGAACATTTCTCAAAATATAGCTTCACTCCATGTCAAATCAACCTTGACATCTCAGAAATAGATATTTTTTGGTGCATTGGTAGTACCAGTAGACGAAAACTGCCAAATTTCAGATTTTTTCGGCTCTTATTTTTTAAGTTATTCACTTTCAAGAAAGCAAAAATTTCAAAATTTTACGAAATTTTGAAACCTTTAAACAGCTGTGGATCAAAAACTATTTGACCTAGAGAGCTCAAATGAGCTTTAATTTGAAATGCAACATGACTGTGGTATTTGAATTTTGTAATTTACAAAAACTTGAAAAAAAGTTTTTTTTGAAAATCTCAAATACACCATTTTTAATTTTTTAAAAAAATGTATGTTTTGAAGACATCTATTGACTATTAGTGTGCACAATTTCATAATGGGATGGCAATTGGTTCCTATGAAAATTATTCTTTTTTGTATTGTAATGTGTGCGAAATTTGCTACATTTGTCGACTTACATGTTAAAACCATAACTATAAGCTGAGTGGTTGATGTTGAAGGCATCATATTAGTCAATTTTACAACAAATAACATGAAAATACCTAAAATTTATCACTTTTAATATCAGCTAAGCAAATTGAAAAATATAGGAGGGGAAGTCATTACATAACAGGAATTTTATTCTAAACTTAACCTTTTGAGACCCAAGGCCTTTTTCACATGTAAGCCTCTCTGTCCTGAGACGATTTTGAGCAAAATGCAGAGTTTCAATTAACCCTTTCAGGTACACAAGTAAACTGTAATTGATATTTATGATATTTATTACTTTTTGTATACCTTTTGGAGTAATTTGGACAATGAAACTAAAATTTTTCACAAAAATGCATATTAAATATGAAATAATTGTTGGGACACATTTGTCCCTATGTACGTTAAAGGTAACAAATAACAAAATATATGCAAAATTAAGCAACACCTTGATACAAAATTATTTTTCACTTCAGAATGCAATATTATATATCAAATTATTAGGAAACTCATGAACATTGTATATTTAAGCATGAAATTCTTGGAAACAGTTGCGATCTCACACAACATAGATATACATTACATATTGTGCACATGTTATTTGTACGATTTTCTAGTTCCTTTTTAGCACAATTCACACAGCGTTTCCTTTTTGTACTTTTGTCATGTAATGCTCTGGAGGTTTAGGAGGAAATTGACTCTCAAGCCTCTTTTTGGTATTTACTGTCATTGGCAATGATCTCTTTCTGTTCGAATGCTGTCCAATCAACTCTCGAGCAATGCTTTGGCGAAACTCTAGTGAAGTCATTGACTTCCTTGATTCTGTGCACACACTTTTGAAAACCTTGCTGTACACTATGTAAGAATTATTAATTCCAATATCAATCAAATCAAATATTAACCTGAGGTAGTGCTTAATTTTTGTCTTACGGTCAACTTCATAAGTAACATTTACTTTCTCAGAATTACCTTGAATGCGTCTTTTTTACATTTGTTATTGGGATTGGTGATATGAAATTAGGTAAAAGATACACTGATCTATTGTCCATCCACTTGATGCAAGACATACCATTAGTGTTCACTGCATAAATATCCCCTCTCTTCATTTCTTTGTCCGTTGGGAAGTTTTTTTGGCATGTTTTTTCTGTTTGTGCGTACAGTACCACAAGCTTTTATGATCTCTTCTGCTAGAATGTACTGTAGAACAGGCAAATTAAAAAAGTTGTCCATATTTAGATGGTCCAGTACTGGTCTCACTTTGTAGTCCCGGTCATACATTGGACTATTTCCGTTTGGTTGAGCCTCATTATTTGAGAAGTGCAAATACTTCCTAATTTCTTCAAAACGATGTAAAGGCATTACTTGTGATACTTAAGGACAACTTAGATCAGGTTCCGTTGACCAATAACTTCTAATAGTAGGTAGAACATAGTAACTCATTATTACATTCATACCTAAGAAGGCTTTCATTTCTGCACTGTTTATATCAAAAACCACCCCGTATTGCTGAGCATATCGGCAAGTTTCCTCGACTATCAATTTGATTAGCTCATTGAAATTCATAACGGAATTGAAAATTTCAATTGGTTTTGGGACACAACCACTTTCTTCTACATTGAAAAGAACTTTCCCATAATCAAGATTTTCATTAACACTAAATTTCATTGGCTTGTAACTTCTATTCCACTTAAAATCTGTAACATTGAAAGCGCTATGTGACTCAGGGTTTTGAACAGCTCCACGAGGACTTTCAGAATTAGGGTCCATAGAATTCAGCTTGATGGCCGAAACTGTCAATCCCTCTCTTGAACAAGTAACTGCAGGTTCAGGATAGTCTATGAAACATTAGTTTCTCCTGCATCAATGTCATCTATTAAAAATGATTGATCCTCTTCATCTGGAAGGAGATTATCTTCATTGTCACTGTCTTCAGCTTGTAAAACTTGCACGATTTCTTCACCAGAAACAAGAAATTCACGTTGCTTTGACATCTTTCAGGAACAATATAATAAAGAAATACGTTTAGAAATAACATTTTATTACACACACACATATATGCAATATATATTTTATGTAGATACAATTCAAAACTTTTTTTTTTTTTTGCAAAGAAATGTTTTTTTTCAAATTTGTAGAATTACCTACAAACATGCAGAAAGTTACCTTTGTGGTACATAGGGACATTTATGTCCCAATCAGTTTCTGAGCCTGTAGCTCTTTCAGGTGCACTGCAGGTAATCAGAAACTCATCAAAATATGTTATACAAACATTAATAATTACAAATACCAAAATTGTATTTGTGAATTAGAATACAATTGAAAGATATTTTACGAAATATAATTCAAAATGCAAGTCTATATACTTGCCACATTTAGATGCTTCTAAAACAGTATAAATAATACATGTTGCCGACAAAAACACTTGAAACTAATAATATATATCTAGGAAGAAACTATAATAATATTTGCGTCCATGTAACCCCTATCATATGAAGAATGTGGATAAAATAAGACATGGGACACATATGTCCCATGTACCTGAAAGGGTTAAATGAGTGTAGATCGGAGACTAATTGCCCTAGAGAGATGAGTGATATACCGTTGTACGTGGAATGAACCACAGATTCAGACTATATGAAATTTATGCAAATTCGGCTTATATGTGGCGGGGGGAGGGGGCTAACTCTCAAAATTCCAAAATTTCGGAAAAAAAAATTTGGTTCCCCCACCCTCCCCCCAAGAAAAAAGTACATGACAGTGTTGACATGCACATGGAAATGATCGCTGACATGTAAGGAACACAAAAATATTTGCATTATTATCATATTACCAATGTAACTTGAGTTGTACCCCCAAAAGGAATGGTCGGCACGCCACTGATTCAAGCTTCAAAATGCAGCGGTACCTTGAAATGACTACAGCTCAGAAACTAAACGCCCTAGAGATATGAAAGATATACCGTTGTATGCAGAATGAATCATAGATTCAGACGATATATAATTTATGCACATTTGGCGTACATATGGAGGGGGAAAGGGGGGAAATCCCCTCAAAAATACTTTTCTTAAAAAAATGGTTTCCCCCTGCCTCCCCCCAAAAAATGTCAAAATGCAAAATTTATGCAAATTTGGCATATATATGGAGAGGGAAGGGAGAAAACCTCCAAACATTATTTTAAAAAATTGTCACTTCACCCAAAAAATGTCCTCGCACTTGGGCACAAAATGACACCTACGCACAACATTCACGGACGAAAAGCTAGAACACAGTGAAAAATGAGTACAGATTCTTGCAGCTGCTTGAAATTCTATTTTTAGACAATGCAGGGTAACCCCTGTCACAACTTGTGGATGCTTGTGCTAAAAAAACAAAGGTTTCCTTCAGCGCGCTTCGAAATTCCATTCTCACAACGCAGATTCAGCAACCAGTCTTCCCCCTCCCCCCACCCCCTCACGGAAAACTTTCATTTTGAAATCGGATACTGATAAACAAGCTTCCTTCGAAAGCAGTTCACAGGCGGGAGTGAAAAGCATTGCTTTAGAACAACAAAGCCAGTGTTCCTTTGTCAGCAAAAATTTGACCTTGAAAAGAGATGCAAAAGAGAAGTCCCTTTTCCCACCTTTCCCCCTCCATTTTCATGAAGACAAAAAAAAATGCAAATAAAAATTCTGTTAAATACATGTGTTAGGAACAATATATAAAAAAATCGAAATTCTAGCCAAAAATAGAAAAGTTATAACGTAAAAACTACGACCTTGACACAGCGTCTCGATCAAGACGCTTGGGACAGTGAGGGTTACATTTCGGTATCTCGATTGAGATGCTTGGGACACAAAAGGTTAATGGAGATTTATGCACAATGAAAAGTGTATGAATGGGTGGAAAGATTTAAAGATGGAAGACAAAATGTCAGTGATGAACATCAGAGTGGGAGGACAGATTGATGCAGTGAAACAGCAGATTGATCAGCAAATCCATTAATGTAGTATGCTTTCCCCTGACTTAAACAATTGTCTCCATACTCAATTTTCATTCTGCTGTAGATTTCAAAAGGTTTCACTCCCTCTGACCTCAAAAACACAAATAACACTTAATTGCTCTTCTACGGTGCAAGTCAACAATGTAGCAGCCATGTTGTACATGCTACTGCGCAGGTGCATACTGCTCGATCATCCAGACACCTTTATGGCATATTGCTAAGGAACTTTTTTTAAGTGCCGAAACAAATTTTCGTTGTGCATAAATCTCCGTGAAGTTTAGAAAAAAATCCTGTTATGTAATTCCCCTCGTAAATTTTTCAATCTGCTTACCTGATATTAAAAGTGATAAATTTTAGGTATTTTCATGTTATTTGTAGTCCAAAAATTATAAAATAAGACTAATATGAAGACATCAACATCAATCACTTATAGCTTATAGTTATGGTTTTAACATAAAAGTCAACAAATTTAGCAAATTTGGCACACATTACAATAAAAAAAAAATCCATAGGAACTCATTGCTGTCCCATTATGAACACTAATAGTCAATTGATGTCTTGAAAAAATATATATTTTTCAAAAAAATTAAAAATGGTATTTTTGAGATTTCACAAAAACCTTTTTCAAGTGTTTTAAAAATTACAAAATCCAAATACTACAGTCATGTTGCATTTAAAATTAATACTCATTAAAAGCAGAAGAGAATGACACCAATTTGAGTTCCCTAGGTCAAATAGTTTTTGATCTACAGCTGTTTAAAGATTTCAAACTGTAATGACCCAGCTTGTACTTACAGACATCAATAGAAGCAAAACAATCAAGCCATTGTTATGATATATGCAAGTTAATAAAGAAACTTATTAGATATATGAACATTGCTGCTTTCAGTAAAGATTTTCACCATTCTAAGGTAGATTTCAAAATATTAGACAAGTTACACATGGATGTTGAGAAATAACAAATCAATAGTTAACTCTCAAACTGCATTCATTTGGCTTCATGTAATGCATCACTGTGAAATCAGACTACGGTACACCATAGGCTGACTGAATTTGATTTTCATAATTTTGCAAGTGTGTATAATTAATTATAACTTCATGAAAGTCATTTAAGAATATTCTCAACAGCCTAAAAAACTTAACAGATAGTTGACAGCCTGCAATTTTATATCAGTCATTGTAGTTCACAATAATGAGGATGAATGATGAATAAATTAAATATGAGCACAAATAATAGCCTACTATTGCTGGGACTTCAACACAGAAACTTTGGGGTCATGATGTGGTATGTTTTACATGAATAAGAGTAATTCTAAATCCAAAACAAAACAACAAAAAATGCTAAAACTTAAAATGAAGTTTCTTGTAAGTTTCATGTTAAGTATATTAGATACTATTCAATTAAGTACTCAATAATTTAGATCTTATCTGAATTTGTAGAATAGTAAAAATTACTGTACATAGTTTGAATTTGGGCTAAAGAACACACCGATATGTTAGTGCAAGATTTATCAAAAACACAATAGTTAAAAGCACAGGCACTGGAATGAAGATTAATAACTATTGCTACAGCATGAAAAGGAGATAAACTATTAGGACTATTAGATAAGAAGCTTGCAAGTGAAGTAACCAGATTACAATTTTCTAATACATTCCATGTAAAACAAAAGATGATTTGAAATACAGCATCATCACAATTAATTACATGTATAAAAAGTGTAATCAATAGGGAGTGGATTTTTAGGTGCTACAAAATTGAAAAATATTTATATTTTATGTTCTAAAACAATGGAAATATGTGGCTAAAAGTAAAAAAATATTTTCATTCAAGTGGTAAGTGACAGCAGGATTTTAGATGCTTGTTATATTCTGTTGATTACAATGAACAACAAAGCATATCTCCAAACTATATTCAAAATGCATGCCTGTTTTAGAACTAGAACAGCTAGCAACTAAAACATTGTTACAAGAAAATAAAGTAACTAAAATAACTACTAGTTGTGGATACTTTTCTATAATGTGTAGGTCAGCAACAACCAGCTCCAGAAGCAAGATGTCTGTCATTATATGACATGATGCACTTTATTGAGAAAACGACCCAGTCCGAGCAACATGCAAGGGACAAGCAATATGTGTTGCTTGTTGCATGTCACTTTGGTCTGAAAGCTCCTCAAATGTTAATAATATAATACATTTATTGATTGTTGATAAATTGTCAATTGATGTCTTCCAAACATATATTTTTTAAAGAAAAAAATACTTTTTTAGAGTTCATGAAAAATGTCAAAATTCAAGTAACATAGTCATGTTGCATTTCAAATCAAAACTAATTAAAAGCAGAAAAGAATGACACCAATTTGAGCTCTCTAGGTCAAATAGTTTTCGATCTACAGCTGTTTAAAGATTTCAAAATGTCATCAAATTTTGGAATTTTTGCTTTTTCGAAAGCAAATAATTAAAAAACTATGAGCCCAAAAAATCTGAAATTTGGTTGTTTTGGTCAACTTTGCTGGTACTACGACTGCACCAAAAATTACACTGGGGAACAAAAAAAAGATTTTATTTTGCGGCATAAAGTTTAATAACAGTTTCAGCACACAAAACAGCTGTGATTGCCAATTGTATGATTGGTTCAATTGAATTGACTCCAGTTATAAAAATAAACACACCATGGAAAATGTAGGAGGTAAAATTACTCTACGCTTTTCTCGGTAATATCAAAATTTGATAATGGTCTGAAATTCCCATTAAGAAACTTATTTATTTATTTGTACATTGTTGCTAGGCAACTTATGAAGCATTGCTAGGCAATATATCGGACACTCAACAAAGCTTAAGGAAGAAAACCAAAACATAAAAATGGTTTTAGAAAAAAAAATTGAATATACTGAACATAAGTGGCTCGTGTGTGTGGATTTGAAGATGGTGAATTTTTTACTAGGACAGCAAAGTGGGTACACAAAGTATCCCTGTATCCTATGTTTGTGGGATAGTCGTGCTAGAAAAAAGCATTGGACGATAAAAGTTTGGCTCCCAAGGGAAAATATTAGTGGGAAAAGCTAATATCATTCATGAACCGCTGATAGATAGGGACAAAATCATCCTTCTGCCACTGCATATTAAACTTGGGTTGATAAAACAGTTTGTCAAGGCCTTAGATACAAGTGGTGATTGTTTCAAATATAAATGCCACACTTTTCCAGGACTAAGTATTGAAAAATTAAAGGCAGGAATCTTTGACGGACCACCACTTATAAATGATGCCAATTTTACAACTTACATGTCTTACATCGAATCTGAGGCCTGGCTGAGATTTGTGTCCATCAAAAACTTTTTGGGGAATCACAGAGCAGAAAAGTACCCCGATATAGTTGGAAATATGTTGAAAAATTTTGAGAAATTGGGAGCTAATATGAGTGTGAAGATACATTTTCTACATAGCCACATTGACAGGTTCCCTGAGAACCTTGGTGATTTTAGTGAAGAACAGGGAGAAAGGTTCCATCAGGGTATAAGAATAATGGAAGAAAGGTACCAGGGATGGTGGGATCGCCACATGATGGCCAACTACTGTTGGAGCTTACAGAGGGATTGTCCTAAAAAGCAATACAGCAGGAAATCGTATAGAAAACGTTTCACATAGTTTGTTACTTCATTGTGTACATATTTTCTTAATTATTGTGATCATAGGCCTATATCAATTTATTTTTATAATAATTATTGTAATCACAAAAGAAATATTAAATTGTTGTTGGAAGTTCATTTATATGTATGTCTTATGTTTCCGCCATTTTGGTTTAGTTGCATTTATTTCATAAATTAGAGCCAATTCAGGAAATATATTATTATATCATTATTCAGCAGCATGAAATCGCCCTAAATTAGCTCTCAAACACTGTGCCGCAATTTCACTGTTCCCCAGTGTTATCAATTTCTGAGATGTCAAGGTTCAGACCATTGGTTAATTTGACATGGATTTTGAATAATTTCTCAATTTTTGTTGAAATTCCCTGACTTTTCACCAACATTTGATGTCCTCTTCCACCTCTGGTCAGTCCTATTACCTCCCCTTCCGTTATTCATGTTATGTATCATAACATGTATTAGTCTGTGTCTTGCAACTATATGGATCTTGTTTATGTGTGTCTCATATGTGATAAAATGTAAATCCCTCTTGTTATCAGTTAAAATATATTATTTATGAAGTTTCCCTCTTGACATGTGTATTTCCATTTATGTCATGAAGATTACAACATAACAATAATGGCGACGAGGATGGGATTCGAACCCACGAACTGTTAGCATTGTCTTCTTTTCCGCTGCTTAGTTTCTGCCGCTGCATTTCATAAAGAAGAGAAATAATTAGTACTGTAAGTAGAATTATAGTAAGTAAGTCCAAGTTGAATCAGTGTATTTTCCTTCGTTCCAAATTACTTGAAATATCTATCATGCTAGAAGTGCAAGAAGTGATTTACTTAGGAAGACATTTTACGGCAAATGGAATCACACCAACTGAAAAGCATGTAAAAGCATGTGTGTGCCATTTTAGAAAGTCCAGAGCCAAAGGAAGTTTTTTTGGGATGGTTGCATTTCAAAGTTGTTTTCTACATAATTTGTCATCTACAATAACAAACCTGAATCGACTTTTGAGGAAAGGTGAAAAATGGTCGTGGACTAATCAATGTGAATCGGAATTTAAGACGGTTAAAGAGAAGATTGTTCAGACATCTGCTGTAATTCGCTGTATATGTGTTATTTTCATGGGCATGAGGAGGGGTTGAACAGGTCCGTCAACCAATCCTGAAAATTTTGAGTTGTCAAATTTAAAAGAAAAACGAAGGCTTGTTACTTTTATTGTTAATAACAGAAATAAAGATCAGTTAGTTATTATTCGAACAGAATAACGAAGTAAAAATCATTATTTAAATCAAAAGAACTGGGTGTAAAATAGAAAAACCAGTTTATATTTTCATCTTCTGCCATTTAAAGCAACGAATAAATGGTTTTTCAGTTTTCAACATTCCAAAAATTAGTTTCATGTCCGATGTCACGCAACATAAACGCTATGGTTAAAATTTTCCTAACTTTAATTTTTTTTAAACAAAAAGTGTAAATGTTAATAATAAAATACAATAACTATGCATTTCAGTACACAATTGTCTAAATTGTAAAAATAATAAGAAAAAAGCAGTTGTGCTGTATATTCACTCATTTGATGTATCAAGTACAAAAATCTGTCCAAGGATAATACATATAATTATTAATAATAATAAATTTGGTTTTTATTAGTGTATAATAGTTATTATTTTATAACAATAATCATAAGCATAATTTCTAATATTCAAGTTTTATCAGTAGCCTGACCCCCCCCCCCCTCCCCAACAAAAATTTCTGGCGACGACCATGGTTATTTTCAATAGTAAAGTTGCCTTTAGCATTCCAAAACAAATATTAACATCGAAATGCATGCACTATATCTACATATTCAAGCAAGAGTTAGACCATTCACCTGTGAAAGCATGCTTTAAAGACATTATTACTGGTCTAATGTTCACACTTGTTGAAACAGCAAAGGCATGCATCTTATCATACCCTCTTCCAAGAGCTGGCCATGGTCTATGCTTTTTCCAAAGTTTTCCTAGATACCAGTCACTCTGGTTTTCCACTAATGCAATTGCCTGTAAAGATATTGATAACATTCACAAATAAAAGGGTTGTATGTTAACATCAGAAATGCAATAACCCTGATCATATTGTTCTGAGGACTGTGGTTTTAAATGCAGGATTTTATTTTCGTTAGTTTACTTTGTATTTCTGCCATATATGGCTGCTTGCGATGATGAAGATGAATGATGATTATGTAAAATTGATGAAGAGACACCCAAAGACAGAACAATAAGTGGAGAAGTCAAAAGTCAACCATTTAATGTGTTTGGCCACTGAGGTGGTACCTATCTATGGCAGTAACATCAGAGTTCAACTGTGTAAGTCCTTTAATAGTCTAGTCATATAAACTACTGATTTTTTTTTTTTATATTCAGGGGGAAAAAGGAGGAGTATGATGAAATATGTGTACTCATATGGTACTTAAATATTTTAAAGATTTTCATGTTGCCACTGTAGTCTATTTGTGATTTATGCATCAAATATCATTTCTTTTGATGTATGGCACTTTACTTCCTTGATGTGTCGATACCACAAACTTTACGTGTCATTTATATCATAATCTGTATATTTACTAAAAATTTCACCAAACCAATATGTCTAAAAATAGCCTGAGATTGAAATATACAATTCTCATGTTAAAAATAAGAGCACTAAATAACACACTAAAGCTCCAACGTTTTGTTCATTGCCACTGCACTGTCTAAGAAGGAAAAAGAGAATTAAAACCAAGTACATAGGTTCAAACATTATACATAAAACATACATCACTCTGCTAATCTTTTAGCCTGCTTCCTTGGTTGTACAGTTGGGAGCTGAGAAGACTGCGAGTGCGGGGTGAGGTTCTGGGTGAACAGGGAGGAAGTGTGGGGACGGGAGCTTGGACTTGGTGTTCAATTTTTCAGTGTTGACAGACATGCAGAAGTCCCTGTAGGAAAGGGTAAGAATCTGATAATGGAATCGGGACTTACAGTTCCAGCTGCAGTCTGACGTTCGGAAAAGTTCGGAACCATTCGTGAACCTCCACGGATAACGTCAGCCACGGAACATCTCAAAGACCAGCAACGGCATAGGAATTCACACTACTTCCGTGTTTTCGGAAATAAATTTGTTTTAAAAATCAAATGAATGTTCTGGCGTGTGTGTATAAGTAAATGCACATGTATAGAGCAGACTATATCTAGTAAACTGGGTCGCTGAAGGTTAACTATCAATAGAATTAACATGCAACGAAAAGCGGGAAAGCCGGCTCGGGGGTTGAGCAAAGGTTTATTCAGAATTGTTTATTTGAGGGATGTAAGTTTGTGTTTATGGGTGTCAAAAGGTATACTTAGAGCCAAAATGACCATAAATTTGTCCTTTTATAAAAATTGTGTGGGGTGTTAGGGCGTAGTTGGTGGATAAATCACTGGGGCCGAGACATTACAACTTCATGTTCCATAATCCGAAAGTTGCAGAAAAGCGATGCTACATACCAAAATGTAAATACAAACGAGAGAGAAAATGTACTACCCTGCATAAGTTAAAATTAATTGATCCATGTCCAGGAAAGAAGCATTATCAAGACGCTAGGAAATACACAAAAAGCACGCACACACCCTTACTTTCTTAGTCACGTTGGAAGCAGATTGCTTTGATTTGTGAAGTTTTACTCCATTATTAGTATTGATTTTACTTGTTACTATGTAGGCCCTCCCCGATGGCACGGTGGTAGCGTCGTTGCCTTGTAATCTAGGGGTACCCGGTGGAGGCACATAGTGGTTCGGATCCCACTATAAACTGTAGGTCCAGTCCCAATTAGCCTTACTGTGCACAAAGTGGACATAAAACACCAAAATCAAACTTGTTACTATGTAATATGTTCCATTTACTTGTAATGCGTTTTCGTACCATGCCTTTTTTATTTATGACGCTGCCACCCTGAAAGGAAGACTAGCTGGCTGCACACTGCGAAAACAGGCAGGTCAGTTTCGCATTCCTCAGCCTCGCAGTCTTCTCAGCTCCCAACTGTACTCCTCCTGTATCCTGTTGGTTTTAATGTGTGTTGTGGATTTTAGTTTTCCCCTGTTTTGAACAGGTAGAAGCACACACCATCCAGCAATGGGATTTCTTGGCAACTTTTTTGTTTTGTTTTTAGTAGTATAAAAACAAAATTAATGTACAGTGGAACCCCCATTTTATGTTCCCAGATTTTACATTTTCCAGCATTATACATCCAAACCCAATGGTACCAACATAGCAAAATTTTAATGAACTCTCCTCAATTTTACACTTTCCCGCATTTTAATTTTTTTTTCAGCCTGGTATCCTGAAAAATGTAAAATCGAGGTTTCACTATACATCATTTTATATTTTAAATGCATTTCTAAATTATGTAGTACATTTTTATACAACAAAAAAACTTGCTCAGTAAACAATGAAACTACAGATTTCCCTAATAATAAAATGGCACGTACCTGTTTATGACTCAACTTCTTAAATATTTTCCATAACTCAGCAATATCTGTAGCAAATGTGACATCCGTATCCAACACTATGACTTTCTGCAAGGTATCTGGAAGGACTTTTGGTAGTGTTAGTTTCATTAGTCCATAAACACCAGAGTAGTGTTTATTTGGAATCCATGAGACATCAGGAACCACATTGTCAGCAAGATAAAAGCTAACTTCAACTGTGATAATGGAAAAAGAAAGGGTTTTGTGACATTAGCATTCCCATACCAGTGTTGCATCATGAAATAACATGTAAGACCATGCACATCTTTCATAAAACAAAGACAACAGAAACATAAAACGAAAAGACCTAATAAATGATAGTGATAAAAAGAGAAAAAGCACATCAACAAATAATAACGTGAGTAAAAAATGTCAATTTTTTAGGTTTTTTCAACAACCGATGGAATATATTCTTATTCAATCTTTTGATCATTTTGCACCGTCCAGTGCACAAGTTAAGCATTATCAAATAATAAAATACTTTGTTCTCAACAAGACCAGATATGTAGCTAGATATAAGATGGACATTAGTAAAATATAAACAACTGATAATTGGATTCTACCCTGGGTTACGAAAATCAGATAATTATACTGGCCATAGGTCCACATACCAGAGCCTCATTGGCCTGCAAGACTGTAGGTACTGGGGTGTACTATGTGGGTGGAAGTGAGGTTGACTTTTTGGGTGCATTCTCGAGAGGGCATTTAGATTTTATGTATTACCATCATTGAAGAAAAGAAATGATGGCAACTACGGTTGCACGAACATAAGATGACTTTTGTATTGTTACGAAGAGGAATGTCTCACGGAGATATCTGTGTTATGTACACTTTTATTTACACCCCTCCCCTTCTCCGTATACACATCTTTCAATTACACATCCAGTAACAAATGCCCTAAGTTGCCTTTTGCCCCATTCCCGAGGAATGAACTTTTCCAGACTCGCTCTATGAGCGCACTATTTATCGTAGTGCTCACTCACTCTCGCAGTTTATCACTCAAGAGTCTCTATGCAGTCCTCTCAATAAGTGAGAGACAAGCTACGAGCGCACTATTTATCATAGCGCTAACCCACCCCCACAGTTTATCACGCAGAGGTCCCTACATACGGTGCTCACTCTTTATGAAACCATGTAACTCTCTATGTATCCATGTGGCCCTGTGTGTCTAATTGTGTAAAAAACTGTGTCAATACATCTGGCCCGGTGTCTGAGTGAGTGTAACGAGTCGGAACCCGATATTTATACCTCCGACAAACTTGCCACCCCCAACCACCAGGGCAAAGGCCCCATTGTTATCATTCAAACAGGAAAGCCACTGTGGGAAAACAAACCGTTGACTTCCCTGGCTACTGGGCAAAAAGCAACCTTGGCAAGAGCATTTTACAAACATACAAACTTTTATATATGAAGGGTAAGGGGAAAGAACAAGGAATGTCACAAAACCAGTTTTTGGACCCAGTACCTCGATCTCTTACATGCACATTTCTAATGTCATTCCAGTGGTTTTGTTACAGTTCTTTAGTACCAGTTCCAACCAACAGAATGAGCTGTAAACCTCAAAATCGAAAAAAAATTATGACATTTCTTGTTTTTTCCTCTTACCCTTCATATATTTTTCCACTTTCCAGCTGTGCACGTTAAAACCACACAGCAGTATATAATATGAGAATCAAATCTAATGCAACATCAACTGATGGGATTACTGAATAAATTGTCCTGTCCTTGCGATCTGCGAATGGTCCGGGGATTCGTGCATCCAGGTTACGTTGCCGCTAATAGGATAGGTGAACCTAACCTACTCACCAACTTTGGGCTTGATTGAATTTACAAATCTACCTGGCTATGTAACCTGGACGTACTTATCCCCGTGCAGCTCTACGCTGTCCTCCTATGACCATATACATGGAGGATGTCCCCAGCTGACCAGCATCCATCCCGAGGAATGATTGCTGGTTTATCATAGGGACTTTTAGCCTATTTAATCCGGAGCGAATAGCATGCTTCCCGGACTTATCCACCCAAATATGAATTAATAAACCAAGATGTTGGAACGACACATTTAATTTTCTTGGATTTCTCACATTTATATATATACAAGCACTGAACAAACTTATAGGTTTGTTTTTACATATATAACCAACAAATAGGTAACAAGAGCATGGTACTTACATAGACTGCTTCCACCTCATCACACATGGGCCTTTGGATAATTTGCACTCACCACTCCAACCTTGAATACGGGGGGGATTTCTGAGAATTTAGTAGAAATATGACCGGGTCTTAAGGCAGATGGTTATTTACTTGCAAATGCACAGTTCCAGGGAGATATATGACAAAGGATGTGCTGAATAAACGTGGATGCCTTTGGATGCCAATCCCCTTGGTTTTCTGAAGGCCCTTTGTCCTCACCATGTGGTTTGGAATTGTTCCGATTTTTCATGGATTCTGGTTCCATGCACTATAGGACACTTTAAACCCTGCAATTTGTCCATTTTGTACACTATTGGACTAGTTCTATGCACTTAGTAGGTATTCCACACTATTGGACACAATGGCTGCTCCATTGTTCCTCTCTCCAATGGCCTACTCTGGGTGCTGTGAGACCGATTGTCTTTTGTCAAAAACATCGATTTTTTGATGTTTTTGGGGTTTATTTGTGCTAATAATTGTGACTTGGGGTTATTTTCAGGGAAAGCAAGTTAATTTGTGCTTGCACAAATGTTATCCTGAAAATACATCTATTAATAAAAAATTTGCATGAAAAGCAACATGTGCTCATTGGATTATGCCTACACACAAAATGTTGTCATTTTGATAACCAATGAATTTTGGTCAGGGACTTATTATTTACTTAATATTTTGGTGTTTTATCATACTTTTACTACTTAGGCCTAATTCCTGCTAATCTTAATATATCTGGGAATGTCTACTCCTATTAATTTTACCTGGAGTGAATTAGCCTTGTCCTTTTGTTGGAGTGGAGTGGTGCCTGTATGTATTGGGGATGTATACCCAACCTTTGGTTGGTTATATCCTAGTGACCTATATAATGACAATTTTAAATTCTGCCATTAAGATACTGTGAGCCAATATCTTTACCATGTATACATACATCCAGATTCTAGCAAACAAAGGTTTTTTTAGAGATTAATGTGAAATACTGCAACACACACTGTATAACACCAGAAATGCCCAAGTTTTAGTCATGCTTGTGGTACCTTACATAACTGCAGTAAAAATCAATTCCTTAACTACATGTAGGGTGAAGGAGAAAAATCAATGACAACAATCATGGGTAATTAGCTGAGCAATACTTGTGCATCCCACTATACAAATATTGCTTCTCCAATTCCTCTTCCTCTTCTTTTGTTTTATTTTCTTAACATTGACCGCAAGATGTAATGAGATTGTGATTTTTATGCAAGAAGGTAACATCACAAGACTACAATATAATACTTCAGTTAACTGAAAAAACAAAACAAAAAAAAACAAAAAACTAAGTAGGTAGAACAACTTGATATAAAACTGCAGAGTAACTTACCTTGAGGAACACTCCATGTTGAGAACAATGTCTGTAAAATAACTTGTGCTATTGAATCTGATATGAGATGGAAATGAAGAGGATTTTTGCGATAAAACAATACTGACTTGATGAGAGTTGCCACAGACCGGCTTGAATTATATCCTGCACATACTATTGCAACATGGATCACTTCACATTTAGGAACTTCAGGCTCCTGAAACAAAGGAAACATTACAAGTTTAACAAGTTAATCAACATCAACAGACAAATGGCAACCCAAAATATGGGGCAATCACCAGAAGTCCTTAGTCATGAAACGACAACAGACTAATAAACTGCAACAAAAGTCTGAATGTATAGTTGGAATTTACCTTACTTAAATAAAAACATGTTTTGCTTGATTTATTCTTAATAGCAAGCAATAATTGTGAAAGATAGAGTCCTTGTCAGGATAGAAAGTGGTTGGGCCTTCTGCTCTACAATTGTAAGCCAAGCATGCTCTTGCCAAACCAATAGTCTTAGGGTTCTGTAGTCTGTTTTCCTTAGGCTTTGAGCACAGGCAAAGCGTTTGTTTACACATTATTCCCCTCTCCCTCAACTGGTGGTGGAGAAAGGACAAATAGGCTTCAACTGCTATTTGTTTATTTTTCATATGATTTTACAGCATATGGATCTGCATAGATGGATAAGGACAGTTGGTTACAGTTTTCAGGAGGTATGCAAGTGTGTAGGAAGCATGAGGCTCGTCAGTTGCAGAAAAGGTATGTGATTGTTCCCAGGGCCAGATTAACCTATGGGCAACTGGGGCAATTGCCCCGGGGCCCCCACCAAAAGGAAGATGTGAAGGGCCTCCACCAAAAAAATGAGACGAGTTACACATCGATCAGCTGACTATAGTTGTGCGTTATATAGAAGGGTTATCTCCAAAAGAAAGGTTTCTGACCTTTTTACCAAATTGTGGCCACACTGGGTCTGCTATTGCTAATGCGTTAATGGAGTTTCTAGACCATCATAAGATTGATATAGGTGACTGTCGTGGCCAATCGTACGATAATGCTGTGAATATGTGTGGAAAGTATAAAGGCATGCAAGCTCTCGTCAAGGAAAAAAAATAAACTAGCAGAGCTAGTACCATGTTGTGCCCACTCTTTGAATCTAATAGGGAAAGCAGCAGCTAATGCATGTCCTGCACCTGTTCATTTCTTCGATTTTATACAATGGCTTTATGTGTTCTTCACAGCATCACCTCACCGTTATCAAACATTGGTGGATAAGTTAAGACAAGCAGAAGGGAAATAATATGTTCCCAAGAGTTTAAGTGAAACTCGGTGAGCATGTAGAGCAGATGCCACAAAAGCCATAGTCCAAGGTTACGAAAAATTTAAGGAAGCTCTTGTTGAAATAGGCAATGGCAAAGAAGAGAAGGGTATTGTAAGAAGTGAAGCGAATTGGCTCTCACGGCAGATGTCGTCCCTGGAAATCACATTGTTAGCCGTCTTCTGGAATCACATTTTAGAGAGATTTGATGCTACGAGCAAAACACTCCAGGATCCAAGGTTAGTTCTTCAGTCTGCCATTGACATTTTGAGATCTTTAAAGAAGTTCGTAGAATCAAAAAGGAACTAGTTTTCTCAATATGAGGAGATAGCCAGAAGAAGAAGTGGCACAGAAGAGTACAATAAGGAACACTCACGTCAGTGGGTGAGAAACGTCCGACTGAATCCTCTTGACTATGAAAATGAACCTCATTTCCACCTCTCGCCTAGTGAACATTCCAGAGTGGAAAGCTTTCTACCAGTGATTGATCAAATCACCTCATCACTCGCAGACAGGATTTTTCCCTATGAAACTGTCACAAAGAGGTTCGGTATTCTAAATGAACTTGCAGTGGCAACTCCATCCCAAATTACATCTGCAGCTCGCGAGCATCTACGAGGAGGATCTGGAATCCTCGCTAGAAAATGAGCTGATACAGTTTGCACACCTAGTAAGCAGTAGCAATGTCAAACATCAGGAAGACATCCCAATGGAACTGTCTATGTATAATATTGTATGTAAGATCCCGTTCTGCAGTACATTTCCCAATGTCGAAATTCTCTTTAGAATGTATTTGTTCTTAATGGTAACAAACTGCAGCGGAGAAAGATCTTTCTCGAAAATGAAATTAGTGAAAAACAGGCTTCGTGCTGCCATGGGACAGGATCACTTATCCAATCTTTTTTTATTAAGCACTGAACATGAACTTCTTCGTGAATTGGACTTTGATGATATAGTAGATGAATTTTCGGCGAAAAAGGCAAGAAAAGTGTGTCTACTATAAGTGTTAAGCCTTTGGGAATTTTCTTGAAGAAAGTGTAGTTACTACAATTTCCACAATGAACCTGTCGGTAATTGTCCAGTAGATGGACCGTGCATATGTAGTGACATGTTTACTCTTAATTGTAAATAATATCATTTATAATAAATTATGTACGTAAGTACAGTCTACTGCTCAGTTCTCTGTTTCCATCTGAACCCCCTTAGTATTTACTATATATTGTAGTTACGGTGTTCACTCTTCATAATATACTGTAGACATTTAGATGCAGAATTTTACTGCTGCTATAGCACTATAAGTTTCGTCCTGTAACTTTATTTTACTGCGCTATTCTCCCTGCAAACCTATCTGCAATATGTTCGATTGTGAATGAATACTGATTCTAAAATCAGGTCTACCATTTCAACTGCTGAAAATTGGTGGTTAACATATTGAGTTCATAAAGCTCCTAGTATGTATGTATATATATATATATAAAAAAAGGGTGGGGGGGGCACAAAACATTTTGCCCAGGGGTCTCCACAAACCTTGATACGGCCTGGATTGTTCTAATACGTACAGAAATGTACACCCAGACATAGAAATTCAATAGTCATTATAAAAGTTATAATGGGGGTAATCTTGCATTTTAGTAATAATTCCAATTAGACTCCTTGCATCAAGAGACCGTAAAATATTGATTCACTCTAATAAGTTCATGGTTCATCTTTTCACGCAGTTTTTGTTTGCGATTGATTTCACCACCTGTTTGGTAGCTTAGTCAGGCATGACATGCAGTACATGTAGAAAAATGAACCGTGAACTTTCTAGAGTGAATTTACCTTCTCTCCACATAACCGCCAAATGGATTTCTTTAGATACAATGAAAAATTTTGATCTATATATAATATACATTTTAAATTTCTTAAATACACAAAGTAAGAGACAAATAAGATAATCAAACCTTATTTATACATCGTATGGAATGCTCTTCAACACTGTTGTATGCATCAGTTTCCGTGCCATTACGTCGACTGCTGGTCATTACAGACATCAATTGACTTTGTGAAATACTTAGCTGCCTCCGAAGAAGTTGGTTTTGTTCCTCCATCTCCCTAATCCGTTCAGCCAATTTTGCTTCACGATGGGTGAAACCCAGAATATTGTTTGGATCCACTGAGGAAAAAATAGGAGAATAAAGCAAATCAAGACTGTCTGCATGCTTCTATATCTTACACTGTATATAGGACTATTATAATGTTACACATAATCTGCAATCACAAAATGCAGAAATAGATGACGACTCCAAGAAAGAATAAATAAATATCAAATTACAGACCAAGATGCAAAACTGACATCACTAACAATTTTTTCCACCCCTGGAAAAGCAGTGATATGTTTTCATTATGAACTTGCACACTTAGCCCAACCTAAATCAAGTCAAGTGGCTTTCTGAAGCAGTAATGATATTGAACTTGTAGTTGTGGTGGATTGATTTAAATCAGGTTGGTGTAAATTGCAATTTTGATTTAAATCACTTTAAAGAAAAAATTATATAATAATGTAGTGAGGATTTTGTATATATCAGAATCACTTTGCGTGAAAGTACATTAAACTCATAATCATTTAATGGTGTTTATTGGGCTCTTAAGAAAGGAAAAGTAAGGAAACAAAATATATGTATTGATAGAATGAAAATTCAATAATTTTGTAGGCAAAAATAGCAAACATTTTGTGTAGAATAATATACTAAATACTAATCATGTTAAACGGTAAATAGTGTCATTACCATAAAACTATAAATAAACATGGCATCGAATATTTTGCAAACTATCATTTAAAAAAATACCAAACTTCAGCTACAACGACTATAAAGAATATTTTAAGTTACAATTATATTGTACATAAAGAATGTTTTATTTTCACTGGAGAAAAGTTACTGATATTATTATAGTTTCATTAACACACTCAACAAACATTTCCATAGTAGGTTCATATATGAAGGATCAGAAACAGAAAAATGTATATTTACATATAATTTTTAAATTGCTTTAATCAAACTGTTCAAATATTTTACATGACCGTTTACCAGAAAAATACTTTATATGAAAAAAAAACATATTATATGTAAGGTGCCAAAAAACATGCAAGCAATTTTAAGCACGTTTTTTCAAAAAAATGATTTAACTTAAATAAAAAAATCATCAAAAATTATTTTTAAATAAAAGTCATGATTTTTATTTACCCTGATCATAATTTATTTTATTTTATTATTCACTGTGTGTATGTGTAGCTGCTAATTCAACTTTTAATGGACTGCGTGAAAAGTACATTAACAATTCAAAAAGACAAAAGAGAAATGTTTTTGCTGATTTTTTCACACCAAAATGTCTTATTTGTACACACAGGTATTCCATTAGTACTTTCAAATGTCTTCCACAAGAGTGTTTAATCAGTTGGTGAATTCCAACAATAGGAATGATTTGAACCTAGGACCTCTGACTTCATATCACTTTATGCTAAGCAAGTTGTCAAAAAGGCTGAACTTGGAGCTTGAATGGCAGAGTAGATGACAAAACATAAATAACTTAACACAAATGAGAGTTAATAATTATTTTTTGGACTGAGGACATTTGAGGAGGGAAGATACGAGACATGGTGAAGCCTGTTAACCCCCAAATTTTTTGTTGCCTCTGTGCAATTCCTCCTAATAATAAAGAAATTATACTTTCCAATAAAAAATGATGCTCTACATTGACATAATTAAAATCTTATAACACCTGAAAATTATTTTCAAGCAGCACTTCTTTTCCAAACATCATATTTAAAGTACTGAAACATGGTGGAAAATGCAACCAACCATTCATTCATATTATGTAGGAGAAGAAAAAAAGTGACTACCTTCACAAACTGGTGAAATTGGCTTTTGTGCTACATTCGACAGGCTTGATGGTGGATTTGTCTCTGCATGGGAACTTTATTTTACAAAGCACACATTCCCTCCTGCAAGATTTGTTTCTTTTTTCGCTGTTTTAGATTGAGCAACAAGGTCTCTCCCTACAAAGCAATCAGCTCTATAGCAACAACACTCATCTTTATTTTTCCATGTTATCCTTTATGTTGAGTGTTTAGTGATTAAATTTACAAAATACTGACAATGCATGAAATAAGCTGTTGAAAAATAGTTCAATCTGCTAGTCTCAGAACATGGTGATCAAAGTCATGTCCTCAAGCAAAAAAGACAATCTGAAACATGACAACAAAGTACTAAAAGTAAAGTAATTTGTTCAGCACTAATTGCTTCACTTGCAAACTTACCATTGTGGCCCAACAGTGTGTAATAGAGCAATAGAGATGTAACTACCCCTCCAAGCAGAAAACTGCTCAACCAATGTCGAACCACAGCACACAGTATTCCATTTCGTACTCTACGACGAAAAATTGTGACAGTTAGATAAACAAACTGTCACGTTGTCAGCCACCATGAAAAGAAGAACACTGTAAAGAGAGGGGAAGTCATGAAAAGGCTGCTAAAGCTTTTCTTTTGTATTAACCTTTTCACTGCTACAGACTTTCTCAATTGTAATACCATGCTGTGCTAACTACTTTTTACATTTCAACAGTCTAATTTGTACCATTCTTCCCTTTCAATTTTAACGATTTTAGAGTGTTTCAACAAACAAAAACTGCTAAAAAGTTGTACATATTACTATTTATCACCAAAAAAATTACACACATAATACACATAAGTAACGTGTATATATTTTTGTAAGAACTTTTTTTGTATATGAAATCACTGTATTATTATAAATGTATGTACAAGAAACTGTATCATAAAAGGGAGCACTGCTAAAATTTGTTGGGAAACAAATTAACATTTATCTATCTAATATACACATAACAATACACACATAATGTTAGTAGTTTTTCAAATTGTGGTATTTTTCAAAGCACGGTACTACACAAAGTGCGCCATAACATTTTTGGCACATATAACGAGACACTTTTCTCTTCTTGGGTTCTATAGTCAAATTGGCACACACATGACATTTTCTGGTAGGTTCTTTCTTCTTTTCTGTAGCTGGAACTACTGTCAAAAAATGTCTTTCAGTAAGGCGAAGTGGGGAATCATCAGAAAGCCTGCCGTGAACCCGTTTTTCCTTTTCATGATGGAATACTTCCAACATTTCCTTCTAACTCATCACTTTCGTCATTTGTAATAAATTCCGCAATTTCAGCATCGGTAAGAGCAATCGTACTTGCGCGACTAGAAGCCATTGCAAACAATAATAATAATGCGCAAAGTATACAAAAAAACAACCGTTCTCACTATAGATGGCGGAAGTTATTAACCAAAAGTTTCACAAACTCGCATGGCAATTCCACAACTCAGAAAACATAGGCTAATCTTTAGGACCAGTATACTCGCTTAGAGGTTTCAGTATACATGAACATAGTTGCTTTGTACCTCCCAAGATGGCAGTATCTATCAGTGATCAACAAATTTGAACCTGCATTGTGTTGATGCCAATCTAAAAATAGCGAACTAGTTGGGCGAGTATACTCGTCCGTAGCATAGGAGTGTATTATTCCTTGGACGAGTATACTCGCCGGTAGCAGTGACAGGGTTAAATACAGATACACATTACCAGTGGTGTAGCATGGACATTTCGGGTGGGAACGCCAAGTCCGAAGGAAGAGTCGACCCTTTCTTGATTAATAATTTACTTATGGTATTAGTCGCCACAGGTATTATTTGCCTGAAGTAAGCTGGGTTTTCAATAAAACATCATCATTGCATGTTTTAGCTAGAAAATTAGATGCCTCACTATGCCACAGATGTTTTGAACTCTGGTGTTCTATACCTTTTTTTATATCTTTCTGCATGACGCAAGTCATTAAAAACCTACCTGAATCACAAGCGCCTCTGCACAACAGTAGACGTCATTGTTGTGGGCGATCCAACTACTGATTGATTTGGTTTATTTTACTTCGCTTTTCTACCACTTTTGGTTAATTGCGAATATGAATATGAGTGATGATATTGATGAAGGGACACTGACAAAGAACACCCGTGCTCACGCCGGGATTCGAACCAGGGACCTCTGTCGTCTTGGCGCACTGTGAAAAGCAGAGTGGATGATCCAAATATCGTACACTCTACTGACGTAACAGTGCCGATTAGTAATTCAGATCAGTGTTTATTACATCTTGAGAATGCTGATAAACATTTTAAAATAATTTTCTCCAGAGACCATTCGATGTTAAGAGTTTTCAAATGAATGCTAAACATTTCCATTCACACAATATTAAGTAGTTAGATAATAACAAAAAAATACAATAAGAAAATAATAGTTTTGCGGGTTAAGTGGTAGAGCAGCCACAGGCTGAATTTCTATCACGAGGACTTCACCAACTTATTTGACAAAAACTGTGTTGATCTTTTAGTTTCTAATACACATCGCTGTTCGTGCGATAAATTATACAATGCAGTGGCCATTAAGAAGCAGTATATTTGAGATTGGTAAAGTTACGTCAGTCAATATTGCGTATTGTAGCATCACACAGCACGAGTTGCATGAGCGCGAAGAGCGAAGAACCAGGTAGGAATTCTGCCGCTGTTGTCTGCTTCAGAAGGCAGGAAGGGTCACATGAACCAATCACGGTAGACCTCTCGGACGCCAGCGTAAGAGAGCCCATTTACGAGCGTGCTGTAGAAATGGAAGCTTTCCCTCCATAAAGGCAGCAAGGAATATAGGAGTCCTGTACACCGAACCTGCTCGGCGTCCGGCCGGGAAAGGCATTGAAAAGAGATGCTAGAACGAGTGTTGAGAGTGGAGCGTTGCAAGCGGATCGCGAAAAATAGCCATTATAATGCCATGAAGGTCAAACATATATGAAATTAGTCACGTTTTACTTTATAATCACAGCATTTAAGCATTTTTGAAATTTTAAATCTGGGAACGCCGGGCATACGGGCGTACTATAACGCTACGCCACTGCACATTACAATACTAAACTATTACAAATTTTAACTTTGCTTTGTACCTGAATTGGTTTTACTTGTAATTTTCAGTCCCATATTGCAATTAACGCACATTACTGTGACTGAAATGAAATTAGGCCATATGTGTGAAATAAAGGGTGGATCACAAGGTGAGCTGACACTACATTAGTATTTATGATTTTGTAATTGTGATCTAGGACCCAGGACTTCATGTTATAACATATTTTTTATTTGGCATCAGATCGAATACTGGGGTAAGATCTTTACATTTCTGATGAAAATCGGCTGAAATAGACAAACATGATAAGGCATATTTTGACCTAGTTTACAAATTTCACGTTTTTACAACATATTTATTCAATTTTCTCGTAATAAGACATATTTCTGCATAATTTCGTAATTGACTTGCATATAATCTGTTATTTTATAATTTATTCTTCGTACCTTTAGAGCAATGGATAGTTTATATTATCGATGGCAGGATAAGGAAATTATGGACGAAGAAATTGAAAGCAGATGTCGTATTTTCTTACTAACTTCTACAGAACAATAATACTCCCGCTTTGTTTAGTGACCTGCTAATTATGCTTTAGTTTCCACAATAGTAATAGTAAATGACATACTAATAGTAACTGAAACTTAGGATAATTGTAGTGAACCTCACTATATTTTCAGTATTTTTCCACCACTACATTCTTAGGTTAAAGGAATTCTGTCTTCATTTAATACCCCCCCAGTCAATCTTTCCTGGAATATACTGACATCCTGCATAATGATAAATTTGAAAGTACTGTTGTGAATATTTTTGGCTTTACTGGGAATATTTCTGCATTCTTCTGACATATTTTTAATTTTTCATGACAAATTTTCCCATTTTTATGACATAATTACATACATATTTTACAGTTTTATAGAGCATATAGTGCCGGGCCTTAGTGATCAGTTTGGTGACCAAATCTTCAACTTTGATGATTGGGTTTAATACAATCGAAATAGTAGGCATTAGTTAACTAATAGTATTAGTTGATAATTAACCACTTGCAGACAGAACCTCATGCACGTGAATAGCCTCTTCTGCCAGAAAATTTTCATGGCAAAGCTTTTCAAACCTGGTGGTGAAACTGCTGAATCCAGGATTGTTGTTCAAGATGGTTCTGAATTTCTCTCTAACCAAATCTGCTGTTTGCCCCCTCACTATTGACAATTTTGTTTTTACGTCTTCTATAATTTGAAGTGAGTCATGCACACTTACACCATTTCTCTCCAATTGCTCAATGCATGACATGAGGAACGCGAAATTTGCAGAAATGTAAGCAATATCGTCTTTCAGTTCTGTATTTTGAAGTAATTGCTGAACAACACTAACAGATGCGGCACCTTCACTTTCAAAACCAGTAACTACTTCGGAAAGAATGTTAAGATTGGTGCAGTAATATTGAACTGCTGAGAGGCATGTTCCCCACCACGTCACCACCAGCTGGGATGGCGAAGAAATATCTGGTGCAGCTTCCTTTAGCGCTTGGCATCGTGATGGGCACTTCAAGAAGATTTTTTTCATGTTTGACACAAATCGATTACGTTGGGATAGCTTGATCAAATTTCTTCGCATAGTCTATGAAGTGTGTGCCAGGCAGGTTATGTGGACCATTTTCGGATATAGAACCCGTAAGGCTTTTCCTGCGTTCAACATATACCTAGCTGCATCGGTTACAAGTAACACAATCCTATTGTGTGGAATACCTTCAGGAAATAGTATCTGCATTGAGTTTTCAACGAAACTAGCGATTGTTGAATGGTTTACCTTCTCCAGCTGATCAACATGTACAAGGAATATTTCTCCTGCCTGTTCCGTTTCTAAAACACCCACCACAAGATTTGCCATGTAACGCCCGCAACAGTCTGTCGTTTCGTCCACTGACAGCCACAAGTTTTTGTTTTTCACTTTGTCCAGGATGACACGTATAGTGTCACTGTATATATTTTCCATGTAGGCCTTCCTTAGTGTGGATTCGTGAGGAATTTCCCTGTCGCAATACTTCTGAAGAAACTTACGAAGTGTTGGTTTTTCCAACTGCCACAGAGGAATACCAGATGCGATGAATGTTTTTCACAGTTCCTGGGTGAAAGAAGACTGCCGACTGCCCTGCACTGACTGAGCTAAGTTCGTTTTCTTCCTTTGCAAGTTTCTTACATGCTTCGCCGTGTCTAGATGCTTCAACATATCCAACAGAAATATCACATAGCTTGCAAAACAAAATCTTGTCATCTGTCGAGAAAACATTACTACCAAATTCTTTAACATAACCTCTCAATTGGACTGAATCTGATTCCTTTACAGGAGGCATCGTTCTGATACTATTGTGCCTCTCAATTGACCACTGATTCGAGATTGCCTCATCAAACCATATTCACTTGGCATGAAAGTTGGCCGCTGTGTTAACCAACACTCGTTCGAAGCATTGTTCTTACTTCTTATCGACAAAGACAAACGTCCAGGTTCATTTCTTGACTTCGGCCTCTTTTTCGCATTATTGGTAAATTCAAAGTCTGCCGACTTGAGCGCGTAACTGTCAGTTTTTTTAATTGATGTAAAATGGAAAAAAGAAAGTCATACAACATTTCAAATTTGTTTCGTTTCTCGCTGGCGATTCTCGTGAATGCGTACAACAATGAAGGGCAAAGTTCATTCACATCATGCAAACTCAGACAATAACGCAGATGCATGGATGCCCGGAGGGGTACAAGGGGTCGCTTTCCCTCCTCCAGGAAAAAATCCTGCGGGCGTGCCTGCACAGAGGTGTCACAGATGTTTTCAGTTTCGACTCTCAAAATAAGTGGATAATAAAGATCCGGATACATGTTAAATAATTACTTGTATGTAGGAATATTAGGAATTATAGATAGCTAAATATGTCATCTTGCCTGAAAAGGGAATAAATATGTTGTAAAAACAAAAAAAAATGTCAAATATGTCAAATTATGTCCTATCAAATTTGCTAATTTCAGTTTATTATCACCAGATACGTCGAGATCTCACTCCGGAATTCGATCCCATGAAAAAATTTTGAAAAATATGTTATAACATAAAGCCCCGGGCCCTAATCATCAGGTAATTCAAAGTCATCATTGTTTTCACAAAGTTTCTTGATGTTTTTTGTTATAAATCTAAACCCAAGAACAGGTTTGTCAGCTCACACCATTGAAGAGAAACATTTGATTAAAAAGAAAAGGGTTTTAAAAAGATTGACGGGAAACATAGCTAGTTGAATGTCTGGGAAGCTTCGTTCATTGCACAACAACACTGGAATAAATTAAATATGAAAATGGTAACATAGATCCAGTATGGAGTTTTCTTTTTCACAAATGGAGTAAGCCACCATCTTTAAAATTTAATGTAACAGAAAACATCAAGAAACTTTGTGAAAACAATGATGCCTTTGAATTACCTGATGATATTTGGGATTCATAATTTTAAATAAGAAATAATGTGAATATTTTTTTTTATCTGAAATAAAAATAAAACAGACTGCTTCATTTCACAGTTAGGTTGCTATATTACAACAATGTAACATTGACAACATCCATTATATAATGGATTCTTTTTGTTTAAAAATTGCTAACCATTGTTATAATTGTATCTTTAGTCAAAATGAAAATAAATGTCTGATGAAGGGAGCGTGTGTTCTCCTGAAACGTCACAACAAAAAACTGTTTTCTTATGTTTGTAATAACCGTAAACTACAAGAAAATAATTCTACAATGCAAGCAATGCGTACATACAAGAAAAACTATTTTTTAGTCACTTTCAGTTGGGCACATATTAATAGTACGGGGGCATTCATTGATATTTTAGGACACTTGATCACAATTCTGTGGTTGAAATTTGTCGCTCAAGTGCTACGAAACTGACATTTTTTTAAGATGCCTGGTGAAAATTATCATTAAACCCTTCTAACGATGCACGGGTAGCCCCACAAACCATTTATGGATAGCCCCACAAACCATACAGGGCAAGGTAAGGTAAGGCAAACATAGTTAAAATTTGGGGTCGTAGTACCTAATATCAGGAATATATATTTCGTTCTTTAAGTATTTGAAACGCAAAATCTTGCGATAAATAATGAGCAATTGTGAATTGTCGGTTGCGATCACGGACCCCCCCTTATTTTGCAAGTTCCACACGTGAGCGGCAAATTTTAACTGCAGATTCGTGATTAGGAGTCCTAAATTATTGAGTATGCGAAATATGAACGAAATCGAGGAATTGTCCGGTATTGTAAAATCGCTACTAGAATTCGATCCATGAAGAAAATACAGTAACACTTCCGTATAGTGGAGACGGATTCCTTACTTTTTACAGAAGAAAGTACTTACGGAAAGCATTTTCTGTAGCATTGTTGAGGTTCAGGAATGTAGTTTTTATCCTTTTCAACGCCAATTCATGCTTTCTCCTGGGAAAATATCTCTCAGACACGGAATTGCTGTTGCTGCCATTTGCTTTCTGCACGATGTTCCGTGTTTTAGATGACGTAACCCCTAATAACCACGCCATGTTTTCGCAAGAAGATGACGTGTCTAGGATGCATCCTGAAGTTTGTTTTTTTCAACTATGTTTGCCTAACCTACCTGAACATAACCTTACAGGAAATGGGCTAACGCCAATGGTTTGTGGGGCTAACAAGGTATTAGCATTATTTACAATCCGGCTACGAAATTAGGTATTTTTCGGTGAATAAGGTTGAAACACTGCATTCACACTCGAAATCGATAAAACACTGCCACAACGCGCAATGAACCCGTACGCTATCGCCTTTTTGCGTGTTAGAGAACCAAAAAAAGGCAGAACAGTAAGTACTCGTAAATTTAAGAAATAGACATTATTCCCGTTAGAAATTCATTATTACACCTAAAGAAATGTTCTGCAATGCAGAATTGTACGTTAGCAATGTAAAAAAGTGTGAAATAAATGATTTCTAGGTGTCTCCACTATACGGAAGTAGTAACAAAAATAAATATCATGATTATAGAATTACAGATACGGAAACTGGGCTTTGCAAAAAGCTAGAATTACTGGCTCGGGTACCCTTTTCTACACCCTCGATTTTTCGCACATTTCAAATATTCTCGTTACAAAAATTAGTTCTTCATAAGAAACGATGTTTCTAAATAGCGCGGAAAGTAATTTTTTTAGATCTACTTGCTAGGAAACTTACGTTTTTCAATATTTAGATTCCTTATGTAACGTCGAAACGGTTTTGCAGGGATTTGATCATGGCGCATCTTGGATTCATGTCACAGGCGCACGTCTGAACATTTTCTTTTTCTTCTTATCTTTGACTTGTGCAATGGGATAATTTGCAATTTTTTCTTGTTATGAATGACTTGTGCAATGGGATAATTTGCGATTTCAATATATTATTTATGTAATTTATTGGCGGATTGGATATTTGAGACATTGCAATTGTTTTGTGCGACTTTAGACATTGGAATTTATTTGTCTTACATTGAATTAAGACAAAAGGACTAAATATGAGATTGACACACGTTCAACGGATGAAGGACATAGAGGACTTTGTTCGACGAGACATACGGGACATTGTAATTGACTTACAGGGAACCTAGCCCCACAAACCATTGGCGCTAGGCCCACGAACCATTGGCGCTAGCCCCACGAACCATTGGCGCTAGCCCCACGAACCATTGACGCTAGCCCCACGAACCATTGGCGCTAGCGCCACGAACCATTGGCGCTAGCCTCACGAACCATTGGCGCTATCCCCACGAACCATTGATGCTAGCCCCACGAACCATTGGCGCTAGCCCCACGAACCATTGACGCTAGCCCCACGAACCATTGGCGCTAGCCCCACGAACCATTGGCGCTAGGCCCACGAACCATTGGCGCGTGGATAGGTTAGTTCAGTTAGGTAGAGATCGATAGTTAAAATTTGGTGTCGTGTTAGTATCACGATCTAGAATTTGGAAATAATTGCGAACCATTTCAAACGACAAAATTTCAACTTTAAACGGCTGTACAGTCGTAAATACTTCTTTCCGCGCTCCAATTTTTTTTTATTCACAAATAGGATCAAATAATGTTCATAATGAAAAAGAAAAAAATTCAAAATTCGAGGGTGTAGAATAGGGTACCCGACCCGAATTACTGACAGCACGAACGGACAGAATCGTGATCCAGCGCTGTAAATCGTGTTCTCGGACGACTTGTGTTCCAATTAGGAACGACAAGACGCTGAAAAACGGAAGTTGTGTGCTGCAAAGCGATATTCTGTCCAACACGATTTGTGTAACTGTGCAATAGCGCGTCGGAAATAGATTTTCGTATAAAACCACATGCATTCGCATTAAAATGAATCAAAATTACATTCCCGAACATCAACAACGCTACAGAAAATGATTTGCGTAAGTACTTTCTCCTGTAAATTTGAAGAAATCTGTCTCAGGTATAGTAAAGTGTTACCCTTTCCTAACAAATTCAATTATTTTACCTAAATAAGTGTTCCGGAATGCAGAATGGTATGTTAGCAATGTAAAAAAGTGCGAAAGAAATGATTCCCAGGTGTCTCAGGTATAGTAAAGTAGTACCATTATTATTATTAAATTAGATCCTGCCCAAAAGGCGTCACATTTTTATATCCATGCAGAAATTGTTTATATTCTTGTGTGTAAGTTTTTCTTAGAAAAACGTAAAAAAATATTAGATTGTGGGCTTGTGGCATCAATAAATGGTCATCGTCTTTTGTCTCTTCCTGGTGCAATACCAAACAATATTTTGCATCACATTAATTTTATAAAACAGCTATTAACATTACATATAAAGAAAAAGCTATATCTTACATTTAGGTTTTGATGAGACCAGTCAAATTTGTAAAACACAATATTATACAATAAATTTTGCCGTAGCTGGAGTTGTTTTACAGAGAAATGTTTACATCGCTTCTTCTTCTTCTTTTTTTGACAATTCCACCTCGCCAACACAATCGAAACAAATCGCGTTCTTCTCGGACGACTACTTGCGACCGATGCGACGGTGAAAATTCACCATTTCACGACTTGTCAGAAATTTTCGGGACGGAAAATGTTCCAAATTTTCGGACACTTTGAAAATCTCGAAAATTAAATTCGAAGATGACATCGTGGTGTGTAGAAACACACCTTCTTTAGCAGTGGCGTGTCCAAGAAGGTGTCGGAGAGTCATAGCTCATTGCCATTAACCCGAATTTGTGAAAAAAAGGAACGTCAAGGAAAAGGTGGTAAACTAAACATAGATGTCGTTAGAAATTTAAAATTTTTGTAGGGGGTTAAGGAGGCCATAAAACTTGAATAGTTAACAATAATTATTATTATCACCAGGGTTATAATATGCAATGATAACTATCTATTATTAACCATTAAAAATGAACCAATTTTATTTCTTACTTATTTTATTTCAAACTTATTATTAATAATATATCCTTGGGGAGACAAGTGTACTGAAATCATTCTATGCTGAAATGCATAGTTTTTCTATTTTGATATTAAATTAATAAATTGTTTTACACATTTTTTTAAGGAAAAACTTTGAAAGTTAGGGGGAAATTTTACTCATAAGACTTTTAGTTTGTTTATTCTGTTTATTACTAACTAACAAGACTTTATGTTATTATCAAATTGGGAACGATGCCAGGGGGCGTCGAGTAGACTGTCCGGAACATCCGTTTCTACTCGCCCCGTTCCGACCCCGATGGTTGCAAAATGTACGTCCTTACTGTCATATCCTGCCTTTAACGAAAATCTTTGACAGACCACTGCGCTTCAGGAATTATAATTATCCACAATTTACGTGAGTCATGTACTCATGTGTCTGACGTTCGTCTGCTATTGGACCCTGATATGAGGCAATGTTTCCAATTGTAGAAAAATTGCTACAGGGTAATTTTTGAACCATATTTTCCCTCAATACTGGGAAGCTAAAAATGACTAATCTTTATGGGCTCTCCCTCATCAGTCGAAAGTTTAATTACTGTGGATGATAAATATTTTTTTAAAAAATTGCTACCACGCACGATATGTTGAATGAATGTTAACACAGAATGCACGTAGTATGGGGATATTATCAGTATTGCGAAATTATTGATAATGCATGGTTGGAAACAGTGCTACAATGTCTAAACATGGACGGGCAGCGTACAATGGAAGTTGTCTGCGATTGATTTCGTTACGCTGATTATTTTGGACAACATGGTGTCATTGATTAAGAATCAAATTTTAAAACACTTATCGAGGCAAGTACTTTTTGCGTGAAATCCAGAGTTTTCTAAGAATGCACTGTCATGTAGGCGTGTTAAAACCTTCCAGGAAATTAAATCGATAAAGCAAGAATGTACTGAACACTTAAGTGTTCAATTACATATTTTGCAATATGTAATACTGAATGCAACTGTATTATATTCATTGGATACCTTCATGTAGATACTGTGGTCAAATGATATACCCTGCATGCATTAGGAGTATAACAAAATTCCTAGCAAAGCAGCAGGTTGTTTTGTAGGTGGAGTTTTCATTCAGTCGTCGAGTAGCAGGATTTCTATAACCTTGGCCTAGTGACTTGAATAGCTCGTTAATAACCGAAAAGCCTCTTGCTTAACGACATAATCATACATGAATTAGGTATTAAAATGCTTCGAAAGATAACAGAGAAGAAAGAAAATTGCATTCAATCAAGTCGGTGTCATAGGGTAATGAGAAAGACAGGTGTCGAAACAAATCTGACATTTGTAGGATTTACCTCGAGAGACCCCCCTCAAGAATTACGTCGATTTTTCTTTTAATCGACAGATTTCAACGTTTTACGTAATATAAAAGTTGTTCCAGCGTCAGGAAACCACAAATAACGGAGATATTTGGTCGCACAGTATGACCCGCTTAAGCACAAGAAACCCCTATTCCCGACTACTATCACATTTTTTTCCGTAAAAAATTCCCAAACAGCAGCAAAACTAACGCTCCTACCATAACAAAAACGTGAAATCACTATTGGTACCAAATATGGCCCTCCTAACCTAACAACATTTCCAATACAAACGAGAATACATAATTTTTGGAAGTACTAAGAAAACAACGTGAAATCACTATTGTGACCAAACCTGGCCATCCTAACCTAACAACTATTTTCAATGCGAACAAAAATATATAATTTTAAAAAGAACTAACATTAAAACAATGCACTTTCTGCTACGTGGTGCAGGGGCAAAATGTGTCAATTGGCAGACGAATCACATTTTCATTGATATCACTTACCACACTAAAGATGCATGCCCACCTTCCAAACAAATTCCTCGGCAGTACCAGGTTACATTACGGTCTATGTTGTTAGGTTAGGGTAGCTTGGTTTAGTACTCTTCGCCTAAATAATAATTTGTCATTGTATTTATGCTAATGCTACCTAACGTAACAGGCCTAACCTAACCTCGTAGGCATTCCTCGTCTGACGTCAGAACACAAGGGTCTCACTTATTGCACAACACTTTAGCAACCTTCTGTTCTGACTTCATGGGAGATAGCTTTTTAATTTTAGGCTAAATCCCTACGTTGTTAGTTTAGGCTAGCTAGGTTTAGTTCTCTTAGCCTAAATAATAATTTGTCATTGTATTTATGCTAATGCTACCTAACCTAACAGGCCTAACCTAACCTCGTAGGCATTTCTTGTCTACAGGAACATCGTTTGCAGTAAATCTTGTGCTTCCTGACGTAACACCAGGTTTGCCAACCTTCAATCTTCGATATTTCCAACACTGCTCCAAGTTACAAAACAAACAACATAACAACATGTTCATTCATATCACATGCAGATGGGAACGATGAAAATGAGGTCATAAATAATCCCAACAAAAAATTCTCATTACTCCACTATAATACATCTCCTAAAGCTAAAAACAACACAAATCGTTCATATAGAACATAATCTTCATAACTGACACAAAAATCATCACCTTATTGCGGGGGTAGGGAGGGTCGACGGTACCCAATTTCATTGCATACAGAAATTATTTTCAGTTTGTTTGCTTCGTATTGTAGATAGAGAAGGGGGTGGGGGAGGAGACTAGCAATTAGGATTTACATCAACAAACTGTCACATATCGAAATTTGAAGAAATTAATTGTTCCTGACATACCCACATGCAAAGGCGTTGTCTACTCCTATAACCATGTATATGGGATTTAAATATAATACAAAAATTTAGTTCTTTTTACATCACAGTTCTACCTCCCTATCTTAATTTGTATGCTGAATATGAATGCCTATCATCTAGCTCCACTTATGAATGGCAATTTTCAGTATCAAAGTAACCACTGAGGCTAGGGCATTTTGGTGGACTTAATATTGACACTGTACCAAATTAGACCTTATTCTCGACTTAATTACATTCCACCAATGAGAAAAATTGAAATCATGTGATCTATTGAGTACTTGGAAACTACAAGGCTACAGTGATTAGATTTAGTAAGCTGATCAAAATCAAGACTCAATTTCAAAACCTAGTCATTTTGTGTACACCTGCTCTGCATCACATGATTTCACTACACATTTATGTGGATATCCTATTTCTTGAATCACTGCTTTACATAGTTTGCTTACTTGCATTTGGGGAGAATTTCAAATATGGACTGATTCAACTCTACCAAGCAACTATTGTCCTCAGATGAACCCCTAGCTTTATCCTGAATACCGAATTGGTATGTGTGTGTGTCTTTTTGCAGACTTCTCTTTAAATAAGTTAATTTGCCTAAAAAAATGTGGAAATACATGAAGATGGCAAGCAGCAGACCAAATTTGTGTATCATGTCTGGCTAGCTGACAGTATACAGATGAAAAGTTATAATGCAGATGATAAGATTAAAAAAAAATAATAATAATAATACAGGTTAGCCACAAAATGTGAAAGGATATTGATTGTGGAAATATGAAATTCTAGCCTATAAGAGAAGACAAAATCAATTATAAGTAGAAGATACAGTAAATTATCTGTAATAGTAGGCTAGTATGACTAACCATATTAGATCTGAGGTAGTACTGAAAGCCCATGAAAACCATAGGGAAATGGTTAAGATGGAGACTTATAAGAGGCACAGTTTCATTCACAGAGCTGAGTGAAGCGATCTTTCTTTCATAAATTAGTACACAGTCAGTTGCAAGCTGATTAGTCTTGATTTGCATGAAGAGTATTGACTTCCAAGTAAATAAATGTGAATGTTGTTTTTCAGGTTCACCAAGAATTTATCTTCCGATAAAATCAATTTCAGTACTTTCAAGGGGGAAGGAGAGTTGTCTAATTTGGAATTGGATGAGGCTGTACTAACAGATTTACTAGAGTTACCCTCATGGCTTCAGCTTACAAGTGCTTGGTGCAACAAGGTGTCTTTTCGAATTCATTGGACAAAGTTGAAAAGTGTCCCTATATTTCTGGTAAGTTTTTTATGTAACATATTAGTTTTCAATCTGTTACAGTAGGTCAGTTTCACTGCAACTAGTTTTTGGTGAATTTTAAATATAATTTGTTCCGAGTGTAATAGGTGAACATTTTATTAATAGACTAACTATGAATCATGGTTGGAAATTAGCAGTTGTAGGTCATGAAGAAATGATTGGAATATTCTATTCCTTTGCATAATGCCTACAGGGTGGCTACTCACTGGGAATTCATTGAATTCCAGGAATTGTGCGTGAATTATTGGCTCTGAGAATTATGCGTACATTCTGCATGAATTTTTCTCCATATACGTGAAAAATTGCAACTTTTTATAATCCAGATCCCATTGCATTTAATATATATATATGTATGTATGTATGTGAATGCCCTGAGGCACGTTTTTTAGTTTAGCTTCTATTTTTATGGAAGAAGGAAAATAAAGCTGCATGGAAAATGGCACAGAATTCTCTGTCCGTTTACTTTGTTAGTGTCCTTTGCAGAACAGTCTATGTGACAGATGGAAGATTATTATTATTGGAAGATAGATATCTTGGAGTTGAGTAAAATTTGAGTTTCAAATTCTAATACAATTGACAATTCTTAGGACATTAGTATATCCCGTAACATTTGTACCTTGTGTTCGTAGAATTTCAAGTCTCAGTATGTGAAATGGGAAATGTAAACTTCGCACCTTAAATTCAATATACCATTTAATTAAATTGAATTAGAATTTTTGGATACATTGCAATCACACAGACCCTTTATATTGATAATATATTCATGTGTGTATGAGTGTGGGTGATGAAAGGTGAGATTGAAGTACAGAAAACATCTGCTTGTACCCTTCAATGTTTTGGAAGATTCGCCTTGAAAACCTGGAATTATACTTGAATTTTATCATGCTCCTAGAGTTGCTACCCTGGTCTGTGAAGTCACGTTCATAGTAGCACTAGAAACTATATTTTTCTGTGTAGTGACTAAACTTTTTATTACTCAGTGTTTCGACAATTCCATATGTAATTCATGTCATATTATCAGTTGTAATTGACATTGCATTTCAATCTTTATACAACACCTGAAGGCAAAACATATTGAAACATATACAATGATAAAGTATAGTTTTTGTTATCAGTACATGATAGATTGATTGAATTATGTTATTTTACATTGCTTTTCTGCTGCTTAGCACTGCATGATATTCATATATAAACTATTGTGTATATTTCTGATGATATGTACTGTTTGGACAGCTAATTATGAACTTTATTTACTACTGACTTTCGTAGAAAATTGTAACATGTTTGTGTTAGTGAAACATTAAGATGTATCTGGTGGATATTTATATTGACAAAGTACCATTTTAATATATTTAGATACATAATTCACACCATATGTCAATATTCCGTGGAATTATGTCATTGTCTTGGAATCAAGGGGCCCTAAGTTCAAGTGGGACCTGGCTCATAGTGGTTTGGATTCCGCTTTAAACTGAAGGTCCAGTACCAATTAGCCTATCAGTGCATAAAGTGGACTTAGCACAAAACTCAACTCAACATTCCACTCAAGTAGTGATGTTAATTCAAATAGTAATTGTAACTTTCATACATACTAATTACTATTCTTAACTCCTTTAAATGGTACAGTAAGCAGGTATTGGTGGGAATTTTGAACCATCCCAAAATATAGGTATCTTGTTTGTACTTAGCTACTCTTTTACAAATACATAAGTTTCTATGTTAATTTTAAATATGAAATATTGTGTATCTTTGTAGAATTTGGATGAGGTACATGTTGAAATAGAAACATGCGAAGACTTGAGATCGATGACAACACAGCAGGTGCCTACTGCACACACAAGTGGCACAAAGTACAGCTTTATAAACAAAGTGATAGATGGAATGAGCATTGCTGTGAATGCCGTGATTGTGACATTCAAGAGTCCTGCTTTCATTGCAAGTGTGCAGGTAATGTAGAACATACACGTTGCATGTGTGTATTCTGACAAGGAAATCGTTGACATTTTTGTTGCTGGTAACGTAAAGTGTCTTTTGCATGAATTTTGTTTTCGTGAGTGTGAAAACTTCATGTATCCAAACTTCATTCATTCTGAACAACTGGCATGTTGAGTAGCATCATAGTTATTTGTTTTTCAATAATATCACAATGCACAATTGACAAAGTGAAGTCTCATGTAAAAATATTGGTTGTATGCTGTGTGCTATTTGAAAAATTTCCAGTGCTGACATGCAGTACCCTCTCTTGAAACGTAAGGATATTATATAAAATTTGTGTTATCCCCCCCAAGCAAAATTATGAACCAAAGGGAGAACTTCCTCCCTACCACCCTATTAATTATTATTGTAGTAAGCGAGTTGTTGCGTTACATGTAGTTTAACTGTTACAGTGAGCCAGTTAGTCTGAAGTACAAGTACATCATGAATCATAATGAGTTTTGCCTTCATCGCTCAGGATCTGAAAAATGTTTTGTAATGTATTCTCTTAAAAAGGAGGTAAGAAACAGTAAAAAACAAAATATCACTGAAATTTGGAAAAATTATTCTGGAAAACTGAATTTTTGTGTGAATACTTGCTTTTGTTGCTAGACCAGACACACTGGTCACACAATCAATTTTAAAAAAAGCACCATTTGACTCATCCTGTGCATTTTATGTAATGAGTAATTACATGATGACTAGACTGAGGATTTAAATGCACTAAAAACTATCGAAATATACCATAAAAAAACTAAAATATGCACTAAAAATATGCAAAGTAAACATTTTATTCGAAACCTGTAAGTACCAATACAATTTCTTATCCTATGAAAGGCAAGTATTTGGTAAAACTATTACACAAATGAGACACAAAATGTCAAGGTATTGCCCTTTTACTGAAAATGTTGTGTCAAAGCTGTGTACAATAATTTGTGTAGGGCCTAACAGAAAACAACGTTTGTCTTACTGACACATACAGCATCCTCTTCCGATGATTGTAGGATCTAAAAACATGCTCTCTTTAGGCATCCTGGAACTTGATATACACAACTAGTAACAGTTGACACGATCTTAAGATGGGACAGTGCTTGCAACAAGACACATTCGTCTCTCCTGTGGGGGTGACCTTGTCAACCTACAGGTGGTGGTGGCTGGAGGTTAATTTGGGATAAGTAATCTTGGAAAGTGGTGCAAACAAGTTTGCAATCTGAAAAATCTTACATTCGGCCAGAAAAGAAATAACATTCCTCACAAATTCTGTTAAATATGCAAAATAAATTAAAATATGGATTTATGGCCAAAATATGCCTAAATTTCTGTTTTTGTTAAAACATTAAAAAATCAATTTTTTTAAAAGATATGCAATTGCATAAAAATCCTCATTCTGATGATGACATAGACATTATTTTCGTTTCATTATCTGTTTCGAGAATATTGACCTGTGACAAAGTTAGAAATTCGTTGGCAGCAAAAATTGGAGTGACCATCCTAAAACCGTTGACCAAACCAAAATAATGTTTTCCAGTGTTGTTTGAAATTAATATATCTACAAAACAATGTTTGCTATTTGTTCTGCTTTACCATTTGTAATTTTCAGGGTACTCTTCTTCCCTTAGCATGCACCAAATATTTTTCAAAACACCATCTCTTCATTCCCTCTGTGCATTTTGGTGATCTGGCATTGATTATTCATGCAATTTATTAATTTTGGAACTATTAGACTGTTACAGACTCATCCTGAATATGTACAATTTGTCTCCCTGTGCACAGACTTGTTTATTCTATTAACATTGCACAGCTTCTTTCTCATAATCATATAATTTGTGCCTAGTTCTTGTGGTTGCACTTCCCTTTACTCCTAGAACTTTTTCTTGCAGCCAATATGTGCAAGCACCTATCAAAATAGTCTGCTGATAGTGGCATTTTTCATCTTTCCTATATGGGAATGGAGAGTGGCATGAAGGAGGATCGATACTTCAATTTCATGGTTACCTCCACTTTGCAGTGGATATCACTTCCACAATAGGTCTGTTCCATGCTAAATCATCACAGCTCCGAACCTGACCATCTCAGATTTTCAAGAAATTTCGTAGGATGGTAGAGGACATGAAGGAACTGAATGTAAAATTTTAGCACTGTGATACATGGTGTTCATACAGGCAGTGGGGTTACGAACATTATAAAAATGTCAAATTTATGCTCACAAGGTCAACAAAAACAATTCATAACTTTTTTCTAACTATGGTATAACTTTCATCTTGGTCTTGTTTTGAAGCTAAGGGAGCATAGCTTTTTTAAAAAATAGTATTTTATGAAAATACTGAAATCATCTTTTCAAGGTCACGTGATGTGACCTTCGACCTTGAATATCTAAAAAGGTGTAAGTTCAATTGTGGGGGGAATAAAGTATGTTATACAGTTAGACACAATCTCTCTTTGGTGTAAGTTTCATTTTTGGAAGGCTCTTTGACTTGGTATAATAATAATAAGAAAATATTAATTATGGTAGTTAAGTCTTTTTACACTAAATATGCATCTGAGCATATCTGTCCTTTCTCTGTCTCCACTTCACAATCTAGTGATGGGATGTGTGATTTCATGATCACAGGTTAAATTGTGATCTTTACTTGACAATCACAATTCTATTAACTGATTTTATGTGATTGTAACAATTGTTATATATCTGTCAACTGTGTAGCAGGAACAATTGTGGTTACAATTGTTATATTCTGCACAAAATACATCATGTTAGGCAGGTATTGAGGCATGGTCGAGGTTTCCACCAAAAATTTCTAAGTTAATTCAACTGCAGACACATTCATTCATTGCTGTTCAGAAATCACCATACTTGAAAAGCCTGAAAGAAGATATTGGGATTCATGAAATGTGTTGTGTGACTTCTCTGAAAATGATTCTTTCATACTACACAATGAGGTTTAGGCCCAAGCTACAATTCATCTGTTTATCGTTTATTACAGAGAAATGAATGGAAAATTGTCACATACAAAGTTCGTAGTTATTACAAATGATTTGCAACACAATTCAATAGCTGCACACACATTTCAAAGGAATTTCATTCAAATTCTGAAACAATGCATATGAAATGCACGTAAGATGTACAAGGGGCATGTCAAAAAAAAAAAAAAAAAGGGCCGATTGGTTATTACAGAGAATAAAATCAAGCGAGAATATTTTTATGTTGATGCTATACAAGTGCATACCCTGGCCATTTTTCTACATAGTCACCATGACGCTCCAAGCATTTTTGGTACCGTGGAACAAGTTTACGTAGACCCTCTGCATAGAAATCTGCTGCCTGGGATCTCAGCCAGTTGAGAACTGATGTCTTGAGAACTTCACTATCATCGAAATGTTACGAAGCAAGTCACTTTTTGAGATGAAGAAACAGAAAGTAGATTACTTGGGGCAAGATCGGGACTGTATGGTGGGTGATTAAGACCCCATTGGGATTTTTTAATTGCCACAACAGTACGGTCAGCTCAGTGTGGGTGGGCATTGTCATGAAAAAGCAGAATTCCAGACCGTAACATTCCTGTTCGCCGGTTTTGTATGGCACGTCGCAGATTAGACAGTGTTTGGCAATACACATCTGCTGTGATGGTTCGTCCCGGTTCCAGGAATTCCACGAGGATTACACCTTTTTGGTCCCAAAACACGGTTGCCATGGTTTTGCGATGTGATGGTGTTTGCTTGAATTTCTTCGGTTTCGGTGAACTGGAGTGACACCATTGCATGGATTGCTGCTTCGACTCACCAGTGACGTACGATATTCAGGTTTCGTCTCCAGTCACTATGTGAGAAAATAAATTATTCCCATCCTTCTCCCAGCGGGCCAAAAAATCATGTGCTGATTTCATTCTTTCATCTTTGTGAGTGTTCGTCAACATTTTTGGCACCCACCTCACACAGATTTTGCGATAACCCAGATTGTCTGTTACAATTCAGTGCAAAGTTTTATCAGACACTTCAGGAAACTCCTTGCCTAGATCAGTAATGGCGAAACTGCGATTGGATCGCACTTTCTCATCAACACATTTGCACAAGGTCGTCCGTCTGAACACTAGGCCTGCCGCTCCTTTCATCATCATGAACATTTGAACGTCCTTCCCAAAAAGCACGGCACCATTGTCTTACCTTTCCTTCACTCATTACTGTTGGTCTGTAAATGGCACACAATTCCCGATGAATGTCAGCTGCACTCAGTCCTTTTGCGTTGAGAAATCTAATCACCGACCTCGCCTCGCATTTGGCAGGATTTTTAATTACAGCAGCCATTTCAACTTCCTGCTACTCGCATGTACGCACCTCTACACTGAGAAATATACCTCTTTTGCAGGCACAGAATACTAAAGCATGATTCTGTGCACGCGCAGCTTCATCAGTGTTGCCAGTCTCAAGTAAAAGTTATTGGCCTTTTTTTTTTTTTTTTTTTTTTTGACATGTGCCTCATATTATTTCTCAGATGTGTGTCCAGCCCAATATATATATAAAAATCAAAGAAGGAGAAAGGAAACACTCACCAGACAGTGGAAAAAATTCGAATTTTTGCTAGCTTAATCGTAGCATCTTCAGAGTAGGAAGAAAGAGACTGTACCGAAAGTTGGAGCCCAGCAGAGTTGCCAGGTCTCGATCGAAGAGGAAGCGGTGCGTAGAATGGAAAAAACACTGTTTTGTCACCAGGCTTGTTGAAAACTGTGAGTGGGTGGGATTGTCTGGGAGGGTGGTGGGGTGGGCTGGGTTGGGAGTGAGTCTCGGATGAGGTGGGGAAGTTACTGGGTGGCCTTGTTCAGGCCAGGTGGAGTGGTTGCACTCATGGTTGATATATAGGCCCTCTCCCATCTTTTGCAAACAGAGGTGTTGGCTGGTTGGGGTAAGAGATGGATGATCGCTACCCGGAAGCAGTCGTTAAAAGTGATATTGTGGTGGTTGGTATGGACGGCGACTGTGAAGTCCAGGTTGTGGGTGGAGGAGCGGTGGTTATTGGTGCTGAGGTTGAGGGCAGTTGATGTTTCCCCCAGGTAAAAATCACCACAGATGTTGCAGGTGAGGATGTAGATCAGGTTTGAGGTGTGGCAAGTCCCTTTGGGGTGGAGGGTAAATTTGCATGTGGCCGTGTGCACCTGGAGGGTGTGAGAGGTAATGAGGATGGGGCAGATTTTGCACCTAGGGTGGTTGCATTTATGGGTGGGGGGGTGTTGGTTGTGTGGTGAAGGAGTGTTGTAGACCAGGATGTTTTGGAGGTTGGGAGGCATTTGAAAACCACTCTGGGCTTGTCGGGAAATATGTTTTTGGTTTCAGGATCACTGTGGAGAATGGGGAGAAGGGAGTGTAGTGTGTGCCTGATTTTGTTGAGGTGGGGATGATATTGGGTGATGAGTGCAGGTGGGTTGGTGGCAGCATGTTTCTTGGTGGTAGTGGTGTGTGAAGCAGCTCGCTATATTTGTTTGGTGACCAGGATGGAGGGATATCCACGGTTGACCAGGGCTTGGTGTTGGTGGAGGTTATAATTCTGGCGGGAGGTGGGTGAAGTGTTGAGGTGCTGTCCCCTGAGGGCCAGGGAGAATTGAATGGCTTTTTTGGCGTGGAACTGGTGGGAGCTGGAGAAGTGTATTTATTGCATGTGGTGGTTGGGTTTTTTGTGGATAGAGGTTGTCAGATGTCCTCCCTCGATGTGCACGTCCACATCCAAGAAGGTGGATCTGGTTGGGGGAGTGCATCCAGGTGAATTTTATGGAACAAGTGATTATGTTGGTCCAGAAAAGCTGATAAGGATGGTTCTCCAGGTGTCCAGAGAATGAAGATGTCGTCGATGATGTGGAGCCAGAGGAGGGGTTGTGTATCCAGGAACTCTTGCTCAAGTTTGCTTATGAAGAGGTTTGCGTTGGATGGGGCCATTCTGGTACCCATGGCTGTACCTTGGATCTGTAGGAAATGTTGGTTTTCAAAGGTGAAATTCTTATGTGTGAGGACAAGGTGGGCTAGGTGGGTCAGGAAGTTGGTGCTGGGGTTGTGAGGTTTGGGTCTGCTATTGAGGTAGAATTGTATGGAGCGGAGACCATGGGAGAGGGGTATGTTGGTGTAAAGGGAAGTGACGTCAATGGTGGCAAGGATGATGTTTGGGGGCAATGGTGGAAGGGTGCTGATTTTCTGGAGGAAGTGGTTGGTGTCACGTAGGTAGGAGGGCAGGGCTTTCGCAAGAGGCTGGAGATGGAAGTCAACAAAGGCTGAGATTCTTTCTGTGGGTGAGTTATAGCTGGACACAATGGGTCTACCAGGGTTGCCAGGTTTGTAAATTTTGGGCAGTAGATAGAAGGTAGGGGTGCGGGGTTTTTCAGGAATTAACATGGCTGTGGTAGCAGCTGTCAGGCCTTCAGGGGGCCGCGGGTGTGGATAATGTCCTGGATTTTGTTGAGGTGTGCGGAGAATAGGTCAATTGTGGTGAGTTTGTAGGTGGAGGGGTCAGCCGGCTGGCGAGTGGCTTCCGCCAGGTAATCTTGAGAGTTAAGACCACCGTGGTGGACCCCTTGTCAGCTGGGAGGATTTTGATGTTATGGTTGTTGGGGAGATCTAGGAGAGCTTTCTGTTGGGAGGGGTTGAGGAGGTCATTTAAGAATGAGCTGTCAGAGGTGGTGGAAATGATGGCAGTAATGTACCTTTCCAAGGGGTGGTTGGTAGGCAGGGGGGATCTTGGGAGGAGGGGAGGCTAAATTGAAGGAGGCTTCGGTGGGTTTCATTGGTGGTAGTTTGGAGTGAGGGGTTTTTCGCCCAGAAATGTTGCCATCGGAGGTTGCGAGCAAAGGTGTGTATATCAAAAAGCAGGCAGAATTGGTTGAGGAGAGTTGGGGGGGAGAAGGTAAAGCCTTTGGATAAAACAGCTATTTCATCAGTGCTAAGTGTATGGCTGGATAAATTGAGTACAGTCTGGTTGTTTTGGAGTGGGATAGGGTCATTGGTGGTTGTGGATCTGGTGGCGGTGGGTTTGTCCATGGACTGGTTGTTTCCCAAGGTGCGATGTGTGGGGAGTGCAAATTTTATTTTCAGGGGGTCTGTGGTGGTGTGGGAGGGGTGGGCAATGGTAAAGGGGGTCCGGTAATAGCGGGCATGTTGGTTTGGGACTGAAATTGGGTGGAAGTGGAACAGGGAGAGTGCAGCCAGTCTGAAAGGCTTGACGGCAGAGATTGGAGAGTTTTTGGAGGTGTTTAGTGTTAAGGTCACTGGCAATGGAATGGGTGGTGTACCAGGAGGAGTCTATTTTGTGATGGTGGTTACCTGGGGTCAGCAACAGGATTTTGGTAAGGGATTGAATAGAAATGGACAGTTCACGGGTGTGATTTAGCGGGGATCGGTAAATGGCATGGGTCAGTTCAATAGCGAAATTTCTCGCTAGACAGAAAAAGGCAGTTTAGGTGTGAGGCTTTTGGGTGTTAGGCCTAATATCAAACAGGAGTGCAAGAAGCCTGCATGGGACGTAGCTTTGGTGTAGGAAACAATAAGAGATCGCAGGTGGTTCAGTTGATGGGAGTTATACATGAAAGGATTCATATCGAAAGTGGAAAAAAATGGATAAAAACAAGGAGAGCCAAAAGCGCTAAATAAAAATAAAAAAAGGAGAAAGGAAACACTCACCGAGTGTAGATTTTGGGATTCCAACTGATTGATTGATTTGCTTTATTTTACTTCGCTTCTGTGTCACTTTTCGCTAATTTGCGAAGATGGGAATGAGTGATGATATGATGAAATTGATGAATGGACACTCACAAACATCCATGCCCAGGCTGGGATTCGAAACCGGGACCCCTGCCGTCATGGCACAATGTGCTGCCACAGGGGACAGTGGGATTCCAACTGAGTGGCACTTCTTTGCCATATCTCATGGTAAGAATTTGATTTGGTGGAACTGTGAAGAAGCTAGCAGCTAGGACAAGTTTACAACCTTTTAGTTCAAAACAGTAATTAGTCTGGGTTAAAGATGATATCAGGGATATGAACTTTGTATGTGTGTGTCGAGAAGAAATAATGGAGAATGATAAGTTGCAACACAGAAGACATGAAATAGCCAGACGAGTATTTGGAACTCAAACATTTAATCTTTTCATAGCCTTGACTTCCATTAATGATGCTTGTGGCTAAAATGTGTTCAAAGTGGTGATTAAGATTTGTTATAAATGTGAATGCTACAGCACAGGAGATTTTGATCAGTTTTCTACATCAAAATGGCCCATCCCTGTCATGTGTGTTTCCTCATCAGCCAGACATACTGAACAAGCAAAGAGAACAAATTCCATTAAGACTGATCCACATACTGCAGATAGGAGAACCTACACATAAGCTACTGAAGACACCCAAAGCACAGAAGGAGCACTAAGTTTTCCTGAAAATTCTAGGATACAGACATTTAATAAACAAGTGATCAGGTGTTTCATTAAATATGGCATATACTACTGTCAGACTTCTTTTTATTCCTGTTTCCAAAGCCTTCCCAAAATGAATTTACATGAAACAGATTGCATTTAACTGTGTAACATACTTTATTCCACTCAAAACTTTTTTAGATATTCACGTGACCTTAAAATGAAAACTTCAGTATTTTCATAAAATATTATTTTTTATGAAAACTGCTCCCTCAGTTTCTAAACAAGATGAAGATGAAACAAGACCATAATTAGAAAAAAAAAATATGAATTGTTTTTGTTGACCATGTAAGCATAAATTTGACATTTTTATAATTTTAGCAACCCTGCTGTATGAACGCCAAGTATCACTGAAGGTTAAAATTTTAAACATGTAAGTTGCTTCATGTCCTCTAGCATCCTACCAAATTTCATGAAAATCTATGATACCAGGGTTGTAAAGTTTTTTTGTTTTTTTATCGGCGATGATTAGGCATGGAATAACCCAATAACTCAACTCAATGGTTCACTACATTTACTATGACATTATGATGTAAGAAATCTACATAAACGAGCCCATCATAATCACAGAATAATGGCCAAAACTGAACTCTAAGGCTTTCGGGACTAGCTTCTGTGCTGAGTCCATGTGCTGCTGTTGCGTACTAACATAGTGTGATATCCTTCCTCAGTAACTCTCTTGAAAACTGATACTGATGATTTATTTTCTTAACATCCCAATACTGAAAATAAATTTCTAACTCGGTTTCACACATAGAAATTAGCTCATAATTGCTTCTTGTTCATCATCAATGAGTAGGGATGAGCTTATTTTGTATTTTGAAACATGAAATATGAACAGTGATATTATCTACTGTAGTGTTCATTTTAGATGATTTTAAAGGGTGGGAATGTATTTTTGAAGTTCATTTAGTTCCCAAAGAAAATTCAGTTAGATTATAAAAATGCATGAAGTTTATACACAGGTAATGTATTTCATTTATTTATTCTGCCTTAATAGGCAGGTTTTTTACTGCAATTTCCAGGCTTTCTGATATTAACCTTATGCTTTATGTCAGCATAGGTAATGTAATGTTCATTTTTTTTTTTGCATGTACCTTTACTTGCTAATGGTTTCACATCATGTGGCATCTTCAGGAAGATTGACATCACACATTCTTGAGTCTGAATTATCCTGTATTAGCCAATATCCCTAAAACATTGATTAATTGTATGATAAAATGTGAAACGGTGCATAAAAGTCAGGATTTTTATTTTAAAAAATCATTTTTTAAAACATCGGATTTTTTTATTTAAATCGATTTTTTTGATTTTTTTAAAAAAACATGCTTAAAATTGCTTGCATGGTTTTTGGCACCATGCACATAGATACATTTTTTTTATAGAAAGGCTTTTTCTAGTAAATGGCCCTGTAAAATATTTGAACAGTTTGATTAAAGCAAGTAAAAAATATACGTAAACATACATTTTTCTGTTTCTGATACTGTAACTACTATGGACATGTTTGTTGAGTTTGTTAATGAAACTAATAATAATTTCAGTAACTTTTCTTCCAGTGAAACTCAAACATTCTGGATGTACTCTATAATTGTAACTTAAAATATTAACTTAAATATTTTTATAGTCTTTGTACCTGAATTTTGGTCTTGTCGATAAACTATGATTATGTGAAAGAGTTATCACCTCATGCCATTACTCAATAAAGCTTTGTGGCCTATCTTACACCTCCTGTACTGTGTCTGCTCTAAAAATGTGCACGTATATTGGGTTTAATATGAACAACCCTCAATAGAATTTTTGTTGCACAATAAACTATTTGTTTTCAAGTGTTCATTAACAGTAAAAAAATACAACTGATTCAAATGCACAGAAATACTTAATTTGCAGTTCATATTTGTTTTCTCTGTCTTATTATTAGATGTCTAGAATTCTAGTAGAGTCTAGATCACCATCATGGCAAAGAAGTGATCTGAGAATGACAAGATTGAAAGAACCTGACCGGGGTGAATTACTTATTTTCAAAGAACTGGAATGGCAGACTATTCGCATTGAAGCAAAATCTACGAATGATGAGAACCTAACTCCTCTGAGATTGATCACCAACCAAGCACGATGTAGAATCACCATAAAGAAGAGGATATCAGGTCAGTGTTAACAATACTTGTAAAATATGATACATAATGTGCTATGTTTAAGTTAACAATGTAAATTAGTGTCAAAGTACGATTAATGATTTTGCGATGTAGTGTTTTTAGGTCTGTGAACATCATACATCTTCAGGGTTCCCACTCACAAGGAAAAGTCATGGGATTTTGTAAGAAACATTCATTCATTCTGTGATAGGTTGAAGAAACTCATTCCACATTTTTCTCCATTGTTCTTTTTCATTGCAATTATCTTGTGTAAAAATAGTTTGAAATTTTATTTTTGTTCATTTACTTTCAACAATGTTGACTGAACTTCATACGATTTGGTTAGTGTGGATAGTTGTGGACTTAGCATTTATATATTAGCATGGTTGAGCATTATAAAATAGTATGGAAAGTTACTTGAAAATATCTGGAAAAGTCAGGGAGTTTAGATTGGGAAAATTAATTGGAAACCCTGATCTTTCCCTTCAATGCATGGGATATTGTAGGCTATTCTCAAGGCATTGTTGTGATAAAGCATGGAAGTATTTTCTGAAGCAGTAATTTCTGAAGTGGGTATAATGGCCCCTTTGTGCACTGTTGAGTTAGAGGACAACTGTGCTTTTCTTACACACGAAATCGAATGAAACGCCCCCCCTTACGGTTATGCAACCTGGAATTTTATATCATCTAGTTTCGCCTGGTAGAGTAGTTCCCGAGAGGAGCAGTGTTTCCAAACCTATAACCGTAGTGTTTCCAACCCCGTATTGGTTGGTTGGTTGTTGATTTGGTGTTTTAAGTCCACAATGCACAGTATGAATAATCGGGACTGGACCTACAGTTTAAAGTGGGATCCGAACCACTTTGTGCCTCCACCGGGACCCCTTGATTACAAGGCGACGACGCTACCACTGCGCCATCCAAGCCTGTATTGCTTTGTAGAAGACGAAACCTTCACGTAAACTTCTTCATTCGTGATTTACATTTGGTTTACAGACTCACATTACAGGACACTGATGACTCGATGAAATTGATAAAAGGACAGTCATAGAGGAACCATGGGGAGCTAGATTCATATTTTTATTATTTCTAATATCTTTCTCTTTTTTTACTTTACTTTTGGCTAGTCGCAACGATGAGGATTAGTGTATGATAAAATTCATGAAGGAACACTCATAAACAATCATACCCAGGCCAGGACTTGAACCTGGGAATTTCGGCAGAGAGATCAAAATCCGACCGCTTACCACGCTCGGGCACAGCGGCTGCCAATTATTATTAGTGATATTGTCTCAAGTAGTGTATTTTTCCACCATATTCTTTCACACAATCATGAAACGGATGAAAATTAAAATGTTGAAATACCTGCCTACGTTGTTTTTTTTAGCTTGCAATATAAAGCCCTACTGCACGAAGCCAAATTGTGGGAATACGAAACAGAACCAAGTTAACATATCTTGACCGTGGAAAGTGTTAATACAAAATCTAGAAAAGAGCCATTTAACAGTTGCCTGATTGCTTTTCCATTTGTTGTATGGGAAGAATTGTCTGAAATGTGTGTGTAGTGGCAGGCAAAAGAGAATACAAAGATCGAATAGAGAAGCAACACTGTCATTGTTCTGCACTGCACAGACCACGCATCTCGTCGAGTGGGCGGGGCACTGTGGGTGCGAGCGAGCTGCTGTTGCTTCTGCAAAAAGAACACTCACAAACAACTGAATGACGCTCCGCTTAAAATCTAGTCAATCGAGAAAGGATTTGTTGAGGAAGTGAATTGAAATATAAACGCCAGAATTTGGTCTAAGCCTATAATGGTTACTAGCAATAAGAGCTGATCAATTTTTACATGTGGAATTCCGTAATGAAAGAGGCAACAGGCCACACTCCACACCTTTAGCCTGGTAACACTAATAAATCATCTCATTATATGCGATCGGTTATGCTGATAGTCATGTTTAATACTCTATGTGATCAAAAATATCCGGACACTCACTGGAATTAGGGCGTGAAGTTCGAAGCATCCTCCATCGCATGCATTGGCAATCAATACCATGTGGGACCACCCTTGACCTTGATGACAGCCTCCACTCTCGCAGGCATACTGGCAATCAGGTGGCGAAAGGTATATTGGGGAATGGCGGCCCATTCTTCGCGGAGTGCCGAGATGAGAAGAGCAGTGGATGTTGGTTGGCATGGTCTGGCACAAAGTCGTCGTTCCAAAACTTCCCAGAGATGTTCAATGGGATTCAAATCGGGGCTTTGCACAGGCCAGGCCATAAGTGGGACGTTGTTATCTTGAAACCACTGTCCCACACGGCCCACAGTGTGGACGGGCGCATCGTCATGTTGAAACACGCAATCATCATCCGCGAACTGTACTTCGATGGTAGGCAGCATGAACGTTTGTAAAATGTCAACGTAGTGATGTGCCGAGACAGTACCATGCAAAGCAACGAGGGGACCAAGCCCCTTCCAGGAAAAACATGCCCTCACTGTCAACCCACCTCCACCGAATTTCACTGTTGGCACTACACAGGATGCTAAATGTTGTTCATGAGGCATTCGTCCCACTTACACACGATCATCGGATCGCCACATGGTATAACGCGATTCGTCAATCCACATCACGGATTCCCACTGTTCTAACTACCAGTTGCGCCTCTCCTTGCACCATGCGAGGCGGCGCTTCGCATTTCGTTGGGTGATGTGGGGCTTATGGGCAGCCGCTCGTTCATGGTAACCGAGTCGTATACCTCACGTCACACAGTCATACTGCTAGGATTACATCCTGCCCTGGTTTGGAATTCCTGTGTGATGGTGGCGATCGCTGATTGCCGGTTCTCCCATACTACCCTATTCAACACTCGGCGGTCTCTGTCTGTCAACATGAGCGCTCGGCCAGAACGTTGTGTGGTTGTACACGTCCCATTATGTTTCCACTTTACTATCACACCTGTAACAGTGGATTTCGGGATGTTTAGGAGGGTGGATATCTCGCGCACTGACTTGTTACTCCTGTGGCACCCAATCACTTCACCACGTTCGAAGTCTGTAAGTTCCTTCAATGGACCCATTCTGCTGTCTCGTGCACTATGCTGCCTGTAGTGGTCCCTTGCTTGCCTCACCTCACTGTAGATGGCACCACAGAGTGGCCTACTATGCACAACGCACATTTTGACTGGTGTCCGGATATTTTTGATCACATAGAGTATATTACCTTCAAACATAAACAACATCATCGACTCACTCAGAGGCAGAATTCAATTTTACGCTTTACTTTCCTGAAGATATTGTAGCAATATAATCATTCCGCTCTATTTTCGTATTCTCAATTGAACTCGCACTATTTTTTCCAGAAGTCGAGCCCCCTTCCCTTCTCCCACCTTAAAAATTCTTGGGTGAGAGGCTACAAACTATACTAAAACTGAATTACAGACAATACTTTACGACTCAAAGTGACGTGACCTAGAACGTAGTGAAAAATCACTGGTGCAAAATTCAACGTAATGATGATAAAATGAAGGTAGGAAAATGGATGTGCTACAAAGTTTTACATACATACACACAGTTAGCTCCGTGTAGAAGATATTTCTTCACATTTTTCTCACCTTGGCTTCCTTGAACTGTAAAGCCATGAACACGTTAACCCCCTATAATCACGGAGTCCCAGGTTCGATTCCTGGTGGAGACACAACTGCCTAATGGTTCGGATCCAACTTTCAACTGTAGGTCCCACTTCGGGTAACCTTTTCGAGCATGAAATGGAATTAAAACAAAATTGGAACACGGTAACCCATCACAACACACGCGCAGAGAGCGTTGAACTTAATGACTGACAACTACATCGAACTTTCAGCGAAGCTGGAATAAGGTCTATTTGCCATGCCAAATAGTGTGAATTTTAAGTCTCGTGGTGCCTTCTATACGAAGTGCACGCAAGTTATCTAAAAAAATTCAAATGTAAGGGTGAGTCGAGCTATGTTTCATTCAATAAGACTCTTCACTTCAAACATATTTTGCTCTATAGCTGTCGATTTCGAATGGGCATCTAAGACTGGTTGCTTAGCGGACCGGATTTGGAAAAAATCACGGACTGTCATAGTTCCAATCACACTACAGACATAGCAAAAATTGTTCGCCTGAAGATGAGAGAAGAGGTGATCTCTTGATATGTCTCGAAATATATAGATAGAATATATAGTCAATCAAAAAGAAAAACAATGGATAATGTCCAATTAAGTCGAAACGCTGTTTGAACCGGTGCTCATTCACAGAGCAGAAGAGTTATTTTGACAAAATCCTGTTTCCCTGCTGGCTGCTTCGGGGAGAGGGGCTTTGTAAAATCGCTGCTTCTTGCCCAAGCGGTAGACCTAATTCGTTGTTTGGCCACGAGTTCCTTCGTAGGTAAACGTGGCAACAGAGGATCACTGCCATAAAGGTGGTTCCCGCGCCGGCTGAAAGAGCGACGGGAAATTAAAGAACCATTGTCACTAACTTCAGACAGACATCTAATCATTTCCTTAGGTTTCGAAGCTGATCCGAAGGGACAACAAATACCAAAAAAACGACATGAATTAAATGATCGATTGGTCCGTCCTTCTGTTGATGGATGGCAATCCATATTAACAATAATAATCGTAAGCTTATCATTAAAGAGTCAACAATCAAAGCTAATACGCATCTATTGATCAGCAATTACTAGTGTGTTAAAGTTGTTTTTGTACCTTTTGTTATTTTAAGTCGCTCTTCTGCCACTTTCGGGTAATGAGGATGAGTGACGATTAGATTAAATTGGCACCATGATACCAATACTGAAGCCGTGACTTGAACCCGGAAATTTCGTGGTATCGAAGTGGACCATTTAACGTGCTTGGCCACCAAAGAGAACCTTCTCTGCGGCCAAGCGTGGTTAGTGATGGTCTTACGATCCAGACACCGAATGTTCCGGGTTCGAGTCCCACCCGGACGTTTGTCAATTTCTTAATCGTCAGAAATCCCTTCACAATCTAAGACATAACACTTTATCAAAACTTCATTCCCCTCCCCTCCACCTCAAATTTAATACTCAAATCTTCCCAACAAAATTTCCATGCCAATTTTAGACTTCCTGTTGATATTGCTCCCTCCAAAAAAAGCAATCTAAGACGTAATAGTAATACACAAGAGTTGGGATTTCCTGCCCCCCAAAATAATTATCAATCCCGCTACCTGAAAATACCACTAACTTCATTAATCGCCCACCATAATTACCCTATCAATGTAAGGCCTAATATGTAAGAGTTGGATATCGCCCCCCCCCCCCCACCAATATTACTTATAACCCGTAACAATTCCCCTGACAATCTACAAATTACTATTTGTATAACAGCAATGGCTAATTGATAACGTAATTAAACTTGTTCCTGTTTACTCAGTCAAATTTTCATCACAGTCTGCGCCATAATGCCTCTCCCCCTGGTCACCCCTGATTTAGAACTGTGACAACGTGATAGGTGTAATGTAACTAACAGTTAAGTGTTAGGAATGGGTGCATGTGTGCTGCGCATTTGAATTTCATGTGAATCATATCTGTCAATAATGTGAATATTAATATTATAGAATATAATATAATGGTGCAGGTGTGTGAAAAAGTAACCATGAGCACCAAGGTATCAATAAGAAACAATTGGAAACATAAGTTGCATACGGAGATGTGTGTAATTAGTTTTGTTCTGGGATGTAGCAAAGAACATCGGTTAAACCGTGCAGGTTTTCAATACTGTGTCCACCCGCCGTTGGATTCAAGCACTGCATCTAGTCGACGAGGCAAGGATTTCACGAGCAGATGTTTGGTCTTCTCCTTAAACTCTCCCAAACATCAAACACGTGAGCCAGTAGAGCTTTCATTGTTCTCAGCTGTCTAGGTTCCCACTCTCTCACCATTAATGCCCAAATGTTTTCGATTGGGAGACTTTGCTGGCCAACCTACTCTTGAAATTCCTGGGTGCTGATTAAACCAGGTGGTGTTCGCTTTCGATGTATGGATGCTGCTGTTGTCTTGATCGAAAGTCACGTGCGAAATCTCATTTTCAGGGTGTCTCTCTCGCACGCTGGGAAGCATGTGGTTTTCCAGCACTGCGACGTATTCCTGCGAATTCATTCTCGAGGACACTTCCACCAATCCATCTACAACCTTGGTGACAATGAAGTTCGACCAGAAAGGAATACGTGATTAAATGCATAGAGGCATAGGCGGTGGAATGGGTGACCCGCAGAAGTGACGCATGTGTGTAAGAGGATGCGTGTGAGCAGGCAAGAATCGTGATCCCAGCATGTTGCACCCAAGGTCACCTAAAGAACGAAAACGGGGAACTATTCGCGTGACATTGAACTTCGACCAGGCACCAGACCCATACGGAAAATTCCAGATAGTGGCGCATTCGAAGGAAGCATGACGTCACGGACACGATAAGGGAGTCCGCCGTATATAAGCACGTGCTGTGCACTGAGGAACAGCAGTGCATCATCACCATGGCCAGGGGCAAACCTATTGACAACGCCGTGAGGAGAAGAGTGGTGGAGTTGCAACGGGATGGACTCAGTGAATGGGAAATAGGGCGCCAACTGAACTTACCCAAGTCAACCGTCCACTGCATCATCAAACACCACCAAAATACGGGTACTACAGAGCCAGGTAAGGCCCCCGGTCGAAAACGCCTGCTGAGCGTGCGTGACCTACGGATATTTAGGTGCTATATCCAGACCAACAATCATGTTTCTGTGGCCGAATTACGACTGTGGACTCAAGAACGCTTTCACATTGAAGTGTCAACCAGAACCATTCGCCGTTACCTACAGCGATGCGGTTACCGAGTGTACAAGGCGAAACGTAAACCCTTCCTTTCCATGTTGAACAAAGGCAATCGACTACGGTGGGCACGAATGTACCGGGGATGGACATTTCGGCAGTGGAACAGGGTTTTGTGGACGGACGAATCCATTTTCAATGTTGTGTACGGGAAAATACGGAAAACAGTCATTTGTCGGAAGGAGGAACAGAATGAAGCAAAATGTTATGCACGTCGGGTACAGAAACCTGCGTCAGTGATGGTATGGGGATGCATGACGGCATCTGGGGTTGGCCCACTACACGTCTGTGAGGGCATTGTGAATGCACACGCCTATACACGCATACTGGAGCGGCATCTTCCCACGGTGCGAAGGCACCTGTTCCACAGGCGGCGTCTCATCTTTCAACACGACAATGCCAGGCCTCATACAGCGTGGCTGACAAGAGAATGGTTGACTCGCCATCACGTGCGAACTCTGCCATGGCCACCAACGAGTCCCGACCTCTCGCCCATTGAGAATGTGTGGCGTGTTCTTAAGCGACGTGGGCAACAGAGGGGACCCACGACAGTGGCTGCTCTTATCGCGTGCCTGCAGGAGGAATGGCACCGCATAGATGTGGAATACCTTGAACGACTCGTCCGCAGCATGCCCCGACGCATTGCCACAGTTATTCGCCGACAGGGCGGCGTCACACCATGGTAAACAGGATCCCCTCTAACAGTGGTCGAACTTCAATGTCACGTGTAGATGGACGAAAATGTTTTATTTTGTGTGGACACCATACATTGCTGCGTTGCAGCGGAAATTTATGTTTTCCTTTGTTCCATGTAGCCTGCTGAATAAAATATGTTGAGCATATGCATGTGTTCTCCTTCTTTCACAACGCACTCCTATATTTGTGACTGGTTGAACTTCATTGTCACTAAGGTTGTACTTCAGGCGAATTGATCCATCCCCACACCGCCACGGATATCCTGCCACTCCTAGCATGGGTAGAAATGTTCTCGGGGGCCGTAGCAAGTGTTGTTGCGCCTCCAAACATAAACCTGACCATTTTCGTCAAACGAAAATACTTTCTCGTCGCTCAAAATTACGTTCTGCCAAAATTCTTGAGGAGCTGGTAAATATTGTAAAGCAAAACTGAACCGTGCTTCCTGATGGAAATGCATCGTTTGCCGCTCGACGGTGCCAAACTGTTGCAGCATGGCACTCCAGTTTCAACTCTTTGCGAATCTTCGTTGCAGCCATGAAGGGGTTGCCCTCGCTCATCTCAATGATGCCTGCATCTTCTTCCCTGGTTGTCTTCCTCGGCTGGCCTTTGTTGGGTCTTGACTTCATTCCTTGGTTCCCTTCTTCCTCGTAACACCGAATCCAACGCCAGACGCATGAATTGTCCACACAAAGGGTCGTAGCAATCTGTAGTGCAGCAGATCCGCCGCACAAGAACATGCGGGACTATCTTCTCTCTTGTAAATTCGGAAGTGTAAGGCATGATGAAATTATATCGTGAAGGAACATTCGGACCGAAGGAATATGCTGCACGTGGCACATGCCTCTTGAAAACACCTTATCATTGGTGCATGTAAAGTTTCACGCCCATTCCGCTGCAGAAATTTTCATTTTATTGGTTCCGTTGCAAGTGACATGCTCAAGGATGCAAGTAAAACTGCTGCAGGATCTCGAACGAGGCACCCACTGGGGCTCGAAATAAAGCCAAACCGTGGTGGCAAAAGGCAACCGTGAAGTTACTGCATCTGAGACTTGCGTCAAGCAGGGCCTGCGTGGTGTGTGCAAAGAAACTCACGTTTGCTTTAGGAAATAAGGATACTATTGAATCAATGCAATATAAAAGAGTATATACCGTAAAATATACATTATTATTGACTCGTGCATTCCCTGAAAAAATGCATTGTTTTCTCTCACATTTCTGCCCGCAATGAATATAAATGTATAATCTATTAAATTAAGCAGGTCCATGCAGATTTAAAAATATTGATAATATGATTCAATTGAATTGTTGTTTTTTAAGTCCACTTTGTGCACAGAAAGGCTAATTGGGACTGGACCTACAGTTTACAGTGGGTTCCAAACCACTATATGCCCCACATGGTATCGAACCCGGGACCCCTTGATTAAAAGGTGACGACTCTACGACTGCGCCATCGGGGAGGCCCTAGTCCTCTTACGGAGATAATTCGTTCGGAGCTATAGAAATGCCCTATTAAAACAATTGGGGAATAATATTTTCAATGTGGATATTCTTTGGAAAATATGTATCTAACAACATTTTACCTAAATAGTGGGGACGTGCGGTGAGAGATAGGGACGGAGTTGGAAGAGAGACAGAGAGAGGGAAAGCACACAATTTTCTGTTCAGTGCGAACCTTTGGGATTGCTTTTACCTAGCGCACCAAAAACACAATACGTATAACCCAAATACAACCCAAACCTTCAATGGCGAAATTGTGAGTCAATCACTCAACTGGAATAAAAAGTACGGATTTAAATCTAGGAGGCCAGAAGATAGTTATTGCGCTACCATGTGTCAAAAAAATCCACTTTGCCCGCGAGAATTGTCATGCCTGAGTGACATGTAGTTTACGTTAGTTGTGAGAGTTGCTTCAATTCCATTGCCTGCCAAGAATAATGATAGCTTTGAAAGCATAAAATACAGAAATGTGCATGTTTGGCGAGCTATGAGAAAAGCAGATCCTTGTTTTTTCTTTTCAAAATGTACTAATTTTATGTCAACTTTTACATATAGCCAATGGCGACAGAGGATGAATGATGCTTCAGGGAAATTGATGAAGATTGAAGAAACAACGAAAAGGAAAAACTCATTATCAGAGGCTAGGACCCAAGAACCCTGGCTACGCAGCATGTTATGATATTTAAGAATATCACGGATTGCTGTTAAATCCTTTCCTAGATATTTGTAATGAATGAACCCCCGACCCCGCTAAGAAAAAAAGAAAGACTACAGGATGTGAAACATTCACAATGTAATTGCATTGCTTTACATCGCTCTTGGCTGTATTCCAAATGTAGTAGAATAAGTTGGATTTTTTTTTTTTTGTGCCAAGGTATAAGTGTATTTGAGCGCAAGGGCTACCTATTTCATCATTTATAAAGAGTTAACTTCCTCGTTACACTAGCACCCGGCACAAATGCATCAATTTCTATTTCGGTTATTTTACATCACTCTTCTGCCTCTTGAGTTAATCGCGATAATACAGATGAATTATCAATTTATAAAATTGTGACGGGACAAACTCAGTGATACATTCATGCCTGACCAGAGTTTGAATCTGGAACATATGACCTCGCTTCGCTAGAAAGGCTGGCAGAAATGTATCGGAAAAGTGTAGGAGCACCAAGAACCGGTTTCACCCAGCACAGACGATGAAATCATTTACAGCGACTCGCTGTGGCAGTGTTGCTCGTCACCCCCTCCCCCTCACTCGCAGATAGCCTAGCCTTCTCAGCACCCCACCTGCTGATGGAAGAGTGGAATCACAAGCAAAACAACCTGCGCAGACCCACGACTCCTGTGCACCATACTCCCGCGAGGAGGGGCGGGGGAGAGTGGACCATGCTTCCTTATGGCCCGAGCTGAAGGGAAGAAGGGAGATCTGCGCGGGTACTTTTCGTCCCAATGATTTTTTTCGTTGTGGTCGATCTATACTTTTCGTTTCAGGCATATTCCGACTGGAAGGTTTCTGGCACCCCTCCACCCCCCCCCTTTCCCACCATGGTTAATAAATGAGACCCTTGCACTTTCAAAACCCTTATCGCAAGAAAAAGCTGGCATCAATTTTACATCACCATACAATATGATTTACACGGGAAACATTTCCTAACATATTTTCTTGATTCGGACTAAGGGCAAATTAAAAATAGTCAAAGAATTAAATTACTGAAAATATGGAAAAGCGCGATACCGAAATCTGTAATGAGTGCGAAGGGAAAATCGAGAAAAGGAGAAAAAAAAAAAGTATAAAAGTATTCGAATAACCAGATTAAGAGAGAAAGTTATCACGGCTCAAACAATGCAAATGAAAAAAAAAAACGGGAATACGAATTGAAATATACGACAATTGGAAGTAGGATGAAGGAAGCAAATTTTAATAAACGTGGAAAGAAAACATAATGAAAGGAGCGCTGGTTCGATTCGCGACGGAAGCTCATATTTGTTGTTCAAATCCCACTCTACACTGTATGTCCAGATGCATTTACACTTAAAACAAACTTCGTGGAACTTTTTCCAAATCAGATGTCGCCAAAAATTTAAAAACAAAAAGAATAACTCTGAAGGAAAAATGCCGAAAGCATTATTGCAAAATGAAAAAAAAAATTCTTCACATATTCGTTTGGAAGTGGTAAAAGAATAATAAAACACTCAAGCATAAATGTTAATAACACTTGTTATTATTACCTGAGACATTCTCAAAATAAACTTCTTGTCCGTAAAAATCAAATCAAGAGGAAAGCAAGATCTCCACCCGGTCGCGTGAATCTGTGGCTAGATGCAAGAGTTGGAAACAGTATGCTTCTCGCGAGCTGCTATTCCTGGCGAAACTAGATGATATAAAATTCCAGGTTGCATAACCGTAAGGGGGGGGGGGCGTTTCATTCGATTTCCTGTGTACTTTCCCTACTAGATGATGATCACTTTCCAGGGCAAAATAATTCCTAAAAATGCTTACCAATAAGGGTTTAAATGTGAATCTGCCTAGTGGCTGTTGTTAAAAATGAATGAATCTTAAATGGTGCTTAAATAAAGACCATTCTGTTCTATTCTACCTGTATATTGACAACCATACAGAAGTACCTTTTCTCCTGGGTACAACCAATCACTATTCATATAAAAGAAATTCTGCGGCAGTTCTCGAATTGGAAATTCCTAGTGGGTGGATGCTTGGTTGAGTTTCAGGATATATGGGTGATGCTTATGAAAATTATGCTAGCCAGGGAATGCTTTTATTAAAATTTCTTGACTGGGTGCAGGTAGGACAGCATTCCTCCACGTTCCTCTGCACTTTGAGCACTGCATATTGGTTAGTTTTGTTACTTCATTTCCTTATACATAATAACACTGGGTGGATGTAGGCGTTAGTGGGTATGAGTTGAATTTGTGGTTACAGTATGGAAGCAACACAGCAATGGCATGCAAAATTTTGTATTTGCATTTTCTTATTTTGCTTCAGTTTTCTGCCACTTTTTAGCCACTCACAACAACGAGAATGCAATGGTACTTAGTTGAAGTTGGTTCAGATTCAACTTAGCCGTGATTAGCCCACCTGTAAATGAATTTGACTGACTGACTGACTGACTTAAAAAACAAAAAAAAAAACTGATTTTTAAGAAAAAATAACATCATTCAAGTCGCATGCATGTGCACACATGCACCTGCACATATATTTCTTTTACATGCTTTTAGAAAACTCAAAAAACTCTGATATAAGTATGTAACTAACTAACAAACTAACTAACTAACTCTCTAGCCTTCTTAAACCCGAAGGTTCATGGCTGCAGCAACACAGGCCTTCCATCTGTCCCTATCTTGAGCAAGATCTATATACTCTTTTCCATCCCTACCGATTTCCTTTAGGTCCATCTCAACGTTATCCCTCCATCTTCGTCTTGGCCTTCCTACAGGTTTCCCAACAAGAATCCTGTAAACTCATCTTTCCTCTCCCATTCGTGCCACATTGCCTGCCCACCTAAGTCTTCTTGATTTAATTATTTTAATAATATCCGGACATGAATACAAATTATGTAGTTCTAAATTATGTAACCTTCTCCACTCACCTGTCTCCTCATCCCTTTTAGGTCCAAATATTTCCCTAAGGATCTTATTTTCAAATACTCTCAATTTATGTTCCTCTTTCAATGTAAGGGACCAAGTTTCATACCCATATAATACTACAGGCAAAATTACTGTTTTGTATATTTTAACTTTTAGTTTCTTAGATATTAAACTAGAAGACAAAAGTTTATGAAGAGAGAAGTAACATGCATTTCCTGAATTAAGCCTACTTTTTATTTCCTCTTTAATATAATTTTCATTTGTTAATATTACTCCTAAGTATTTGAATTTGAAAACTGGTTCAAATGAGTTGTTATCAATAATTAGATTTTGATTATTGTCTAACACTAGGCTTACCATATTTTTTTTGGTCCAACCCAGGACATATTTGCGATCAACTTGTTACTGCTGAATTTCAGTTTTTTTTTTACAAAAATAAATTGAAATGACTTAAAAGGCCTTAACATTTTATTGGAACATTAAACTATAAATTGTACAAAAAAATATTAACATTATTTTCTAAAATCAATCAATTAATTTTGAAATGTTTAATTGAATAATACATTTTCTGATGTTTAGGAAGCCTCTCTGTTCTAGGTAGCATTATCTGTTAGTTGACTCAGTTGTATTTTTCACTAGACATGCCTTTTTTCAGAAATGGCTTGTTTGTTTTAATAACATCATAAAATTCACAACATGAAAGTTCTGAATTAATTTGAACTTTCAGCAGATGTTTAACAGTGGATACTAGAAGTCTACCACTTTCTGCAGACCAAATATTCCCCATAATTGAAAATACTCTCTCAACTGGAGCAGATGTTTCAGGCAATGACGTAGCAAACTCAACCATTTTAGAAATGTTGTTATGTGAAATATCAGTCTTTTGAAACACCTTAAAAATTGTTTGCCACTTCTCTTCAATAGTATCTGGTTCTTTTTCAGAACTTGAACCACAAACTACCTTTTGGTTTTGAATTACCTTGTTCATCAAATAGGTCATCAATATTTACGGCATCTTTTACAATTGCATTAATAACTTGTGCACAGAGGTATAATCGATCCTTGCCGGTCATAAATTTTGGTCGTGAATATTCTATACCAGTAGCTATTTTCATGTTCAGATTCTCAAAATCCCGGACATTTTGCAATCCCGGACATCACCCTGGACAGCTCTAAAAAACCAGGACTGTCCGGGCTAATCCCGGACGTATGGTAAGCCTACCTAACACTTGGTTTCGGCCTGTAAGCATATATTTAGTTTTCTCTTTGTTAACTTCCAAACCTATCTCTTTAGCAGTTTTGAAAAATATTTTAGCATTATTCTTAATTGTATTTATATCATTCCCTAATAAGTCTACATCATCTGCATATGCTAACAACTGAGTCACCATTTAATTTTAGTCATTCGTTAGTTTCTTTTACCTTCCTAACAGCATATTCTAAGGCAAAATTAAAGAGCAATGGAGATAATGCATCTCCTTGTTTTAACCCATCATGAATTGTAAATTTGTCAGACACATTAGTACCCACACGAATTTTACTTTCTGTTTCACTGGTGCATACTTTTATCATACTAACAAGCTTCTTAGGTATTCCAAACTCTACTAATATATTATATAATTTATCTATTTTGACCAAATCATATGCTTTTTTGAAATCAATGAATAGCTGATGGACATTTTGATTATATTCCCACTTTTTGTCAAGTGTCTGTCTGATGTGAAAAATTTGATCTGTAGTTGATCTGTTACGTTTAAATCCACATTGATAATCACCTATAATTTCATTAGCATATGGGGTTAGTCTTGTTAAAAGAATGTTAGATAATATTTAATATGTTGTTGAGAGTAGAGAAATTCCACGGTAATTATTGCAGTTCATTTTATCACCTTTTTTAAACACAGGAACAATTATGGATTCTTTCCACTGTTGGGGGATTTCTTCTTTATTCCATATTAAACAAATTAATTTATGAATTTATAATATAAGTATCGTCTTATTTATTGTTGAATGTATTGAGGTGTAGATATATGTGTATGACTATCTTCCAAATGATTTTAAATGACTTGTGAAAAGTCATTTCATTGCCATAGTTAAAAACTTTCTAGTATCTACGTGGGGGTGGATCCAAAAGAAACTGGAATTGCTCTCTGGTGGGAAGGCCATTGTAGTACATGCTTCCACCGCTAAATGCTTTCTGCATCAGTCTGCTGACCGGCGTTGTCAAGTGAGTCGTGGTGCCACGTAGTAAATTTTTTTTGTTAAGCACCTCTCGCTTGTTCATAGATTTTTGTAATGGCTGAAAAGTTTGAACAACGTGCGGCTGTGAAATTCTGTTTTCTGTTAGGGAAAACATAAGGAGAAACAGTTGTAATCCTTGAGACAGCTTACTAGGAAGCTGCTCTGGGGAAAACACAAGTTCACGAGTGGTTTTCCCGCTTCAGGAATGGTGATTGTCATGTGCAGTCCAACCTCGATCAGGGCTACATGTCAAGTCAGTGTTGATTTCTTTTCGTGATAGAAATGTCATTGTTTACGCCGAATTCATTCCTAATGGTCAATTTGTTAACGAGGCATTTTACCCACAAGTTCTGAAACCTTTGCACGGTGCACTGAGACGAAAACGCTCCGAGTTGTGGCAAAGTTGGAAGTGGTGGCTTCACCATGACGGCGTGCCAGCACACAAAGCCTTGGGTGTGAAATTTTTTTAAACTAAAAACAGCATGACCCAACTTATCCACCTGTCATATTCACCCAATTTTGCTCTGTGCAACTTCTTTTTATTCCCCTGAATGAAAAGTCCTCAAAGGAAAACGTTTTACAGATGTGGAAGAGTTGAAGAAAAAAACGACTGAGGCATTAAAAGGCATCAATGTGCAACAGCAGGGTGGCTACTCACTGGGAATTCCTTGAATTCCTGGAATTCTGTGGGAATTATTGGGTCAGGGAATTCTGCGTGACTTCTACGTGAATGTTTCGCCGTAGACGTGAAAAATTGCAACTATTATTAATTCAAGTCCTATTGAATTTATACATACTTATAAATGCTCTGAGGCAAGTTTTTCACAGTTAGCTTTTATTTTTATCAAGGAAGGAAAATAATGCTGGGGGGAAATAAAACAGAATTCTCTCAATCCGTTAGCTTTGTTACTGTCTTTTGCAGAACAGTCTATCTGACAGACGAAAGATTATTGCAAGATAAGAGAAGTTCTTGTACAATTAACAAATTTTCGTAGATTAGTATATCACGTAACATCCGTCACTTGCATTTGAAGATGTATTTCGAGTCTGAATATGTGGAATTGGAAATGTAAACTCCGTACTTTAAATTAAATATTGTAAAGTTATGTACCGTTTAATTGAATTGATTTAGAATTTTTGGATACATTGGAATCACATAGACCCTTTATATTGTTAATATACTATTTGTGTGTGCATATGTGTTAATGGTGAGATTCATAATACGTTGATGTAGAGAAAACATCTGCTTGCATACCCTTGAATTTTTGGAAAGTTCACCTTGAAAACCGGGAATTATACTTGAATTTTATTATGGTCCTAGAGTGGTCAAAAGAACAGTTTCAGGACTCCTTCGAAAAGTGGAAAACATGTTTAGACCCCTGCATTGCATCAGACAGATAGTACTTTAAGGGGATTAAATTTGTAACACCGAAAAATAAATACACAATTTTTTATTACAAAATTATGGTTTCTTTTGTGTCCCCCCACGTATTTTTCACATTTCACCTTTTTTAATTAAACAATAATGTTTACATGTATATTATTGTGCTGCGTATAGTACTGGGTATAAAATATTTTTGTTAATTCCATTTTGTTCAATTATTTTCTTTTTATGTGTTGATTTTGATGTCTCTCCTTATAGATTGTTTCGTTATGGGTTGCCGATTGGTGCTAATTCTGGATGATCTCCTGTGGGTGTTAACTGACTCTCAGCTAAAGGCAGCATTGCATTTTATTGACTCTCTTACTGGGTTAGTGCAGAAATCTACAGAATCTACACGTAAAGTAAAGGCAGCTAGAAAGCTGGAGGTGAGTTCACTTATATTTGCAGATAATTTTCATTTATATATTTAAAAGAAAAGAAATAAGAACCTTTTTCACAACAAATTTAATGACTTGCCGCACAGTATTTGTCCTGATCTACTGATTTGTTTTTTGTTCATATTTATGTAGTCCTCTGATTCCAGCAAAAGTATTTGGCTGTAGCTCTTTTCCTTTAAATTTTATTCTCCCATCTTTAAACTAAACTTGATCAATCTAATGGTTGGGCAAATCTTGCTATATGGTCATTTGACTGTCTTTTACTCATATATCTTTATTCTGTGGAAATAATTTTTCGCCAGTGTCATTAACAAGAAATTTTTGTTTTCATATTTATAGCACCTTTTCTGAATAAATTTTTGCATTTTAATTCGGGCTGAGCGAATATGTATCAGTATTAGAAAGTTTCGAAATTTATTTACCGATACGAGCTGATACTTTTCCAGAATTTTGGTCTTTCACAAGCTCTGCAAAAATACCTCATGACACTTTCAGGGAGTTGAATTTTCCTGGAAATTATGCAAAATTCGAAGTTTCTTTTTATTCTACACCAGTTTTGTCTGAAAAACTTAATTTTGTGATAACGTAACATCTAGTTTAATATTTTGATATAATTCTTGAATATTTTAAAGGAAAAATCTTGGTAAATTGATGCATATATTTGGAGTGGAATACTTGCAAGCAAATGTTAATCAATATCTTTAATAACTTTTAATTATCACAATTTTCAAGTATCTGTATCATTATCGGTTCAATGTCGTATTGGTTCAGCACTAATTGTAATACTTTCTTTTGATGAAATTATTGATATTTTGTGTTTAAGTTCGTAGCAAATTGTAACTGAACCTAATCTGTTCTTGATTTAATTAATCCATCTAATTTATCAAATTTTAAGGAGATCACATTGAAGTGACAAGCAACATGCAGGATTTCACATGGCAATGGCATCCAAGTGGCATGTCACTTGAAAACAAACCATAAGAAGCAGATGCAACCTTTTACACTGGAAGAGCTGTACAGCACTGCACATTACCTGTTACTTGGATATCTCTCATGTTAGGCTGTTTGTTCTATGATGATTATTTGTCCCCCATACATGGTGAATGCTTTTCCACACTGGACGGAAAAATAGCTAGTTAGTATGCAGTTTGTGGTGAAATGTCAGTTACCACTTGATGTAGCATGTCACTGGCTACCGTGGTGTAAAATCTGCCTTAATTGACATAGTAATTTAGCATTTAATCTTTTGAGCAAAATTTGTTGTTATGGTATCACATTAGCATTCTTCAGCTAAAATAGGTAGACCTAATCTTTCTATTACCCAAGTTTCTTTGTGATTAATTACCTCTGGAATAATTTAATACTCAACGAACACTATAATTCTTTCAGTATTAACCACAAAATCTTGAATTTAGCTTGATTTTGTCTTTAGCAGTGGTATGAGTTAGTTTGGATGAACTTGTGTGTAATATTTTTTTCTTTTTTTCTTTAAAGCTGTTGCCTGAATATCAAGCACAACTCTCACAGCAAGCCAGAGCCAGAGAACCGCAGAGAAGTGCATTGTCTCGGATATTTACCAGATATGATGTTGTTGAAACATCGTATCATTTCCTGTCAGAGAACCTTGACTTGCATCTATGTGATGATCCTGGTGGTAAGGTTTTTATGTCTCTGTTAAATGATAAAATGTTAGTTAATTTACCTATATTTACCCAAGTTAAACAACCATTTTAAGGCAAAACATATTGGCCATGTTAACTTGTTGTTATTCAGGGAAATGTTTCAACACAGTGTATTGAGTATTCTGTACTCTTAAATAACCCACACACCTGGATTTGAAGGTAGAAAATTAGGGAAACAAGTTGGCACCTTGACCAATCTTGTACTTTGCAGCAGAAATTTTCAGCCAGAAATGGTAAGTTACATCCTGCATTTTACAACCATCGTCACACAATAATATTTCTTTTTCTTTTTTATTAACTGTAGTGCCAGATGGAATTAAAAACAATGCGAGGCTAATCTCCCTTGCCCATTTGCGATGGAAGATAAAAATGTTTATTCTCAAATTTATCACATCATGTTGAACGTATAAGATTTCATCCGTGCAAATGCATCAGGCGAAGTCTCTTCTCAAGTTGTCTCTGCTTCTTGTTGCCCTCATTCTTCTGTATGCTCTTTTTGCATGGAGAAATATACCTTCAGTTTTCACATTTCTGCATATAATTTAAACCTGAATTATCACTTCTTTGACATAATGACATACTTGCAAGTTTCATGTGGAGAGATGTTTTTCTTCTGTTTACTTGGGCATTAGAATTGTTGGAAATCAGTTGAAGGTGATAGCTATTGTCACCAGGTGCAGATCCAAGGGGAGGGTGGTGATAGGATTTTGGATATATTACTATAATTAACATTTTTGAAGACTCAAATGTTCTGTCTTTTAACACCAAGATTAACCTGTTGGAGAATATTCTTTAAAGTTTGATTCAAGTCTACTTTATGCTCAAGATAGGGTAAATTTGGATCCGAACGACTGTGCAATATGGCTCAAAAGGGAATTGAACCTGTGACCTCTTGATAGAATAGGTTTTTGTTTTCTTTCTTTATTTACTTTATTCCTTATATCTGATCGTTCAGTTTGCTGTAGCAATAGGAGCAATTATAATAACATATAATAGTTACCATCTATTTCAACCCTGGACCCTAATCTATAAAGCATTTCCTGTTTAGAGTATAATATCTGGTTTATATAAAACAGTAACAGTGCAAGTGGAAGTTAGAATTGATTCTCAGTTAAGTGAGGTACCTGACTGAAATTCACCCTTCCCAACTGTAACTTCTGGATCTGTCACTGATTGTGGGACATGATAATAACACTTTCTCATAGAGTCTAATTATCCTGGAAATTATGCAATTTCCCATTCATTTTGCACCAATATTGTGTGAAGGTATTTTAATTGGATTTAATTCTTGAATATTTTCAAGCAAAACTGGTAAATGTATGCTTGTAATTGGAGTAGAATACTCACTCACTAATATTAATCATATTTTGAACAACTTTTTATTGTTACAATTTTCAGGCATCGATATCTGTAGGGTTGTGCGGGATTCTGAAAAGTCGGGACCGGGATTGGGAAAAAATTTCGCATCCCGATCCCAACTTCGGGAAATGAATTCCCGACTTTTCAGGATCCCGAGCAGTCGGGAAATACCGAATGGTCATTTTTAAAAGTCGTTAATTCTCGACGTTTTCTGCATTGTAAATGTCTAGAACTTATCAAAAATTGTTCGTTTTTGTACCAGAAAAGCGAAAACAATCACTTAAAGTGAAAATGACGTGTAGAATTCGAGATTTTCAGAGCTTTGGGGAATTTTGAACATTTCCATCAGGAAATTGCAAATTTTTCCCATCCCGACCCAAATAATTCTCTCTCCCACACCCCTAGATATCTGTATAGGTGGAAATCTGAAAGTATATTGGTATGGGTATTTGTTCAAAGTGTTATTACCTCAGTCCTAAGAATAACCATGAACATAACAAACATCATACAGTGTGATACAGAACTGTGTCAATTAAACCAGAGCACTTATTTTTTATGAATTTTTTTCACTTCATACACATATTGTATGTGGAAATGGGGCAGAATAAATTTACCGATTATTTTATTAATCCGGCATATCTATAAATATCTTATAATTTAGTGCAATATTCTGCCATTTTGTTATAATTTTTATGGATATAAACATACATTCTCCATGCTCTACTTTTCTTAAGAGTAAATCTATAGAGATCAGCTCTTTTGCATTGCAGTCATCTGCTAACATACACTTATTAAGGAGGTTAATGAACCATTTAGATTCTTCAAGGACGACTTGGAATTTTATATTGGATTGGTAGAATATCTGCTGTCGCTATCTTTCAAATTTTATATCAGTACTTGATCGGTATCAGCCAGTATTTCATATCAGCCCATTCCTAGGATATATATATTCCATTTTTTACATTTTATTTCTTTCCAACAGTATGCACCATTACAGGAGCTTAGTTTTCTCGATGGCATAGTGGTAATGTAATTGCCTTGAAATCTTTATCACATTACCAGTATGCCATTAGGGAAGCCTATAATATTATAAGTGTTACCTGTTCATCACTTGATTGCATCACAAGAGCTAACTTTTTTTTTTCAGATGGTAGATCTAGTCATCCGGAATTGAAAGATGGTGGAGCTTTCCAGATTTCTCTGAAGCATTTTCAAGTAGATTACTACCCATATCACTTAGCAATAGGAGACAGAAAGCACTGGCCAAAATACAAGGAAGGCATTCATTGCCAATGGCTGGAGCAGTCCTTGTCTTCCTTTCGTTCAATGTTCATGGACTTAATTGACAGTGGGAAATCTCATACCCCTCTGTCTCGAGCTACACCTCATTCGCAGACATCTGACAGCAAAAAGGCTCAAAATGAAAGTGGAGCTGCAGGGAAACCATCCACTACATCACAAGCATCAAGCAGTCAGCAGGTATAGTAATAGTGTGACAAAGGGGCATGAGCACCACAATTCAATTGTATCTAAGGATATCCATTTGGCGGGTTCATGGAGAGGTGGTTAGCACAGCATGCTATGAACCTAAGGGTCCCAGGTTCAAATCCCAACCTGGGCATGGGTGTTTTTTGTGATTGTCTCTTCATCAATTTTATCATATCATCACTCATCCTCATCTTTCCGATTAGCCAGAAGTGGCAGAGAAGCAAAGAAAAATAAACAAAACCAATCAGTCGGGGAGGAGAGGTAATCTATTTCAATCAACTCACTATTCATTTTCCTGAACAGTTCTTGGATCATGATATATTTCGCTACCTGTCTGACAGCTTTGTCAGGCATGTACAGGTAATGGACAAAATAATATGAACACCAATGCAATTGCAGAAAACTTGTATTAGTAGGGGGTTGGGCCCCCCCTTGCCTGAATGACAGCTTGTATCCTACGTGGGATAGACAAAGGTCCTGTACAGTGTGAACTGGAATACGTAGCCACTCCTCGCACAAAACAGTCTCAAGTTCCGAAAGTGTCATTGGAGGTGGAAACCGATTACGCACTTTGGCCTCCAAAATACCCCACAAAGGCTCAATGATGTTAAGATCAGGGGACTGTGGACACCAGCTGAGATGCTCATCACTGTTCTCATCAAACCATGCATCAACGCACCTAGCAGTGTGAATAGGGGCGTTATCATCTTGGAAGATGGGGCATGTATCGGGAAACAAAGTCTGAACCATGGGATGGAGGTGGTCAGCCAGGATGGTGCAGTACTTCTCTGCGTTGATTCTCCCACGCAGGACGACAAGTGGGCCAACACCATTCCAAGATATAGCCCCCCGAACCATCACAGACCCCCCACCATGTTTCACGGTAGGCACTAAGCAGTCAATATCAAATGCTTCAGCAGGAGTTCTCCACACATAAACACGTCCTGTTTTCTGAAATAATGTGAAAGACGATTCGTCTGACCATATCACATGTTCCCATTGCTGCTGTGTCCAATTCTTGTGCTCTTGGCACCACCTTCTTCGTGTCGCTGCATTACTTGGAGTCACCAACGGTTTGGGGATGTCAACTCTGCCATGAATGTTCACAGAATGCAGCTCCCTTTGAATGGTTTTCGTTGATACAGGGTCCTGGAGGTGATTGTTCATCTCTGCGGTTATCTGGGACAGTGTTGTCTTGTGCTTTCGAGTCACTATTCGCTTCAACACACGTCGATCCCTGTTGGATAACTTTGTTTTTCGCCCACTATTCTCCTTTGCAGACGTTGTCTTTCCATGTTGTCTGTAGGCTGTCAGAACAGTTGACACTGTGCTCCGTGCTACACCAACAAGTGTAGCTGTTTTTGTCACAGATGCTCCAGCCAGGCAGGCTCCTATGATCATGCCTCTTTTGAAGTCTGAAAGGTCGGACATACCTGCATTTGACGGATAGCTGACTGCTCGAATGCAACTCTCAAACCAGCTTCTGATAGACTGATATGTTTGCTTTCATCGCCACTAGATGGTTGAAATCTCTGCTGAGTGTTGTTCCTTTTCCACGATGGCGTATATAGGCCTTTGCAAACCAAGGTGTTCATATTATTTTGTCCATTACCTGTACTTGTCATTGAAGACTATCATAATTTTAAAACTGCACAGAAAGATGAATAGTGAGTTTATTTGAATAGATTACCATAATTTAAATTACAAATAAGAACTCTTTTAACTGTGAGTGTGAACTTATTTATCTTTCAGCTATGATAAAACTGTACCTTCATCTATCTATTTGCTGGTGACTGAACAGATTAATTGGCACTCTGTTAGTATTGGTTGATATATTCATATTTGTATTTTTGTAAAATCATCAATAATTTGAAGTCTAGGCCTATTGACAATTCTTAATCCCAATTTTTATGAGGGAAAGGGTAGGGCAAAGAAGTATAATTTTTTTTTTTTGCCTGTGCTCAAAGCCTAGGGAAAGCAGCATTATCAGACTAAAGCATGCTTCTTCCACTCATCTACTTGACACAGACTCTAGCATTCACAATTATTGTGACATGAAGAATAAATAAAGCAAAACCTGTGTTGAGCTGATGTCAATACTTATCACTATCAGTGTTGGCTGTTGCCAGTGGTGTCGCAATTGGAAAGTATCTGTTGAATTTTATTACCAATACACACCTATATTTTTCCAACATTTTGATATTTTGTGTGGTTCTAAAAAATGCTTTGTCACTTCTGCGGAGTCAAATTATCATGAAAGCTAAATTCGCATTTATTTTGCACTAGTATTGTGTGGAAAAAATGTTTTGAGATTCATAACAGGAATTTTACTATTCTGATGTAATTCTTGAATATTTTGAAGCCAACTGGTTATTGATGCTTATAATTGGAGTGGGAAACTCACCCACAGTAATATTAACCAATAATTTGAACAACATTTGATTGTTAGTTTTCAAGCATTGGTATTGATATATCAGTAAGAGTATCGACATCAGTTCAAAGTGGTATTGGCTCAGTGCTAAGGAAAACCTTCTTGTATTATTATTTAAAATAGGGTAAATTTCAACTGCACATCAAAGTTTTGTTGTAGTGATGGGTCAGATTAGTTGGTATCAACTGACATAGGCATATCTGTAAAATTACCAATACATATATCTATAAATAGCTTCTAATTTAGTACAAAATTCTGCAATTTTGTCCATATGGCCAGGTTTTGTAAAGTTAGTCTAAATATGCAGTTTCTTTTTCAAAGCTAATATCCATGGTAGTCACCTAGTTATTAAATAGGTTGAACCATTCATGTTTTTTAAAAAAAGTGCTATTTTATATTGGATGAGTAAATTCCATGTCAGTACTTTATCGCTAGTGGCAAAAATTTTGTATCGGTCCATTCCTAATATTTAGGTTCTGGTGGTGCTAAAGTTCCTTCTTTATGCAATTAAGTGCAAACTTTGCCCCATTTATCTTATGTTTCCTGCATAAATTTATTCTTCATCTTCCCAATATCATGGAAGAATGTTCGTGTGCAAGTATGTCGGATGTGATAATGTTGATTCACTGGGTAATTGGTCAGTGAAGAATGCCATTTACTTTTAAATTCAAAATGTAGGAGTCTGAATGAAAAGTGACTGCTTTGTAACTGTGCACTTAATTCGTGAAAGATTAAGCTGTGTTTGGGTCACATATATCTATTTATGGAAGTAATTGCAGTATTTGGGCATTACATATGTTTTAAACTTATTTGAATTTTTGCTCTTAAAATGTTTTATTTTTTTTTCCTTTAAAATGAACTATGAGCACATAAATTGTGGTACATTTGATGGAGTTGGTGTTTTAGCTCACTTTATGCACAGTAAGGCTAATCGGGAATGGCCCTACAGTTTCAAGTGGGATCTGAAGCACTATGTTCGATACCTGGTGGTATTGATTACAAGGCAACGACACTACCACTATGCCATTGGAGAGGCCCTAAATTGTGGTACGTCTTAGTACGTCTATGGACATGGGGAAAATACAAATATTTAGTTAATTAATTTATTTGTGATTTAAAAAATATATAGAAAGAATGTTCTTTTCAGTTTCTTCATGTTAGTTGTTTACTCTTTCCATATGAGCAGTGCCTGAAGTGAAAAATGTTAAAATTTTGCTAGGAGGGAGGGATACCCCCTCCCCCTGCATCCCCATCACTTCAATCCCTGCATATGAGAGCCCAGATGGTTAACTGAACTATTCTGAAATTTATTTCAGGAATCCAAAAAATCTTCAAGTTCAACACCAAGTGGTAATCCTATCAAAAATTATGTTCTGAACCAGTTGGCAAAACTAATGACAACGTGTGTGATTTTAAGGATAAATGACTTCACTTTGTACAGAGTGACAACTTCAAAAAGGAAACAGTCACCCAAGGAATTAGTTTCAGGTAATGTACCTACTCTCTTCTGTTTGCAGCATATATTCTTGACTAAGTAAGTTATATAGCAGATGTATTCCTAGTAGTGCACTCTTCGTTTTAATGAGTAAATCACATTTGGTGTGTGCAATGTCATATTTTCTATCTGTCTGCATAGCATAGGTAAGTTAGCTGTAAGATAATATAGAATGAACTATAAACTCTTGGAAGTTCCAATAAGTATGTAGTCTAAGCCACACCTTGAATCTTGTCAGTGAAACTGGGGCTCAAATGGTTTTCATTTCTTTGACTATTATTTAGATGTTACGGTTTTCTAAATAATTTTGCATCTTCCTTCTGTATTTTGTGTTAGATGTTTAAAATGCTTTTGGTTTAACTCAAAATTGAATTAGTAAATTGTTTTATTTCATTTTTGGCATTGCAGTTGAGGGGTTTAGTGTAGCCCATTATATTGTTTTTGTCAAAAGCAGTATGGGTTAACACATTTATATGTATATATAATCACCAGACAAGACAGAATGGTTTGGATTTTCTGACATGGCTGCAGTATTGGGGATTAATATGCACACAGAATGTGCTTAAGCATCTGCATAACTGTTTATTTTGCTCAATTGATTTCGGTGACCAAGAACGAGTTCCGATGTGGATGGTGAAAGTGGTCATCAAAACTTATTGAGCAATATAAACTGGTATGCGGATACTTAGCACAGTTTGTGTGTATATTAATGTCACCATGTCTAAAGTCCCGCAACATGGATTAGTTGGGGCATGACGAATTATTTTGTCAAACATAGCAATTTAAAAAATTTCCTCCCCCCCCCCCTACACCTTCAGCTGTGAGTATGGAAGGAGGATTGAAAAGTGGCCAGATTGAGTCCAGCAGATACACTTACATGTATGACTGATATGTAAGCCCTATCCCAGCACTTCCTGAAAGAGGTGTCAGTGGATAGGTTTAGGTGATAGAGATGTTAGTGGATAGATTTAGGTCATAAACAACCACTAGGTTGAAACAGTCATTGAACATGGTATGGGTGTTTACAGTAAAATTGGAGTGGAGGAGTGGTGGTTCTTTATTCTGAAGCTCAGGGAAGGTCAAAGTGTGGCAAATGTTGTTTATAAAGTTAGAGAAATAGCAATGACAGGTTCTCTTGTGGTGGAGGGTGAAGTTACCCCAAAGCCTTTTGAATGCATAGGGCGAAAAAGGTGATGAAAATGAAGCAAGTCTTGCACATTGGGCCAGTTGGGTGATCTGTAGAGGTTGGGAGAGGTAGAAGAACAAAAACCTTAGATTTGTCTAGAAAAATATCCTTATTGTGAGGATCGCTATGTAGAAATGGGGAAGGAGTGATTTTTTTTTTTGGATGTAGGAATCTGCACTAGCAATGTTTTGTCAAGGAAGATGAGGGGGATAACCCTGGTTGACTAAGGCTTCTTGCATGCATAGGCTTTAGTGTCGGAGGATCATGTAAATTGAGGGGGCTTTTTTGGTGTGGTAGGGGAGGGGACTGGAAAAGTGGAGTTATTAAAAGTTGTTGATGCATTTGGTGTGATAGAAGTTCCCAAATAACGTTCCCTAATGTACATGCCTACATCTTGATTTCAAGGAGACGATGTTAACGCTGAGCCATCGGAGAGACCCAGCTTGAACTTCTGACATTGAGATGAAAAAGTTGGCAAATTTCATAAAAAGAAATCCTGGAAATATTAAATATTTGTTAGCATTAGGCATTTGTAAGCAAGTACAATCATACAACCAAAACCATTGCTTTAATATGTTCTCCCCCCCCTCCCCAAAGAAATATGATGGAAATATAGTTGTTATATAACACTACAGGTCCCACACTGGCCGTGTGGTGCAAGGCATCATGCTTTTGACTCCGGCTATGTGAGGTGTACAGGTTTGAATCTCCTGGGGGAAAGCATGATAAACTTTCTTCTGAGATTTCGGCCTGTGTTTGGGATCGGTGGCCGCCCAACCATTGTGAGGAAATTTGAAGCTATGAATGAGTAGCGTAACCTGGTCACAGAAACCTACAACAATGAGTGTGGGTTCATCATGACCGCGTAACTGGTTGGATTATCTCCCACCTCAGCAGGTGGAAGTGAGCCCGGCAGTCTGTAGGTAGGCCCTGCCCCTCATGGGCTGTTATTTTTTATTTTATAATACTACAGATTGGTCAAATAATGGTTTGGAAATTCATTTGAAAATCACTAGAAAACGTGGAAAAATTAGAGAATTTGCTTTGGAAAAATGAGTGGAATCTTGCAAAATGAAGCTTGGTTTGTAAATCCTACTTTTTCCCCAATAGTTCGATATCTTCATACTTCCAATTCGCTGTGATGTAACATGTGATGTATCATGTGGACATCTGGTTGCACATGAATGCTACTTGTTCTACCTGTTTGGTGTATTAATGCACACTTATATTTCCTAAACCATTGAAATATATGTAAAATTCTTTATAAGAACCCTTTCATTAGTGGCTTTTATTCCTTCATAGTTCATTTTATTCAGTATTTAACTTGAGAAGCTGGCAATGAAAACTGCTAGAATTTCAGTACTGTTTTCTTGCAAATAATAAATTACCAATGCCATGTCAAATCAAAATATGTGGCAACACTTTTGCTAATTCTTCTGTTACCAACTATTTGATAAAGTACTAAAATCCAAACACTATTTTAAACAAATATATAATTGGAATTTAAGTATGCACAAAAATGAAAGTACATGCCTAAAATACACAAAATCTGTACCAGCAGTTAAGATGTGACAGTGTTGCCAAACAGTGAAGTTTTTTGCAAACGTTAGAAGTAGCAATTTCATATAAAACATTAGTTTTTGTAATGATTGTTATGATCTATAAGGAACACTTTTCTTTCACTTCCATAGCCCAACACAGGAAGAAACAGAAGACACCAGGTATCAAGTGCTTGTCAGTTAGAGTCTAGCGCAGTGTATGATGCATGAAGTAGTTTTGTAACATGTTCATTCACTGTATTTGGCTTATGTACCGTAGTTCAGTTTGTAGAAAGAAGTATAGAAAGCTGGCGCTTTAAATGTGAAAATAATATTTCAGTAAGTTTGTAATTTGTTGTCCTTTCATCTCCTCTCTATATATGAATAATTGATTTCAGAAAGAACCTGAGAGACATTTTTTTTTAAAGATAAGAATTTAAAGTTTATGCATAGATTGTGAATCTGAGGGTTTATGCATCTTTCTGCACAGAAAGGACCCCAAATTACAGATGCCTAATGTTGCAAACATGGAAGTGAAGGACAGATTGAGTGTACATAGGCCCTAAAGACAAGGGCTGTTGCCCTTTCAACACTCAACAGTTGGCTTCAAGTCTTGTTCTTGCTCATATGAGGACATGCATTTCTTCACTGTAACTTGGTGTTTGGTGTCATAAAAAGGATGTTAAGAACAGAACAGGTTTATCACCACCTCCATGGTGGAACATATCAAGTGGTTGAGTCAATAACTCAACACGATTTCTAGGATCGAGTCTCGGTCAGGGCCTGGATGTTCCCTTCTGAATGTCTCTTCATCTAATTATCATTCATCCTCAATCTTACAATTAGCGTAAATACAGAAAAGTGATGGTAAAAGTAAAAGTTATGCAAGTCAAGAGAAAGTAAAGAAATCAACAAATAGGTCATGAAGTCAATTAAAAGTCAAGAAATTACACTTGTAGTCAAAATTTTTGGTATCACGATGACTGATTGATTGATTTAGTTTTTACTTCACTTTTCTGCCTTTTTTGGCTAATCATGAAGAAGAGGAATGATGGGATGGAGGGACAAACACAAAAACAGGGATGACAACACAAGCCCCACATAAGATTTTACTGGCTGTGAGTCCAGATGCCAGAGCCTCGCTAGCCTGCCAAATGCAGTTTAATAGATATAGCAAGTCTAAATACATCTTAAGTTTTTCTTAAGTTTTCATCTTAAGTGCCCTTTTGGTAGTGTTTTGTTTTTATTAAATAAATATTTATGTTTATAATGACTAATTTCCAACTTTACCTAAGTAGGGGTCGAATAAAGAAAGGTTAAGAAAAGCGAAGAAGAGATCAAGAAGAAGTCAATAGTTTTTTAATTGTTCTTTTGGTATGCACCCTGAAATGCAAAGAAAAGAATGAACTTAAAATATATAGTTTAGGAAGACATGGATAAATTAGCGGCTCGGTAATAAAACTTGATAACCCACACTCCCTTCAAAATTGAGTTTGCATTGGATGCAGTCTTCAGTTGCTGTACAATAGTGAACGAAGTTCCTTCAGTAGCCGCTGATAGCTAGACACAGGAACATCTGGGTAACCCAGAAGCCACAGTGTAATTCGAACTTTTACTTGCCTTTTTCTCGGTTTCATACTTTATGGGTTTTGAAGTTTTACTCCCGAGCTGCCCAAATCATCACAGATTGGTTTATTAATTTGTTTTCAAGGCCCCTCTCCCGGTATGTCAATTGTGGATGTGGCAGAAATGTGTGCTAAAATTGTATTTTTCTTTTTAGAGAATTTCAAAGCTAGCTTTGGTGCTATATAATACATTTTTCATTTACTGTTTATGTTTATTGTACCTGTTAAGGTAAAAGCTTGTAAATGCATGTAGATAGGGAAAATAAATTTAACTGCCAAGTGATTCTTAACACCTTCCTCCAAAATGAAGCAAAGAAGTGACGAGTGAGTTTTTTATCATAGAGAAGTGAGAGGATTAGTAAAATATGACAGTGCACAGCTTCTTGCCTGAGTTCACATCCATTTGGGTGAAACGCTATGCCATTATATTCATACAATATGCTGTACTACATGTTTTATTATTAAAATACATGATTTGGGAATGTGTCAATTCAAAAATTTTACCAATTGGTGTGTAACCTGTGGTCGGAATTATGACAGATCTTTGGAAATAAATGCTCGTCTCACCCTAGCTAATAGGTGTTTCTGTAGTCTCATAAATCGCATGAAATCAAGAGTTTTGTCTAGAAAGACCAAAACAAGATCTTGATAAGACCAGTTCTAGTGTATGGAACATGCTGTTCAAATCATCTGAAGCACGGTTTGGGGTTTTGAACGGAAGATCCTTCAAAAAAATCTATGGTGCGGTTTTGGATGAAGCAAGGTGGTGCCGAAGAACTAATGATAAACTGTACCACCTTTTTGGTGATTCTGATTTGGTAAAGTTTATAAAGCTCAGTAGAATCAAATGGGCTGACCATGTCATCTGGCTGAATGAAAGTGATCCTGCAAGAAAGTGTTATTAACTATGCCAGGTGGACAACTCTTAAGAGGAAGGTCTGAAGTACATTGGGAAGAGGGTATTGAAGAAGACGCAGCAAGAGCAGGGTCTAGAAACTGTAAGAAAAGAGTCGCTAATCGTGATGGATGGGAGAAACTCTTGAAGGAAGCCTTGGCCCTCCCCATCTGTAATGTCAATGGAAGAAGTAGTCCCTGTATATAGTGGCTCTGTGGTTCACTCAACCTCAAATGGGTACTTAGGAACAACTCTAGTTAATAAAGGTGCACAGTGTTTGGTGCTGATCACATCACCTCTACAAAAATGGATGACACTTACAATGTATGGGGCCCTGCCTCCACGTTCTCGTATATGTGCCTTCATAGCAGGATTCAATGTGCATGGGGCATTGCATTTAGCACTATATTTTCAACAAGGAAGGGAGAGAAAATTTAAATCTTCGTACTGAGAAAATATTTGAACAATGTGTTGAAATTTGAATAGCTAAAGTGTAAATCACCAACCCTGAGACCTTCTGTAAACAAACAGTCTCACCGATTCGATGTATCACTCCGTGTAAGCTGATTCATGACCGCATTCATCTGCTGTTACACTTATAGTTCGCCGCACCTATTTATTTTATATAAGAGCCTCTGAATGTGAGAACCCGCTCTTAAAACATCAGACAAATATGCAGCAGCATACATTGTTACTTTCCCGGTCATTCTCTTTCATAGCCCTTAAAACTGCAGACACTGACACAGCCCTGCACTGGGATACCAAGTTAACCACTTCTTTTACTGGTTTCTCAGGATACCACTGACAGAACGTTACATAAATATTGAGTAGAATCTGTTTCTCTCCCCTTTTCAAAGGCTGTCCTTGCTGGTGCTTTGAAAACAAGCTCGGAGAACACTGAGACCTTCCCGCACGCATAGAACTCGCAATGTTATTTTTCTAAGGACAAGTCAGGCAATATTACTAAGTTGCACTACTTCCTTGCTGTTCACATGATTATTTTTAGAAAATAACCAATGTTGCCTTGCCATGTCACCAAGTAATTTTTTGAAGTGCACTATATTTGGCGGAACAAAAATCGTTATTAGGATGCTTGACAAAGTTTCCAACTGCAATAAATTTACGAACTTTCTTTGTCTTGTTTTGATGATCATCATCAATATATTGATTGGACTTACAGCATTGCATATGTCTGTTTATGCCCATTATATATTTTATTTACATAAGATACAATTTACATAAAATTTACAAACAAATTTCAAATACACTCCTATCTATATCAAATCTTAGAAATATACATTACCATGTTAAATCATTTTTTCTAAAAAAATGCAAGTAAAATATATTCAATTTGCATGCAAGAAAGAAGCCAAGTTTATGGGAAATGATTACAGGTGCAAAGAGTTAACCATAAAGGTGAAGCAATAAGTACAAAAGAAAGAGCATTGGGTTTAAAGTGAGACATCATTTGCGGCAGCATATACCATACTACTACACATTTAATTAAGGGCCAAGCATATCATCTAATCATCACTCATCCTCATCATCGCAAAGAGAAAAAAGTGGCACAAAAGCAATGTTAAATAAATACAATAACTTCATTTTGCAGACTACCAAGGCTCTTGCATCTGGACCCATCGCCAGTATAATCCTCTATGGGACGTGTGTTGTGTGCTGCCCATATATGTTTGTGATTGTCTCTTCATGTACTTCATCTCACCTCATCACCTTTCATCCCCATCGTCATAAATATCCAAACTGGCAGAAACACAAAGTAAAGTAAATCAAATCAATAAATCAACCAAAGTTTATGCATTGTCAATCTGCTGTAATTGTGGAAGATCACTCTTGTGTAACGCCTGTTTAGGGCCTGTGTCGATTTACCCAGAATTACTAGTTGACATAAAGGAAGCGCGAAAAGGGATACCCATATCGACACTTATTACCCGCGCAAGCGATACAAAATCAAAGTAACGCGACGTCCTTGCAACGCGCGAGTTCTAAGAACTACTCCACTAACAAGGAGGTCGCGTTAGGTTCTAATTATTATTATTAGAATCCCGAAGAACGGGGCTTATCCAAAGGATTCCGTTCTAGTTTAATCCTGAAAAAGAACAATGTTAATTATTTTTGAGAGATTTCAGATTACGTAGCCACCTCACGCAATTATCTTCCCATACCAAAATGCACGTATATGTATGCGTGTTAATGTTATACCAACTATCATCTGCAGAATGCTTACAAGTCACAAAACGTGCCAACGCCAAGTGCAACGGCCTTGTTATTCTCATTCAATTTTCGTGACGCAAATTTTCTTATTTGTATTTTATAAACAGATTAAAAAAAAGACTATTCTTAGTTTGCATTCAACGACATTCGCTAGAGGGACATACTAAGGAATCAATTAATTAATTATAATCCAATTCTTTAACTTTAACAATTTCCTTTTCTATATTACGGCGTATAACGCGTAATCAATTTTAACACAATTTTAACAACTATGCCGCCAACGGCATCCTTCCAAACAAAAGTACCATCGTACCCTTATTAGTTACATTGGCCCAACGTTGCACAGCAAACGTTTTCATATTCAATCATAGGCACAATAAATCCCCGTTCTTGAAACAGTCTTAACATTCATAAACTCTGATCCAACATTAACATTAAATATAGATTTACAACAGATCTCCTATAGGAACCAATTATTGGTCAAAAAGGAAAATACACTAAGAGTATAAATAATTCAGTATCTTTCAATAGTAGTGTTGATTGGTTATCATAGGTCCTATTTAACACATTAAACCTTCGTGCACGGGATTGATGCTACTGATAGGTATAGGTATACTAAGGTCATTTGTTCCCCATTTTTATCGAATTTTGAGCAAGGCAAAGGGACTAAAAATTCAAATCAAGAAGTACGGTAAGTCAGGTATATGAAGATAAACTCCTCACGCTTTCTTGAGCAAGTGATTCGAAAAAGGACGACCCAAAAATGGATTAAATTGTGCAGCCCATTATTATCAAATTTCAGTTCTTATTTTCGCTCGGACGAATCAATTAGGTTCAATACTTATTTGCTGTGTTGGGTTAAGTCAAATTTCACTGACACAAAAAGAAAAGGTTGAATGCAGCCAGTCGATTTCACGCACAAAGTCTCGCCAATTTTCAGACATTAAGGTTGAGTTCGTAACAGACCCTCTCGTAGGACGAACAGCGGGATACGGTATATAGTCTCTAATTTACCTTAAGCTCCTGGTCGCCTGTTTTAATGTTCCTCTTTTTTAACCACACGGGTACCCAACATCTGCGGTTAACTGGTTGCACATGGTAGCAGAGGACTCGGCGACGAGGAAGGCTCCCGTCTTCCCTGGCTGGTGAGGCGTGCACGAGGACTGCTGCACCGGAAGGTACTTCTGAACTATGTGTTCTGGTGACGGCTGCGAACGAACTACTATTTGCTTCCGATCGTGATGGTCAGAAAAAAAGGGGGAGGGGGAGGAGGAAGTTAGTTTAAATTAATTCCGCTAGAGGGCAACAATGTCCTGACACAATGCCCATCTAAGAGCGGATACGAGAACTTAGTTGGAAAAACAAATAAGTTCTAATTCCGTACGAATGCGTACGTGTAACAATTACAAAGGTCCAAAAGCTTGTAATGTTACACTTGTATACATGTGAGTTGCAATACTGGAGTGTTGTAAGAGGAATAGAGAGGTAGGGAGTGAGGGAGAAGGCTTCATCGCTAATGCTTGTGCAGTATGCAGGTGGGAACCTTGCACTGCATGGGAGTGCTCGCTGGCCTTCTCCATTTCCTTGTGACTGTTGTTGGTTTCGCATTTTCTACTTGTAGGAAAATGGCTTCGTTGAGTAGGCTTGGCAGGTCTGTTGGCAAAGCATTGGTATGGAATACTAAGGGCTCAGATCTGATCTCTGATTGAGTTACCATTTTCACCGAATCTTCAATAAGTTCATACACTTTATTCTTCTCCCTCACATGCTTCGTACCCCCAAGATTCAAAGAAGTTTACTATCACAGCTTTGTATCATGTGGCAGACTTTGTTCATTGTTGTCCTAACCTCTTTATGTGAGAATAAAAGCAGAATGCACATTCTGTGGTGATGTTTGACACTAGGAATGAATTTCTTCTTTTGGTTCCCTTGTTGATGAAGATATATGAAGGAAGGGGCTTAAAACTTGTTCTCATACACATACATACACTAAAAGTTCACATACCCTGCAGGAGGCCTACCTGCCCAGTGCTTTTCGTATCCAGTGAAGCATGACTTGCATTACACAGTGGTGCATACTTGCATGGAAAAAAGTTTTAACCCTCTCCCTCTGCTCACATACCTTCATGAACAGGAGGAACATCGGAAGACTCTCCTTCATAGTACTGAAACTTGGACAAAATTAATAAAAGACATCATGCAAGGTATTTTTGCTTGTATTGTCAGCCATAATGCCTATTGCAATATGGACAAATGCCTTTAATATTTACTGTAAACACTAAATGATATATTGATCGCCAGGTTTAGGCGTATTATGCATGTAGCTTCTATTTGTCCTATTTATTCTGCTCTGAAAATATGGTTACATTCTCTACAAACATAATTTGGCATTGTATGAATTTTTAGCCATGATTTTTTAAAATTAAATTATAAATTTTGACAATTACTTATTAGTTTATTTTTCTTCGAAGGTGACAAGGCACGCTTTTCTCTTCCGGAGGAATTGACTGTTCTTCATGCTGAATTCACTTACTACTACTATCCAGGGGACATGCCTTTTCCTTGTAAGTCTTGCACATTTTTTCCAGAGTTATATTCATTAGTATGAAAGATATTGAATATTCATTACAGTTACATTGTAAAGTAGATGTTTGAGAAGGTACTTATAATGTGAATCATTTTTCTTATAAATTAATAAGCTCAATGTAAAATAGGCTCTTCAAATCTTAACGATGTTTGACTTGATATTATTAGAATAAGGGAAACTGTTTGATATCATTTATGAAAGTTAAAATAAGGAATGTGAGTGAACTAATGTTTCCTTAGATAGCTGCTTTTCTTTTGCTTCAGACTTAATTGAAAAGTGATTATAGTTTTAATTGTATTATTTAATTTCTAGCATGATAAAAGAGAGCTTATGATATCTGAAAAGTTGATAAAATCAGTGTTATGTGCATGTACAAACGTTGTCAAAAAATATTAACATTTTTCATTCTTTTCCTGGTAGTGCCACCACCAAAATTTTATGTGCAGGTGAATCCTATTCAGATATTCTTTGATATTCATTCAATACTCTGGCTGAACTCCTTTGGACTGAATTTGCACCAGTCACTTGCAGCTAAAAATCCATCATCACCTCCCATGATCTACGTTGATGTTAAGGTAGAAGCAATAATGCCAAGGGTAAGTTGGAATAAAAAAAAAAAAATGAGCAATTTGTTCCCTGTGGATAGCGAGCAAGATGCTGTTCTGTGCTGGTGGCAAATAGTGACAAATTGTCCATTGTTATTTACATTCTTATTTTTCTTTGGCCTTTTAATGAAAGGAATTGTACTGGCACCTTTCCAAGTCACCTTTCCTTTCTGCGTCACCTTAGGTCCAAGCCTTGAAATGGGCCAGGAACAATGTCACTTTTTCCGCAATTGTTGCACTCATTTTGATCCCCGTGATGCTGGAGAAAACATTATCCTCCACTTCATTAGTGTATATTTTTGGGCAGAGGGGAGGGATAATTCTAGAACCTTGCATTGCATAAAAGAAAGTGAATGGAACTGGACAATTTGACTACTATTACTTTTGCCTCCAGCTGTACTCGGTTCTTGCTAATATTTTATATCCTCTTATCAGTATCAGTGATGTAGGTGTGTCAGTTTATTGGCAAAATTCTATATTTTTTACTAATGTGATGCATCTATGGCTTACATTTTAGTGCAGTCTGCCTTTTGTTATATTTATTAAGGAATAATACATACATGCTGCTTTTTTGTAAATTAAATATCAGTTTATTTTTCTAATGCAAAACCTATTGCAGTCACCTGTTATATATTTAATGACCCTTCATGTTCGTCATGGAACATTTGCAGTTTTATATTGGTTATCAGTAACAGTTTAATTTTACATTATTTAAAAGTAGAAGTTTTTGTATACACTACTGAAAGACAATACTGCTTTATATTCTTTCAGTATGTCCTCTTTCTGATCAGTTAATTTTTAATATTCACTGAATATTGCATCTTGTATTGTCATAAAAAAGGTAAATTCATATACCACATGTTGTTAACAACATAAAAATGTATAAACGTACAATTATTTTCTAGAAAGTTACAAATTAAATATTTCCAAATTTTCAAATACACCTGAGTTCTTCAGACAAGGAAGATTAAATGATCATGGGTTAAAACAAGGTAAAAGTTATAACTTTTAATAAAATTTTCATCCATGTGCATTTAATCCTCTTCCCTACCGTGATGATGAACTCAGGTGCATTTAAAAATTTGGAAATATTTAAAAGGTACATGTGTGGACAATTGTCCTTGAATATTTTTAGATATTATCATACTAACCAGAATTTTTTATTTGTGTTCTCATAGATATTTGAAATATTGTAATCTATTGATGTGAATAGTATGTAATTGCAAGTGTATAACATCAATTCCAAATATTGATTGAACTCAAAATACGACTAACATCTTGAGCCAATATGATTTGTATTAAAAATACTAATATAAAAATCCTAGTGATTTATTGCAATTCTGGCACACAATATTTTTATACAAATAATCTCTACTATATCGTGACTGAGTTGAAGCATTCATACTGGTTTGCGATGTGAGTACTAGAATGACTGTTATTATTACAGTTTTGATTATATAACGTTGAGTGTTTCTTGATTTTTCTCATGCTTTTTAATTGTACTTTTCTTCATAGATTATTTTTGAGAATTGTGGCGACTACCCTAATCAACGTGACCGTCCCCGATCACTTCACTTTCAAACATCACGGGCATTAATAACTAATGTCAGGACCTTGGATTCAGGATCTCGTGCAGATTTAGCCAAATGCTTAGAATGCTTCCAGCAGGGGGAACTCTTCTTTGGTTCAGATTTCCCATCATTGGAAGCAGACTGCCATGTAGTAGTTGAGAAATTTCTTAGACATGTAGAAGGTAAATATATCACCAAGTTTCATAATTTGGGAAATCAGAGATGCTGTAGTGTTAAATACAGAGAACCTTAGTACTTACTTTTTTCATGAAGCTATTTTTTGTAGTTGTAAAAATTTTGGTGACCACTACCACCATCCTTGTTGGAACTTGTACTGAAATTAATAGAACTACGAAAAACAGCTTCACGGAAAAAGTGAATACTATTCATAATTTTAATTTCTGTTTTGGTGTTATTGTATGTTGCTTTTCTATCTCTTGACAACAGCGAATATGAAGAATGAACTGATGAAATTTGTAATGTGACAAACGATTACATAAATTATACATCCATGCCTGAGAAGGGTTTGAACCTGGGATCTCTGGCTTTGTGGCATGTGATGTTAACCCTCTTACACAGAGGCCAGCTCATAACTTTAAAAATAGATTGATTTAGTATCATAGATAGATACCATTGTATTTTTTGTGCAATTTGGGAATTGCCCTTTTATTTCACCAAGTGTTGAACTTCTGATGTGTTCTTCAGTCTTTGGGTTTGAGTTGTAGTCTGCAAATGTGTTTACGATGTGTGATGGACTAATACTAGCAGTACTAGTACTGACAGTGGCACACTTGACAGCAGCAGTTGTATTAATAGTAATGATAGTCTGCATTGCTATTATCAATACATGAAACCTTACTTGTGCAAAATCAATGCATTTGCCAATGTTAATATAATAAAACCACACCATACCAGTCCAAAATATTCCCGTATTTTTTATTATCGTCAATATAATATGCAAATAACAGCATAAAATGCATTAATGTCCTGACATTTCATGAACATGAACTATTACTGGCTACACTGAATTTGAGCACTTGATGTGAAAGGAAATTTTCCAAACTTTACATGGGAAAAATCTTGTTCAATGCAAGGTTTGCATTATGTCTAAAGATGATGGAGAGTTAATGAAACAACACTGGCATATTACATGTTCTCTACTTTGATATTATGAACAATGCCTCTGTCAGGAACAGAATAATCAAGTGTCATTGTCTGCAGGAATTGGTAAGAATATCATAATCTATTGTGGAATAGCTCTCCGTACAGTTTAAAGTTGAACAGCATGAATGCAAAGAAGATAAAACTTTCTTGTTTCAATGTTTTTATTTTTGGATTTAATCAGTTAAAAGAAGGGACTGAAATGTTCCACATGACACAATCCTTAAGTACTAGGAGGGTGATTCAAATGAAAACCTTAATTATTTTTTATGAGGCAAATGAGGAAATACAGAAAAATTATACATACATCACTTTTCGAAGTAGTTCCCATGACGTGCATGGATACCTCGTGAGAAGAATTCTTTTGGATGTGACTGTAGCAACTCGTGCACCGTGGTTTTCACCTCTTCATCGCTTCGGAAATGCTTGCCTCCTATTGCCTCTTTGAGCCATCCGAAAACATGAAAGTCACTGAGGCCGAGGTCTGATGAATCAGGTGGGTGTGTAAGACATTTAAATTTCGTATCCTGGATTGTTGCAACCGTTAAATGAGCAGTATGCAGTCTGGCATTGTCATGCAGTAACAATACACCTGAAGGCAGAAGTTCTCGTTGTTTACTCCTGATTGCAGGGTGAAGGTGATTTTGGAGCAAATCGGCATAAGAAGTACTAGTCATGGTTACTCCCTTTTCCATGTTCAAAAATTACCCCATTCACGTCTAAGAAGAGAGTGAGTATGACTTTTCCTGCTGATGGTTGGGTGCAGAATTTTTTGGGTTTTGGCGATGAGCTATGGTGTCATTCCTTGCTCGATCTTTTTGTTTCAGGTTGGTGATAGTGCACCCAGGTTTCATCTCCTGTAACAATTCTTTCCAGAAACACATCAACTTCGACCTGGAAACAACGCAAAAGTTCATCACAGTCATCTACGCGACGGTCTCTCAATTCAGCAGTAAACTGATGTGGCACCCATCTCGCCGACACTTTATTGAATCGCAGCACATCATGGTCCATATTGTGTGCTGAACCAACACTAAAATCCAAAATGGCGGCTATTTCCTTCACAGTAATATGCCTGTTTTCCTTCACAAGGCCTTCCACTGTGGCGATGTTTTCGTTCGTCACTATGCGGTGTGCCTGGCCCGGTCGCGGGGTGTCCTCCACAGAAGTTACGCCGCTTTTAAACTTTATACACTATTTTTATACTTGGTGCAGGGCACACATGAATCACTTTCATTCTGCGATGAATTTCAAGTGGTTCACTACTCAAAAAATGCATCACAGATCGCTTCTAACGCGGTGCATGTCGACAATGAGGTGGCCATCTTTGCACTGACACTGCTTCTTCTTCAGTGTTGCAGCATCATGTTTCCACCTGTTGGTCATTCTTTCAACTACAAGGATAACTCCTGCCAACTTACAAATCAAACGTACAACTTTTCAGAATTTTATTGCACTTTTAAGGTTTTCATTTGAATCACCTTCGTATTTTATCATGAGAATCAATGAAAACTCGTAAGTTTAAAGGAAAGCATACACAGGATGAGTCTGTAACTGCCCTTGCATATAATTGATTATGAGCATGAGAGGAGTATAAGGTATGGACATTTTTATGTTTAATGGAAGTACTACTAATATTTTACGTTTATTCATTTGAATGGAAACAACAAGCTAGCAAATTTGAGTTTACATGAGAATCTTTACCCAAAAATGTTTACAGTAGAGTTTGAAAATTCTAGGTGGACAGAACCTTGAATTACAAAAAAACTTTGACTGTAACTAATAATCTAGGAAATATCAGAAGAGGCAAAAGAAAATACAATATTACAAAAAGTACTGTAAGTGAAAAATTGGACTATACAGTATTGTTTTGAATATTGTACACTGCTGTTCACATAAAGTTGCACATTTTATAAGGTTGGATGGTTTAAGTATGCGCTACTTTATCTGAACAGGAGTGTACGTATGTTTCTCAATACAGTATTAGCAATGATGTTGGGGAAAAAAATAGTTAAACAATATTGAAGTTACACTTGTGGAAATGGTAAAGTGTCTTCTTCTTCAGGTCATCGCAATGTCACATAGATTGCCGGTAGGTGTTGCCTCTGGCTGCTGTTCTATATAGTGCATTGCTGCCTCCAATGCAGTGAAGTGTTTTTTTGCTTTCTTTCTCCCTCAGTTTATATGGAACATTGGATAATGGGGACTGTACTGTAGTACTTTTTGGTGTTTTGCTGAGAATAGTGTTGTTTGGCTGAGTTATGGAGAATTTTTATATGCGCAACAACTTGGTATTTGTTACTTTTTCCTCAATAAAAGTATTAATCTAATAAAACATTTTTTATGATCTGGAGTAAGTAACTAATTCATTTTTTTGTTTGTCTTTTCAGCCACTGATAATGCAAGGCCGCCACCAGAGTTTACTAGTCATTCTCTGTCTGAAATAGTGAAGAGCCTCTATCGGGAAATGTTGTGGGTAGAAGCCAAAGACATGTGGTTTGTGCATCTAGATCCTGTCTGGGCAGACTTTTTTGGTGTTAGTGCTACACACAATAAACCTGTTCCTTTTTTAGATGCATTTCCTCTAACGTTGTGGGTATATTTAAAATTTCTCAGTGGCGAAAGCCAGTTCAAGCAAACTGCAGAGTTTTCTAAATGTGTAACTTACAGTCCAAAGCCAAATGAATCCAGTGTTAGTGAACAGTCTTCCATATTTAATCCAGGAGCTCCAACAGAGCAGACTGAAAGACCTCATCGGAAAGTACTGTTGAATTACTACAGCACAGACGACGAAGCGAGCAGCGAAGGATGCAGCGTAAATGGTGTCGAGAACAGTGATTCAGGAGCAGCTGATGTTCATGTTTTAGCTTACATATCCAGTCTAGTCAGTCTTCAAATAAATCATTATCAATATTTATTTCTGTTGCGGATGCTAGAAGACATTTCTGAAGTTACAACTATTTTAACGTTGGATTCGAATAGAATTCTGAAGGATGAAAGTGACAGTAAAATTTGCATGGGTGCTTTGATCCCTCAACTGGATGTTACCTTCATAATGCCATCACAGACCCCTGGCAAGGAGTCATCCGGTGGAGATGTAGAATCAATGTTGCCAGATACATCTAGCTTAACAGACGTTCACGAGATAGAGCAGTATGATCATTACGAAGCTGGGTGGACATCTCCAACTTTTTCCAAAGATTTTGGAACTACGGAGAAGCAGAGGAAGAGTGGTTCATTTGATAATCTAGGTGACCACCTCTCTTCTCATTTAGCTGATATTCCAATGAGTGTAAGTGCTGTAAATTGCACCAAACCAGCTGCAAATGGACTACCTGCCGTGAAAAATATAGAGCCTGACAGTTCAAAGCCTGGCTCATCACTTCCCCAATCATCTACATCATTTGCTACCATGAATCTACCAAATAACATTAACGTAGGGTTCAGCACAATGAAGAAGGGATTCTCAAATCTTATGACCTCATTAGATTCTGCACTGAAGCCAAGCCCAGATGATGCAAGTGATTCGATGTCTATTAAAAGTGATGCAAGTTCTGACAGTGAAAATTTTGTGGTGGTGAACATGGATGCAGATAAGAGTGAGTGTGTCGATGCCATGTTTCGTGTGAATAGTTCTAAACAGAATTTAGCTATAGAAGTGGCCAGTGAAGTTATCGAGGAATCGCCCAGTGAACAGTCCCTGTCCAGTCCTTGCAGAAGAAAAGATTTGGTAAGTTTTTCCCTTTTCTATTCTTTTTGGCTTGTGAAAAACAAAGTTTCATAACTTTTTGAAATACTGTATATTATATGTGTCAGCATTTTGACTACTATATCATGACTGACACATTGCTTTTTATTGCTGCAGTTTACTAGTGTTTTTACTGATGACATTGTTTTTTTTCCTCATTACTTTATTTGGCTTTCTCAGGTGAAATTTTCATTAAAATTTCGAGCATAAAACCTAATGTGGGAAAATGTAAATATCCAGAAAACAATTCTATTATTTTTTTGTATTGTGGACAAAAATATGGGAACACATGAGCCTTGTTCAAGAAAGATTTGTATGGATATTTTTGCTAAATAATATTGCTACATGCATATAAATGGGGGTAATAACAGCCAGGGGCATGGTGCTGATCACATCACCCCCACCTTTGGCTGTGATCAAGAAAGTGTGAGGCCGTAACTCCACACGCGTTCATGGCATGGTGCAATGCCACAGGGAAACAATTTAAGTTTTTTTTTACTTTACATGCATATATGCCAGTGTCAAATTTTACATTCCCAGATTTTGCATTATTGGAGATTTTAAAACAATTTTGAAGTCCAGTTTCCCTGAAATAGATCTTGCAATTTTATGTGGAATTAAATACAGACAAATCTCTTTTCCAACAGGTTTTTCATCTTTGTTCACTTTTCTTATTCTGTACTTATTCTTGTACTTGTTTCCTTGACATTATTGGTGAAATGGTCGTTGATTTCAGTCACCCTAGTGTGATGCGAGTGCTAATCACTGAATCACTATAGTTGACTGTCATGTTATTTGTGTGTACATAACATAAGTGAGTCACTTGTTAACAGGTGTAGACATACTACTTAAATCACTGTTGCATCTAGCAAATCCATAAAGTATTCAAATAATGGGTGGGCGGATCAGTTAGGAGTGATGAGAGGCAAATCTGAAATGAATGTTACGATGATGGGAGCCAGTGTAAATTCTGGCATAATCACATGATTTGAGAAACAGATGATTTGTGCATTTTTTGCAAACGTGACCAGTGCATAGACATAAAATAGAAATTAAGACTGCTCAGGGTAAATTATGTAAATTATAATAGAAGTTCCAATATTTTATTTTCTGGTGTGTTCTGCTAGCAATCTATATTGTGTATCCCGTTGTTTGAACCGTATTCCACAGTTTACTTTAGTTGTTAAGATTCATTGTGTAACTGTTTCTTTTTTGTTTTTGTTAAATTTATCTTCTTTTTATAACTGTAACATTGATCAAACTACAAGTAAATGTCTGCTGAAGGGAGCGTGTGTTCTCCCAAATTGCGACATGAAAGAAAAACTTGTTTAAATGCTTGTAGAAATGTAAACTAGAAGAACAACGCTATATTTTGAATCCAGAATAATGTTTTTTTGTTATGAACAATTTTTGGGTACCTATTCCAAAATTGTCACCCATACTCAGTGGTGGTCAGAATCGAACTTGTGGCTTAACTTGGGGGTGGAGTCAAACTTGGAGCTTAACACTTGGGGATAGAATCAAACTTGGGGCTTAACGTTTGGGAGGGAGGAGTAGAATCTAACTTGGGGCTTAACTTTGGGGAGGGGACATAATCAAAAAGTTTTCCATTCCATAAAAATATTGTTCAGGGGTTATTTGCTAAATAACTGTTACATGTGTGAAATCACAATTATTACTCTTTGTTACCTTTCTCTTCAGGCCCCAGAAGGTTAACAAAAGTACCAATTGTACATTTTAATAAACCTGAAAATTACCCCCACTAATTTACGCTTATGTCCATACTAAAAGTATTCCACATAAAATTTGCTTGAAATTAGAGAGACCTATCAAACAAAATGTCACTATACCTCCTTTCCCATTTAACTTTTTGAGAACGTAAGAGAGCATCATCTATGTTCAAAATGTCAAATTTTGACTTTTTTTATGCATTTTCATGAAGTGGTGTTGCTAGCTTGTGTAATTTATAACCAATTTCAAAACTATTAGCCTGTTACAAGGTTTCAGACTCCCTCTTTATAGTCAAGGGGAAACTACTAGAAAAAGTGAACCCCACATTCTGTATTGAACTAATAAGGAGTTTTGTTGTACTGCTTAGGTAAATGTAGTGCACACATTAAATTAATGGTCCATAAAGTTGGGGAAAAGTTGTTTTTTTTTTGTTCCAGTAAGTCATTTTTAAACAAACAACTTGAGAAATGTTTCACCAATCAATACACAAGAAACATGAATTGTAATGCATGATATTGCTGAATGAATTAACTGCAAGTTGGAGATGAACTACCCCAATATTGCAATGCGCAATATCAACTTTTAGATCCTGTTTGATCAATATTGAGTTAATAACAAGAATATTGTAACATTGTATCAATTGACAAATCGCAAAGCTGCATGTTTGAGGTGCAATTTTGCACAAGAGGGAGTTGGTTCAGTCAAGAAACCATCCCTAAAAAATGGATCAGGCACAGAGTTTTAAACTTTGTATGAGTTAAATTTGAGCATGAGGTGAACGCCTTGAGTTTAAATACCTCTACTTGCCTATGAAGATGAATACATGCAGCTAAGAAAAGGATATACTGGTATCTTGTCCACAGATCCCTTCCCCATTGTTTCAGATGTTCAATAAGTAAATAATTGTAGAAAACTTCTTACGTCACATGCCGGCAACATATTTGTTAAAACACTAAAATAGCACACAAACAGCACGATAAAAAACACTTAGGACTCCTTCACGGAGTCATCTTCAGGGCTGGTCAAAAAAAGACTGAGACACTGGCGTTTGTAACGACAACCACGTCTACTCAGTCTTTTCTTGACCAGCCCTGAAGATGACTCCGTGAAGGAGTCCTAAGTGTTTTTTATCGTGCTGTTTGTGTGCTATTTTAGTGTTTTAACAAAAAGTAAATAATTATAGAGAAAGTTACATACATTACATGTTGTGTTGTGTATTGACAAGCATTACTTAACATACATTCATGTTCAATGTGGATAATGAACATTATGAGGATTTAGTAAAAGATGAAAAATTTAATGTACTAATTATATTATGCATGCAAGTGTATTCAAATATTTGTTGATTCTACAAACAAGTTTGGAAACAGGTGGATGATGATATTTGTAACTGATTTATGAACTGTTTTTAATCCTACCCCCTCTGGTAAGGATGACTTCAAGATTTGAACTTTGACATCCAGGAATGTGTTAACATTAATCATCTATTTCACAAGAGCCATGTTAATTTTGAATACTATAACATACCATCATTATGTGGTTCTTCATTGGTGTTTTAACTTACATGACTTCCTTTAATTGCAGGTTTCTATGGCTACATTTAAGCTCCAGAAGGTTGAGTTTATTCATGAATCCGAAGGACTTTCCTCATCACTTAAAGTGCAATGCTCAAGCATAGGTTCAGAAGAATGTGGTGCCATACCGTGGGATGAGTTCCAGGTATGATTGAAATTAATGTTTAATGCAATCCTAATTTCCATGCCAATATGCATCCTCTTTTTAAAAAACTTGGCTGTGTTTTTCTCAAGGAATTTAACATAATACTGTATTCAGTTCTGTTGATAGCAATTCACCAGGCTGCATATTTTTAATCCTGTAAATAACGTAGGCACAAATTGAGTTTCATTGAGTTTGGCAGGTGCTTGTAATGTGAAGCTATAAGGGAGTCTTGAAATATTGGAAGAGTTTGTGTCAGTGTTCATAGGCATGTAAGTGTTTTTTTGGCAGTTTTGGCAGAACACAGTGAAAGTTACTAACTTCTGTACTAGATGCTTCTGGAACCAAACATTTTATAACACTTGCCAATAGCAATTTAACAATGCAATTGTCTTGCCATTTTTTTCTGCCATAAATTATTTGCTGTTGCCATAAATATGTGTGCTGATAAATTATGACTTGCTTTTTGTACTTTTTCATATTTTAAAATGTATCATTGTATCAGAACTTTTCTTAATGTTCACTTATAATCTTAGAAGAAAGTGGTCTAATTTTTTGAATCACTGTAGTAAGTACATTACTATTTTTTTTAAAAAAATCATCAATATGTTATTCTATTTTTTCATACAAGTTGTATAACTGCATACATTCCTAATACTTTTACATGCAGCTCAAATGTTTTTCTCTAGTATGAAAAGTATTATGTTGTTACATTTCATTGCATTTTTCCCACTGTCTTGTTGTTCATACTGTAACATATTATTGCTGCTCACTTCTTGATATGTTAATTAAGTGTATTACAGTGTGATACCTGCCGAACCTGTAGACTACATATATTTTTCAACTTTTTTGCATGCCATCCATCTATTCTGAATGTTTTTGTGTGGCACAATAGCAGGCCAAGAAGAAGGTATTGGCAATCTTTATCAGCATATTGTGTTTTGCTTGTTGGTAGTGTTTCTGTAGTTTAGCAGCATTCTTCTCTCCTCTTATGTCACCCACACGATTCCCACCATGTTTAGTTTCCTTCTGTTTTGTTTCTTCTCCATAAGAATGTTTAGTAGTTGTGGACTTGATTTCCTTTCCCCTAAGAACCTTATTTAACCTGCACTAAGTTTCCCCAATACTTAGGGCTTATATGCATTACTGGCCACCATGCGTGTTTGTATACTATTGATCTGTATTAGTACTTAAAACTAAAACATGATTAAGAAACAGTCTATCAGTTTTATTTTTACATTGACTGGAAATTTTCTGAATCCTAAGAATTAATGTGAGATTTAATAGTAGTGTGTATTGAAAATGATTTCTCCACTCTGACCTGCAAACTTGAAAATAACACTACCAGCCTGTCACCCTAAAGGTTAGGCTAAAGATTCATACACAATAAGACAAAATATTATTGTTTCTTACTAGTTCTTGCTTATGAGGAAAGCAGAAGAGAGTGCTTGAAATTGTGTGTTGATTGTTGATTCATTGGCATTTCTGCTAGTATACAAGGCTGAACACTCCAAAATTGTGTTTTGAGACTGCAGTCTTCAGCAGATACAGCAAATGAGAATGCAATTACATTTAACACCTTTTTGTTTCAATGTTATAGATAGTAAGAGTTCAATTTTAGAATTATTTTTTATAAAGAAATCACTTTAGTTTATTGTGGAGCCCACAGGAGCTTTCCAAATAGTGGGATTTTATAAAATTATTATTTTTCTTCTGATTATGTATTTTTGGAAGGACGACTACATTTCCCTTCCCCAAAGAATGTGATTTTTGGAGAACAAAATCAAGTCTAAATTTCTACAGGAAATAGTTTTTATTCTGTGATTTGTTTTTTGTGCAGAACTGCACATTTGAAATGATCATAATTGTTTGTTGATTTTCTCACAGGATTCTTGCATGTAAAGAATTTGTAATTTCCAAAATTGACGATTTTATGTTTCACAACTTGTGACTGTTAATTTGAAACCTTGATCCCAAAGAATTTTTTGAAAATTTCTTAATTACAGCAGAGTACGTGCTGGCAACCATGAACACAGGATTTTTTTATCAATACTGATCAACATGTACAACAATGGATGGATGCATTGTTTTGTTTGCTGAAGACAACCATTTCACTGTAATGATTTCTGCAGAATCTTGTGAAACAGCTACTAAGCGAAGGACATTTCCCTTTCACATTCTTGCATGAAGAAATGTACTGTGCAACTTCATTAGGAGTATAAGTTGACTGTTTTTGAAAATCTTTAATGAGTATCAAATACCCTTACAATACTGCCAGCTCAGGTAACAAGTGGGGTATAAGAGTGATCTTTTGAGAAGGCACCCAAATGCCAACCTCACTTCCACGTAGTACCAGTCTTGCAGGCCAATAAGGCTCTGATACCTGGACCTACAGCCAGTATAATCATCTCCAGAGATATGATTTCTTCTGATACGTGCTAAGTGCCTCCTTTACAGCCTTAGGAGATTTTAATTCTCTGAGACAATTGTTGATTTTATTTACGGTAAGGGGCTGAACCCCACATAATTTGACTGGTGCAAAATAACCCAGTGTTGATGCACACAAAAATCGATAACTTTTGATTCAGTATTTCTATAAATAGTCTGTAGCTGTTTTTAGAATTATATTAAACTTGTAACCACCATACATATTTCAAGTTAAATTCTGATCATCCAGAAAGATTGAAGAACATAATTATTACCATTTTGTGGTTGTTTCTATGGATAAACATGAATCTTCGGTAGCTCAGTCGTAAGGGTTTCCGACTACAATGTGAGAAACCCAGGTTTGATCCCCAGTGGGGGAGAACAGAGATTTTTTCCACCTGTTCAATTGGCTCCGGAACCCACCCAGCATCATATAAAGTGGGTACCTGGAAAACACTGGTGAGTAAGGGCAGCCAGGGGCAGTGTGCTGATCACATCACCCCCATCTTTGGTCATGATCAAGCAAGTGTGGGACCCTAACGCCACACCCCCTATATGCCTTCATGGCATTTTGCAATGCACAGGGGAGCACTTTACTTTACTTTTTATGGATAAACTCTATGGTGCAAGAGTTCTTCAAGAACCAAGGTCTACCAAACACCTTTTCTTTGGATGATGTGTGTTAGCTGCTTTGTAGATCACATTCTGTTTTTTTAAGTAGCTTCAACCATGTTCACAATGTTGCACTAAAGTAAGAATGCTCATCATTCAGCTAATGTAGGAGCCCATGTTATTAATAGTGACATAATCCGTGTATTCTCTTCTCATACAATAAGTATATAGATCCTTTTCCTAAGACAAAACCTTTAAGTATACAGTTGGACAGCTGACTCCAAAACTGGGACAACAGAAAAGTTGAAAGGATGTTGGTGCCAGGGAATTTCGCATTTATGTGGCTACCTAATGGGACTTCCTGGTTTCCACCTTTCCATACGGATCAACAATGCCTGCGAATCCCTCACATAGATTTTTGACTGATTTGTTGCTTCAGAAGTATTGTGAGTGCACATACAGTTTTCCCAAAAAGTATAGTTTTCTTATGATTTACAAGTACGTCCGTGAGACTTCAAATTGTAGTCTGCAACAAAAATAAACATTCAAAACTTAGTATTCACTAACAAAATGTCAGACTTGTTCAGAGTTAGTAAAAATTCTTAAAATATCCCTGTTTTAATATTATTACTAGGACTCGGAAGTTGATGACCTAAAAAATCTTTAACAATGACCTATACATTAACATTAAAATTATTAAAAAGTGACTTAAAATGAAAACTTCATTTTAAGTCACTTTTTAATAATTTTAATGTTAATCTATAAACTTGATTTTTTCTTCAAAAATTACAAGAGAGTTGTTGAATAATTCGATAAAACCTGTTGTTTGGCGGTTTAAACTATCGAAGCAAAGGGGAAAAAGTAATTGTGTGTTAATGTAGTTTTCGTTATTTTTACTTCAATGTAACATAAAATACACCTCCTTTCTGAGTGGGCCTTACACAATACAACAGTTGGGCAGCATTTGAAAATACAGTTGTTTCGTTATAACACCATTAAGCCTTGTTTCCATGATTATGAAAAACTAAATATGCTGACCAAGGCAGTAATTTATTTTATTAAAAACATAAACTAAAACGTAACGTTTCAACCTTCTAGCAAGGTCTTCATCAGACTCTGTATCAAGTACAAAAGTACAAAACCTTGCTAGAAGGTTGAAACGTTACGTTTTAGTTTATGTTTTTAATAAGTACTTTTGTACTTGATACAGAGTCTGATGAAGACCTTGCTAGAAGGTTGAAACGTTACGTTTTAGTTTATGTTTTTAATAAAATAAATTACTGCCTTGGTCAGCATATTTAGTTTTTCAGTTGTTTCGTGTTAGATTATAATTTCTTTTAATGTTTTGACTAATTTTACTTTAAAACCACAGATTAAGCCAATAATAGTGGCCACAAGGGAACCAGAAAGTAAGCTTCAATGTTTTTTTAAGTTTGCTGAGAAAAAATAAATTGACCAATTGATTATTTAATGCATTGCCAAATATTTTAGTTAAAAATAATATTGTGCGTTAAAAATTATATTGTGCTCTTGCATTGACCATATTTTCGATTAATAGCGTACTTGCTATTAATACCAAGTTTGGAAATTTAAATATGCAAGTTATGTTATTCATGTATAATTCACGAAATAACAAGGAAGGGGCAAAAGGAAACTTCAAAAGTGATAAAAAATGCAACAAAAACTGCAAGAAATACTGACAAATGACCTAAAAGCCAAAAAAGACCGGAAAATGGAAAACAATGCAAAATAAAACAGTGTTTTCTGATTCTAACTGAAGTGAAACAGACTAATATCAGGTTTAGCATTGTCTTCAAGACCCAGAAAGAAAGATGACTTTTCATGAACTTCCTAGCCCTAATTATAACATTAATCTAGACACATTGGTGTTCAGTACTATATATAAAAAAATAACTGCTTAGAAAGTGTGAAATTTAAAATTATATAGCCTTAATATATAATTATACAACCCCAAGATAAATGGATATGTGTTTTATAAGGAAATGGAGAAGGCATGAATAGTGAAAAGTGTAACGAAAATGCAGGGTAACAGGTATACTTGAAATTAAACTGATATGACATCATGGCACAAAAGAATCGATCATTAAGACAAACTTCATATTGCGCTTGATGCCAGTTCACATCTTAAAAACATGCATGGTGGTATCTTTAATGCATAAGCACCTAAGTACAGAATTCATTGACAACATGCAGCACTTTCACGACTGAAAAAAGAAGAGGCAATCTTAAAAGAAAATGTAACTTTGGATCCTGTGCATGAGAAAGGTTCATGTCTTTCAGCACCACCATAAACACCATCACTTTGGGCTGTAGAATTACCAACTCGGTACACTTGAGAAAAATTATGAAATCAGAGAGTAGTAGTAGTACAAGTAGATTACATTCAATGTAGAACTTTGACACAATGATACACAAGAATGAAGTGAATATGATCTCCGAGTGCCGGAAATATTCACACGCTATGCATAGAAGAATAGGTAGCATTTTAAAAAGTTGGCAAAAGCCTTGTCTGCCTTTACCTGCCATCCTCTTTCACACAAATTAGTGCCTGGTTTGGTTTCTCCATTGTTGTTTATGTAGATAGAAATATGGATGTCATAGAAGTTAGAAATAAAATTTCATATAAATTTAGAATGTGAAGATTTACTTTAAAACAAATAATGTAAATATTCTGTCAAAGAATAATGTCTTCAATGAGTTGCAAACAAGTTTTCTGGTAGCATTGTTTATTTTTTTTCACAATAGTTCATTTTACTTGTAAAACTAATTGTTCATTTACTAGTAGTTTGCTATCATACCAGACATAACAGTTAACATCCAGACCAGGTTAAAGTGAGGAATACAATACTCAATCCCTATCATTCGCACAGTGTTGCATGACTCAAGTAGATAAGTGGCTTGAGCATGTTGAATTAAAATGCATGAATGATTTCTTCACCACTGTACAACCTCGCTGCAGTGATGTTCTAGCTAAAAGATATATCTTTTTCCAGAGCAAATTCTCTACGCGAGCGAAGGTGTGGAGCGAAATGCCAATAAATGAAGCTAGTCAAACTTCAATAAAGATGAGAATGGACCATAAAACAGATGATGATCCCAGTGCAATATTATCTTGTAATACCATTGATGGCTCATCCTTAAGGAACAATATTACAAGAATGTTCAAAGATTTTGTAGAAGTGCGTGTTGGTAATGTCACTCTGTACCTGAATATGAGCACGGTAACTGGATTGATGGATCTGGTGGAAGATGAAATCATACCTCTACCTCTGCCTATGGAGGTAAGTGCACGAGGAATACTATTCAGCCAAGAGTCATATGAACTGTCTCTTTCTGTGAAGTTTGTGATAATATTACTGTTATTGCAATTCATTTTAGTTATTTAATAGGTTGGAATGCTTATAATTATTATGTACAGTCACGGACACTGCTGGCTTGTAATGAATACATTAGCTTTCAATGGAATCATTACAAGCCGGCAGTGTCCGTGGCTGTACTTCAGTCAGGTTTAAATTTTTACATTGTTCAATGTTTTTGCTTTAACAAGTGTAGAAATTTATCAGTAATTTGGTAAAATGGGATTAAAAACAGGTTAACACTTTCCAGATGAGACTGAGAATACAGTTTTTTCCCCAGTGGATGGGTTTTTTTTTGCTGGTTTTAAAAATAGATCATAGAAAATATGTTGTTAAGTGTGTTATTATTTAACATTTTTTTTGTAAAATCTACACTTCTTCCTCGTTTCATGGATATGTCATATGTTACGTTTTATGTAAATTTTCTCACATTTATGATTTTTTTTCTAAGCAATTTTTTTGAAAGTAAAGAAAATTATGATATTGTATTAAAGTTGGTTGAAACATATTTTCAATAGGTAATACAGAATTAATTTATGGATATAAGCTAAAAGCTTTCGAATAGGATTCAAATCATTACTAACTGCGAAATCCAAAGTGGAAATCATGGTAAATAATTTCCACATTATGGATATAAATTATTCAATGCTATTCTCAAGAGTATAAACAAAAGTACAAGTAAAATTCAGCAACAAAGAAAACGTGATATGCCCATATTTTTCAAAGTTCGTTCGTTATTATCACTAAATATAGAATTATTCCAAAGATATATCAAATTACACCTTTTGGTATAGTTACCTGCATGTTACGTCATTTTAAACTTCATAGCAACAGGACTACAGACAAATAAACAGGACAACATCAATCTGGGCAAATCATCCCATGTTCCAGTTAAGAGTAAAATGCCCAGTGCAATGCAATGTGCAACTTGCACATTATTTTACTTTACTTTTTGGTTGTTTACTCTTTAATCCCTGCTGTTGAGAAGGTTTGTTAACAATCTTGAATCTATTGGTACCTGAAGCTTTTGGAATGCTAGAAACAGGCCTAATCCTTCTTTAACGAAAAGATTCGGTAGTAACAGGTAATTTTTCCTTGTCTCTCCAAGATCTTGTGCGCCCATTCTTCTCAACCATCGGGGTTACTAACACTTGGTGTCATAACTGGCATCAACAGAGAGAGAGAGAATGAGCCAAGTCTGTGGGACCATTACACTCATCACCTGCTGAACCTTCATTTACAATGAAACCATGCCTGGGAATGCTGGCCGAATTGAAAGGATAAACTCAGCAAGGTCGAAATCCAATTGACCGATTTCCCAGTGTTGCACCTTTAGGCCAGGCTTGGCACAGCAACCCACCAAACTGCAGGCAAGGTAGTTTACGACCAGGATTTGACCTAATCCAACAAATTGTAGCCAAATAATAGTATGTCTTTAGGGTCTTAAAGAAACTTCCATCCAGCGACTGAAAACAATGTGTAGTATGACTTGGTAGATAAAACAAAATTATATAATTTTCTGAAGCATAATCAAGAAGTTCAATGTTATTGTAATGAGAGTAATGTCCGTCTAATATTAACAACACTTTGCCTTGTTCTTTGCTTGGTAGAAAATGTTCCTTGAACCACAAAAAGAACAATTCACTGGTAACGTAGGCTGATTTAGGAGACATAACTGTGCTGGGAGGGGACATGTGGTCTTCAAATTCAGGTTTTGTGAATCTTTGTTTGAGACACTGGCTCTGCAATAAGATAGGAGAGAAGCTCATAAGTTGTTTTTTTTTTAATACTATCACATATACATAGGTTCATTCATGTCTAAGAATGAATAATACATTGCTCAAAATGATGCCATATTTCACAAATATGAATTCACAATTTTAAATGCAAATTTGCAGTTAATGTTAATAGTTTTATTATGATGGGGGTGAAATGCCCGTGGGTATATCACACTTTATTTCAGTGAGCGTAACACCCCGTAGCTACAAGGAAAGAAATAAGTCTCTGAGATGGCAACACTGAGTACATGCCAGGAACATTCACATATATCACACTTGATTTCAGTGAGCGTAACACCCCGTAGCTACAAGGAAAGAAATAAGTCTCTGAGATGGCAACACTGAGTACATGCCAGGAACATTCACACAAATTGTTTATCAGAACTGTCATTTGTACAGTAAAATATCAATAATTTTTTTTCTCATTAGGGAAAAAACCATATCATTCGCTTAATACAAAAACCTTCCAAAAATTATTGATTCAAAAATAGTCTACCTACCTCATAAAATTAATCCTGGAGGGCTTCAAAATGTGTCCCATAACACCGTATCTGCATCCTTCATTTCTGTAGTAATGGCACTTTCAAAGATTGTCGTCATTGTTACCAAAACTTCATCCCTTGTGCATGAACCATGAAGCTGGGCATTTAACCCCTGTGGCCATTCCCCCGGGTGACTCTATATCAGTTGAAATTTTAAAGAGGTGGTTACAACACACGTGCACAAGAGATGCAGTGCGATTATAGCTCGTCGTTCATTCACAAATGAATGGCTTATTGCAGAAAGGGACCTGAGTCACATTTTTGAGGTATCGGAGTTAATTTTTTCATCTCCACTGTGTCTAGCAGCATACTGCAGGGGGGTGCATTGAGGGTTGCAAAATTAACTATTCATTATGTTGAATATTTGAGCCAACAACGGCACATTTCTTTCTTACACTATTAATATTATACGATTTTTCATTGTTTTTCTCAGAATTGTGCAAAAGTGACTCAGGTCCCTTTCTGCAATAAGCCATTCAAATGAATTTTATAGTGAATGACTGGCTATGCCCGTTGCCTGTCTTATTGGACAGTAATTGTACGATGGGGTATGCCCGTCGCTTATCTGGATAGGGTTAACCATGATTGATTCTATGCATTGATGTCTACCATTTCCTCCTTTTACAAAGGGAAGTCAGTAAATAGGTCACAAATGTCTATGAGAAACTTCTAAAACAGGTAGACTTGAAAACCATTCATTATTATATTTACAGGATTCCTATAAATCCTGATAAAGTCAGGGAAATCATTGTTTGAGTGAAAAAGTCCAGGATTTCAATAATACATTCAATAACTGGAAAAAGTCTGGGAAAATCGAGTGTTTTTATACTTGCCAGGATTTGGGAATGAAATTAAATCCTCCTTTATTTTCTTGATGGAAATACTCTACTAAGATTAAAATTCTTTTATAATTTATTTTTGTTTATTTATTTTGGACAGTGTTGAATAAACTTGATTGGCTTGCATAACTTAAAACTTGGTTACGAGGAGATTAAAGCACCAGAGAATGATCTATAAAATTATTTTAAAATGTGGAAAAGCCAGTGCCAAATGTTTGTTTCCCAAAAGGAATGGGAACCCTGTTTTACACATACCTTCATTTCACCATTCTGTCTATTTGATGCATTTATGCCATCATTTTACCATTACCCTGATTCACATGCAAAAAATCTCTGGTCAGCTGTGTGCTGAGCAAAATTGACACTCCACATCCAAATATGAGTTTTCAGAGGACTGAAGTTCATGTGAAAAACATCTCTTCAGTATAAGCAAGAATCATTTTTATGTGAAATTCCTTTTCAAGAAGGCATTTCCCCACAAAAACACTCAACTGCTTGTTACTCTGGAGTTACACACCTCAACTATGGTTGTCATTTTCAATACTGAGCTGTGCACATACAGGAAATATCTAGCATCTGCTACCTAACCTCCTCCTTGCTGGATTGTACCAATATCTGCTGACATCAGTCATCAGCCTTCTGTTATGCAAGCTCATGTATATCCTTTTTATTAGCTTTTTTTTTGGAGTGGGGGGGGGACATTATAACAAGAATGTTTTTTCTTAGCAGCACTTAAATATTCTCTGTTCTTCCTGTTCATTTCTCTACCAATCTCCAGTAGTTGACGTCAGATGTTTCAGTGGATTTTCCAACACTAATGTTTGCTGCAGATCATCCTGCTGTTAATATGTTCCTCTGATTTTATATGAGCTTGCTTTTGTCAAGTGAATTTTCTTTCATCTTATATTGGTTGTTTATACATGCAAATTTTATTGTAGAGTTACATCTGGCTTTTAACTTCTAGTTCAGCTTCAAATATCTTCAGTATGCATTTGATATCCTATTTTATCACTGTGTATATGTACAGGGGTCATCCAGAAAGTAAGTTCTGTTTGCCAATTAAAAAACATAAAATGTAATGGAACAAAAACCTTTATTGCACACTGAAGTACATACCTTGGACTAATTTATTGTAGAGTGGTTAGAAAGTTATTTAAAATACCCCAAAATTCTGGAAAAAACTGTGAATTTTGGTTTTTGAAAATGAGTGGGAATTGTACTTCAAAACAAACCTAAAAATATATGTAATAATTCACACTGGAGTAGTACAATACATACTGCACATGTCACTAGGACCAGGAAATTTTTCAATAATATGCATCATGTAACTCCAGTGCTGGTTGTGCATGCACAGTGAATGCTTTTTGTACAGAAGGGAGGGGAAATACTTATGTGTTCCTTTGTCCTAGGTAAAGAAAGTCGTAAACAGAACTGTCTGTTTTTCAGATATTTTTGGAGAATATTGAAGTTCACATGACAGAGGATAGGCCTCCAAGCAACATCACTTCTCCAGGACCTGTGCCCATTAATGCTGCCATATCTAAATTGAAGATATCCAGATCTGTGTCAGGATTATACCACATAGATCCATTGGGTATGTTTCCGGTTTAGTCTGTGTAGTACATGTATATATGTGATGGACACCAGTGTATGAAAATGTTTGAATAGTTCAAGTCGCTACACAGCTTACACTAAATTAAAATTAATCCATATTATTTTCTGTTGTATTCTACTTTGTTCTTTTGTCTTGTAGTTTTTTGATAATCATTATCAAACCAATCTTTTCTATTTATGGTTTGTTCTTTACCTATTGTTTCTTCTCTCACTTCTTTGATGATCTTTTCAAGTTTTTTTCCAACTTTCGTCTGCTGATATGTCCTCTTTTTCTATGGTCTCTTCTTGTATTTTGTTATTTATTTCATGCTGATAGTGTTTTTTATTTTTATTTGTTGATTTTGTGTTGTTCTATTTTGTTCTTTTATTTGTTGTAGTTTCATGGCCATTACTTAGTCTTTCATGTATTTTAGTGTAAACCATATAGTGATCTGTGTCACAGGTCTTCTGCAACTCCTTACATCTAATATGGTCGAAATGCCTTCTATAAATCAGGACGTGAGTGAACTGATTAACTGTATTATCGTCCAGCTATTTCCAAGTGCCAAGATGCATTCTTTTATGAGGATAGTATGAATTGTTGATGGCTGATCTGTTTTTAAATTCAAAATGAATTAACATTAGGCCATTTTCATTACTATTAAAATCACCAAGTGTTATTGTGTTATCATATTTTGCTTCTTTTTCATATTCTCTTTCTAGGTTTTCTTTATCAGTTTCTTCCTTTCATTAGTTTCTTCTTTTTCATTGGTTGGTTCATGAACGATTATTATTGTAATGTTTGGGAACAAATTACACAATACCTCTTTATCAGTTTTCTTTCTGTGCTAATTTACATTTTTGCCATATCACATCACATTTTCTTGTTTTCCAACTGTAATTGCTATGCTACAATGAAAATGGGTAAAAACTCATGGTAGTGATGAGGGACAGTCATAAACCTGAATTTGAACTCAAGACCTTTCTTCCACGTGCTTATTGTTTTCAAAAAGCACTTTCTTTAAATTCCTCGCTTCTCTCCCATCTCTGTCTCTGTGTGCATACATGTGTGTGCTTGCACACACAGGCCCGACCAGAAAGTTTTTAATGGAGGTCAGGTTACTGAAAGGTGTTTTTAATGTCAACATTGATAGGAAAATGGGGCAAAATGATTACAATTACTTTTTTGTTTGAAGAAAATTAAGTTGAAAGGGAAATTTATGATCTCCATAATACCCCTTGCCAGTGGGTATGTGTTTATTTAGCACCTCTGCTCCATCTTACTTGCAACCATGAGGATTGATCTACTGTAATGTTAGATGCAAATTGTGTTTAATTTTTGAAGTGAAACTTCATAGATGATTCTGGTAATTGCAGATTAAGATTCAAGTTTCGTAAATTTTCACTTCCATGAAATAGCTAAATTATTTTGTCTGGTCTGTATTGAAATAACATTGCAGTCTATGCCTTTGGGTGTGTGTGTCTGGATGGGGGCACAGTTTTCAGAAAAAAATATTTTGATTGTCAATAAATAATGGTATCATTACAACCAGGGTGGGATTTGAAGGGGGGGGGGATATGGGAGAATTCCCCATTCTGGTTTCTATGTGATAGGGGACAGGGTTGAGCTGGGGTGTCATTTGAAGGGGAGAAGTTTTTCTTCTAAATTCTTTTATGACTTGCCTTTAAACCTTTAAAATACACAATCACACATGATATACAAATATATACTGTATTTGCCAGCATATAACGCACCCCTTGTTTTTACACATTTTTTAGGAAAAAGCTTTATTACTGAATATTACAATTAATATACAGTATTTCAATTATAAAGTAATATGTAGGTCTACTTTCAATAAATAACTTATTTAACCTAATCTAACTAGGAAGAATGCATTTTAATCTCCTTCACACATCACAAGGATGCAAGAAAGAAATCATCTAAGAACAGAGAAAATTTGCAGAAACAAAGGTAATCAAAAACTGAGTATCGGTGAACAAGATGCACCCTGTTTTTTCAGTTTTATTTATAATGGAAAAAAAAGTGTGTCCTGTACCAGCAAATACAGTGATTTTAATTTTTTTACTGCAACCGCCAATGTTCAAAACCATGAGCTGCCACTGGTATCATTGATTAAATTTGAACAAATGTGACCATTCATATAAGCCAATACTCATAGCTCTAATTGTAACAATGTGCAAAAATATTGTTGGACGCTTTATGGACATCGTGTTTATATCTCCAGAGACTAGAAGGAATTTCATCTAATTTTTGAGAATACTAATTTGTGTTTGTAAAAAATGGAACAAGATATTTTAATTAAAGTAAAGTTTCCACCTTGTGCCAACATTGTGAAAAGTAATATAGTGCTAAATTGGGTTTTTCTGGCACATGTTTATTTTTATCCCAACGTTTCAACTGGCATTCATCAGGTGAGTTGGTAAGGATGATCAGTCTGATGTTGAGCTAGAACAGGTTGGTTTTTATTCTTCTTCCTTTTCTTTTTTCTTTCTATGATATGTTTAACGCAATACAAAATTTGTAAATAACATTTAGTTCTCAAGAAAATCAGCAGAAGAAGATTTTATGAGTCTGTTGCAGTGCTTTCAGTCTTGTATATCATTCAGACAAGCAATAAATACAGTGAAACCACGATTTCTGTTATTTAGTGTCGCTTTTCCACCACTTTTGGCTAATCCCGATGGTGAGTATGAGTAGTGGTATGATGAAATTGATTAAAGAACACTCCCAAATAACACCCATGCCCAGGCTGGAATTCAAACCCATGGCCCCTGGCATTGTGGCATGCTCTGCTAATCACTCCACCACAGAGGTCAGCGATATTAATAGATCAAAATGCTATAAGATTTTCTCAGATTTTTTTTTTTTTTGGCCTCCTGAAACATTTACAACCAAAGTTCCACTGTTTTTCATTCTGACACACATCACATTCCTGTGTGTAGAAGCCAGTGGGCTGCAGTTGTTTTTAAACCTGTGATGTTCATGTAAAGAACTTGTTTCAAAAGTTGATGTGTAATCGTAATATCCAGCAAATTACACCACTTATGGTGTTAGATATAAAGCCAAGATGTTTCAAAGGACATGATGAGGTTAATGCCTAGACAAGGTAGATTCAATTTTGTGGTGTGATGAATCGGCCAACAAAGAAACTATGCAAACAAGTATAATGAGTTTCATAAACACCACATTCTGTGGCATTCGCAATTTGCATTTATGCAATAAAAGTTTACATTCCCAAAACATATTTCAATGTTTTTTTGTTTAAATTTACATGATATGCTGTAGATAAGAAATTAACCTTGAAATATCAGGGTCTGTATATGTAGGTATGTAATTTTACATATTTTTGAAGTAAATCCTGACATTCACTATGCATTTGTAAATAGCACATTGATTATTTTACAACACACCATTTCACCAACTTCTTATTTGCATCATCAGACCAAATGGATTAGGAAAAACACTTATATTGTATGTTACATACAAGGGTCATACAGAAAAAAATGGAATATTTTTGGTGTAAAACAAACGACAAATGATGTGTGCAAAAAATTGATGGTACAGAAACTCCATACCTTACTATATTTTTCCACATATTTGCCGTACCCATTGAAGCACTTATTATAGCTTGATAATGTTTGTTGATAATGTCATTGTACTTGATTCCCACCAATGTATTCAACTATGCAGTGACAGAGTCTTTGACCAGTCGTGGCAAAGTGTTTTCTGGAAGGAAGGAACATTTGACTGTAGCAGACAGCACACACTCAACTACAGAGGCCTTAAAGACAAAGATTGATGAAGCAATTCAGGCTGACCATTAAGACATTCTGCACGAATCTTTTCCTGCAATTTCATGATCTCTTCTTCACGATATAGTTACAGTACACCTTTGGTACAAGAAAATCTGTGCCAGATGGGGCCCTCGACTTCTGACTTAGAAGCACACTGTCACTATATGGTTGAATACATTGGCGGCAACGGTTTACAAATATGGTATAAACAAACTGGTATCATACTATGATAAGTGCTTGAATAGGTATGGCGAATATGTGGAAAAGTACAAGTGGGCATACCCCTCTTCCCCCTGTATTTTTGACACTATGATGGTTATGGTTGGATGCTTCATATGAACACATACCTGATGGTTTAAGTGTCCGGAACATCGGTATGGAGACCGTCTTTTTCCTGTCTTTTTCATAGCATGGCCAAACTCTGCGCCATATTTTGGCACACTTCGCGATGCAAGGTTGAATAAGATCTTTTTCCAGGCGGTGACGTTGCCCTCAATAACGTTCTGAAGGGCCTCCAAGAAGTCCCAGAGGTGGTTAATCAATGACACAGGTATGTGTTCATATCAAGTAATGCAACTATTACCATTGTAGTGTTGAAAATAAAGGGGGGTATGCCCACTTTGTGACCACCCTGTAGAGTAAGGTATGTAGTTTCTGTACCATAAATTTTTTGCACACGTCATTTGTCGTTGTTTTACACCTAAACATTCCTTTTTTTTCCCCCTGGGATCCTCGTACTTAGTTGAATCAGTTTCAAGATGGCTGATTGATTGTTGTTTTCGTCAAAATTGTTACAGCTTTGGCAGTATATTTTCTTGACTGTTGATAATGAGGAGATATACAAGTTTCCAAATTCATCATCATTTATATTTTTATTTTTAAAGCAAACATGCAGTGGCAGCGGCAATTATGGGGAAGGGGCAGTTTCTCCCCATGTTTTGCCAATTTTGCTCCCGCACTATGCTAAACCTTACGTATCAAGGGAAAGTAAACTGTTCTTCCCCCGGCCCTATTTTGGCACCTTGCCCCCAGTTTTGACACCCAATTTCCGCCACTGCAAACATGTATTAACATATTTCTTTAAAATTGTATAGTCAAGTGCTTTGTGGTGTGGGTGTTAATTTTTATCAAATTTGCAGGTGACCCTCATGGAGATTTGCCCCTCACTCATTCTAAAGAGCAGAGCGAGGAAGCAAGTGCTAATGAGACATCTAAGATAAGGAATCAACTTGCGGAATCTCTCAAGAAGATGAGGAACCTGAGTAAAGAACATGAGGAACTGAAACGGAAAGTAAGAGTGTTTGAGAAAGTGGAAGAGGAAAATGGAAGACTTCGGAAAGTCGTGGAAGAGACGGAAATATTACGTGTGTGTCTTGCCTCAGCGCAAGAAGAGGTGGGCCATCTGTTGGAGGAGAAGCAAAGACTCTTGGAAACGTTACAGCTGTTGCAGGAAGAAATGCACAAATCCGACCAGAAGAAGAAGACATGGAATGGTAAAAGATAGCAGTGTTGTTCCCTATTTAGGAAGTAGAGCTTTTATTTCATTGGGGGTAAGGTAAGCACACAGGTTTCGTTGAGAATTTACTTGAATAGTGCTATATTTTTGCAATACATAAAAAGGTACAGTTGTTTTTCTTATATTTTACAGTTGAATTCTAGAATAATGTGGTTTTACTTGCATAGGTAAACCCTTAACAGTCTGTGATTACATTTTTTCATATTATGTAGAAATTTTTAAATAATGTACAGAAATAGTTGATGCTTATTTATGTACATAGCAAAAGATTTACTTTTTTGACGGCTGTAAATGCAGGACACATTGTAAGTGCAATGTAATGTGTCGACTGTTAGATATGAAGATTTTAGAGCTGATAGGAGTACTCAGAGATATTCAGAGAATGTGTGATCACAGTGAGTGTGTGTGTGTGTGGGAAAGTGAATGAGAGAAAGAGAGAGGAGTGTGTGTGTGTGAGAGAGTGCATAATAAAAACATACATGTGCATAATTTATCAGAAAAGAAAAAGGACTTAAAACTCTTGCATTATGATACACTGTAAACACTGTTCATTTGAAATGATAGAGAAATGAAATTGTCCCATGTACGAAGTTTAGGGTAAATGTTGAAAGTTCGCAGGTGTTAACTTTGTACATGTTCCTATCTGTGCCTTTACTGAGATAATTATTTATGTTTAACATAGTTTACCACAATGTTATTGCATAGTGGAGATTTTGTTTCGTTTTCCCTTTTCACATTACCAAGCACAATGTTCTACTGTGTAAGCCTTGCTAATTGTTTTGGGTATACTGAATATATATTTGTATAGATAACACTTTTTGGGATGTGTACTATAGCATGTTTTAATAACTTTTAGTCATTTTCTTCACTGTGAGCAAGTCGATGTCCTCCAATCCTTAGATGGCATTGTGCCTGATATTTTAAACAGGCTGTTGTAAATGTCAGTAAATATGCATATGTACATACATGTATATTATATAATACATTTAATTAGTGTGAATATAATGTGTGGTGATTTACTATATTGATTTATGTGTGTGATTATGTGTTTGAATGTGGTGTGATTCAAGGTAAGACAATTTTAAGAGAATTAATTGTATCAAATCAGATGAATTTTTAGTAAATGTCAATCATGGGCATTACTCAGCTAGCTTGAGTGGTTAAGGAAAATTTGTTGTTCTTTTTGTTATTATATTTTCCCCTTTAAATATGTATACTGCATATAGTATTATCCCCATCGCATGGGGAGCAATACAGTGACAATTCGTTGTCAGATATTATTTACTATGTTTGTTGATTAGCCAAAGAAAAATAAATATAAGAGCCTGTGTCTGTGGTAAAACTGTGATCCACAAGCATATACAATAATTATAAACAATAAATGGGTATTCTATGAAGATGCTGCTTTCATTTTCGTTCGTTCCAATATCCCTTTTATCTCATAGATGTGTGATATGTAACTTAACTTTCCTGGCAAAACAGGTCGAGGGGACTATCAATGAACGTTCCCAATGAGAGTCTCAACAAAACTTTTAGCATAGGACAATAATGGAACACAAGAAAGAGGTGTGTAGTACTGCATCATACACTCTTTCCAAAAAGTTTGGAATATTCTTATATTAGGCACAACAAGTTTGTAATATTATTGTATTTGACAATAAGTGATAGGCACGGTGGCATATGTCTGTGAAAATACGAGGCACGTGTATTTGGCTATTTTTAGACGTAGTCACTATTAACCTTCAGACATTTCTGATAGCGTAGCACAAGCTTCCGTATACCCTCTGTGTAAAAATCTGCCACCTGAGAGTGCAGCCAGTCCAGAACTGATGTCTTGAGCACGTCACTGTCGTTGAAACGCTTCGATGCAAGCCACTTTTTCAGGTGAAGAAAAAGAAAGAAAAATCGCTGGGGGCAAGGTTGGGGCTGTAAGGGGGATGATTGAATAGTTCCCATCGAAATCTTTGAATTGTCTCAACAGTACGAGCAGCTGTGTGTGGGCGGGCGTTATCCTGGATCAGAAAAATTCCAGAGCGTAGCATTTCTCTCTGCCGATTTTGGATGGCATGTCGCAGATTATTCAGTGTTTCGCAATACACCTCTGCTGTAATTGTTCGTCCTGGTTCCAAGAATTCCACAAAAATCACACCCTTTTGGTCCAAAAACACGGTTGCCATGATTTTGTGAACTGATGGTGTTTGTTTGAATTTCTTCGCTTTAGGAGAACCAGAGTGCCGCCATTGCATTAACTGCTGCTTCGACTCCCCAGTGGCGTACGATATCCATGTTACATCCCCCGTCACTATGTGCAAAAAGAGGTCATCCCCATCCTCCCCCCAGCGGGCCAAAAAATCACATGCAGCTGTCCTTCTTTGTGCTTTGTGAGCGTCTGTCAGCATTTTTGGTACCCACCTTTCACACAGTTTGTGATACCCCAGGTTGTCTGTCACAATTCGATACACCGTTTTCGCAGACACTTCTGGAAACTCTTTGGTGAATTCAGATATTGTGAACCGGCGATTGGAACGCACTTTCTCGTTAATGCGTTCCACCAGATCGTCTGTCTGAACATTAGGCCTTCCACTACACTCATCGTCATGGACATTTTGAACGCCATTCCCGAAACTCTGCACCAATGCCTGACCTTCCCTTCACTCATCACTGTCGGTCCATAAATGGCCCACAATTCCCGGTGGATGTCAGCTGCATTCTGTCCTTTGGCGTTCAGAGATCGTATCGCAGATCTCACTTCACATTTGGCGGGATTTTGTATTACGGCAGCCATTTCACCTTACTGCTACTCACACTTATGCAACCCCATTCTGACGATTCTATCTCTGTTGCAATCACAGAATACTAGGGCATGCTCCTGCGCATGCTCAACTTCATCAGTGTTGCCAATCCCGCGTAAAAAATTATCGGCCCTTTTTTTTTTTGACAAGCGCCTCGTACGAGAACGTCCACCAGACAGATACCATGTGTTGTTGAATCCCAAGGCCATTTCTATCACCTATTGTCTGATGTAACAATATTCCAAACTTTTTGTGAGAAGTGTATTTCGGATCCTTGTAAATATGTTAACCACAGGAACAATCTGTGCATTGAAGGGTTTTGCAGGGTATGCTGCTTCTATTTGATAATTTATTGGAAATCAGTTTTTCTGTACATGTTGCTCACACCATATATAAATGATGCCACTGCACACTTATTTCTTTTGTCCCATTATGAAAGAAATGAATACAGGATTGCGTGTACGAAATGAGTATAGCGAAGGTGCTGTAAGAAGGCAATCAGATTCTGGCCAGTCAATTACTTTCATGTGCTGTACACATTTAATGATACACACGGTGTTTACCGCACCGAGGCTTGTGTCCAAGTTGGATATGTGTGTGTGTGTGTGTGGGAGGGGGGGGGGTGAGAGGCTGTATGGGAGAGGGTGTTTAGAGACATTTGCTCATTTTGCTACGAAATGTTGAAGAACAGCATTTTCTAACCTATATGTATACAACCACGTGAAAAATATTTGCAATTGACCCTGACATTTGTGTCTGTCAGAGAGCGAAAAGAAAAATTGTATGATACGGGTAGTCTACATGTATGCATAATGTAAACAATTCAAATAGCCTACGAAAAGCAACATATGTGTGTGGGGTTGATAGATGAGGGTTCCCACCCATCTTACAAAGTCCCTGACATTTCCAGGTATATTACGTAACTGTGTAATGTTTTAACATGCTAAAAACTAAGAGTTACATTTCCAACTTTGTAAGTTAATCAATTTTAATCACGTTTGTTGAACATTTTTGAAAATAAATGAAAGAACCTTTTTATATGCAATATAACCCGAAAAGTGGGAAGTTAAAACGAAACTTGTTTCCGGTTACAAATTCTGCCAAGCAAAAACATTTAATTCCCCTGACTTTTCCAGGTTTTGAAAGCCCTTTTTTTAAAAAAAAATTTTTTGTTTCCAATGACCTCAGTTGTAGCCTTGTTTTCCTGACTCCTTTACTTGTCCAGGACTTTGGAGTCAGTCCAAACCCTGCAAATAAAATATCTGAAGGAAATGGCTATGTGACTTCACTCTGGCAGTGTGTGTGCTGGCGTAATATTGTTTCTATGGTGTATTTTCGCTTTTAGAATCTTATTCGACAGTAAAATAAATGCCAGTGGCAACCAAGAAGCTATTATATGGAGATGCATACATGTGGGATAGAAAATGCCCTTTTCAACAGCTCGTAGAATCAATTTTTTTTAATTTGATGTCCTCTGCACACTGTGAAAGTTGTCTGTTGTACGGTCACACCACTGTGTATTTATGTTCAAGACAATTACAAGTAGACAAGAAGAAAAGTTGTAGTAAAACAAATTCCGATTGACAGAATTTCATTAATAATAATGTACTTAATTTCTTGAGTGTTTTGGACAAATAACAATATATGTTAAAAGTACTTCAGGCATTTTTTTGCCCCAAAAATCTAGCAACGGTTCTTCTATGAAGTGGATTTTCCTATTTACATAATATTAATTAACCCTAAGCCATTGAATGGCAGAATGGACATCAGTTGCAGAAAACCCCTGATGTTGGAGAAAGAAAACAATTTTTTTATCCTTCTGCTCAGTGGTGGCGAAAAGGGCTCACAGACCTTGCGGTGTGGGTGGACAGCTAAATGCCCCTTATATGGTTGGTTTTGTATTGCAGTCATTGAGGAACCTTTCTTCCATAGTGTAAAGAGTGTATAAAATTTCCCTCTATTCTAATTATGTGAAACATTAGTGACACTGTAATAGAAGAAGCCATTCAACAATCAAGGGGTTTCTATTTGTCGAGTGTCAAACAAATGTTTTCCATTTACTGTTAAATGAGAGGACAACTATTGACTTATTTTTGATTGCCTGGATGACTGAATTGAAGGGGAGGGGGTACCTCCTCTCATGTGCCTTCCTGGCTGTGACACAAACTCTTCTTGCTTTCGGATTTCTATTATTTTTCCCATCCTTTCAGTGCCGACTCTGCGATTCTGTTTGCCAAAGTGGATGATCTTCAAGCCTTCTCCCAGGCTAGGAAAACACTTTTTCCGAAAGAAAAAATAAGTTGCCACGGATAGTCCATTCCCTGCATGTGGTTAAAGTGTTCGATAGTAAGCAACACAGCTGGCTGGTGCTGCTTTTCGAACTGTACAGTTGACAAGGGAAGGCCACCTGCTGGAATGTTCCAGGAAAACAACTTTCTAATAGTCTGGAGGAGAGTAATTTCTGTGTATTTATATCTTCATTTTTTGTAGCTTGTTTCAGTTGTACTTGGTACAGAGTCTGAAAAAGACCTTGCTAGAAGGTTGAAACGTTACATTTAGTTTATGTTTTATAATAAAATAAATTTCTGCCTTGGTCAGCATATTGAGTTTTCCATATCATGGAAACAAGGCTTAATGGTGTTATAGTTAAATAGAGTTGGAATTGGAGGAAACAATAATTTATCACTTATTAAGTAACACAGGTTTGCACTAAACAGTTGTGCAGCAGAACGCAGCGAGAGAGAGACTTTGCGGTCCTTTAATAAAATCGTTTGTTTGTCCAGCGGTGCTCCTTGATATATCAAAACACGAACTTGAAATGTGTACCAGCGCTCAGTGGCGGCGATTAGAGGGGGCATGAGGGGGCTGTTACCTTTCCACTTTTGGCCACTTTCGCCCCAGAACTATACCAAACTTTATCTACCACTGGAAAGTAAACTGTACTTGCCACCCAACCCCAGTAGTGGGATTGATGCTATTATAAACTCAACTTATAAGTGTAGAAAAGAAGAGGTTATTTGATTGAACAACCCGATTTGCCTACACTTAAAACAATGCCAAGAGGGGCTTATACCCCAATTCTTCAAGTGTGATATGCTCTGAATTTTTAAGAATTTTGAATTCTAGTGTAGAAATGATGAACCCCCCTCAGACAGATTTGCCTACACTTAAAACTATGCCAAGTTCCCATATCATCTTATTGTTTATAGTGTGTTTTTCTGTCAAAATCCCAGGAATCTTGAATTCTAGTGTAGAAAAGATGAGCCCCCCCCTCAGATTGATTCCGCCATGTGTACATTGATATAAAGCTCATAGCTCCTGGGTTCTGAGACCCAGTAGAATGTGGTGCATAGCGCCATGGTTTTTATTGCCTTGCAATCAAGAGGCTTCTGGGTTTGAGTTCTGATAAAATGTGAAGCCTCCCCTGATTGCAAATGTTAATATTGTTGCCTTGTAAACAAGAGGCTCGGGTTTGAGTCCTGATAAAATGTGTAAGATTGAAATACATGTGGCAAAATAATATCTCCACACGTGAGATTTTGAGAATAATTACTGCTAGTTGATATACAACTGATAGCTCCCAGATCTGAAACCTGGTAAAGTGTGTTGTACAACAGCATAATAGAGCAAAATTATTTTATATTGGGGATCACCAGTGCCTAGTTATTGCTGTTGTCTGGGTATAAAAGCACCAGCTCAGCCACTAACTGCTGTTATAATTGTTTTGGCATAGTTCTGTTTTTTTGGATCAAGAAATTTTATATAAATAAACAATAAAAATGCCAAAACAAAAATATTGCAATCAGTGTAATAAAAATATATCTAGTTCTAATTGGTCTAGGCACCGGCATATTTGTGACTAAGAAATGCAGAAAGGCCACAAAAATGTGTCCAAGATGCCATAAAATATTAAGCAAGGCATATTACAAATGGCACAAGTGTAATTCTTATGTACAGTCATCAATATTGCCCTCACAACCATCTACATCTGGTCTGAAAAGGAAGCATGAAACACCTGTTAATGCTAGACCGGCAAAACAACCACGCTATGCATCACTTATCCATAGCAGTTTTAATGGCCAACTTAGGGATTACCGGTGTGAATCAGAGCCAAGATGTGGTATTGAGAATTTTTTGAACAGTATAAATCCTGATGTGCAGGCAATTCTAAATGCACAAAATTTCTCTTATAAGCTGTCCCTCAAATTGTTTACACAATATAAGAAACCAAATGGCACAAAATTTACACAGCCCCACATAACAGAAACTGTACCTGTATATTCAAATGCAAATTTAGACAAAATAATAAGTAGTTTGATAGATCAATTAAATATTAAACACTCTGAATTTGCAGCAAAAGAGTCTGGATGGAGCCTATGCGGTTCTCCACACAAGTTATATATTAATATTTCTGAATTCAGCCCATTACAAGGATCTACATATCTGCCATTACCTGCCAATATTAAAAACAAAAGAGCCGTGGTTAATATAGAAAATAATGATGAGAAATGTTTTTTGTGGTGTATTTTAGCTGCTTTGTTTCCAGTTTTAAGGAACCCTGAGAGAATAACTTATTATAAACAATATGAACACAATTTCGATGAAGCAATGAAGGGCTTAGAATATCCAATGTCTGTTCAGAATATTGATAAATTTGAAAAAAAGGCCAGGGATATTAATGGTAAACAATTATCTATTAATGTATTTATTTGTTCCACTGGCCGTGGCAATTGCTTGATAGCACCTCTCAGAATCGGTACACTTGATGATGATTCTGCTGTTCCGATTGATCTGCTCTTAATTGAAGGGGATGGCACATATCATTACACTCTGATACACAGTCTTGAAGCTTTAGTCAGAAAACAACAAGGCAAATCCAATAGAATATTCAAGTTGTGCCGAAGATGTTTAACTGTATTTGATGGTCAAAAAATGGTGAATGGGGTTCGTGAAAAAAATGCAGAAATTGCTAAAAACAAGTTAATTGAGCATCTGAAATGCTGTGGCAACTATAAACCTGTTCATATGGTGATGCCAATGCCAAGTGAAAATGCAAAATTCAAAAAGTTTGAAGCCTTGTTGGAACACCCAGCATATATAGTCTGTGATTTTGAATCAAATCTCAAACCTCTTGCATTCTGTAGCCCAGATCCTGATGAACCTTCAATTACACCATACCAGTTACATGAACCTTCTAGTTTTTATTATGTTGTTGTACAGGATGGTGTTGTTAGTAAAAAAGATTCATACATGGGAGCAGATGCCATCAAAGAATTTGCACATAGAATAGAAAATGAGTGCCATGACATAGCATCAAATATTTTATTAAAATCAAAACCTATGTTGCCTTTAACAGAGAAACAGTTTGAAGATTTCAACAATGCAGAAAAATGCCCGGTATGTGATTCTGAATTTTCAGATACAAATATCAAGGTGAAACACCATTCTCACACAGATGGTAAATTCTTAATGGCCCTGTGTAATAGCTGTAATATTAAGATCCAGAGACCAAAATTTGTCCCCATATTTTGCCATGGAGCATCCAATTATGATTTTCATTATTTGATCAGATACGAGGGGTTTGACAAGGAGAATTTAAATATTTTAGCAGAAAATGATGAGAAATATATTGCTATTAGCAAAATAATTAAAGTTAATGGTGTTCCTATTCACTTAAGATTTCTTGATTCCTACAGAATTTTATCGGCTAGCCTGGCTACACTGGCCACTCAATTATCTGATGATCAATTCAAAATCACATGTGCTTTGTTTCCAAATCAGGACCTGAAATTAATTAGGCGGAAGGGTGTATATCCATATGACTATGTTACAGATTTTTCTAAATTTGATGAGTGTTCTCTGCCACCACAACAAGAGTTTTACAGCAAAATCAGAGGATCTGGAATCACTGATGATGATTATCACCATGCCCAGTTGATGTGGAACAATTTAAAATGCCAGACATTTGGTGATTATCACATGGCATATTTAAAACTTGATGTCACTCTCTTAGCTGATATACTTCAGGCATTCAGAAAATCTTCTATGCAAAATTATAAGCTGGATCCAATATATTTCTACAGTGCGCCAGGCCTAGCATGGTCTGCAATGTTTTTAAACACTAAAATGCAATTGGATCTGATCCAGGATCAGAACATGTATCTGTTTATGGAGCAATGTATAAGAGGAGGCATGGTGCAATGCTCTCAGAGATATGCCAGAGCAAATAACAAATATATTCCTGATTATGATCCAGCACTGCCATCAAATTATATACTGTATGTAGATGCCAACAGCCTCTATGGTTATGCTATGATGGATAAACTGCCATATGCAGGGCTTGAGTGGGTTGAAGATTTCAATATTGAAGATCTTAAGGATTTTGATGACAGTGATTATGGCCTATTCTTAGAGGTTGATCTGACAATTCCAGATGATTTACACAACAAATTTTCTGATCTGCCCCCAATTCCTGAGGTTGAGTGTTCACCTGGCTCTAAACAGAAGAAATTGATGATGACACTGGAGCCAAAACAGGGTTATGTCATATATTACAAAAACCTCCAGTTCCTGATGCATCATGGTGTTCAAGTGACCAAAATTGGCAAAGTTTTGAGGTTCAGGCACTCAAGATGGTTGAAGCCATATATTGATACAAACACAGAGCTTCGAACATCTGCAATGAGCCAATTTGATAAGGCCTTGTTTAAATTGATGGTCAATTCTGTGTATGGCAAAACTATTGAAAATGTCAGAAAACATACTGATGTTAAAATAATTACTGACCCCAGCCTGAGCAAAAAATTGATTGCAAAGCCTAATTTCAACTACAGAAGAATTTATGATGAAAATATGGCACTTTTCAACATGAAAAAAACAAAGATTAAGTTTGATAAACCTATTTATGTAGGGGCTGTGATATTGGAATTGGCCAAATTACACATGTTAAAATTGTATTATGATGTGTTGAAGCCTTTTTATAAGGATCGTGTAAAACTGATGTACATGGACACAGATAGTTTTGTTCTTGATATTCAGACAGAAGATGTTTATCAAGATATGTCACAGCCTGAATTGCTTGAATATTTTGATAGCAGTGAACATACAAGAATTCAACCCCACAACAAAAAGGTGCCTGGCAAGTTAAAAGATGAGACACTTGGTGATGTTATTGTGGCATTTGCTGGGTTAAGGGCCAAGATGTACAGTTTTGAAACATGTAGTGGCGCTGTTGCCAAAAAGGCCAAGGACATTGGCAGAGTGACTGTAGACAAAGAGCTTGAATTTGAAGATTACAAAAATTGCCTCAAATCATGTAGCACAATCAGAACATCAGAATGCAGAATTCAGAGTGTGGATCACTTGTTGACTACAAATATTGTAAGAAAAGTGGCTCTGGACCCACATGATGATAAGAGATGTATTTTGTCATGTGACATACATACTCTACCATGGGGTCATTGTGATTTGAAAAGTGGCAATCAATGCCCAATCACAGAGCATGATTTGAAATAAATAAACATGCCTATGAACTTATTTGGGTTCAAAAAACAGGCTATTATGGACCTGCCAACACCACAACCCTCTTCTGATATAATATCTAAACTAAGTGCTTTGTTAATTATTCATCTGAACAGCATACTTACAGATGTTGATGATGAAACAGATAAAACATTGTACATATTTAACAATAATTTAAATCATTACCAATTACCTGTAGGTGGACAATTACAATTTATTACAACCCCTGAGGGTGATGTCAAGATTTCAATAGGGAGAAATATTTATAGAATTAAGCACTCAAACATAATTTCTGGCACTGTTTATACTGTTTCTGCTGGTGACTGCTTATATATTGAGGTCCCTGGATCCTATGACAAGCTTATACCCTTTTTTATAGAATTAAGAATTAGATATTCAATAATAAATAACCGCTAAAACAAAAATGCCTAATGATATATTTGGCCATACAAGACATGAAGATCACAGTGATGAGATTCTGATGCTTGATGTCAGAGTCAAAAAATTAAGAAGTGATTTACAAGCTTTACAAACCACACTGAATGCCAGTCTTCAACTAGAAATTACAAATTTACAATCACAATGCATGGACCCTCTTCTTAAAATTGATTCTGAACTCAAATTGTTGCTTCAGAAATATACTGATTTGGCCACATTGGATAATTTTCAAAGTTTAGAAGAAGCTGTAGCATCTCTTCAAGTCAAATTTAAGACCCAGGCCACCAACTCTGAGCAATTGAAACAATAATTAGAAGAACAGATTAATAATGTCCAGACACAGCTCCAAACAATTGTCAAAATCATAAAATCACAAGAAGATTTTGATCTAGTGATTTCCACTCTAAAAGAACAGATTCAGTCACTGGAGATACCTAATCTGGACCCTCTGAACAATGCCATAGCCGAGGTTAAAGAAAAAATTGAGACACTTGAAAATTTTATGAACAACTTGCCATCTTCTGATGCTTTGAGTGCAATAACTCGGAGTGTTGCCAATATTAAGCTGCAACTTGAAACATATGAAGATTTTGGAAAAATTCAAAGTACCATAACCCATCTTGAAGGTACAATAGCAGCAGTGCAAAGTGATTTGGCAAATGTACAAGAAACTCTAGAATCCCGCTTGCCTGGGATTGTAGATACCCTTGTTAGTGTCCAGCAACAGATCACAAAGCTTGAAAACCTCAACAGTGAATCTGAACTATCTCATTTTCATCACTTGATTGATGATATCCAAACAAAGCTTGAAATTTTACAACAATCAACACCCACTCAGGCAGATATAGCCCTGCTTCAAGATACTATGCGTGGTGTGGCTGATGCTTCTGAATTAAATGATGTGAAATTGGCACTTGAATCTTTGCAAAATACTGTGTCAAATCTGCCTACATCACAGGAACTTAAAAATATTAAGAGAGCTGTGAATCGCATATTGAAATCAGAAGATATCAAGAATATCCAGGCAGAGATCAAACAACTTACTCAGACAGTGGCCACTCTACCAACCAATCAACATATTAATGAACTGCATGCCCTGTTTGAGGATATCAGAAGACAAGTCCATGATCTTACTGCTCAAAATTCAAAATTGGCAGTTGTTGAAAATTTACAGCAAATTGTAGCTAATATCAAGCAACAGCTAGGGACCATGGAATCCAATCAAGCAAATGCTTTGTCTGTTTTTGCCACCCAGCTACAAGAGATTGTGCAACAATACAAGAAACTTGTTGTGGACATAAAAATCAAGCCAGGCCATGATGATGTTGTTAGGACTATCAATGAGCACCTTGAATCTGTAACAAGTAGATTGCTTACAGCAGAAAAAGAAATAACAGGCATAATTGAAAATCCTAAACATACAGTAATTCTTGAATTGTACAGCATCCCCAACAAAGAATATGATTCACCATTTACACCAGGTGGCAAAATATATATGCTGTCCCCTGCACAATTTTATTACCAGTTTTTTGTTGGGGGCACACTTAGACCAATCAAGATCAAATATTGGCTACAACCACAGGCACACCACTACCCTACCTTATCAATAACAAATGCTGATAATAAACCAAAAATCACCAGTGTAGAATTGGAGGATTTTACAGACCCCAATACATTAGAAACAGCCTATGCTGAAGATGATGGCTCTCTGGAATTTCATATACAAATAGGAGACAAACTGTATTTAGAAAATCCTGTAGTATCAGCTGCTGAACACCCCATAGTTGCAATATTCTTGTTTTCATATTATGTCTAGACAAATTATTGTTGATGAATTACACAGACAAGCCAGACATAATTTTAAGAGACTGCCAGTAGTCACAAAAGGCATAGATGATTTATGGCAGAGCGACTTGATTGAGATGGCAAGTGGACAGCTGAAAAACTTAGACAAAATCAACAAGGGCTACAAGTATCTACTCACTGTAATAGACACATTTTCAAAATTTGCCTGGGCTGTGCCACTCAAATCCAAGACTGGAAAATGTGTTACAGAAGCCATCAGAACAATCATCAATCAGAGTGGAAGATCACCGTGCTATTTGCAAACAGATAATGGCAAAGAATTTTATAATTCAGTGTTTCAACAATTTATTAAAAGCCAGTCAATACAACATTATTCGAGTTACAGTGATCTCAAGGCCTCAATTGTAGAGAGATTCAACAAAACCCTAAAAAATCATATGTATAAACAATTTACACTTCAAGGTAATTATAAATGGATTAATATTCTTCCAGAACTTCTACATAAATATAACAACTCGGTCCATTCCACAATCAACATGAAACCCTCTGAAGTAACTTCATCTGATGAGCAAAAATTGATCAGCACTGTTTATTATCCTAGATACCAGCCAACAACAAGAAAAGCCAAATACAGGGTGGGTGATCAAGTAAGAATCAGCAAATATAGGCACTTATTCAAAAGAGGCTTTACAAGAAACTGGAGCACTGAATTATTTACAGTGGTTCAAATTAAACCTGGGACCCTTAACACATATATAATAAAAGACCACCGAGGAGAAATTCTCAAAGGCAGGTTCTATGAAGAAGAGCTCAGCAAAACTAAACAGCCTGACACATATCTCATAGAAAAAATCATCCGCAGAAAAGGCAACAAGTTACTTGTCAAATGGCTAGGACTCCCAGAACACAGCTGGATCGATGCAAACAAAGTGATAATATGAGCACCTGGGATGTTATAAAGAGGCTGCCAGAACCTGAACAGCAGATTAAGAGAAATGGCAACTTGCTGCCTGATAATATTAGATGTCTTATTGTTGGGCCATCAGCTTGTGGTAAAACTACACTAATGATTGATAATTTTTTATTGGCACCCAACTGGTTAGACTGGAAAAACAGGCACTTATATGTCTTCTCTAAGAGCTTGGAACAATTAAAATATCAGCAGCTGATGAAGCTATATGATGGACTGGATATAGCCACTTTTGAACCAGATGTTAAGCCACTTCATGAATGTTTCGATAATTCTGTTGTTGTGTTTGATGACATTATACTGGATAATCAAAACAAGGTTAGAAATTTCTTTACACAGGGCCGGCACAGAAACATTGATTGCTTCCAGCTGGCACAGACTTTTTCTAAAATTCCGAAGCAGCTGATCCGAGACAACAGCAATTTTATATGTGTGTTTCATCAAGATCATACCAACCTCAAACACATACATGATGAATATGTAGGTAGGGACTTGAGCTACAATGATTTTTCCAAGTTTTGCAGTAGGTGCTGGAACCAGGACAGTTATGGGTTTGTCACAATTGATATGACAAGAACACCCAATAGTGGCAAATACAGAAATAAAATTAACAATTTTCTAGACATTGAAACATATATAAATAACCATGAAAAGGCCAATTATTGATGATCTTAAATTAAGAGATTATCTTGTAAAAAGATTTAAGGGATGGAAATCAGAGAACCGAGGAATTTATGAAAAACACAAGCGCACAGAACAGCCTATTATTGATGCTATTGGTGAATTAGGTAAAAATATCAAAACTGTTACAGAGCAAAATCAAAATTTGATCACAGAGCTTGTACCTGTAGCTGCAAGAAACATATTAGATTATCCATTCACCCACTTTCCAGTATTCATACACCTAGTCCTGTTGCTCCTCGAAGAATTGAAGCTAGTCTGGATCCTATTGAATTGGGTCTTCTTGCTCAAAAATATTTAAGCACACCTAAAGACAACAAAGATGAGGTTTTTGGCTTATATGCTGACACAGAGCGTGATGGTAGCATCATACATAGAATTGGCAATTTCAGAGTAAGATTTATGGGAGATGATCTGATTGTTTATTCAGAATCTCGTCTCGGAGAAAGAGGTGCTTTTGTTAAGTATCCCGGAACACCTGGATTGTGGGAACTGATGACTAGGAAAAGGCCTGGCAGCTATACAGATCAAGATTATGAGCATTACAAAGAAATATTAATAAAATCAGATGCTCTATACCAGAACAATGATCCCACACAAAAAAGAGTCAAGTCTAGCAGTGGAGCAAAATACAACAACTTAATCAAGCCCATATGGTCACAAATCAAGACTGGCAGTGGAATCAAACATTACAACACCCTGGCCAAAGAATTTGTGTGGGTTGATGATGTCAGGAAACTTGTAGATAGGTTATTGGTGATAGCTGGGGAGGAAAATGCTGGCAACCACAATTTTTACAATGAAAAGGTTGGAATTATGGACATGATAAGCACTAAATTGTCTAATTTTATAGTGAATGACACTAAGGGGATTGGATATCTTATAAAAATTATTAATACTCTACCACCTAAATTTTGGAATATTTCTGAGGGTCGGGGGTTGGTTAATGACCTTATAAACAAGCTGCCATTTGAACTACACCTTCCAGGCTATCAGTATTGTGGTCCAGGCACAAAACTAGATCATAGATTAAACAGAGGGGACCCTGGTGTTAATCCCCTAGATGCTGCTTGTAGAGACCATGACATAGCATACAACACACATTCTGATCTTGACAAGAGACATGTTGCAGACAAGAAATTAGAAGAGGCTGCATTTGGTAGATTTGTAAGCAAAGATGCTTCTTTAAGTGAAAAAATAGCAGCATTGGGGACCACCATAGCTATGAACACCAAACAAAAACTGGGGTGGGGGTTGTGAATATATATATAATAAACCTACAATGAAGGCCAAGGGTGTTATGTATCAAATACCTTATGCAGGTCTTAAATCTCTTAAAACTATTGATAGTCTTTTAACCAAAAAGCAGCGCAAGAAAAAAAGCTCTTGTCTTGCAAAGGGCCATGGTATGAAATTGTTACTTAGTACCCCCCAATTTAAAAAATTACAACAATCAAGAAAAAAATCACATGTGGGTGGCTTCATATTTACTATCCCGGCCATCTTAGCTGCTCTCGGGGCTGTTGGGAGCTTGGCTGGGGGATCAGCCGCCATAGCAAAAACAGTAATAGATGCCAAGAAGAATAAGGCAGAATTAGATGAGCAGAGGCGCCATAACCTGGCCATGGAGAAACAAGGCAAAGGTGTTAAGAGAGCCATGAATAAGTTTAAAAAAAACAAGAGCCGCTTACAAACCAAGATATTGAAGCTTTAATCAAGCCACTGGGCATCAAAAATTTTAGAGGTGTGTACATGTCTGATTCTTTGCCAGAACAACCACTCAACAAAGAGTGTGGCATAGTTAATTTGGATAAGTACAAAAATCAGGGCACTCACTGGATCTGTTATCTTAAATATTTAAAAGATGAGGCATTTGTGTTTGATTCATTTGGAGGTGTTCCACCTGAAAATTTAGTAAAATATCTAAAATCAACTAATCTTTATTACAATAATGCCCGTGTTCAAAATTTCAAAGATGTTAATTGTGGACATTTGTGTTTATCTGTTCTTAGATATATGTCTCAAATAAATAAACCATCAATTGAAAATTTTCAAAAAGCCTTGTGGTATTTAAAACATTATGGGGGTATTCCATCTCACCAGCCAAAATTCAATATTGAAACTCAAATTACATGATGACATAGTGTATCCCAAAACAATAGCTCTCAGAGCATTTTATGGCATGTACTTGATCCCTAATATTACACACCACAACAACACAATTGCAGTTGGTGATCAAAAAATTGTCATCACTCCAGGGCAGTATAATCTGTCCACTCTAAATGCTCAATTACCCAGAGGTGTAGTGTTAAGTCAAAATTCTGTCACTCACAGAGTAGAGATTGCATCTGCTACAGAAACAGTGGATCTGGGTACTATAGAAGAGCTGTTAGGCTTTGAGAACAATACAAAACTTGAACCGGCCATCAAACACACTGCTATTAATATACCTAAATTCTTAGCCATAGATACTCTGAATATTCACTGTAATGTGGCCGAGGGTATGATCACCAAATCAAATGGCATAGGCACTCACAAACAAACCGGCATCATTGCAACATTCAAACCTAACTCTGAATTTATGGAGCCCATCATCTACAATCCATCCCCAACATTATATTTTCCTGTGTGTCATAACAGAATAGATTACATTGAGTTGATGGTCACTAATGAAAAAGAAGAATTAGTTGATTTTGCTGGAGCCACAACAACTGCTATCATAGAAATTAACATTTAAATAAAAATACATACAAAAAAAAAATGGAAAATATTGAGAGTTATGAGCTACAATCATTCCCCCCAAACAGGAGGACATTTGCAAATTTAAATCAACCCAACACAGAGATTGAGGTTGATCTTGATGTAGGGGATGGCTTTATACACCCCCACAGAGCAGATCTATACATCAAATTTGATGTTGTAAAGCTCGATGGTACAGATTATCCGGCAAATTCAAATATAAGATTGGTGGACAATTTTGTGCCACATCTGTTCTCTGAAATTGAGATCAGAAAGCATGGTGTTGTTATAAACAGAATAGATTATCCTGGCATTACCTCCACAGCTTTGGCTACACTAAAATTATCCAAAACCGAGGCTTCTTACTACAAAATAGGTGGATTTGAGGCTGGTGATAAAATATTATCCAAGAGCCACACAGTGCTGTTCCCCATGCGCCTGTTGCCAGGATTCTTCTCAGATTACAAAGATATTATGTGGAAGGGTGGTTTAAGAATCACATTTAGAAGAGCTGCCAATGATAATAATGCTTTGATGAGGTACAGCACATTAAACTCTACAGGGGAAGCTATGCCTAATACCCTACCTGATGAGGGCAAGTGCCTTATTCAGACTATGGAGCTAAGAATCCCTGTTGTTGAATATGAAGCCAGTTATGCCCTTAAATACAAAGCAGATATTCTAAAAAATCCACAGATTCCTTTACAATTTTATACATATCAATGTGTACAGAAGCCCGCCACTGGTACTTATTATGAGTTTGATGCTACAAATTCATTCTCCAGTATACAATATGACATGCCAGATTTTGTGGTGGTACTGTTTCAGACTGGAAGACACAATAATCAAGAAAAAAATTCAAGTAAATTTGATAACTGCAACATCAAGAACATATATCTTAAAAATGGCAGAAATGAGGTATTCCCTAGAGAAAATTATAATTTAGACATGTCCAAGGATGATTTCCTCAAATTATATGAGGCATTTACATCATACAAAAGGGTCACTACTGGCAATACTGACATGTATTACACACCAGATGAATTCAAAGCACAGAGACCCATGTTTGTCATCAACACTTCAAAAAGAAAACAAGTTGTGGTTAATGACAGGACAAACATTAAAATTATCTGTGAATTCCACGATACACTCCCCGATGACACCATATTTAGTGTTATTCTCATAGGTGAGAAATCATAAGTTTATGATGTAAGAAATGAGAGAGTCACAGAGCAATTCTAGAGGGCCGACTCAAACACAGAATCCCCTTGATTACAAGACAATAATACCAACACTTTGCCGTCAGGGAGGCCTATACACTCTACCAGGTTTGAAACCTGGGGGCCTTTTGATTATAGAACATATAGGCCATGGAATTATGTCTACAGCACTTCTGCCTATTGCAGGGAAGCTCAAATAACACAGCACTTCTGCCTATTGCAGGGAAGCTCAAACACAGAAATGTGCAATAAATATTCTGTAAGTTACACACTCTACCAGGTTTGAAAACCTGGGGGCCTTTTGATTATAGAACATATAGGCCATGGAATTATGGCTACAGCACTTCTGCCTATTGCAGGGAAGCTCAAATAACACAGCACTTCTGCCTATTGCAGGGAAGCTCAAATACAATTCAAAGTGGGACTTTGAAATGTGCAATAAATATTCTTGTAAGTCTCTCTCGGTATATATTATCAGAAGAAGGCAAAACTTGAATTGGCTCGGGCATGCAAGAGTGAAGTTCTGTGCTCTTCCAGTAAATTGGAGATTATATCTGCTGGCATGGCAATTTTCTCTGAAAGATGAAAGAGCACAGTGTAGATTATATGTCTTGCATGCCAGCAGATATAATCTCCCAGGCGTGCATGATTTATTGCTGGCCGAGACATGGGACTGATCAAAAGATTAGAAAGAACATGCAAGCAATTAATTATGCATGCCCGCTCTTGTCCTATTGTATTGATCGGGAAGTTTTGCTTGGATGAAAATATAAATATTTTTCGCTTAATTTCAAGTATAGCCAATACAATGTCAAGGGAGCATATTTTTGACAAGCTTATAGACAACAAACTGAGAGATTCAGCCTTTGTACACATGGCGAAATCAATCTGAGGGGGGGCTCATCTTTTCTACACTAGAATTCAAGATTCCTGGGATTTTGACAGAAAAACACACTATAAACAATAAGATGATATGGGAACTTGGCATAGTTTTAAGTGTAGGCAAATTTGTCTGAGGGGGGTTCATAATTTCTACACTAGAATTCAAAATTCTTAAAAATTCAGAGCATATCACACTTGAAGAATTGGGGTATAAGCCCCTCTTGGCATTGTTTTAAGTGTAGGCAAATCGGGTTGTTCAATCAAATAACCTCTTCTTTTCTACACTTATAAGTTGAGTTTATAATATCATCAATCCCACTACTAACCCCCAGTTTTGTCACATTGCCTCCTCGTTTTTGGAAGCCAGCGATGTTAGTTCCAAACTCGTACGTACACCCAATATATTCAGACACTATACAATGGAAGATATCACACACAGTGGCTTACCCAGGATTTTCGAAAGGGGGTGTAAGTTCTTTTTTAAAAATACAGGGAGGGGGCTATGACTTCCATTCAACCCCCCTTTGGCAAGCATCTGATCACAAAACTGGAGACCATTCACGACGTCACTACTTTCATCCTCGAACAGACGTATTGCACTTTTTGGGGGTTCTCGATGGCACGGCGGTGGTAGCGCCATCACCTTGTAATCAAAGAATCCCAGGTTCGATACCCGGTGGAGGCACATAGTGGTTCGGATCCCCTTTTAAACTGTAGGTACAGTCCCGATTAGCCTTACTGTGCATGAAGTAGACTTAAAACACCAAGTCAATCAATCAATATTACACTTATTTTCCGTATTTATTTACTGCTTTTTTTATTTTCCCCATTTTACCTGTAACTGTGACCTCTGTAGAACGCACACTTTCGAAACTTCAGCCAATATGGGGGTTATTCCTCAGTAAACAAAAAATAATCGATCAGACAATTCGATTATAGATGGCGGGGAAAAAACTAACGGTTTGGGCAATTTTACAATGTAAACAAATGGTATACAGATCGTCACCAAGCTTATTTTCTTATAAAAGATCGGATACAAAATGGATCACTTGACATTTTTGAGTGATATGGAGAAACAAAGGTACCTAGAAAAGATTAGCAATTTTCCGGATCCTTTGGATGAAAATTTACGGAAAAATAGTAGTCTTTTCCAAGACAATGTTGATCTTCTATCAACAGTTTCGTGTTAAGACTTCTGCAGGTTGAAATAAAGCTTACATCTTCCTTCTTTCCTAATATATAAAAATGGATGTATGTGCGTGTGTGGGTGTGTGTGTGTGGAAGTGTATTTATGTTTGTTCCGGCATAACTCTCGAAGGCCTGGAGCGATTTCAACCAAACTTGGTGCACGTATCACTTGCAACCTGGAAAGAAAAAATGCGGGGGGGGGATAAGACACCCCTAGTGCTGGGGTGGGAAGGGGGTGACATTTAAAAATAATCGAAAATGACATATTAGTGTTGAATCCATAGTTTTCGGGGTCGCTAAGATCAATAGTGACACTCCCATAACACGTTTGTTAGAACCTGTCCCGTTTCCCGCGCTAGCGATCGCTCGAAAGATTCGGTGCCAATGAGAAACGAAGAAAAAGTCGTCTGCTGGGCAGCGAGGAGCGAATGGAAGCTAGAAGAGAGGTGCTTACGCAGGCGCTGTTGCCACGTTGCGATCTAACTCACGTGTTTTGTTTGTGTCTTGTTGAAGAAGCTTGTTTTGTAAGCATGGTGCTGATTAAAATATTCAGGGTGGAATCTATTGTGGTGATATTTGCTTGTGTCCTTTTTGTGTTTAGTGTCATCTTAGCTGGAACATTCAGGAAGGGGAATTGTGTATATTTGTGCATTTCCACGTATTTTATTCACAGCCTGGCTTCGGCTTTGCCCAGCGTGGAGTTCACGCGGTCTGCAGCGACAATGCCGCGTGGTTTCAGTTAGAAAAGCCAGCTATCAGCAAGCGCGGGAAGCGGGACAGGTTGTAACAAACGCGGTATAATGCCGTTCCACTTCAAGTTCATCACCTATCGGGATGGGGGGTGAGAGGGGGTGAAAATTAAAATGTCAAAAATGTCCAAGATTAGTGTTGAATCCATAGTTTTCGCAGTTGCTAAGCTAATTGGTGACATTCACGATGAACAAACTTGGTACACATATGACTTACAATCTGGAAAGAAATACTGTGGGGGTAAGTCACCCCTGGCACCCCTAGAGTGGGTGGAATCCATAGTTTTCGGGGTCGCTAAGATCAATAGTGACACTCCCAATGTCATTCAACTCCAAGACACCCCTAGGGGTGAGGGTGGGAAGGGTGTGACATGCTAAAATAATAAAAAAACGACCGATATATTAGTGTGAAATCCATAGTTTTCGGGGTCGCTAAGATGAATAGTGACACTCCCAATGCCGTTCAACTCCAGGACACCTTTGGCACCTCTATAGGTGGGGGTGGGAAGGGGTGACATGTAAAACGACCGATATTAGTGTGGTATCCATAGTTTTCGTGGTCGCTAAGAAGGATAGTGACACCCCCAATGCCGTTCAACCCCAAGTTCATTTCACACTATAGTTAGAATTCATTATTTTCCTGTCTAATAGAAGATTGGGTAAATAAATACCCGGGCAACACCGGACAATCAGCTAGATATCTAATATATAAAAATGTATGTATGTATGTGTGTGTGTGTGTGTGTGTGTGTGTATGTTTGTTCCGGCATAACTCTCAAACGCCTGGAGCGATTTCAACCACACTTGGTACACGTATCACTTGCAAACTGGAAATAAATACTGTGAGGGTAAGACACCCCTGGCATCCCTAGGGGTGGGTGTTGGAAGGGGATGACATGTGAAAATAATCGAAAACGACCGATATTAGTGTGGAATCCATAGTTTTCTGACTCGCTAAGACCAATAGTGACACTACCAATACCGATTAACTCCACGTTCATCATCTATCAGGATGGGGGTGAGAGGGGATGAAAAATAGAATGTCAAACATGACCGAGATTAGTGTCGAATAAACAGTTTTCGGAGCCGCTAAGCTAATTGGTGACATTCACGATAACCAAACTTGGTACCCATTTGACTTACAATCTGAGAAGAAATACTGTGGGGGTAATACACCCCTAGTGGTGGGGGTGGGAAGGGGTGACATGTCAAAATATTCGAAATCGACCGATATTAGTGTGGAATCCATAGTTTCTGGGGTCGCAAAGATGAATAGTGACACTCCCAATGCCCTTCAACTCCACGTTCATCACCTATCGGGATGGGGGGTTGAAACATCCTCCGGGCGTGTGTTCTTAGCCACTCTGGCTTTTGCACGTTCTCTCTGGGACCGACTCCATAATGTTTACTATAATTCAGTCCAGTCTGCATAGCGGTATTCAAGAGTCGTCATCGCCCTCCACAGAGTTAAGACTAGTTTCAGTTTTACCCATAATGCTAACCTTTTCCTCCAGCGGTGTCAGGAGACTCTAAATTGCTCTCAGGGTTCGGGTGTATGTTGCCAGATGAAAGGATAGCCAAAGGCTTGACCAGAGCGATACACAGGATTGACTTTAACATGTAAAATTTTATTCAACAACAAAGTTCAGAAAGAAAACTTAGACTAATACAGAGAGGTTATGAGTTTAAATTAAGGTAACAGGACTTTAGACACAGAAATACAATGGATAAACTTAGTTCGTTCTCAATTTACCTTGATACATAGGAACCCAACGTTTACATTTTAAACCTGTTACTAATGTATCTCCTAAAATAATATTCCTATTAGAGCATAAATTTCTACCTCGCAGTTGGAGGATGGGGGAAGAAAAAGGAAAGCTGATTAGTCACTTATCTCACCTGAGGGTGCAGTGCGTTCTTAGCAGTGTCAAGTCCACTTCTATCCAACTAAGATAGAGCGAGGCTATCTGTCACCTGAAAGTGTAGCGGATTCTCTGACTACTGGACAGAGTCCAACCTCTTATCTCTCGTTCGGAGACGGAGCTCAGCTTCTCTCTTCCGAAGATGGAGCCCTTACTACTCTTGGTCTCTAGCTGGATATGGCGGAATGAGTGTCCTTTGAGGTGCTTGGTCTCTCGCAGTAGCGGAGCACACCTTCTCTCGCCCGCAGGCGGAGTCTAACTCACTTGCCAGCTAAGCTCTTGCCTTTATATAGGGTCTGCGACGGTAGCGAAAACAGGTGGAGAAGAAATAAAGTATTAAAAGTATATTCCTAAAGTAAGTTTTCCAAAATAGAGGTGGAACTCATTTTCTTAAATTTATACAATTCTCAATTTCTTACATTCTTAGAAAGGTCATAGAAATAGAGGTGCGACTCTTACAATTTGTGACGAGACGGGATCGTTACAGGGTAAGAGGGGTTGAAAAATGAAGTGTCAAAAATGACCTAGATTAGTGCCGAATCCATAGATTTCGGAGTCTGTAAGCTAATTGGGAACATTCACGACGACCAAACTTGGTACACATATGACTTACAATCTGGAAGGAAATACTGTGGGGGGTAAAACACTCCTGGTATCCCTAGGGAGGGGGTGGGAAGGGGTGACATGTAAAAATAATCGAAAACGACCGATATTAATGTGGAATCCATAGTTTTCGAGGTCGCTAAGATGAATAGTGACACTCCCAATGCCGTTCAACATCAAGTTCATTTTACACTATAGTCAGAATTCATTATTTTCCTGTTTAATGGAAGATTGGGATATATAAATACCCGGGCAACGCCGGGCAATCAGCTAGTTAATTATAAACATTGAAATACTTCAATTTTACAACAATAAAATGTATAATTTTCGACATTGTGTAGTCAAACACAGCCCCTTTAATTTTATCATATGGCTTAGAGAGAGCGTCGTCAGAAATTTTTGTAGAGGTAAAGGCCAATAATAAAAGTAGAATAGTAGAAATAATAATAATTACAACTGTCATAAATGTTATACAATAAGTAATTACTAAACTAATGAAATAAACAAATTTTATTTAAAATTCATTATTATTATTTATTTATTAATGCTATTCGAGTGCATAAACAGCACAACAGTTACAATACTGAAATGCACAGTTATTGTATTTTATTATTAACTTTTGCAAGTGTCCTTCAAGAAAAGACTTTAGAAGTCAGTAAAAATTTTACTAATAAAGTTTACATTGATTACATTAAATTATAAAATTATAATTTTTGGAATTCTGGATGATTAATAAACAGTTTCAATTTTTAAATATAGTAAACACACACGACACATGTGCGTTAGATGATTATGATTTTCGAAACATGTAAAATATTGTAATTTGAATTACTTCGGTGATGTAGTGTCGACTATAGAGCCTATTCCCTCGTGTTTGTGTCCAGTCTTTTCGCTTTACTGCCTGAATTCACTGATTTTTCAGTATCGGATCTGTCTAAAAACTATTTATAGATAACCAGAGAAAAAATATTTGTTCCCGAGATTACGACCTCAAAAACCACACAATGATTGTCGCTTTTTCTTAAGACACTGCCTTTACACCTTTGAACTCCATGTTATTCTATTGAAAACCAGAAGTAAATTTCCCGCCCGCGCCAAAGAAGTACACAAATGTAAACATACGGTAAATAGCCCCCATAATATTATCTGCGGAATATGGGTCCTCAGCAAGAATAAACAAACATGTCAATTTTGAACAATGAGCACAGGCAAACGGAACGACTAAACGTTGAACACGCTATGAAACACTTTGCTCATGCCAAAGCACGAAGTCGAATGTTTTAGTTTTTCAGATAAATATTTTAGGCTGAATTTAATATCGTTACTTATTTCTTATATCTTGATTGTTCGATGTGTGTTAAATACACATCTATTACTTGCTTCGCTGTAAAATGCAAAGTTCTTTCAATAACCATCAGCCACATGATGTGGATTTTCTGACTTAAAAACATTACAAACATGCAATTCATAACTGTAACCGCCCTCATAACGCAAGATATAATATGGCTGGGTGGAGAAGGGGAAAGGGGATAAATACATGACACTCGGCTGGGCCTCCAATGTTTTAGTTACGACATTGGATTATGATGATGGTGGTGATTATGAATAAACCTTATAGGATGCCATTTTCGAACTCAGCGTGGTCGAATTAGTAAATATATTTACTCCCTGTAAAACCATATGCAAGGTGTACGAGTGAAAAGAAAGAAACGTTGAGTTAGTTTGCCACCAGATGGCTTTAATTTGAAAAAAAAAAAAGAGGCGTGGCTGAAATTCCGGAGGTCGGAGGAAAGCAAGCCTCGTGTGGGAACTTCAATTCCCACTGATTAGCAGAGGTTAAAGCACGTTAAGTTGAGTTCTCTTTGAGTGTTGAAAGGGGTCTCTCGGAATGGAACAAAGTACAGGGAGTAGTTGTTTTGTAGTGGTTTAGTATTTTAAGTTTTTTTAGGTAGAGTATTTAGCTGGGATTTTTAGTTAAAGCACTGCACACTTTGTTCTATTCAGAGATTAGGTCTTTTGGGGGAAAATTTAATATTAAAACGAAATTATTATAATCTCCTTTTGGTTAAATAAAGAGTAAGGAAGTCTTAATTATGTAAAGATTTAATTGTATAATTTAATTGTTTCTTTATTATTTATTGTATTTATTGATGAAGGAATTGGGAGCATAAAAGTCGAAAGTATTGCGGGCGCTTTGGCGTGGGAGGAAAATAAATGGGCTCAATTTCTGTTTTTCCAAATTGATTCAAGCAACAACCGTGGCTGATACGATGAATGGGTGTACCTACGCATGTCACGAATCCCACCTCACTGATGTGGTCAAATTAGATTTAAATGTTTATGCAATAATTAATCCTCCTCCTACCATCACCTTTTTTTACGCTAATGGCTCCACTTTACATTACAATCTTACCACTTTTCACGAACCCGGTGCAGTATTGTTACACGTGGCTTGCCGTACAGATGTACTTATCACCCCCGATATCAAAATTCATGCTATCTTTCCTTGTGGTTTCGATCATTCAACAATCCACCGAACAATTCATATCCTTCCTGCTGCCTGGACCAACAATCCCAATTTTCTACTCGACACCCATTATAAAATTTCCCCCCTTGTGAATGCAACGGCTCTTTATCATAAACAATGGACATTTCATATCCCTCACCTTAACCTCTCCCAATATAAAGTTCTTGACATCCCTCCTATAACTCCACTTTACAGACATGCGGATTTTCCTATCATTATAATTTTTGTCTGGCTCACATGTCTCACTCTAGGTGTCATATACCAATTTAAACTTCTCCACATTCCCCTTTTCTTATGTTTTACTTCTAAGGCTCGTGCACTTACCCCTCATGACCTTGTAAAATCTCCTGCACATACAACCTCCTATCTCTTCTTAATTTTCATAGCTCTCCTGCTTCTTTGTATTTGCATTACTTACATGTACTTACGTCTAAAACGTCACACTTCTTGCTGTTCATGTTGTCACCGGCGAACCCCATCTCCTCCTAAGACATGTTCCGTCCCTATTATTAGTCCTCCTATTTCCTTAGCTACTATATCTCAACGTCCCGCACATTCCCCACCACCCCCTCCCACTCTTCGTCAACTTACAACTCCCACTCGCTTAGCTCCTCCTCTTCCCACACGTATCACCTTCGATGATGGCTACTGTCTACCCACCCCTGTCATTTCACTTATGTCACCTTCGCCTCCAACCTTTACTCTTCCGCACTTAGGCGAACACCTTTTATTATAACTTCCCCTTCCCTACGCTTGTCGGCTCCCCCTTGCACAACATCACCATCTGGCCATACTACACTCACGGCGTTCTCAAGCATCTCTTCGGCAGTTCCGCATGCAGCCAGTCACCCAGCAGTCGGTCAGCGAGGAATCATCATGGCGCAGCAGTCATCCTGGAGCAGCTGTACAAGCAGCCAACCAACCAGCGGCCATCTATTGCAGACATCATGCAGCCAGCCAGCCAGGAGACCTCCTATTGCAGCACACACCATGCAGCCAGCCAACCAGCCTACATCTTATTGCAGACATCATGCAGTCTTCATGCGGCTCATCATACAGCCAGCCAGCCAGCACATATTCTATTGCAGACATCCTGATGCAGACATCATGTAGCCAGCCAGCCAGGAGACCTCCTATTGCAGCAGACATCATGATGCAGACATCATGCAGCCAGCCAGCCGGGAGCCTTCCTATTGCAGCAGACATCATGATGCAGACATCATGCAGCCAGCCAGCCAGGAGCCTTCCTATTGCAGCAGACATCATGCAGCCGGCCAGCCAGCAGATGGCTTATTGCAGCACACCATGCAGACATCATGCAGCCAGCCAGACACCATGCCGCCATCCTGCACCAAGCACATAAACATGTAGCCAGCAGACCACAGGCAGCCTGCAGCTCAGCATACCACCAGTAGTCAGCATTCCAGCTGAACATGCAGCCAGACCCGTGCAGTACCAGCTATACCGACAGCTCCAACTTTTTTTTCTAATGTTAAGGTTTGCAATTGGTTCGTGACTGAATCTAGTTGGTTCGCTGTTGAACCGCCAGATGGCAGTATTGCGTTGCAAGACTGGGGGGTGCCTGCCGTCTCTTATCGTCATCTTCGATCTCTCCAGCGGACACCTGTCACCGTCGCCGACGCCAGAAGCCGAGGGCCAGACCAACAGCAAGGGGTGAGTAGCGTTCAACAACACAGGCTCCCAACAATCCTTCATCAGCCTCCTTAAGGGTAGAGGTGGTTAGCCAAGTCAAACTTAAGACCTACTGTATTTATCTGAGCTACGTCCCGGCGTGACTCGATCCCGTACCTTACCCGACGTCACGCTACATGGTGGAGATAGCTGGCTCCACTCCGTGGATTTCCATAAAATTTTAATTTTTTTTTACGTCACTCAAAACCCCATAATCTAAAATCCCCACCGCGCACAGCAGCAACCCTAGAAATTCTTCTTTTTCGATAATACACTTAGTATTATAAACTCCCCACTCGTAAATTTTCTCTTCCGCTCACTATCTTTCATTCCTTGTGAATAAGTGCATAAAAAAAATTCCCCCTCCCTAAATTCGCATGAACGAATCCCAAATTATTCTTCACGAAGAGCTAGACCGTTCTCTTGACCAGATTCTCTCCTTAGCCTCCGCTATTAATTCGCCCGCTCCTTCCCCCCGAATAACCAGATCCAAGGCTCAACATCCCGATTATCCACAGTTTCTAGGTGGTCTAGAAACTCCCAAACGAAAAAAGAAACACCCAGAACACCAAACCAGTACACCTAGAACTAACACCCCTACCACCATCAATCCATCCCCGTCAAGAATGTCCGTAAATATACCCCATGGCTTATACCCCGCCCCCTTCACAGGAAAAAACCCTCAAGAAGTTGAGCAGTTTTTTGAAAAGTTCGATAGTATTGCGGGCGCTTTGGCGTGGGAGGAAAATAAAAAACGCGAAATGTTGCCATTGTTCCTCGCAGACATAGCGCTCACATTTTTGAACGATCTCAAGAAGCAGCCAAACTTCAACACCCTCACTTTTCCACAAATCAAAAAAGAATTAATTTCATTATTTAAAGGCAGTCACTTAGTCAGCATGCCCATCCAAATTTTATTAGAGACAAAGCAGGAAATTAACCAGCCCATTCATGATTATGTAATTCGCAAGAAAAATCTCGTCCTTCAATTCTTCCCGCAAGCGACGAACCCTCAAATCCTTTCTTATGTTGTGTCGGGACTTCGATCTAAACACATCGCTGCGATAGGAGACAAAGAGTTCACCGACACAAGTTCTCTTATTGCACATCTGCAGAATCAAGAAAGGCAAGACATGCTGATTCAAGCTAGACGCAATGAGGAACAAAGTGAAGCGATGAAACTGATAGATGCCGCCAAGTACATGCATTCCATTTACGCAACAGCCTCCACTCAGTTTCCCAGCTGTACGCAACCTCAGGTCAGCAACACCCATCCTTTCCCCACACCTCAGCCTGCTTCGTCATTTGTGACGTATTCCCCCCCTACCCCCCTCCCGCAGATCTCTCAAGCTCCATACAACTTTCTTCCGCAGCAACCTTATCAAGCACCAGCAGCTCTTCCGACCAACTCCTGGCAGGTCCAAACCACGCCCACAGTCCCTCCTTCCCTCCCCTCAAGTCAAACTCCAAACACGCAGTCTGCTAGTTCTCCCAGCGCGGCCGTTTCCCAGTCTTGCAACGCAATTCTGCCATCTGGCGGTTCAACAGCGAACCAACTAGATTCAGTCACGAACCAATTGCAAACCTTAACATTAGAAAATAAAGTTGAAGCGTTGTGTCACACTGTCCAGAACCTGGCAGATCAAATACAATCAAATAACAGTAATCAATTTCAGACCCGGCCGACTTTTTACGGCCAGGGGAATGGCAATCGCAGAGGTTCTACTCGCGGCATGCGACGTAATTTCAGATCTCGAGGTGGAAATAATAATTCAGACGGGGGGCGACAAAATTCACAGTTTTCGCAATGCCAGATTTGTTTCCGTTCAAATCACTCTACCAGGGACTGTTTTTATAATCCAAACAATGAAAACAAGGGCGATTTAAACTGAAAAACCGTGTGAATCGATGGGACGGATCCACACGCAAGACAAAATTTGACACAGTTCCTATCCTTGAAAAAAACAACCAATTCTTCATTCAAGCTCATGTAAATAATAACCCCCTAGAAATTATGATTGACAACGCAAGCCAGATTAGTATTTGTCCTCAGCATTTAATTCCACCTAATGCAAAGAAAATTCAAATGCACAGCATTATTAAAGGCGTCACTGGTAACAGACTTCCTATCTCACAAATTGTAATACTCCCCCTTCACATAGGAAGATATAGGTACTCCCACCCTTTTAGAGTTGTGCAATCCAAAGAATTACCTCCTCTCCTTGGCAATGACTTCTTCAAGACACAAAATTGTGACATTTCACTTAGTACTAACCTGTTAACTCTTAGACGCTTAGGCCATATTCCGAACTATAACCTTCCCACAAAATCACACACCTACACCATCCCTGATGTAATTTTTTCTAAACTACACCCTACTAGCAACCAACACAGTTTAGTAACACTCCCAGAAAATGTAACCCTAAAACCTAGAACCCGAACATATGTTCCAGTTTCCATCACTCCCCCCCTCCCCCACAATATCCTACTCACACCCTCTCAGGAAACACTCCTTACATACAATATCCTCATACCCCATGCCCTCCTTAACACTTCTTCCCCTCTGTTACTAATTCATAACCCCTCAGAGAAACCAGTCACACTCAAATCCAACACCCCACTTGGCCCAGCAACCCCCTGTGACATAATAGTAGACATGACAGATGCATCCAACACTGACATGACTACCACTACATACGCATGCACAGAAGACAATACAGACAACACAAGACTGAAGGAAAGTCAGCAAAAATTTGACCCATCTTGCATCAGTATTAACCCTGACTTATCAGAGGCAGACAAACAGAAAATCATACAGTTAGTATTTGATTATGCTGATGTTTTAGCTTGGAAAGGCGATAAACTCACCACAACCCCAATTTATGAGTACGACATTGACATTGGCGACAATCAACCTCCCTATATGAGACAATACCCCATTCCTTTGAATCTTAGAGAACAAATGAAAATTGAGCTTAACAAGCTCTTACAAGATGGCATCATTCGCAGGTCAGAAGGTAGTCCATTCCGACACCCAGTTCTCTTAGTGCGCAAGCGAGACAATTCGTTCCGCGTGGTGTCTGACCTTCGGGCACTGAATAAAATTATTCAGCCCTCTTCTCTCCCAACACCTAACATTGACAACATTTTAGCAGACATGGCAGGCAAGAAATATTACACAACCCTTGACCTTAAATCGGCATTTTTTCAGGTAAAATTAACAGAAAGGTCAAAGAAAATGACCTCATTTGCAATTAGTAATTGTGGAAATTACGAGTATGAAGTACTGCCAATGGGATTGAAGACAAGTAGTCAGGTCATGAACAATGTAATGTCTATGGCTCTATCTGGCATAGATAGTTCCGAGATATCTGCATATACGGATGACATAATTTGCTACACAAACTCAGTTGACGCAATGCTACAAGTTTTACATAAAGTCTTTGCTAAATTACGTGCAGCCAATTTGAAACTAGGGCCAAATAAATGTAAATTTTGCTTTGAGGAAATTCCAGTCTTAGGCCATCTTGTGTCGCAAAAGGGATTTAAAATTTCTGATCACATCCTGCGTGCAATCAAAGAATTCCCTCCACCTAAATCTAAGAAGAATTTGAAATCCTTCCTAGGCATATGCAATTTCATCAGACGCTATGTACAAGGGTTTGCGGAACCCGCAGAATGTTTGTTCAAATTACTCAAAAAGAAAGTAAACTTTCATTGGCATGAAGAGCATCAGAAAAGCTTTGAGGCATTAAAAGACAAAATTATTTCCGCACCCATTCTTAGACCTTATGACCCAAAGCAGACTTCATGCGTATACATCGACGCGTCATACCAGGGTATGGGTGGTTGTCTTATGCAGAAGGATGCTGATGGAATACTGCATCCGATAGCCTTCTGCAGCAGACACCTTACAGACACTGAGAAAAAAGCAGACGTCTTTTCTCTTGAAATTGCAGCTGCCTTTTATGTCCTAAAATCATTCAAATTCTTCTTAATCAACACACCTTTTATAGTTTTCACAGATAACCATGCATTGTCTTACCTTAGAACAACAAAACAGTTGTCCGGGGTACTTGCTCGAAGATCACTCTTCTTCCAAGAGTTCGACTTCCAAATCCACCATATCCCATCATCACAGAATGGTGTTGCTGATGCATTATCAAGGAATCCTGTAGACCCAGCCCCTTCCTTGCCCAACGACACAGCACAAGACACTTTCCTTGACACAGACGAGGAGGACATACTAAATCAAGTCTTCATGTTACAATCTGATGACTTTGACATAGGTACGGCACAAAGAGAGGACCCATACTTACAAGCATTAATCAAAATTCATGAAAACCACCCAGATGCTGATCACAAATTAGAGAAAACAGCCTACTCATTTGTTCTTGACAATGGAATCCTTTATAGGAACACTAAATTTTCACCAGGCTATAGAAGACAGTTATGTATTCCCCAAAAACTAAGAAAAGAAGTGTTTCAATTAATTCACTGTAACAAAATGATGGCCGCACATCAAGGTGCTGCTAAAACATACTCCCATCTCTCTTTACGCTACTATTGGCCTAATCTAAAGAAATATGTGTACGCTGCAGTACGCAAATGCAATGAATGTCAAGTAGCAAAAAGAGCTCACGGAGCCGTACAACATACACTGCAAACGAGCCCACCCGCTAGTCATCCCTTTAGCCAAATACATATTGACGTGTGTGGACCACTGACTTCAACCTCTGACACAGGACACAAATATTTTCTATCCGTTGTTGACAATTGTACCAGATTTGCCATAACTACAACCCTCCCCAACCATGATGCCAACTCAATAGCTAACGCCCTTGTCTCGCATGTTTTTCTCATTTTTGGTCTTCCAGAGACGATTATGCTTGACAGGAGCTCCCCGAACTGTAGCAAATTAATACAGGAATTATCCAAAATTACTGGTGTCACATTAAAATTTGTTGATACTGCTGCCCACTTCAGAAATGGTGTAGTCGAATCATCTTTTCACTACTTGAAATCCATCATGAAAACTTATGTGGTACAAAAACAAGGTAAATGGCATGAACTTTTGGCTAGCGCGACCCATGCCCACAATGTAAGTACACATCTTGGCATGAACAACTCCCCCTATTTTTTGCTATTTGGACAACACCCTAGGTTAATTGCAGATGCTGTTCTCCCTACTAATCCCAACACCACTATCCACTCTAATGAACAGAGAATAGAACAACTCCAAGCCGCTCGAGAACTAGCACACAAACATTTAGCAAAGCGATTTGAGCAGCAAAAACAATGTGCCGACAAAAAGACACAACAAACAACCTACTCCCCTGGACAATTAGTGTATATTTTGGACACTACCCCTCATCCCCACGTACCCAAGGCATTTTCCTCCTCCTACAAATTTCACGGGAAAATAATTTCACAAAACGACGCCAATTCCTATTTGGTGGAATACACCGATGGTCGTGGCAAACTGAAAACCGATGCTATCACGATTCACCGTTTGAAACCAAGGCACCTTGACTCGGACGAGTCTGTCACTTAAATATTAAATTTTTCCATTTTTCACCGTTGCACAGTCCATTCACACCTTATAAATAATCTTTTCGCACCCACATGTCAATATAATACTTGTATTTTCGCAATTTTTGTTTTCGCAACGTGATTTTTTCACCAAGCCGCACACAAGAACGAGCACATGTAAAAACGGAAGTTCCGCCATTTTGATTCACGTAGTACCCTCTTCTTCCTGTTCCCTCCCTCCTAAACACTGTACACATAAAAGAGTCGGGAATTAACTTTAAAAGCAAGTTCGAAGACTAAAATAAACTTTTAATATTCCACAAAGTAATAATAATAAAGAAGTAGAAAGTAAAAACGGCCAATCAGGAACGTAGTCTCTCAACTGACTACTGGTTGAGTACGTGAATTTTCCACTCGCTAGCGACAACGCGATTTTTTTCTGTCTGCAGCAAGCAGATTGTACAAAAAAAAAAAAAAAACTCGCACAAGTATATGCGCATGCGCGACCTACCCGTAGACGAATCTCGCACAGCTGACGATTTAGTAATCGCCTCGGCTCGAGCAAATACATCGCGGAGCGCAAAACATAAACAAATGGTAATAAAATACAAACAAATAAAAATGCAGAAGTTTATATTATAAACTATTCAGTCTCGAGAATCTCTTGCATTACAATTTGTTAATCCTTCTCTTTTATAATTTTTCATTAGTGATCTTTTACCTTTTTATTTGAGTAGCTTACTCGGAAAACAATTTTTTTTTCCATCACAAATCTCATGCTTAATACATGATATTTTTTTATGCAAACTCCGTTTTAAAATTGTATCTTTGTCCCTTTCAGGGTTCACTACCGACAATGGCAGTAATGTTACTACTTTCCTTTTTTTTCCCTCATTTTTTCGGTCACCACGGCGACTGAACATGTGAAAATCATCTCGGGAATTTATCTGAAAGAACTACCAGGAACCATCCCTTATCATTATACCATCCCCATCTACTACAATGTGAAATTACAAATGCCTAAACCCCAACACTTCCCATCAACACTACATAATGCCATGTGCAATAAAGGTGAAGAAGATTCCAACCAATGTAAACTTGCGGTCCAACTCCAAAATTTTCATTCACACCTTTTTTCACACCTTTCCCTCTTCACACGACCCACCCCCAACACTTCCGTAGTTAGACAAAAGCGTGCACTCCTTGGCTTTATCAGTAGCATTGCTAACTATTGTTGTGATTTTGCCACTACTAAGCAACTAGAACCCCTATTCCAAAATGCTCATGAAGTAAAACAAACGATATCTCACATTAAATTACAACTGCAAGCTAATCATCTTTTCTATCAAAATTTAACTGGTGAAATTCACTCTTTCCAACATCAGATTGAGGATGTTTTTACTGAATATGCTAACCACTCTGATAGTTTGGCTCGAAATCAGGAAGCATTGATTACTAAACTCAAAAATTTAACAATCAAAGATGCACATCAAGCACAGGCATATCTCATCGAATTTATGACCCTAACCTTGCAGCTTAGCCAATTTTTCACCCTTTTTGAATATGAGAATACCATTAGCAATTGTAAACATCATTTTCTCTCTGAACATGTTGTATCTAAAACAACACTGCACCGAGACTTGAAAAAGATTCAAAAAAATATTCTTCCTACTGGATTTGATATAGCGATTCCTCTCACACTTATTGACATGTATTATCAGATACCACTGTCCCAATGCAGAATTTCTGCTGATGCTGTCAATATTGAGTTGAAAGTGCCTATCACTTCCACTCAGAAGAAATATACACTTTATTTAGCAATCCCTGTCCCCTTTTCATATCAAAATTTAACATGTGTAGTGTCACATAATCCATCGTATATCGCCATTGATGATTCTCATAATGTTGTCACTATTAGTGGTACAGACCTTGAAAATTGTCAGGTCCATACACAGAAATTGTGCCTTCTGCCTTCTCACACAGGAAGACACGATGGGCTCAATTTCTGTTTTTCCAAATTGATTCAAGCAACAACCGTGGCTGATACGATGAATGGGTGTACCTACGCATGTCACGAATCCCACCTCACTGATGTGGTCAAATTAGATTTAAATGTTTATGCAATAATTAATCCTCCTCCTACCATCACCTTTTTTTACGCTAATGGCTCCACTTTACATTACAATCTTACCACTTTTCACGAACCCGGTGCAGTATTGTTACACGTGGCTTGCCGTACAGATGTACTTATCACCCCCGATATCAAAATTCATGCTATCTTTCCTTGTGGTTTCGATCATTCAACAATCCACCGAACAATTCATATCCTTCCTGCTGCCTGGACCAACAATCCCAATTTTCTACTCGACACCCATTATAAAATTTCCCCCCTTGTGAATGCAACGGCTCTTTATCATAAACAATGGACATTTCATATCCCTCACCTTAACCTCTCCCAATATAAAGTTCTTGACATCCCTCCTATAACTCCACTTTACAGACATGCGGATTTTCCTATCATTATAATTTTTGTCTGGCTCACATGTCTCACTCTAGGTGTCATATACCAATTTAAACTTCTCCACATTCCCCTTTTCTTATGTTTTACTTCTAAGGCTCGTGCACTTACCCCTCATGACCTTGTAAAATCTCCTGCACATACAACCTCCTATCTCTTCTTAATTTTCATAGCTCTCCTGCTTCTTTGTATTTGCATTACTTACATGTACTTACGTCTAAAACGTCACACTTCTTGCTGTTCATGTTGTCACCGGCGAACCCCATCTCCTCCTAAGACATGTTCCGTCCCTATTATTAGTCCTCCTATTTCCTTAGCTACTATATCTCAACGTCCCGCACATTCCCCACCACCCCCTCCCACTCTTCGTCAACTTACAACTCCCACTCGCTTAGCTCCTCCTCTTCCCACACGTATCACCTTCGATGATGGCTACTGTCTACCCACCCCTGTCATTTCACTTATGTCACCTTCGCCTCCAACCTTTACTCTTCCGCACTTAGGCGAACACCTTTTATTATAACTTCCCCTTCCCTACGCTTGTCGGCTCCCCCTTGCACAACATCACCATCTGGCCATACTACACTCACGGCGTTCTCAAGCATCTCTTCGGCAGTTCCGCATGCAGCCAGTCACCCAGCAGTCGGTCAGCGAGGAATCATCATGGCGCAGCAGTCATCCTGGAGCAGCTGTACAAGCAGCCAACCAACCAGCGGCCATCTATTGCAGACATCATGCAGCCAGCCAGCCAGGAGACCTCCTATTGCAGCACACACCATGCAGCCAGCCAACCAGCCTACATCTTATTGCAGACATCATGCAGTCTTCATGCGGCTCATCATACAGCCAGCCAGCCAGCACATATTCTATTGCAGACATCCTGATGCAGACATCATGTAGCCAGCCAGCCAGGAGACCTCCTATTGCAGCAGACATCATGATGCAGACATCATGCAGCCAGCCAGCCGGGAGCCTTCCTATTGCAGCAGACATCATGATGCAGACATCATGCAGCCAGCCAGCCAGGAGCCTTCCTATTGCAGCAGACATCATGCAGCCGGCCAGCCAGCAGATGGCTTATTGCAGCACACCATGCAGACATCATGCAGCCAGCCAGACACCATGCCGCCATCCTGCACCAAGCACATAAACATGTAGCCAGCAGACCACAGGCAGCCTGCAGCTCAGCATACCACCAGTAGTCAGCATTCCAGCTGAACATGCAGCCAGACCCGTGCAGTACCAGCTATACCGACAGCTCCAACTTTTTTTTTTATTTTATTTTTACACATTATTATATACAGGGTTTTTATTTTTCTTTACTCAATGTACCTTCAATTATTATTTCAAATATACTCTCCATAACCATCTCTACTCTGCTTCGTAACCACTCACAGTGGATACATCTTGGCCAGGGGAATGATGAAGGAATTGGGAGCATAAAAGTCGAAACATTAATTTGCCTCAAACATCGCTCAGAAGCTCGCAAGTTGAACGCTCATTCACCCCACATTCCACCGGATGCAGAGCCGAGCAACTAGAATTTTCCACTCGGCTCTGCACAGTCAGCAAGGCAACGGCCCTCGCCGGCGGTGAGTGCACCTCCACTGTAAATTTCCATCTGCATCCAGGGATACCCCAGGTGCACAGTGGAGGTGCAAAGTCCAACAACCTATGACTCAAATCCAATGTATAAAACCGCTGGAGACAGTAAATCGATCTCTCACTTCGCTCCAATATCACCACCAAACTGATCGACGAGAAGAGGACGACGGCCTGCTGAGAGATCGCGACAGTACGAGGCGGCAACAAGCGAGAAGTCCATAGCAGTCCGGATTAAGCCAACCGAAGAATCTGCAAGAATAAAACAAGTCGCCGAATTGCCTGCCGTCTCTTATCGTCATCTTCGATCTCTCCAGCGGACACCTGTCACCGTCGCCGACGCCAGAAGCCGAGGGCCAGACCAACAGCAAGGGGTGAGTAGCGTTCAACAACACAGGCTCCCAACAATCCTTCATCAGCCTCCTTAAGGGTAGAGGTGGTTAGCCAAGTCAAACTTAAGACCTACTGTATTTATCTGAGCTACGTCCCGGCGTGACTCGATCCCGTACCTTACCCGACGTCACGCTACATTATATTGGGGGTTTATATTCTTATAGTCATCATTTATGTAGGCTCAAGCCCTTCAGGCATTATGTTGTTAAATAAACCCCTTTACTATCAAGCTTTTAATGTATTATTCCTCTAAACCTACAATTTTAAGCCTTCCACTGCCATATCTTTATATTTCTGCTAGGTTAATGGACCGACTTCAGTTGCAAGCCTTGTGTCCTAATGAAGGACAATATTTCTTAGTGTATAATTGTAAAGGAAGTGCAATAAAAAGCTGGCCATACCTGCAGAAAGTCCTTGTATGCACAGATTCCACCAGTGCGCTTCAGAGTCTGGGATTAACCAATTCCAGACATCCTGTAGTGCAGCGTATCTTCCGACGACTATTGTCCGTGTGTGTTAGAGCCAAAGTTCAGTTCTGTTGGGTCCCTAGTCACGTGGGCATCAAAGGGAACGAAGCAGCCGATGCTGCCGCTAAGTCTGCTGATGCAGACGGCGACGTTCTCGTCCACCTTCTGCCAGCTAGGGACCTTCAGAATGTGTTTCATTGTTGCATTCTTGAAACATGGCAAGTCGAGTGGGATGAGACAAGGGGGAACAAGCTTCGTACTATCAAGCCCGTCACTGGTGCTTGGCCTTACTCGTCTCGTCCCTCGTGCCGAGAAGAAGGGACCCTAACGCGGCTCCGAATTAGACATAGCCGTCTAACGCATCGTCATTTGCTGCAAGGACCGCACCCTCCGTTGTGCCATAGTTGTGACGTTGTTTTAACAACCTCTGACAGAGTTTTAACTTTCCCAAGGACTTGTCATCCATGTTGGGTAACGATGTCAGTGTTTTGACGAATGTTTTTAGGTTTTTGAGAAGAGAAGGTCTCTTCCACTGTTTTTAAGGTAGTTTTAAGCTTTCCTTACCTTTTTAATGTGTTATGTTTGTCCAATGAAGGTCTGTTTACAACCTGCATTTTTTAACCTTTCTTGAGGGCCTTTTTACACCCCTTTTTTATCTTTTTAAATTTGAGGTAAGGGTTTTAGATAAGGAGATCTTCACTGCATTCATTGAAGAATGCAAAATGGCCTGATCTGCCGACGTACCCAAAAAATTAAATTCAATCAATCAAGTAAATATCACCTATAATTTTCCAAACCCCCAGACATGAAGTTAAAAAATGCAGGCCTGTGTAACATACTAAAGACATTAGTATTCTATAAAAATGGGACCATGCTGCAGAGAAGCCAATAGGATGAAAACCCTGGTTTTTATCCTTCCGCTCAATTCATGAAATAAGCAAGTAAAAAGACTTGACATGTTTTATTTTTCTATTATCACAATATTATGGGATTTGAATAGTCGATTGTCTTTGTCACTTGTGTTCTTTCAGCATCTAATTTTTGTGCAACCCCCCCTCCTCATAACTTGCTGCCATATAGCGTAGGATTCGTGATTAAAATTACCACCTGAGCGCTAGTGTCGCTCCTAATATGGCCGCTGTATGTAGGATAAATCTTTGTTTACATTCTGTAATTAGTACGTAATAGCAGCGTGTTGTCATTGCTGGTATGGAAGAGACGTTTAAATTACGCGATATTTTTAAATATTGCAAATGCGATGTGAATTCCAGGAACTGAGAGCGAAGCATTTAATTATGATAGGCAAAAATAACACGGAAAACGCAGACGAAACTAATGTATACGCACTGGTTCTTCAAAGCAGTGTTGTTTCATCTGCACCTCGGTTTTAACTGGGGCTCCCACAAATGATTTGTAAATAAAGCAATTCACCTGTATTGCAAAGCTTGGGCAGGAGAAAAATGTAAACATGCCGTTGCAGTTTTTTCCCCAAAGAGGCAGGCTGGTTTAATAACAACACAGGATAATAATAATAACAACAATTTCATTGAGGCTATCTTCAGTCTTCACTGAAAATTGACTTACTGAATGAAACAGCAACATTAGCATGTCAATCTCCTTTTTCTGACTTACCTTTATGATTACAGACATTAATTAATAATTCTCAAACTATTTTCATCTTCGCACTTAATCGACTTGCACCTCTTCCAAATTACATACATTAGAAAAAAATGTTACATTCATAAAAAAACAATTTAAAACTTACTTTCAAGGTAATAAAATCATATTTCGGAAAATAAAGTGAACAGACTCCTGTATTCTTTGTAATTTCCTCGCCGCATTTCAGTTAGCAAATCTTGTCAATCGAACAATCAGTTATGTTTTCCCTGATTTATTTACAAATTTCATTTTGTTGAATCCACGGGGTGGAAAAAACATGTAAGCTTTTCACTTGTCCTGACCTACAAAACGATTTAGAGCAAAAAACTGAACAGTAGATGTTACTTTCCCAATGTTTTGAACGGCTTCAACACAGCGAAGTGTCCTACATGGAGTGGTTCCTGAAAATCTCACCAGATGGCATATCGGATAATTTTAATCGCGAATAGCCTAGTGGGAAATCCCCCCTGGTCAATAGCAGTTAACAAGGTTCCCTGAACTGCAGGTGCATTGCACGTCATGACTTCATCGGCACATGGCAGACAGATCATTGCCTTTTAGAGTTGGCATTCATAGATTTTATTAAACGCGCATGAAGAAATCATTCCGAACCATTCTCGGTTAATGGAATTATAAGCTGTCTAGAATTATCGCAAACAATATACAAGAAAAAATCCTTAATCTTTAGTTCTATATATCAGAAGCCTTGGAACCGAACTCGGTGGTGGCTTGGTTAGGTCAAGACGTTACGACAACAGGGGTCCCAGGTTCGAATCCAGGACTGGGCATGGGCATTCTTTGTGAGTGTCTTTTCATCATTCTCATCATGTCATCACTCATCTTCGCGATTAGCCAAAAGTGGCAGAAAAGCAAAGTAAAATAAACCAATTATCAATCAAACACTGCTTTAAATCTAAAACAGTTTGTCACTTCGAGTGAAATCTGTGGATTCTTCTCATTGGTCGTAATTAAAAAGAAACATAATTAGGTTAAACAAACAAATAGAGCAGTTATGAATACTGTATTGATAAATGAAACTAGGATTAAACACAATGGAGCTTCCACGTCTTTGGTTATTTAGCGTCACTTTTAACTTCCTTGTCTTGGTCAGGTTTCGTTAAGCATGAAAAGCTAACCTCTCTGCCACGGAGACGGGCATGTCTGTATTTGAAAAAAGAAATGTCATATTGGTACCCTTGGCACTCTCACTACCCCTCGCTAGAAAGTGAAAAAAAAATAATTGATTATGAAGATTATGTCGTTTGTGAACGTTTTTCGTTGTCTTTAGCTCGCGAAGATGTGCTATAGTGAAGCAATACACGGTTTTAGATGGTACAATTTACTACGTCACGTCATCATGCCGTTGCCAACTTCATGTGATATGAGCTATATTTTGGAAATTTTGTATTGTACATGTTTGTTTTGAATGTTGTTCATAAAATTGTGTTGGTTTTGTGCTCTGTGGCTTACAGAAGAATTTGAAATGTGTTGGAAAACAAGTTGCATGTGGTTATGTTATGTTATGTTTCAGTTTACACAGAAAAAGGGTTATCGCCAGTTTGTGATGGTAACAGGTGGCAGTACTGTTCTGGCATCAGTGACCTTGATGTGGCGCTGTAATTCTACGTTTTGTTAGGTTTAATGCTGGTAGAATTTCTTCTACGTGTTTTTTTCTGGCTTTATGTGTGTGCGTGCATACAACGATATTTCGTTAAACAAAGCTGTGAAAGGAAAGTGCTCTGGTAACGACTGTGGCTGTGCTTGCATTCTTGTTTCACTTGGCAGATGTCGTCACCCTGCAACCACACAGCGGAAAATGCATGTTTTGAAGGTATGTACGTGTATGCATATCAAGGTGGTTTTCTTTCAAATATGATTAGAGTATTAGATTTAATGGTGTTAATATTTTTACGTTGTTGTGTTAGGAGTGTTTGGTTTGATGCTGATAGCAATTTTGCTTGTTTCGTTAGGGTAGGATTGTTTGGTTTGGTGGCGTTAGAATTCTCACTTCTTCATTTTTTGTCGCTTTTTGAGTGTGGATACAACTGGTTTTTACGGGGCGAAATCGGCGAAAGTATATCGGAATAGAAATATATATATACAGTATGTAACATTCTTATTCGTACACCCGGATTTTCAAAGAAAATGCTTTAATATCTGAAAGTAAATACACTCTTTTGAAATTGTTTCTTTACAATTCAATAACTAATATCATTAGGAACATAAAATCTTACCCACATTCTGTATAACCAATGACAATAATAAATTAAATGAAACTGAAAGAGAAACATGCCATTTTTTGTACAACTTTTCTATTCGTACACTTAATAATATAAAAGAAAAAAGTATATTCAGAGCAAATTGACTGACAGTTCTAATACTTTGAAGCGTATCCTTGGGTTTTAATTACTGCTTGACACCTGTTCTTCATAGAATTAACCAGTTTCCGACATGTTTCAGAGCTTATTTTATTCCACTCGGCTTTCACAACAGATTTCAACTCTTGTTTGGACTTGGCGCCTGCTTTATGGACTCGCCTTTTCAAAATAGCCCATAAATGCTGAATGGGATTTAAGTCTGGACTTTGAGCTGGTGTTTGTAGTAGTTTGGGCACATTCCATATTAGTCAATTCATGTTAACTCGCGCCTTATGCTTACTGTCATTAACTTGTTGGAATCTGTAAATAGGCGGAATGTCCATTTTTTGGGCACTCTGCTTTACATTGTTCTTCGATATGTCCAATTAGACATATGCATCCATGATACCATAAATAAACTGGATGGTACCAACACCTTTGGACGACATACAGCCCCAAATCATTAATGACCCACCACCGTGTTTAACTGTTGGATCTGTGCTAATGTGATCATTGTCTATATTTGATTTTCTCCAGACCCTATTTATCCCATCTGACTCGTATATATTAATCTTGGACTCGTCTGACCATATGACACTATCCCAAAATTCCTGGTCCTTGTGGATGTGCTCTTTCGCGAATGAAAGTCTATTTCTGCGATTCACCTTATTTTCATACGGCCTCTTTCGTGGTATTCTGCCATGATATCCATGCTTCCACAAGGCACGTCGGACAGTTTGATCGGACATCGTTTTACCAGCAACATTTTCTACTAACGGTCGTAACTGAGGAACACTTAGTCGAGGATTTTCTCGCACTCTTTCTAAAATAAAGCGTTCATCACGTTTATTCAACCGTCTCTCTTTTGGTTTTCTCGGCCCATTCTGTGTTGAATCTTCTTCTCTAAATTTGTTTACTTTGTATTGAACTGTGGAGTGTGATTTATTGACTGTTTGTCCAATATTTTCTTAACGAATAACCTCTAAGGGCCAAATTTATAATAACATCCTTCAGATCGGAACTAAATTCCTTCACCTTGCCCATTTCGAACACACTGATAGATAGACGATATGCCTACAACAATACCTACGCCAGCATTCAGCTTGACGGGAAGCGCGCCTGCATGTTCAAACTTGTTACGAAGTTGCAAACTGCACGAAATCGCCCGAATAGCGGTGGCGTTGTATGCGAGGAAGATTGAAACTCTTGACTGTACGAATAACAATGTTGCATGAAACAGCGTGTTTTTCTCTTTTCACACAAATTATGTGCTCTGTTTATATACTTTGAACACACATTTTTATTGACATTTGTTTTTGAAACCTTCATTAACATTAATTTCCAGGTACATATGAAATTAATTATATTTACTAGTAGATATGACATTTTTTCCTCGGAAATTCTATGTGTACGAATAACAATGTTACATACTGTATATATATATATATATATATATATATACTTACACAGGTCATTCTATGAGATATCTTGGTTTCTGCGCCCTGAAACAAATTTTATGTCGCATAAAACGTCTAAATCAATGGATCTTAAAAATCCACGCAATTCTCGTCGGAGTAAAAATTGATCAAGGGCCTCTAATAAAAGGCGACATGCCCGGAGGTTGTATTTCTCTTTTGGATCCTTCATATTCAGTGGGGGATTCATAACTTTCTCTTGACAATTGACTTTTTTCATTAAAGCCGACAGACACTCCTACTATGTTAGACCTCCCGGGGTAGGAGTGGTGGTGAGATGGCGCTCTTACCTTAAGTGTACTATAATTGTCCGTTTCAGACGTCAAAATTTATAGTTTTGGACGGCACTCTCATCTAATGCTAAATGAAGGTTTTTTTTTAGTGTCAAACTTCTCTTGCCTTCCCCTAATGAGCTCACGATAGATCAGGAGTTTAATAAGTTCTGCCTTCGCTGTTAAACAAAGACCGTAATTTTCCGCTGATTTGTGCAAATTGAAGTGCCAAAACGAGCTCTTACGTAGTATGGGATGGATTGGAAATTAAATGTAGCAAATTTAAAGATTTATACGTTTCGTAAAGATGATTGTTATTTTTTTTTTTGTATGATTGTATTTACGACGAGAGAAAGGAGATTCTGTTGTTAGCTGCATATATATGGATCAAGGCAGCGTTTGAATTGAACATTTTTCAGTGACGGTGCCAGAAAAAGTGAAAGGGGTGACAGCGTGGGGGTGGGAAAGGAGCGGGGTACAGTTGTAATTAATATGCCCAGAAATACCATACAAAAAATAATATTTGAGCTAGAAAACCCTTAGTGGTTTTTCTTCTTCCTTCAGGCGGTGAAGGGGGCGGATTGGTTTATTGGGGGACAACCATCACCCGCTTCCTCAATCCAGGACCTTCATTGGTATACTCGAGCACCGAATCAAGGATTATAAATACGTTAATCACTAATCTTAATAACAATTTTCAACCAATGCCATTATGCAATAAATTCTTTCTTGCTGTTTAAGTCCACTGTATGCTCAGATAAACTAACAGAAACAGGACTCCCACCGTTTGAATTGGAAATCTAACTACTGCATTGTGTGCCCACTAATTCAGGATCTCTTGATTCTAAGTCAATACCTCTCGGAGAGGCACCTCTTTCTTACGGTTGTTATTTAGTTTTTATTTTAAGTCAACTTAAGGCATGATAGGCTAATTTTGTACTAGAACTAGGTCTGCAGTTAAAGGTGGGATCAGAACCACAATGTGCTTCCACTGGGTATGGAACCCGGAACCCTTTGATTACAAGGCGAGGCACCTCTTACTGTTGTTGCAAGTTATAATAGTGAAATAGATTAATCCGTAATGTGAAGTGACAAATTAGAATCTCCTGAAAACATTATTGTCTTTGATTGTTAAAAGGTTTATGGTCTTAATCTGCTTCTTGTTACCGATAGAGAACGCTTAAAGCCCTTCAGCAACATTATTACAGAACGCTTTATGACAACGGTTTTCTTGCATAAGTATCGCTCCCTTCGGCTATTAACCTTATCGCTGTAGAGAAACATCTGAGCAGGGAAGCATAAAGTTACGGGGAAATGGTCGACTTTTAAGAAATTTATGTGGTTATATTATGATGGGATAGAGAAAGGCAGATATTCTTTGAACAGCTTCGGGGAGAAACCAGAAGGAACCTTTTTACATTTGTTTCGATACGAACCCACGAGAACCACATTAAAATTTTAACATCTAGATAGATAGTTGCTGTAGCCACCTATTCTTCGGAGGAAAACGTTGTAACTGGAATTTGAGTCTCCCTCTTCTCAGAATCGAGTCGTGTTTCTCAGTTCTCAAGCATCAAGTTCTTTATGACTCATAGTTCACTGTCCACGAAAACGAGCATATGGTACTTATTGATGCTATAACGCCTTGAACGAACAAGCACTGAAGGCCTGGAGGGCACATAGTATCTCGGTACGTCACATTAGCACCATCGGCAAACCATATTTTCCAGTGACGTCACACTGATGCAGAAAAATATACAATATGTCCTTGTGAAGTTGTGCAATAAGCAGGATGATGGTGTACTGTAAGTTGCAAGTTTTCTGCAAATGCAGTTACAAGTGCCAGTTATTTTTTTCAAGTAAAGGTAATTCAGTTACTTTTTAACAGGAGTAACTGTTACTTTCAACAGGTGACGAACAATGAAACAAACAGCTTATTTTACAATTACTCTTTCTTTATATTTTCGTATGGAAATATATTTTGGAATACTTTAAAATTTCTTGACTGTATACGTATATTATAACATATTTAAACATATTAAGTTATTTATAATTTAATGAAAAACTATTTTAATTGGTTGGCCGCGGTGGCTCAGTCGGTAACGCGTCTGACTACCATGCTAAAGGTCCCGGGTTCGATCCCCGGCCGGTTCAAATCCGGAAACTTTTCTAACGATGGAAGCGGCTGTGCTTTTGGAATAGCCCACTGTAGGTACATAATGTCATATTCTAACACTAAATCTAGAGCGTTGTGTCTGTCCGTGTTGCGTACGAAAGCTCCTAGAGCACAATCTGATCATAAACAAGATCGCCAAATGCCCCCACAAATGTACCATTGTCAAGTTTGTAACCCCACAACAGTCCATCCTCTGGCGGTGTTATGGTGAATGATATGTTCAAATATCTTTCCAATACGGAAAGAAGATTACCTTCAAGGCCACCAATTTTATTTCCATCATTAAATGTACTTACCCAAATATGACATTGTTTCATATCAAGTAATTCAACAGGGAAAGGAAATGATTGTTCCAAGATAGGTGTGGAAGCCTCATGATAAGTAATATTGTTCGCTTTTACACAGTCTTCTATTTCCTGTGTGAATTTATGAAAAATGATCTTATGTTCAGATTCGTACCCAATAACAACATTTACCATTTTTAGTCTAGATACTGTATTCAACATTGTTTTCAGCCGCTCCATCACAACAAACGTATTCTTCAGAAAAACAACATATTTTGCTCTAGGATTCCACATAGTTAAAGCCTTAAAATTTTTGATGTCAGCATTAAAATCTTCTACTCTTGTCAAGAGAATACATGCATTGTAATGGAAATAAATGCGTTGATTTCTTTTATAAATATTGTCATTACTTATGATGATTAATTGTGATTCCTGTGAATGACGCCTCATTGTTAATTCAATGTAAATTTCTTGTGAAAATTTCCTTGATAAAGTAATAAGCTTTTAGCATATGAAAGGCAAAGGCACTCCTCACACAAGACGCTCGATTTGTTAGAAAGTAAGTGGACATGGTAGCAATTTAGTTCTTTTGTGATAATTAGTCGTGAAACTATCACAATACGTACCAAGTTGAATGTTATATGCATCTGCAATGACACGGAAAGAAATTGTAATCAGTTTGTGTCACTAGTTTGTGATTTACTTAAAAATACTAATAAATAAATATACAGAAGCACAGTTTTAGGAAATATATCCTACAGTAACAGATACCAGTAGCGACTCGTGGTTCGGAATGTTGGTGGTTGCAGCGAATATATATATAGCATAATATTTATATATACTTTTAACTTCATATATTTATAATGTAATTATATATATTTATAATTTTATATGTACTTATATTCGGGCAGAGCCGATGTCGATGTATCAGTATCGGAATGTATTGGTTGGATTTTGTTCACCGATACGAACCGGCGACCGATACTATTTGGGTGTTTTGGTCTTTCGCAGGATCCGCAAAATGCCACGTGACATTTTTGAGGAGTATAATTAATAATTTTTATGCAAAATTTGAAGTTCCATATATTCGACAACAATATTGAGCAGAATTATTTTTGTGTGTGTGTTACATAAGAAGTACTTTAATGTTCTGATTCAACTGTTGAATATTTTGAAGGAAACTCTGATAAATGGATGCTTCTAATTGGCCTGAAATACTCACCCAATAATATTAATCAGTATTTTGAACAATTTTTAATTGTTCCAATTTTCAAGCATTGGTACCGGTTGGTAACGGTTGGAACACGACTTAACAACAGCACACAAAATATGGCAACTATGACAATACGCAATCAGTCGAGCGCCCACGCCACAAGATCAGGGGAAATAACTAGCACACCATTTATAGTATACGATAAGTAATATTTTAAACATTTTTTGGATTGGTGATTGGTGGTAAGGTTAGTAAATTAGGTTAGAATTCTCTCCAAAGGAAAATTTTTATCCTTGCCTAACATGGACATTTTGTCTGTGCTCTACGACACGGGACAGTAAGACTTTGCCTACTGTTTGCACGCTGTTGCTCTCTAACGGCGTAAAAAAGAACTAGCCTCCCATTGTTTCCTGCCTGTCCGTCGTGAAGTCTTCTTCCCTGCCTGTGGGTGACCTTGGTTCAGTGTTGCCAGGTCTACTGATTTCGCAGGAGATTTCCTGATTTTCAGCATGATCTACTGATCTCCTGACAAGTTTCAAGAAAATGTGGAAATCTCCTGATTTTTTGCTTTCTTAAATATTTATAATGAACAATTATTTAAAAATATCAAAAGTTAATTTAAAATTTACATATTCAGCTGGTGGAATGCGAAGACACATGAATATTCCGCACAGAGAGAGAGAGAGGTAGGTATGTGGGGGAGGAGGGTCAAATGGCCATACCAGGCTTGATGATATTGGGAAAGACGCGCGGCTTCTTGAGCCCTTTGTGCATTGGGGACTTCAAGACGGGTGTCCTAACTTTCCACATCTGGTGCGGTTTTTGTCAAACGGGAGGCAACTGGAAACTGGTTACAACTAAATACCAATGTTGCCACCCACACATACGAACAAGTATTCAGTTTTATGGTAGTGTTTATTGGAAGCAAATGCTAGATACAGCTTCAGGATTTTAACTCTGATAAAAAAGGGAGTCCACATTACAAATGCAGCCAAAGGTTATAGTTAATTAGCTCTTAGTAAACTGTCGATTCATTGATTTGGTTTATTTTTCTTCGCATTTCTTCCACTTTTGGGTTTTGGCTAAACGCGAAGACGAGGATGAGTGATGATATGATGAAATTAATGAAGGGACAACCATGCCCAGGCCGAGATTCGATCCCGAGACGGGATCCTTGATGTCATAGGTAAAGAGAAGGTAAAGTGCTCCCTTGTGCTTAGCACCACGCCATGAAGGCGTATAGGGGGTGTGGTGGTAACGCCCCACAGCCCCACACTTCCTTGATCCGGTCGTAAGTGGGGGTGATGTGATCAGCATCACGCCCCTGACTGCCTTTACCCCCCAGGGTTTCCGCCAGATACCCATGTTATTCGACGCTGGGTGGAGGTCGGCTTAGTAAACTGCTGTTGCAGACTTATACGTTGCATTTTTATTTTTTCTTAATCATCTCTTAACTTAGAAATAATAGTTCATGTTTTTAGAGGGTTGTTTTCCTTTAAGCTATTTCTGAGCGTAACTACTACTACAATTGCTCTTATGTCCCTTTATACTTAATCAATACCGTGGCGGTAGAAATGATCTTTTCCGATTTTATACCAGGTAATCCTCGAATGCATAAAGTTGCTTTAATTAACATGTACATTGTCCGGAGTGACTGGGAAAAAAGTTGAAGAAAAACCTGCGAACTGTATAATACTGGGTCACGGGTTCGAATCCTGGACTGGGCATGGGAGCTCTTTGTGAGTGTCCCTTCATCAATTTCACATATTTACGATTAGACAAATGTGGCAGATGCGAAGTAAAATAAATTATATCAATCAACCAATCTGTCTAATACTGGTTGGTTACCTTCCGTGATTGAAATAAAAGTTTTAATGCGAGGATATTTCGGGGGTTCAGGCATGATAGCCCTCCTCTATTACCATTAATGCGAGTATGCTTTGAATGTATTGTTAAAAAAATTACATCCTGTAACTTTGGCTAGTTTTAAATAAAAGCAATCTAAGGTGTTATCAGGTAGAGTATTTAAAAATATGTATCCCCGAATCCTTGCACCCCCCTCAGTTTTGGCATCCGATCGTCGCCACTGGTTGGGGGAAACTGTACCTTTACCTTAGGTCAATTAAAGGGGTGGGGTTATCGTACCCTTTAAAGTGCAAATTCATAATAAAATTTGTATTGACATAACAGTAATAAATTTATCTTTTGACATCTAAAATTAATAATTAACGTTCAATAATGATAGTGGAAAGTTTTCCCACTCTACCCCCCCTCCAGAACGTTGACAATCCGCTATTATTAGTTCTTCTGATTTTTTAAGCAGATCTCCTGATTTTTCAGGGGACGATCTCCCGATTTTTTAAAATCTGACCTGGCAACGCTGCCTTGGTTAGTTGCACAGTCTCTGCAACAACGAGTCGGCTTAGACACGAGGATAGGAAGAACGGCGTTGAACTTCGCTCCAATACTCCTCGCTGTAGAGATCAGGCCGTGAGGCTGTTGATTCGGCGCTGCAACGTCGACCTGGACGTCTACTCATATACTGTGAAATCTTGCAGGTTGCTTTTTTCTTTTTAACGGATCATAATGGAATTAGCTTTTTGAAGCAATCAAGGGTAAAATTATTTGTGTATGTTCAATATATTTAATAGGAAAACATTTATAAAATGCCGAGACTAGATTATCTCAAAAATAACAAATACAGAAAGCAGCAAGTCGCAACCGACTTAATGGAACACAACGCAAGCAGCGTCTTCGCTGGACAGTATTCGGATGGGTGACCATCGCAATATCAGGTTCAATACACAACACAAAATTGGGTCGTCATCACCTTGTAATCAAGGGATCCCGGGTTTGATACCCGGTGGAGGCACATAGTGGTTCGGATCCCACTTTAAATTGTAGGTCCAGTCCCGTTCAGCCTTTCACTGCATTAGTGAACTTAAAGCAACAATTCACAAAATTGAGTAAACCACTTAGGACAAGGGTAAAAATTCTATGCTTTTGGAATTGACCATTGTTGTAAACTCATCGCCATGTTCCGGAAAAAATTATTTTTGCGACCAGGGGAACATAGTGGTTTGGACCCGATTGTAAACTGTAGGCCCGGTTAGCCTATCTGTGTATAAAATGAACTCAAAACACACATTTTTCTAAACTTACTATTTACGACGACCATGCTTAATGCCACAGAGCATTTTCCTGCTAGAAAAAGTGGATGCAAATGATTATAAGTCCATGCAAAATTCTCACTGAAAGTGTCCAAGTAAGCATGAGCATCCAGATGGAAGCAATGAACCCAATATATGCCGAGAAATAGTCCCATAATTATCATTACACTTCCTCACGTGACTCATTTACCTACCTGTTTATATTTAGGATGTTTCTAATCATGAGGTACTTCCTTGTTAGTGTAAACGTACAGATGCACACCTACACGGTACTGCGATATTTACTTTTCGGTTCAGAAGAGCCACTTACTTGCATTATGGAGATAATATATCATCAAACTATTGATCAAGTAATACAGGCAAACTTCCGTACAGATCCAAAACTTCTCCATTCCAGACTCCTTTCAGGACAGCATAATCTCTGTGCTCTTCTAAGGCAAACAACATGGAATTATCTGGTGAAGGAAGGATGCGAGGATATAGGAGATTCACCCGTTAATATGACAACTTAATGATACGAAAATAAGACGTATGAAGATCGAGTGGCGTAAAATGTCAATATTGCGAGTTATACAAGGAATATAAGTACACACACAGGCACTTATATATATATATATATATATACACACACACACACCCACATAAGCAAACACACGTGTTCATAAATACACAGACAGACAGGTACATGTAATAAATTGTGACGTTCTTTTCTTAGGTAAGAAGGTAATGAATCATTTTAGAAGAAAGTGTTAGAGAACGGAATGATAAATGTTCGCAATTGACATTCCCATGCTTGTATGTTACGATGTAATTGCTTGTGTCAACTGAAATACTCTGAAATATGTGAGAACAAATGAACTTTGAATTAGCTCAAGAAAGTAACGTGGCACGTGGGCTATATGTTAACAATATCTTTTGTTGATTTCATGAATATTCCACAAACAATAGGTCTGATTAAGCGCCACTTTATACGAACGAGTTAAGTGTTACAACAATATGATCCATATACCACAGAGTTAGTGAATCATCTGTCAAATACCTTCCATAAATGACACTTTTTTTTTTTTTTTTTAAAAAAAAAGGTTATTGTTTGATGTACAAGGTATGGAGCAAATTCGTGCCATTGAACTGGCACATGTATAAGAGAATACCATCCAGCAAAGTAGATGCACTTTTAGGGTAATCAACAAAAGTTGGAAAAAAGTGAGCATTACGCAAGTGTGGCGCGCTTGTGTCTGTTCGTCCGTCAGCCCGTGTGAATTATACATACTTCAGAAACTAAAAGAGACGTAGAAACAACATTTTGTGACTGGTATACCTCCTGAATTGCAACTCAGCGCAACAAAAGGCAGCTTAATCTGGCCGTGAGAGGTAAGAATTGATCAAAAGTGAAACAGTATTTAGTGGCTGGAAACATCTACCTAATACAAGCCTAACGTGATATAAAGGATCTTGTTCTGATTGTCTGTATATCTATGGTAGTGAAAAAATGGAATATATGTGTAAGCTTTGATATCTCGAAACCAATCAACGGTACAAACATGGAATTAGAATCAACTTATTTCCAGAAAATTTTCCATTTTGGTTCCTTTCATTTGTCTGTTCATGTAAATAATTGCATCTTTGGTATCTGTTGATTGCTCGGAAACTACTACAGATATAGAACTGTAATTTCGTGAACCAGTGGCGGCGATGAGGGTGTGTGTGGAGCAGTTATTCCCCTACATTTTGCCACTTTTGCCCCGCACTATGGCCTCTTAATGCTAAGCCTTGTCTAACAAGAAAAAGTAAACTGTCCTTGCCCCCCCCCCACCACAGTTTTGGCACCGAGTCGCCGCTACTGGTGAACTGACTGTAAGAATGTTGGGTGTTGGTATTGTCTCTGTCTGACAATGGAAGTCAATAATTAACAAAATGGGCATTATATTAACCCAGTAAAAGTAGATGGTTAAAACGTTGCTATGATAATAATTTTAACGTTAGCTGTTTAAGAAACTACAAATCCTACAAAGGTGAAAATTTGTACAATTAATTCGAATTCAAATGCAAATCTATGATGAGATAAATTCCTTGTTAGCAACGCGTTAGAAATCTACAACTCATAAACCGGAGGATATGCCAATGAACTGATACGTACCCATGCAGCATATGGTGCTTATGCAGTAAACGCAGCTCTGAATTGTTTTTCTTTATGAGTTTTCCATCTCCCTCTTGTTATTCTATAATTGCCTCTAAATACAACAAGCATGAGTAGGAATTCTTTTACATATTTAGTACGTCTTCGGATAAAACGAATACAACGAATTATTTTATTCTAAGTGTGTTTGGAGGCCTAAAACATCGACTAAGGCAAAAAAGATTTAGCTAGGAGACACAAAAAATATTCATGCTTTAGTTATGGTCTTTGAATTATATCGGTAACCGTGGACACTAACACATGCAGAATTTCTTTGGAGGGGGTTGAAATTGTAAAGTTGGATTCATTTCAAAACTTGTTCAAAGAAAAAAATTGAAATCGGGGGTAATTTTAAGGAGGATTGCATTAACGCAACCCGCCAAATGAAAAGATAAAGAGAATAGGTGCGTGTTCCATTTGCAGTTTGAACTCCTAATTGCAGTTCATTTCTCTATCTCCAATCGAACTGATATTGGGTGTATTTGTGGTTTGCGCTATTTCCCAAGCTGATGCACGAGAACACTTAGTGAAAGAGCAGATTCGCTGATGACAAACTAATGAAAGGGAATCAAGTCGATACTAACTGTAAATGGTTAACGTGCAGTCCAATAAGTGGAAATTTTTTTCAAAAGCATGGTAAGAACCTAGGATGATTGAACCAGGAGAAAAAAGGGGTAATACCACGTTTGATATTTCTTGTTGCACTTCGAAACAGCAATGTCGTAAATGTATACAAAGGAAAACATACATTTCTGAAGGAGTCTAATATTTGATTCAAATCCACTTTATGCTCAGACAGGCTAGTCCGGACTGGAATCACAATTTAAAGTGGGATGCCACTGTGTAAGGTGCCTTCACAAGGGAAACGAGCTTGGGACTTAATGCAATAATTAGTCATTACATTATCGATGAGGCACCGGAGGAATGCCAAATTCTGGTAACTTTCCATGGTAAATGTTACTGGTATATTGCAATTGATCCCATATTTTGTTCCTAAGAACACCAAATTTCGAAGACATATATTTATGCTTTCATTATTTCACTGTTTAATGCTGAAAGGATATATATTTTTTTCAAGCATGATAAATTGAAGTTCACAATTTTATATCTGAATTCCAAGTAAAAGCTGATAAATGCTAGTTGATAGTTTACATGAAAAATGCACTTAATTACAACTACAAGTAATGCTGTCTCCGAGGTTATATCCTTCCATTTGCTATATATCCTCGAAAAGAGGGACGTGATACTTGAAAATATGGAATAATACAGCTTGATTATTATCGTCACCCATTAAGAACAAAACTTATACGTTAATGCACATATACCACTAAAAGAAAACACAACTCGACATTCCCATTTTGTTTTTTTAATTGAACACAAAAATAATCAATATTACCACACGATATTCACGATATTAGCTAAAACGTTTTTCACGACTACATTAGCACAAAAAATATCTTTCGATTATCTGATGTATATGAAATTAAAACCTTTCCACATATTTTTTATAAAGGTACTGAGTATTTCAGTAATTAAATGTTTCCTTCATTGCAGGTACAAAACCAAATGCATGGAGGCCTTAAAACTGATTGTATTGATAGCTATGCAATTGTCGATTGTCATTAGGTGCAACAGTTACATTGCGCACTGGCTCGATGATGTATCAAGCACCTTCAACGAGAAGTGTCCTTCGCACATCATCAGAAGCTTGTTCAACGAAGAACCTGTTGCTATAGTTGTAAGGGAACCTTTAATTGAGATAGAGAAGGAACTGGCTAGGATCCATCATTCCAACCAGTCACCATTAATCATCATAAAAAACATGATGCTTTACAAGCAGACATATCAACATTCAAATTTTAGTTATGGTGCTTGTATTATATCGACAACCGTGGAGGACATCAATAACATCATGAAAGAATTGGTTACCAACAGAATGTGGAATTCTAGAGCTAAATATTTTGTCTTTCTGAAGAACACACATGTAGCGGAAGATCAGCTGAGAACACTGTTTTATGCTATGTTAAAACTGAAGGTAGTTAACATTGTTATTGCTTACCGTTCTGAAGATACCATACTTTTCCATACTTACTATCCGTACACAGCAGAGGGATGTGCCACAGTGAATGGTGTTGTTCTACGCGATGTGTGCGACGTACATCAAAGCATGAAATTAGCATACCTTTTCCCAGAAAAAGTACATACCTTGAATCAGTGTAATGTACGGGTAAGCACGTTTCACAACGCACCGTTTGCCATATTGGAAGGCAATGACAGGAACAAAATTCAAGGACTTCAGGGTAATTTGCTGTTAACACTATCTGCAAAAATGAACTTTTCATTCACCATAAGACCACCCGAGGATGGTTTAATGTGGGGGTACAAGCTCAAAAATGGCACCTATGTGGGAGCATTTGGCGATCTAGTCTATGACAGAGCAGATTGTGCTTTGGGTGCATTTATACCTATTGTTGATAGGTATGAAGCACTCGATTTCATAATGCTGTGGGACACCACGCAGCTGCTGTGGGCTATTCCCCGCGCTCGGCGCTTACCTCCTTGGGCGAGCATTGTCCTGCCATTCGAGGCACACCTCTGGATCCCAGTACTCTTTACCCAAATAACCTTTGCAACTTTTCTCTTCATTATAAGAAGGTACTTGAAAGAGGAACAAAGCAAGTTACTTAAAAACCCTATATTGCTGTTGTTGGGTGTTCTCTTGGGAGTTTCAGTTCCTGGTGAAACCAACACCTTCACTTTCAGACTTCTGTTCATGCTATGGGTGTACTACTCTCTCATCATGTGCACAGCATATTCCAGTTCATTGGTTAGTTTCTTAACCACTCCGACATACGGACATCAAATAAACACTTTGAAGGAAATACTTGAATCTGGTATCCCGTTAGGTTCTTCACCGGTGGCAATTAAGCTATATAGCTATGCAAAAGATGAAATTTCCAAATTAATTCATCAAAGTTTAATTCCAGCGAGATCTGGTGCAGGTCTCTTACATCGAGCAGCCACGAAAAGGGATTATATTGCAATAGCTGCTTCTCCTACTATTAAATATCTTATTAACGAAAACTACATAGACGAATATGGTGTTCCACTGCTTCACACTTCTACGGAAGTAGTTCTCACATACAGCTCAATATTTCTCTTGCAGAAGCAGTCTTTGTTTTCGAAGAGAATCCAAAAATTAGCAAGCTCAATTTCCGAATCCGGTTTAAGGCACAAATGGGAAGACGACATTTTCTCGAAGATGTCTGTGAGAGGAGTCAAGGCAGAAAATGTTCCTTTGTCCAAAGATCACTTGTTTGGAGTTTTTCTGATATTATTTTTCTTTCTTGGGACCAGCTTCTTATTTTGTATGGTTGAAATCCTATGTGCACGATGCAAAAGTAAGAAAATGAATGTGCGCGATTGTGAATTTAAACGGTATGGATTACATTGCAATGCATATTGCCATAATTCATAAAATAACTAATTTAATTTTTTTTTAATTTTTATGAAATACATATTATATGACAAAAGAGGATGAATGTCATTTGCAAGTTCGTTTATATGTATTCCAACACATGAGCGTAATTTCATGCGGAAGGGCAGAATCGAACTTGGAGCTTAACTTTGGGTACGGGGCCAGAATCGAAAAGTTTTTTATCCCATAAAAGTAGCGTCCAGGTTAAATTGATAAATAACTGCTACATTTGCGAAATCACAAGTATTACTCTTAATACTTTGTCTCTTTATACAGTTACGCTTTAAGCTTCGCTTATGACTTTACTCCGGTTTCTGTGCTGAGCTGGGAATTATTCATTATGATAAAATATATGTAAAATCTAATAATTATAATAATTATTATTATTTTGTCATTAATCTAGTCAAGAAGAATCTGAATTTTTATTATTTTAGTGTTAATCGTACTTTACCTAGTATTATCTTGCTTAATCATCGTTATGGATACTGGATATTTAGGAAATTTTATTCGAGTTTATTAACACTTTTACAATTTTTAACGCAATAATTTTTGTCCTATATTATCCAAGTTTGTGTGCCTGTGCATGATAATTTAGGTGTTCTGTTACTGTAATTGGAACTAGTTTTGTATATAACTATAGTAATATGTATGCTACTATTATTAAAACTATGATCTTGATAGTGGTAAGCAAAATGGTTTTTGTATTCATTATCGTATAAAATGTAGAGTTTGTTGTCAGCAATAAATTGATTAATTGCTTTTAATTTGGCTAACACTTTAAATAGAAATATCGTGAGTGTAAATTGTCAACAGAGTTAATAACATAGCATTGCAGTGAATAGCGATAAAAGGTGAACTAATAACTAAGAAATTTTATTACCATGTATAGTTTGTTGAATAATTTGTGTTTTGTGTGATTTTTGGTGAAATGTGATACTGAATGTTAAAAGAATTAATGTTACGTTCATCTATATTATTCTTATAAATATGTCATCACTGGCTCCGGCCCACAAAGACCAACTTTTGCCATGAGTATATATTTTGCATGTGACGTGATATTGTTATATTGTCTGCGTCGTCCCACCCCCCTCTTACCTCCCAAGCTAATTTTTCATAGTGTCGTGGCTGACGTGAAGATGCTTTAATAATCAACTTGAAAAACCTCTTCCACTTCCAACATGGGGAGAAATTTATTCTCTGTTTTTCCTCTGTCTTTTTATTTCAGTAGCAGTTCACATTTCGACGTTATTGAAATAAATGTCCACCTGGTGCTAAACTATTCCTAATTGTCTTAACTGAAAGACTATTAAGTGCTGCTATTGTGGGATATTGATTATCTCGATCCATCTGTTCGTCTGTCTGTCACTGGGAGTCAATAATTGACCAAATTGGCATTATAACGACATGTCTGCAACCAATGAAAGTAAATGATTAAAACTACGCTAAGATAATAATTTTAATCAAATCTTACTTATGTCGATTGTAAGAATTAGATTCAAATGCTAATTAATTATGATATAAATGATCTTTGTTAGGAACGTGTTAGAAATCTAAAACCAATAAAGCATACTTCATGGTACTGATATAAGAACCTGTGGAGCATATTGTGCTTACGTAGTAAATTCAGCACACAACTTGTTTTTCTGCACGGAGATTTTCGCTCACACTTGTTATTCTATAATTGTCTTGAATACAGCAAGCCATGATTTTGTGTAGGATGTCATGGATATTCTCGAATCGGAGAAAACAAAAACATAAATTCTTTTGTCTTTTGCGTGATTGGAGCTCTAGAATATCGACAAAGGTAAAAACACGAATGTTTACTAGTAGACACATCAACATTCAGATCGACAACCGTGGACACAAGTGTATGCAGGATTGTTTCTTCGTAGGGGCTATAATTGTGAAGGTTAATATAACATAGCTGCATTCTAAAGGGAGTTAAATAATACAATATTTCGTAATTACCATTTTTAGCCTTCGTTTTAAAAGTTGTTCAAAGACAAAAATCTGGGGTTGCATTCACCACTGTTTTTTTTTTTACTTTTGATTATCTCTGAGACATTCGAAGCCCCCGCTTCCCTGCTCATCTCAACCTTCCGTGATCTACCACATCGAGTCGGGGGAATGTCTCTATGCCGAGATGGTCGGTGTATATAATAAACAACTCCCTCCCTCCTTTTTATTGAGCTGCGCATAGTCTACCCTCTATCTCATCTCGGCTAAGAAAGACAAAAAAAAAAAAAAAAAAAAAAAAAAATGGATATATTTAGGAATACCCGACGCAAAAATGACAACAGCGATGAATTACTCATGCTGGATGTTCGAGTCAAGAAGTTTCGGAGTGATCTGCAGGTTCGAGTATCCAGTCGGAAATCGTCAGCGTCCAATCCCTGTTCCTGGACCAGTAGTGGAAATGTATTGTTTCTACGCACTCCTTGTAAGTATGCCTAGTATTTAACCTCAGTTGTGAGATATTTTGATGATTTTTTTATGGATTTTATTGCGTTCGACGATGTTCTAGCCCTATTTTTTGCTCAATCTCATTTTGGAGCCTCTTTTTTGTAGGTATGCCATGATCTTACGTGATATAACTTAACCTATTAACTTTTTTTTACAGCCTTTTACGGGTTAAAATAACCTACAAAGTGTAAAATGGTTGTTTCTACGCAACTCTTGTAGGTGAACCTAGTATTTCACCTCAGTTGTGACATATTTTTATGATTTCGATGATTTTTTAATGGATTTTATAGCATTTGACGATGTTCTAGCCCTATTTTTTGGTGAATCTTATTTTGGGACATTTTTGTAGGTGGTGGACCCTCAACGTAAACGCCTACGATATATTTGGGGGCCTTATTTTTTGTAGTAGGTGGGGGGGGCCCTCAGCGTAAACGGCTACGATGTATTTTTTATGATGTGTGACACCCCCCCTTTTGCACGATGTATGTCGTGGAATTGGTTCAATGCCCTCCACTACTTTTGGAGGGGCCACAGTGGGGTCTCGCAGTTATAGAACTCGTCGAGCAATAGCAGATAAAACAAGAATCGTTTTCCTACAGCCCATAGTTTATGAATTACAAAACATCTTAGAAATTACATCTTGAAATTTTAATCTAAAATAACTCGGAACCAACAAGCACTAATCATCATCCGTCAAATAGGTTGTAGAGTACTTCTAATTTTTTATCGAATGCTATTAAAATTTTCGAATTAGGGTCAAAACTAAGCCAGCAAATCAAGTTTCTTAAAAAATTAAAAAATGTATATATTTCCGAAACTTGAGGAGATGGAATTAATTTTGTTTGCTAGTCGAGAAGTTTTCGTCAAACTCTATCCAACAAACCTATAATTATCATCCTAGCTCAATTAGGAGCCAAGAAAATTAATTTCTTAGAAAACGTCTTAAGTTATTTGTCTTAAGAAAATTTTCTTGACAGACCGGAAGTCGACTTTCTTAAAGATTAAGGTATTTGTCTTAAGACATTTTTTATAAGACATTGAGTATCTCGACTCCTATGGGAGCTAGAACCATGTAACTTTGGTCTATGTATATACTAGTGCTTTTCCAACATGTTCACCCACCTTAGAACCTTCACAGATAAAAAAGTAAAGTTTCCGCTGTGCACATGTATAAAATTTAAACTCCAACCCACCAACATTCCTATTATCATACTGATTTTTTACCTTCCCAAAGTTATTTTAGCACTCCATTCACACACCTCCACTGTAGACCTCATGGTAAGTGAATTGGGCAATACAATTCAGTCAGTTATTTCATTTGCAATAACAGAGCCATCTATGTGCAAATGTTGGAACTCGATGAATGCTTGAGGGGGACAAGTCATTTTTTTCAGTACGTCAACATTTTTAACTCTTTTTGCCAGTGAATGGGTTAGGTGACTTGCAACGACGAAGGCCTTCTAGCAATACGAACTTAGATTATGCCGGCGTAATTCGCTAAAATATCTTTACATTTGCATATTTCTCATACCGCTGTATCTTGTTCTATTAGACCTCTTCAAGAAAATTGCCAATTAGTGAAAATTAATTCAGCAACAACAGCAAAAAGAAGTGCTAATAAGGGGCAAGCATACAGTGATATGAGAATATACAAATTGTCGGTTTCTTCGATTCAGACAGATGGATCGAATTGAAACTGGGATATTTTCCTTTTTTTATATGATAGCTAAAAGACGGAGATTTTGATTGGCTAATAATTTATACGTGGTGTTTTCTGATTGGTTTAAGTAAGCAAGATTTCTATTGGCTCTATAAATCTATATAAGTCAGAGCACAGTGCTGATTTCTCTCCTTTGCTGGATTTGCAGAGGAACCCACATCGCGGGGGATAGAACCTGAACGGGCTCCACCAAAGTATAGGAGACTAGAAGCATATAATTTGGCGGAAAAACTCAAGTAAGGTCATAGAGTTTTTCATAGGGAATAGTATTATCAGGTTGAATTTTAAGTTGGTGATATCCCATTGAATTTTATATAAAATTTTTTATATAAATAACATACCTGAAATTTCTATAGTTTGCTCATATTTTAAAGCATATAAAAAATGGAATCACCTACCTGTTTTACTCGTAAGAATGATAAGATCGAATGTGTCACTTGTGGGAAACTAATTTCAAAGAATAATTTATCAATACATAAGACAAGGTGTAACGGAGCAAATCGTTTGTTACCTTCTAAAGCCTGTGCTCAATGTGGAAAAGAAATTAGCATTCGAAATCTAAGTAGACATTTGAAAATTTGCAAACCATCGACCGGAGAAGGAACATTGAAAAGAAAAATTGATTATTCTGAAGCTGAAGCTTCTGCTCCAAAACAAATTAAATTAAATAATAAATATAAACCAGTTAGGTCTGCATTTAATGGTCGACTTCAGGATTTATCATTTACGTCGGAAGCAGGCCGTGACATTCCTTGCGTGAAGCGAAAACCTTTGTACTGAATACTTTGAAAAGAAATCTTGAAAATAATTCCATAAAAGTATACGTTGATTTATGTTCCGAATATGAGAAAGTCGATGGTACAACAAAAGTTTTTTATCATCGTACCAAAAACCAGGCTCTTTATTTGGTAGATGTTGAAAATTTGGACGAGTTTTACTTTAATCTGTCAAATGAGTTGATTATGAAACATGACATTTTCGAGGCTAAGGGGTCGGGATGGTCTTTATGTGGTAGTCCTCATACATTAACTATTTACGTGAACAAATTCATGCCTTTTTCTGCATCGAGTTATGTTCCTCTACCACCGAATATTCAAAGAAAGAGAGCAGTGTTAAATATTCAAAATAATGACTCAAAATGCTTTCTTTGGTGCATCTTGGCAGCTCTGTATCCTGTTGATTGGAAAAATAATAAAGAGCAAGTTTATCATTACAAGCAGTGCGAGACAGAGTTTGAAAATGTAATGTCTAGCATAGAATACCCCGTGGCATTGTCAGACATATCAAAGTTCGAGTCGCGCGCACGAGATTCTGATGGAAAACGCATTGCTATTAATGTATATTCTTATACGTCAGAAAAACATCTTGTGCATCCCATCAGGATAAACGATATCAACGATAATAATGCTCATATAATTAATCTTCTTTTAATTTCAAACAACAATATTCACCATTACTGCCTTATTCGCTCACTATCACGACTAATCAGAAGTCAAGCAATGAAGTATGCAAATCACATCGAGGTTTGTCCAAGGTGTTTGACCACGTTTAATGATCGAAGAAAATTCAATCACCAAATATATACCGCACGGCAAATTGCTATTGAAAAACGTGTCGAACATGAAATATATTGCGGTGACAACAAACCAGCTCGAATGTTGATGCCCAAAAAGAACGAAGTCGAAGAATTCAAAATGTACAAGGCTTTGTTTGAACCTCCAGTCATTAGCGTCGCAGATTTTGAATCATTTCTGAAGCCACTGTCCTCCTGCAAACCAAATCCAAAAATTTCCTCCACAACGCCATACCAGCTTCATGAACCAAATAGTTTTGGTTACATTGTCATACGACAAGAAGAAATAAATAAACCATATGTATACCGTGGACCGAATGTTATCGAACACTTTTTTGAAAAGATGGAAGAGGAGGTTGAGAAAATTGGCAGCTTTTTGCAAATAACTAAACCGATGAATTTGTTGACAACAGAGGAACAAAAAATATTTGATGAAACTGTCGAGTGTCCAGTGTGCAATCAATACTTCACAAACGAGAATCGTAAAGTGTGTCACCATTCGCACACAGACGGTCGTTTCATCAGCGGAATCTGTAATGATTGCAACCTCAAAATTCAAAAACCAAAATTTGTCCCCATATTTTTTCATAATGGATCGAATTACGATTTTCATTTCTTAATTCGGAAACTTGGATATGCCACACAAAAAATAGATATTCTTGCTCAAAATGAAGAACGATACATTTCTGTAAGTAAGAAAGTTAAGATTTCGGGGACAAATAAAACCATAGAGATGAGGTTTCTTGACTCGTTCAGATTTCTCTCTGCAAGTTTGGACGCTCTAGCAAGTAAACTCTGTGACGAACAATTCAAAATTACGAAAGCTAGTTTTCCCAACATAGATATAAAACTATTTAGAAGTAAAGGGATTTATCCGTATGAATACGTAAACAATGAATCTAAATTTAATGACGACACTGTCCCTCCTCAAAAAGAATTCTTCAGTCAACTGAGAAAAGCAGGAATTACGGACAAAGAATACGAACATGCACAACTGATGTGGGATAAACTAGAATGTAAAACATTCGGAGATTATCACAACGCATACTTGAAATTAGACGTAACAATACTTGCGGATGTTTTTCAAGCATTCAGGAAAACGTCAATGTCTATTTACAAGTTGGACCCTGCACATTTCTTCAGCCTCCCGGGATTAGCGTGGTCTGCAATGTTGTTGCAAACAAAAATTAAGTTAGAATTATTAACAGATGTAGACATGTTACTTTTCATCGAGAGAGGGATTCGAGGTGGGATGGTACAATGTGTACAGAGACATGCAGAAGCCAACAACATGCACATGGAAGAAAAATATGATGCAAATAAACCATCGAATTACATTTTTTACATCGACGTTAATAATTTCTATGGATATGCTATGGTACAGAAACTTCCTTATGGAGGTTTCGAATGGATAGAACTAACTTCCATAAATATTATTGATTTTGACGATTGTGAATTTGGTTCTTTTGCAGAAGTGGATATTGAATTTCCAGACAATTTGCATGATATTTTTTCCGATTTACCACCGGCACCCGAACTTAAATGTCCACCTAATTCTAATCAAATCAAGCTTTTATTAACTTTGAAGAAAAAAGAAAGATATGACAAAAGTCTACAGTTGTTGATTGCGATGGGTATTAAGGTATTGGATATTAGAAGAGTCCTCAGGTTTAAACATTCCGAGTGGCTCAAACCATACATTGAAACAAACACACAACATAGAACAGTTGCCACTTCCGATTTAGACAAAGATTTTTTCAAATTGATGAACAATGCTGTATATGGCAAGACAATGGAGAACGTAAGAAATCGCGTGGACGTGAGATTGGTTTCATCTGAAAATAAATGCAGTAAGTGGGTGGCTGATCCTAGATTTAAATCACGAAAAATTTACAACGAGAATCTGTCACTTTTCAATCTAGATATAAAAGTGATAAAATTCAGAAAACCAATTTATGTGGGAGCAACAGTTTTAGATTTATCGAAACTTCACATGTTTCAATTTCACTACAATGTTATGAAACCTTTCTACAACGATAGCATTTCATTACTTTACATGGACACCGATAGTTTTATTTATAGCATTAAAACATCCAATCTATATGAAGATGTAAAAAATCCGTCCTTGCTTGATTATTATGATACTTCTTCCTATCTTCAACCGAACAGATTTGGAATTCCATCTAGTAACAAAAAAGTTCTAGGTAAATTAAAAGACGAGTGTAACGGCGACATCATTCTCGAGTTTGCCGGTTTGCGTTCCAAAATACATACATACATACATACATACATTCAGAACCGAGAGCAGCATCACGAAGAAAGCTAAAGGTGTTGGTAAAAATACTGTACAAAACAAACTTTCATTTCAAGACTATATTGATTGTGTGAAGGAATTGAAGCCGCAGCTACGATTGGAAAAAAGAATCCAAATTGTAGACCATGTGATTACAACGAACAAAGTTAGGAAAGTAGCATTAGATCCGCATGATGATAAAGATGTATTTTGTCTTGTGGGATCCACACGTTGCCTTGGGGGCACTATCGTTTAAATAGTAGTAAGAAATGCATACAATGCACTTAAAAAAACCTTACGGCTGGCAATATTTCTATCAACACAAGCTTATAAAATAACCATACCTATGAACCTGTTTGGCTTCAGGAAGCTAGCTATGGAGGTACCCATCCAAACTGCACCATCATCATCACCTCCGAACTTGGACCTGTTGCCCTCCCTACTATCTAAACTCAACGGTTTGCTCATTATTCATCTCAACAGCATCCTGACCCAGTACGACGATGACGTGGGCAAAATTTTCTATGCATTCAACAGCAACTTGAATTATTACCAGTTCCCCATCTCTGTCAAACTTAAGTTCAACATGAATCCCGAGAACAAAGGGGAGGCCAAGGTTTAGTCTGGCAAGAACATCTATCGCATCAAGCATGATAGGATGGACAGTACCAGTACGTACGATGTATCTGCTGGCGATCGCCTGTACGTGGAGCTCTTGGACGACTACGACAAACTCATCCCTCTTTTTATAGAAATGAAAATCACCTACCCTATAATAAATAACCATAGCAACAATGCCTAATGACATCTTTGGTCACACCAAGCGCGATGATCACGGCGACGAGCTACTCATGCTTGACGTCAGGGTGAAGAAGCTGCGAAGCGACCTGCAAGCTCTGCAGTCCACGCTCAACTCTAGACTCCAGACTGAGATAGCTAGCCTACAGTCTCAGTGCCTGGACCCCGTACTCAAAATTGACGCCGAGCTTAAATCGCTGCTGCAAAAATATACCGACCTCGCGTCAATAGACAACTTCGACAACTTGGCGCTGAGCATAGGCAAGCTGCAGAACAAATTTTTGAAGCTGCAGCAAACGCAGACCTCCGATGTGGAACAGCTGAAGCGACACTTGCAAGACAAAACTAGCACCATCCAGACTGAACTGCAAACCATTATCCAGAGCATCAAGACTCAAGATGACTACGATCGCGTGAACGCCAGTATTGCGAAATTGCGTGAACAGTTTCAATCGTTCGAAATTCCTACGTTGGAAAGCATCAAGGCTGAGCTTCAAACGGACGCTTTGCATGCAGCCATCAACGAAGTCAAAACTAAACTCTAAACGCTACAGGACTTCTACGACAATCTACCTTCGTCCAGCAAGCTGAATGCTATTGCCCGTAGCGTGGCCAACATAAAACTCCAACTTGAGATCTACGAGGATTTCGGGAAGCTGCAAGGCACCATAACGCACATTGAGGATGCTCTCGCCGTCATCAAAAATGATCTGGCAAACGTACACGAAGCACTGGAATCCAAACTGCCTGGCATCAGGGATACTCTGGCCAGCGTCCAACAGCAGATCACCAAGTTGGAAAATCTAAACACCGAATCAGAGTTGTCGCATTTTCATCACTTGATCGACGACATACAGACTAAGTTGGAAACTTTGCAACAATCCACCCCCACCCAGGACGACATAACACAATAACAAGAAGGCATACGCGCTGCTGCTGCTGCCTCAGAGTTGGACGCGATGAAAAAAGCTTTGGAGACGCTCCAAAACACGGTGGCCACCCTGCCTACCTCGCAGGAATTGAAAAGCGTGAAGAGGGCTCTCAACCGAATACTCAAGTCCGACGACATCAAAAACATCCAAACCGAAATTGAATTGCTTCGGGAGTCTGTTGCAACCTTGCCTACCAACCAGAACATAAGCGAGCTACATGGCTTGTTTGCGGAAATTAGAACCCAGGTCCACGACCTCGCAACCCAGAGCTCCAAGTTGACACTCGTGGAAAGTCTACAGCAGATTATCGCCAATGTGAAAGAGCAAATTGGCAGCATCGAGGCGAGCCAGGAATCGACCATAACCAATTTCAATACCCAACTACATGAGTTAAACGATAAATTCAAGAAGCTTATTGTCGATGTGAAGATTAAGCCCGATTACGACACTGTTGTCCGTGCTATCGAGGAGCATCTGGAATCAATAAATGGTACATTAGAGGATGTGGAGAGCGAGGTTCGAACCAACGTAAACACCCTGCCAGCATCGACAATCTCAAGTCCACTGTTGTCATCGAACTGTACAGCATTCCAAACAGAGAATTTTCCTCGCTCTTCCATCCGGGTGCCAAACTCTACATGCTGACTCCTGCCAAAGCCTATCACCAGTTTTTCATCGCTGGCACACTTCAGTTTGTTAAGGTTTCATACTGGTCTTTGCCTCACGCAACCCACTACCCAACCATGACCGTGACGAACATCGGTGACGAGCCTAAAATAAGAGGAGTGGAGTTGGTCGATTTCACCCACCCCGAAACTCGCGAGACTGGCTATGCCGAAGATGCCACTCAAATTATCGACATAGAAATAGGAGACAAGTTGCACATAGAAAACCCGGAATTGTCTGCAGCCAGAAATCCCATCCAAGCTATATTCTTATTTTCTCGCAATGTCTAGGCAGGCTATTGTGAACGAGCTGCACAAACCTGCACGGCGAAACTACAAACGACTGCCAGTAGTAACTAAAAGCATAGACGACCTGTGGCAAGCTGACCTTGTGGAAATGAGCAGTGGCAACCTAAAAAAATTACATAAAATCAACAAGGGATACAAGTATCTGCTCACCGTTATAGACACATTTTCAAAATTTGCGTGGGCATTACCCCTCAAGGCAAAAACAGGAATCTGTGTAGTGGAAGCATTCAAAACTATTTTCGATGAAAGTGGCAGGCGACCTCGATTTCTTCAAACAGACAACTGAAAAGAATTCTACAACTCTGTCTTTCGGCAATTTATTCAAAAACAAAATATTCAACATTACTCCACCTTTTGTCACATCAAAGCCAGCATAGTGGAACGTTTCAACCGAACTCTCAAGACACGCATGTGGAAACAATTCACGCTTCAGGGAATTACAAGTGGCACGACATGCTTCCGGAACTTGTTAACAGCTATAATCACAGTTTGCATCGCACGATAAACATGAAACCAGCTGACGTCAACAAATCTGACGAGCAGCGTTTAATTTCTACGGTTTATTGTCCAAAGTACCAATTTACAAGCAAGAAACCGAAATACAAAATTGGAGATCAGGTGAGAATCAGTAAATATAAGCGTGCGTTTGAAAAAGGCTTCACTAAAAATTGAAGTACGGAACTTTTCACCGTAATTCGAGTCTTACCCGGAAACCGTCACACGTATATAATAAAAGATAATCGCGACGAAATTCTGAAAGGAAGATTTTACGAAGAGGAACTTTCTAAAACAAAATACCCCGACACATATCTTATTGAAAAAGTATTACGTAGAAAAGGCGACAAACTGTTGGTGAAATGGCTGGGACTCGAGGAAAAAAGTTGGATAGACGCAAACGAGGTGATTGTGTAACGGGTGCTTGGGATGTGGTACGGCGACTGCCAGATTTTCCATCGGAACGTCAGGATAGGAAAAATGGTGAGCTTCTACCCGACAACATTCGCTGCCTCATTGTTGGATCTTCTGGATGTGGAAAAACAACGTTACTTATTGATAATTTTCTTCTTGCACCCAACTGGTTAAACTGGAAGAACAGGCACCTGTATGTTTTCTCCAAAAGTTTGGAGCAACCGAAGTATCGCCAGCTGTCGAAAGTGTACGAGGGACTAGGCATAGCTATATTTGCTTCTGAAGTGATACCACTAGACTGCTGTCTCGAAAATTCGGTGGTGGTTTTTGACGATGTGATCTTGGAGAACCAGAACGAAATTCAATTTTTTTTTACTCAGGGTCGGCACAGAGGCATGGACTGCTTCTACCTTGCTCAGACCTTTTCCAAAATCCCCAAGCAGCTACTCCGCGACAATGCTAATTTCATTTGTTTGTTTCGTCAAGACTACACCAATTTAAAACACGCTTACGATGATTATGTAGGTAGGGACATAAACTACAATCAGTTTTCCAAATTTTGCTCTTCATGCTGGAACCAAGATGATTTCGGATTTGTCACAATAGAAATGACGAGGAAACCCAATAACGGAAAATACAGAAACAAAATTAATAATTTTCTAAACGTTGCAACGTTACAAGAAACGTCTTGACCTATTATAAATAACTACATACAAAAACAAAAAAAAAATGAAACGCAAACTTGCAGACGACAACCTGAAACTGCATAGATACCTGGCAAAACGGTTTAAGGGTTGGAAATCCAAGAATCGTGGAATTTACGAAGAGAAAAAGCGTCAGGACCAACCTATCATCGATGCCCTCAGTGGACTTGGTAAAGAAATCAAAGATGTCACCGAGCAAAACAAAGAGTTAATCAACGAGCTTGTACCACTTACTGCTCGAAATTATACCATACCTACACCGATATCCAGCATTCACACTACTCCGTTCGAACTTGCTCCGGCTCCGAGACGTCAGGTCCTAGGCAGTACCTCTTTGGACAAGCTAGTCGACCTGGGTCCGTTGGCGAGGGATTACCTAAGCACCGGGAAATTCGAAAAAGACGAGGTATTCGGATTGTACCCGACCATGGAACATAACGAGGGTGTGGTTTGGAAGAATGGAAAGTCAAAAGTCACGTTCGAGGGCGACGATGTAAAAGTTAATTTGGGCGAGAAGAACAGCTGGACCAGGTCTCCTGGCACCATGGGACTGTGGGAACTTATCACCAAGAAACAACCTAAAGATTATACAGACGAGGATTACCAAAGTTACACAGAAATTTTGATCATGACGGACGCACTGTACCAAAACAACGACGCAACACAGAATCGCGTGAAATCTAGCAGTGGAGAAAAGTACAGGAACCTCATCAAGCCAATATGGACCCAACTGAAGACTGGCAGCGGTGTCAAACTCTACAACACCTTGCCCAAGGAGTTTGTTTGGGTAGACGACGTAAGGAAGCCTGTAGATCGATTGCTGGTTATCGCAGCGAAGAAAATGCAGGCAATCGCAACTTCCACAACGAGAAGGTGGACATCATGGACATGATTAGCACCAAGCTTGTCAACTTCATTGTCAACGACAACAAAGGTATAGGTTACCTTATCAAAATCATCAACACCCTACCTCCCAAATTCTGGAATGTAGCCGAGGGTCGAGGTTTGGTGAACGATATTATCAACAAGCTACCCTTCTAGACTGCACCTGCCAGGTTACCAGTACTGCGGTCCGGGTACGAAACTCGAACAGCGACTGGAAAGAGGAGACAAGGGAGTGAACCCACTGGACGCAGCATGCAAGGACCACGACATTGCCTACAATGCTCACACCGATCTTGACGCACGTCATGATGCTGACAGAAAGTTGGAGCATGCGGCTTTCGGGAGAATCGTCAGCAGAGATGCCTCGCTAGGTGAACGGGTCGCCGCATTAGGTACGACCATCGCCATGAACACAAAACGAAAATTAGGGTGGGGATTGTAACTAAATAACCCTTGTGAAAAAGAAGCAACTTGTATAACCAACCTACCATCACTTCATTGCATTAGGCAAAGCAGAGATTTTTTCTTACCCTCTCACGATATATAAATAACATACTATCACCATGAAGCCCAAAGGTGTCGTTTACCAAATACCCTACGCAAACCTCAAGTCTCTCGGAACATTAGATGGAATGCTCACCAGCAGCGCGAGAAGAAACATTCCTGCTTGGCAAAAGGTCATGGAATGAAATTGCTGCTCAGCATTCCTCAGTTGAGGAGGTTACAAGGTTCGCGAAAGCAGCAGAAGACTGGAGGTTTCATATTCAGCATCCCGGCTATCTTGGAAGCTTTGGGTGCTGTAGGCAGCTTGGCAGGAGGCAGTGCCGCCATTGCCAAGACCGTCATCGTTGCAAAAAAAAAAAAGAAGGCCGAGTTAGAAGAGCAGAAACGCCACAACCTGGCTATGGAGAAGAAGGGGAAAAGTGTGACCAAAAAGCGAAAAAACAACCTCGAAGCTTTGAAAAAATTAAAAAAAAAGAAGAGCCCCTGTCCAACCTCGATATTGAATCTCTGATCGATCCGTTGGGGATCAATCACTTCAGGGGCGTTTTCATGTCTGATTCTCTACCCTCTGTTGTGAAGAAAAAAGAGTGTGGTATGGTTAACCTGGACAGTTACGAAAATCCAGGTACCCATTGGATATGCTACCTCAAAGCCAACAACAACAAAGCATTCGATTCATTCGGAGGCCTACCACCTGCTGGGTTGGTAAAGTATCTCAGTGTTGTCAACCTCTACTACAATGACGAACGCATCCAGGGTTTCAGCGATGTGAACTGTGGCCATCTCTGCGTTTCCATGCTTGTCTTCCTCTCGAAATTAAATAACCCAACAATCGAGGATTTCCAGAAAGCATTGTGGCACCTGAAGCACTATGGGAGTATTCCATCTCACAAGGGAGACTTCGCTTCTGAAACTCGCATTGCATGACGATATCATCTATCCTAAATCTATTGCTCTTCGTGCATTCTACAGCATGTACCTGATACCTAATGTGACGGTACACAACAATACCATCACAATTGGCAGCGAAAAAATCAGCATCACCCCTGGCCAGTACAATCTGTCTACCTTGCAGGCTCAATTTCCAAGAAGTGTACTACTGTCCCAAAATTCTGTAACTCACAGGGTGGAACTAGTGTCTGCCACGGAAACCGTAGACCTGGGTACCATCGGAGAGCTTTTGGGATTCGAGAACAACACAAAGCTCAAACCTGGCATCAGGCACATCGGTGCTAACATTCCTAAATTTCTAGCCATCGAGACTCTAAACATACATTGCAATGTGGCAGAAGGTATGATCACCAAATCCTCGGACGGCATCCCAGGGAGTCACAAGCAGACAGGTATTATCGCTACGTTCAAACCAAACTCTGAGTTCATGGAGCCAATTATCTACACACCTTCCCCACCGATATACTTTTCTGTATCTCGTAATCGCATAGACAACATAGAATTGGCAATTACCAATGAGAAGGGAGAGGTGGTTGATTTTGCAGGAGCCATGACCACTGCCGCCGTGGAGATTAACATATAATAAATACCCATTATGGAGAAAATCGAAAGTTATGAGTTGCAGTCCTTCCCACCCAATCATTGCACGTTTGCCAACCTCAATGAAGCGAATCGAGAGATAGAATACGACGTGGACGTCGGGGACGGGTTCATTCACCCTCACAGAGCTGATTTGTATATCAAGTTTGATGTTGTGAAGAGAGACAACGGAGAAGCATTCCTTGCCAATGCAAATTTAAGACTTTTAGATAATTTTGTGCCGTACCTGTTCTCGCAGGTGGAAGTTAGAAAGCATGGCATCGTCATCGATAGGGTTGACTACCCCGGGATTACCTCTACAGCTGTGGGAACAGTGAAGCTCTCCAAGACCGATGCAGCATACTACCAGGCAGGGGGATTCGAAGCAGGTACAAAAATCAGAACTCAAAGTCACACAGTACTGTTTCCCATGCGTCTGCTTCCTGGCTTCTTCTCCGACTACACAGAGATTATGTGGAAGGGTGGTTTGCGCGTCACTTTTCGCAGAAGCACCAACGAAAACGATGCGCTGATGCGTTACAGCACCTTGAGTGCAGACGGTTCAGCACTTCCCAACACACTACACGATCCTGCCAAGTGCATCATCCAGTCCATGGAGCTGCGCATGCCCGTAGTGGAATACGAAACTATCTACGCTCTCAAGTACAAAAGTAGGTGAAATGGGCGATTCTGGCGACGTCCTTTGACCTACTTTTTATTTTACGACGTTTTACGCACTAAACTAACCTACAATGAGAGAAAAATGGACAGAAAAAGCTCTGACATCACTTTTTAAGCTATTTTTTATCCTATTTCAAATGTTGCTCTTATGCTAACTCGTCCTTTGACCTACTTTTTATTTTACGACGTTTTACGCACTAAACTAACCTACAATGAGAGAAAAATGAACAGAAAAAGCTCTGGCATTATTTTTTAAGCTATTTTTTTATCCCATTTCAAATGTTGCTTTTATGCTAACTTATTCTTTGACCTACTTTTTATTTTACGACGTTTTACGCACTAAACTAACCTAGAATGAGAGAAAAATGAACAGAAAAAGCTCTGACATCATTTTTTAAGCTATTTTTTTACCTTCTGCTCTTATGCTAACTCGCTCTTTGACCTATTTTTGAAATGACTTACGACATTTTCCTATAAGGCAGCCTCCTCTTACTGTAAGGTCCCTCAGTGTAATCTACCACGACCTTGCTCTCAGCGTAATCTGCCACGATGTTTTGTTTTTAAAACTCTCAGGTGTGATCTTCTAGAATGTGTGTGTGTGTGTGATAATCAAAATTTATTTTTGTTAAGGAAATCCCTGGCCCCCAAAAAAGAAAAATATCCCGCCAGGGGTGCGTGGTGCCCAACACAGTTCTAATGGCCACGGCTAACAAAGCCATGCCTCTGTAGAGTTTCATGGGTTCTTTTTTTTAAACCCCCCATGACTCCCTACAGAGGACCTCCGTGTGTAATGTGTGTGTTTTATGATTGAAGAGAAGAAAAATTTTTGGTTAAGAATGGAATGTGTAAGAACTAAAAAAGTTTCCGTAGGGTGCAGCATCTGAAAGAAAAAAAAATATCCTTAAAATAGTGTACATAATATGATAGAAAAATATAAAAAAAAGTGTGAATGCAAAACTTAGTGTGAATGATTGTTTTTTTTTAAAAAAAAAGTGGAGCAAAAAATAATACGTACTTTTTTGATGCAGAAGTCTAATGGTGCGAGCAGGTTTCTTCCTCGTCATGGTATCCCCATTCTCGGGTGTGGATGTTGCAGTCCAGTAGCCTCAATTTGGTGTCGTGGGGATCAAGCGCCACTTTGTTGATCGTGGATGTACGCAACTGGTCGATGGTGCTCGTGATCCGATGTTCGGTCATACGTTTAATTTTTTTGTCGAACAAGCACGACTTGTAATCTTCTACGGTTAGTTTGTTTGTGCTTGAACGCCCCACCCCCTTTGCCTTCTTTATTTCGGTCTCATCCTGAACTTTGATGGCGTACATTTTTGCTCGAAGACCAGCAAACTCTGTGATGATGCGGCCGTTGACTTCACCCTTCATCTTCCCGATCGTCATTTTCTGGCTGTCGTCGAAGAGAGCGTGATCTTTCGGATAATTGGAGAAATCGAAATGCTGGGTCATGCTTTTGAGATCTTCGTATAGATCATCGGTGCGGATGTTGTACACGAAGCTGTCCGTGTCTGTGTATGCCACCTCGATCGCCTCTCCATAGCGTGGTTTCATGACGTCGTAGTGAAACTTGTACATGGCCAGCTTCGACAACTCGAGGATCGCGACTCCCACGGCGATTGGTGTGTCGAATGTTATGTTCCTGAGAGCACGTTCGATCAATACCAACGTGTCGCTTAGTATCGTGAAGTTCTTGTATGTGGGCTGAGCGACGAGCTTGTTTATTTTCTTCGGGTCGGAGACCAAGTTGATATTTCTTCTTTTCCTGGCATCTTCCATGCTCTTGCCGTAGATACTATTGTTCATCAATTTGTATAGGTTTTTGTCTGCGGAAGAAGAAGCTGATGCTCGACGTTGAGTGTTGCCGTCGATATAGGGTGCTAGCCACCTGGTCTGTTTAAACTTCAATCCCGAGTGCACACGCTTCAAAACCAATCCATGCTGGAGGTAGAATTGTAGGAGACGATAATGCACCACGTAATTCTCTTTGCTCTTGAAGGTGAGCATCAGCTTTTTCTCCGGAGCCGTTTCCATCACAGGTGCCATCGCAAATCCATGGTGTTCTTGATGAAGCGATGCAGGATATTCCAAATCTACTTTCAGGAAACATCCATTTTCATGATCTTCGCTCCATTCTAAACAATCTTGAAGTTCCTGCTCGCTCATCCATTTGTATTCTCCGATGGGCAGAGACTCGGACATGGCATAACCATACAGGTTGTTCATGTCCCAGTATGCCAAGAAGTTTGTCGGTTTCCCTGCATCGAAATCGGCAACATATGGATTGTTGGCCTTGACGTATCGAAGGGGGCACTGGACGATTCCACCACGTTTTGCCTCTTCGACAAACAAAAGTTGATTGACGTCCTTGATGAGTTCTATCTTCACCTTCGTGGATTTTAACATCGCCTGCCAAGAATAACCCGGTGTGGTGTAGCTGAAAGCGGGGTCCAAACCATATGCTGCCATTCCTCTCGAGCGATGGAGATGAAAACGGTCGCTCAATAGCGTAACATCCAGTTTCAGATACAGATCGTGATAGTCGGCCATGGTTTGACAAGAGAATGTAGACCAGACAAGCTGAGCATGATGGTAGTCCTCTTCGGTGCAACAGGTGTCGCTAAGACGACTGTAGAATGCTTCTCTCGGTGGTAACGATGTTTCTGAGAATTTGGAAGCATCCGTCATGTATTCGTAGGGGTAAACCCCCTTGCGTCTCAACAGTGCTAAATGTTGGTCGCCAAAACATTTCCTGGTGGCGACCAAATCATCGTCGGTGAGTTGAGACGCAAGTGTCGCCAAACTCGAAGACAGAAAGTTGTAGGAGTCCAAGAAGCGAATTTCTATGTGATTGCTATTTCCAACGTCCACCATCTTGCTGAATGAAATTAATTTCTCGTTGGTGCGAGCTATGACGCTAATGGGTTGAGCGTCGCATCCCATCTCCTTTATGAAGATTTTGGCGTCGTAGCCCTCCAAATTGTGAATGAATACAGGAATAAAATTCGGTTTTTTGATTTGTATATTACAGTCGTTACACAGGGGGGCCACATATTTTCCCGTGTGATGATTGTGGTGGCGAACTTTGACATTTTCGAGGGTGAAGTTACATTCGCACGCATCACACTGAGAGGCAAGGTCGTATGCTTCCTTCTCTTCCTGGGTAAGAGGCTCCATTGGTTTGTCTTCTCTTAGTAGAGGAGCGAATTGTATGGCCATCTGTTTCAAGGTTTGAACGAATTTTTGTGGAGCATCATTGCCACGATGTAAAATAACATTGCCTGTGTTGTTGACCATCAATCCAAAAGCGCAGGCTTCGTGATGTAGAATTTCGGTGGTGCTCGATACGCTGGGATTCGGTTCGCAGATGGCGAGTGGAAGTTGGAAACTTTCAAAGTCGGCACATATCACCAAGGGATGCCAGAGTAACGCCTTGTAGTTTGAAAATATCATGTCATGAGAAGGCATTTTGATAGCCGTAGCCGGATGTTTACTACACATTTCATGATGATCTCGGTGTTCTTCATCAGCATTCTTTTTTCCTCGACCGTAGAATATACTCAGGCATCTGTCGCATACTCGAATTTTATGTTGATGTGTGGTAATTTGACTTCTTGTTAATTTTGAAAGATTCTGAAATAGACAATAATGATAATTATCATCATCTTCGATCAGGAGTAATCTGATGACGCGATTACTTTTAATGTTGCTATGTCTGAGAACGTAGATGATGTTGTTTTTGTCTAATCCGAAGATGTGTACTGCTATACTTTCGTTTTTATCTGTCTTGTACTGTGCCTCAAATTTACTAATGTCTCGCAGATTTACAGGGTAATTAATGCCAGCCATAGGTTTTTCAAATTCTGAGAGATATTCTGGCTTGTTGTAGTGGTATAAACGATGTTTGTCATTATTGGCTGGGTGATGATCGGCAATGATGCACCACAAAAAGCATCTGTTATCCTCATTTTGAATGTTGATGATGGCTTTCTTACTGGCTATTTCCGGGGGCAATTTGATGTAGCTGGATGCTCCCATCGGGTTGTATCGTGCCACCTTCAAAGTTAAAGTGTGAGGCGAACCGCAAAGTGTCCAACCCGATCCACGTTGTTGGAAAGTCTCGTGCTTGTTCAACAAAGCGTGAAACATCTGGTTGCAAATGGTATCCACCTCATCGACGTCAGCGGCGTGGAGACTCTTTACACCAGTGTAATGATGGAAAGTTTCTCGCTCTTTTTTCACGTTTTCGTAAATGACGGAAACGATGAGGTGGATTTTCAACGAGCATTGCAACAAAGCTTCGGTGATAGACGAAATTAACTTGCTTTTGACCGAGCGAAAAAAGTTGTTTAGATCAGATGTTTCTTCAGATCGGAAAGTCTCCTTGGTTAAAATATTCCTAATATTTTCGCCGGCACTCTTCTGCTTCTTTCGTGGCGCTTGATCGTCATCATCGAGCTCTCTCTTACTTGATCCTTCCCCATGCACATTTTTCCGATGTCTACTCAAGTTTGAAATGGATATATATTTCCCACAGTGGTCACATGCACGTTTTGCTTCCTTCTTCTCCATTCTTTTGCTAAGAAAAAAAAGATGAAGTTACTAAATTGCACACATTTTTTTGTGGTGTTATTTATATTAGACCCCAAAACCATAAAATGATCTACCATAGATAAAGTTACTATTTGTAGTATTATTTATATTAGACCCCCAAGCATAAATGATCTACCATAGATGAAGTTACTATTTGTGGTGTTATTTATATTAGACCCCCAAGCATAAATGATCTACCATAGATGAAGTTACTATTTGTGGTGTTGTTTATATTAGATACGTTCTCAATTTTTTCTTAAATAACCGCCATGAATCTTTTTGGTTTCCGAAAGCAAACAAACATGGAGACTGTACATCGCACGACGACAGATCTACCTTCCATGTTAACTAAACTCAATGGTCTACTAATCGTTCACCTCAATAGTATCTGGACGAAACTGAATGACGATGTGGGAAAGATGTTTTACGTCTTCAATAACAATTTACATTTCTACGAAATTCCGATCGGTGGGAAACTTCAAATCACCGTGAATCCGGAAAACGTAGGCGAAATCAAAATTTCTACCGGCAAGAACATTTTTCGAATCAAGCACGACAAGATGCTTTCTAACATTACGTACGATGTTTCTGCAGGAGATTATCTTTACGTTCAACTCCTAGGAGATTACGATAAACTCATTCCTCTCTTCGTAGAATTACGTATCGTCTATCCTATTATAAATAACCGTTAACCAAAAATGCCTAACGACATTTTCGGCCACACTAAGCGTGTAGACCACGCAGAAGAGATTCTCATGTTGGACGTCCGAATTAAAAAGTTGAGGAGCGATTTGATCGCTTTGCAGGAGACCTTAAACAAAAGTTTAGAGTCCGAGATCGCTACGCTCCAAACGCAATGTCTCGACCCCATTCTGAAAATCGATTCCGAACTGAAAACGCTCATAAAAAAATATGTTGACGTACCTTCTTACGACAGCGTTCAAAATATACAGTTGAGTGTGGATTCGCTTCAAAATGATTTGGCCAAATTACAGCAATTTCAATTGAAAAATGAAGATTTGGAAAAATTGAAACTCGAAATCGAAGAACGAACTTCCGCAATAGAAAAGAATTTCTCTGAACTTCAAACCGTCGTGAAGGATATTGATGTAGAACGCTTGCACGTCGTCGTTTCCAAATTACAAGAAGAATTCACCACCACGTTGGAAGAAATTAAATCCAAGTTACAGACTTTGGAAGATACAATGACGAACCTACCATCGTCGCACGAACTGCAGGTCATCGGCAAGAGCGTTGCGAACATAAAAATTCAATTGGAGGCTTATCAAGATTTCGAACACATTCAAACCACCATCGCTACGCTTCAGGCGTCTCTGGAGTTGATCAACGAAGAAATTAAAAATATTCACGCTGAAGCAAGCGCGTTGACGAGCATTCAGGACACGTTAATCACAGTTCAGCAGAAGATTGAATATTTAGAAAATTTGAACGTCGAAACAAATCTTGCTCATTTTCATCACGTACTCGACAACATACAGGGTGACTTGGAATCGTTACGGACGAGCGTGCCTTCGAGCGAAGATTTGGAAAAATTGAAAACGGCGGTGACGGCACTATCCGAATCGAGCGACATCAAAAGTTCGTTAAGCGATCTCGAGAGTAGGGTGGCAAATCTCCCCACCTCCAAAGAATTACACGCTTTGAAAAGGAACATATCTCGAATGCTGAAACGACTGGAAACGGAAACGGCGAACGTGGAACAGATTCGAGACGAACTTGCTTCGCTGGTGTCGACGCTGCCCACTTCGCAGAGCGTCGCTGACCTTCACACGCAGTTTACCGAGATGCGAAGCATCGTGAACGATCTTACCGAGAAAAGTTCGAAATTGAATCAAGTCGAGAACCTTCAGAGTATTGTCGTCAACATCAGAGATCAAGTTGGAGTGCTGGAATCCACGCAGGAATCGACGCTGGCCTCTTTCGGTGCCAAGTTGCAAGAACTCAACGAAAACTACAAGCAGTTGAACGTGGAAGTGAAAATCAAACCGTCGTTTTCTGCCGTAACGGATACCATAGTCGAACATTTGTTGCCCGTACAAAATACACTGGGACAGCTTCACAGCAACCTCGTTAGCGTCGATACTAAATTCGCTAAACTGCATTCTCTACAAGCCGTCGAAATCAACAGCGTACCCAATCAACAGAGAATCTCCACGTTCGTCGAAGGTAACAAACTGTACATGTTGCATCCTTATCATCCGTACTACAAGTTTCTCCTCGATGGCACGATTCAGATAAACGAATTTTCGTACTGGTCTCACGGCAGAAAAGCTAGCGTTCCCACCATGACCTTGATATCGAATCGTGGTGTCCAGAAAGCAGGAAACATTCCTCTGGCACGTTGGAACGAAACGCGCAACATATATGAAATACACGAAGACGAAGATCTAACCGTTTTCGACGTGAGTGCTGGCGATAAGCTGATCATTCAAAACACAGGTGAGGTAGCACCTTCTTTGAATCCCATCACGCTCGTGCTTCTCTTCAAACGTAATCTCTAAAAAATGTCTAGGCAAGCCATCGTCGAAGAATTGCATAAACCTGCACGCCGCAACTACGAACGTTTAGCTGTGGTAACCAAGGCCATCGATGACCTCTGGCAAAGTGACCTCGTGGAGATGAGTAGCGGCAATCTAAAAAACGTACATAAATTGAACAAGGGCAACAAGTACCTCCTCACCGTCATAGACACATTTTCGAAATTCGCATGGGCTCTGCCGTTGAAAGCCAAAACGGGAACATGCGTCACGGAAGCATTCAAATTAATTTTTCGCGAAAGCAACAGACGACCTCGGTTTTTGCAAACGGACAGCGGTAAAAAATTTTACAACGCCGTATTCCAAAAGTTTATTCAAAAACATGGCATTCGACATTATTCGACCTTCAGTCACATCAAAGCCAGCATCGTGGAAAGATTTAATCGAACCTTGAAAACACACATGTGGAAACGATTCACGCTTCGGGGAAATTACAAATGGGTTACCATTCTTCCGGAACTAGTTAACGACTATAATCACACGGTGCACAGAACGATAGGCATGAAGCCAGCTGACGTTACCAAGTCCGACGAGCAGCGATTAATTTCCAGCGTTTACTGTCCAAAGTACACGCCCACGACAAAAAAACCTAAATACAAAATTGGAGACCGGGTGAGGATCAGCAAATTCAAACGCACCTTCGAGAAGGGTTTCACACGAAACTGGAGCACGGAACTTTTTACCGTGCTTCGAGTTCTACCCGGGAACCGTCACACGTATATAATAAAGGACAGTGGCGGTGAAATTTTGAAAGGAAGATTTTACGAAGAGGAACTCTCTAAAACGAAACATCCTAACACGTACCTCATCGAGAAAGTATTGCGTAGAAATGGTGACAAACTGTTTGTCAAATGGCTGGGACTTCCGGAAAAGAGTTGGATTGACGCGAACGAAGTGATCTTGTGAGTACGTGGAACGTGGTGAAGCGTCTACCGGATTCGGAAAGTCAAACGAAAAAAAAGAACGGCGGGTTGCTTCCCGACAGCATCCGCTGTCTAATCGTAGGTCCTTCGGGGTGTGGGAAAACAACACTGCTCGTGGACAATTTTCTCCTCGCACCGAATTGGTTAGATTGGAAGAACAGGCACCTGTACGTGTTCTCGAAAAGTTTGGAGCAATCCAAATACCGGCAACTGATGAAACTGTACAATGGTCTGGATATTGCAACGTTCGCTTCGGAAATAAAACCACTCGACGATTGCCGTGAAAATTCAGTTGTTGTGTTCGACGACGTCATCCTGGATAATCAAAATGAAATTCGCAACTTTTTCACGCAAGGTCGTCACAAAGGAATGGATTGTTTTTACCTAGCTCAAACGTTTTCCAAAATTCCAAAACAGTTAGTACGCGACAACGCTAATTTCATATGTTTGTTTCGTCAAGATCACACCAACCTCAAGCACGCGTACGATGACTACGTAGGCGGAGACATGAACTACAATCAATTTTCGGAATGCTGCTCCCACTGTTGGAACAGTGACGATTTCGGATTCGCGACGATCGACATGACGAGAAAACCCAACGACGGAAAATACAGAAACAAAATCAACGACTTTCTAAACGTTGCAACGTTGTGAGAAACGACGTGTATAAATAACGTTATGACGAAACGAAAAATCGAAGACGAAAATCTTAAGCTTCGCGATTACCTCGCGAAACGCTTCAAAGGTTGGAAATCCGAGAATCGCGGATTCTACGAAGAGAAGAAACGTCAAGATCAGCCTGTGATCGATACCATCAGCGATCTAGGTAAAGAAATTAAAGGTGTCACGGAACAAAATAAAAATTTGATCAACGAACTCGTACCACTTGCAGCTAAAAGTTACACCGTACCCACGCCTATTTCGAGCATTCCTTCGACGCCGTTCGAACTGAAGGACGTACCACGACGTCGAGCCATAAGCAGCACGTCTTCGGATAAAATCGAGTTGGGACCTTTGGCACGAGACTACCTGAGCACGGGGAAATTCGACAAGGATGAAGTGTTCGGATTGTATCCGAGCATGGAAACCAACGAGGGTGTGGTGTGGAAGATTGGGAAATCGAAGGTGACCTTCGAAGGCAACGACATTAAAGTCAATTTAGGCGATAAGGATAGCTGGAACAGGTATCCGGGTACGGTGGGACTGTGGGAACTTGTTGCCAAAAAGCAGCCGAAGGATTACACCGACGAAGATTACCAAAGTTACAAGGAAATTTTGATCATGACGGATGCCTTGTATCAAAACAACGATGCTACGCAGAATCGCGTCAAATCCAGCAGCGGTGAGAAGTACAGGAATATCATCAAGCCGATATGGAACCAGGTCAAAACAGGCAGCGGCGTCAAACTCTACAACACGTTACCCAAAGAATTCGTTTGGGTGGACGACGTGCGCAAACTCATAGACAGGTTGTTGGTTATTGCAGGAGAGGAGAATGCAGGCAATCGTAATTTCTACAACGAGAAGGTTGGCATCGTGGACATGATCAGCACGAAACTTTCCAACTTCATCGTGAACAACGACAAGGGCATAGGTTACCTCATCAAAATCATCAACACGCTGCCTCCGAGATTCTGGAACGTGGCCGAAGGAAAGGGACTCGTGAACGACATCATCAACAAGTTACCTTTCGAGATGCATTTACCTGGCTACCAGTACTGCGGGCCGGGTACCAAACTCGAGAAAAGATTGGAGAGAGGAGACAAGGGTGTGAATCCGTTGGACGCCGCATGCAAAGATCACGACATCGCCTACAACACCACGCGGACGGATCTGGATGCACGTCACGAAGCAGACAAGAAATTGGAACATGCCGCTTTCGAAAGATTCGTCAGCAGAGACGCATCGTTGGGAGAAAGAGTTGCAGCACTGGGCACCACCATCGCCATGAACACGAAACAAAAATTTGGGTGGGGTGTATAAATAAATAACATACAGTAAAAAAGAAATAATAACAACATGTCTTGCATAACCGACTTACCACCCGAACTGCTATGTAAAATTTTTAAACAGGCAGTAAACAGAGATGTTAATAAATTTTTAATCATAGCGAGATCCACGCCGGAATTTCGCATCCCTTGTGAAATGGCTGTCAAGGACCGTCTTCGTGAGATCAGTGGCATGAGGTGTGGTGATCTCGACACTCTTCTTTCGACCGCAGGGGAAAAATTAAACGATAGGTTAGATGAACTGCACGAGGCGAGGCAGGGAAGAAGGCGATACACGGATGATTGGCATAAGTCGAAGCAGGAGACGGAAGAAATCATCACGCACATCATCGCGTTTTCCGAAGCACGAACTTTCTTCCTCTGTTAAAAAAAAATAATAATATATATACGTGTCAAAACTTGATATATAAATAACACACATCGTGAAAAAAAAATAATCTTCGGTATATATAAATAACACATATTGTGAAAAAAATTAAATTTCTCTAACACACACTGAAATTTCTCTTCGATATGACGACTGAAAAAATGAGTGATCTCCAAGCATTAAAACAAATGCTAAATTTGTCAGTCGAATATGTAAAAATTCAGGAATTGGAAGTCGACAAACCTTACGCAATAACTTCCGGTTCAATTGTTTCTACCCAGTATGGTCCCAAGGTGCGTCTGTTGCTCAATGCACAATACAGTCTATTTTTACCAGATCGATATGCTAACATGTTATCCGACCAGAAGCTATCTATCTTAATCGAGAACAAAACTCGAATCGTGTACAAGGGGACAAAGGAACTTCTTGGTAAGAAAACGAAGCACGTAATAGAATTTGTGTAACGGCTGTGCGGAGTATATATAAAATAACACCCCTTGAAAAAAAATTACACGAAACAAAAAAATCTCGGAACATACATATATATAAATAACATACCTTGAAAAAAAAATTACACAAAACAAAAAAATCTCGGAACATTTATATATATAAATAACATACCTTAAAAAAAAATTACACGAGAGGGAAACAAAAAAAAATCTCAGAATATTTATATATATAAATAACATACCGTGAAAAAAAAAATATATAGAGAGTATCAACATGAAGCCCAAGGGTGTCGTGTACCAGATACCATACTCCAATCTAAAAAATCTAGGTGTCCTCGATGGGTTACTCACCAAGAAACAACGCGAGAAGAAACGTTCTTGCTTGACGAAAGAACACGGAATGAAATTGCTTCTCAGCACTCCACAATTGAAAAGATTGCAGCGTTCGCGGAAACAGCAAAAAATCGGAGGTTTCATATTCAGCATCCCGGCCATCCTGGCAGCATTGGGGGCCGTTGGAAGTTTGGCTGGCGGAAGCGCCGCCATCGCGAAAACCGTCATCGACTCGAAGAAGAACAAGGCGGAATTGGAAGAACAGAAACGTCATAATCTGGCCATGGAGAAGAAAGGGAAGGGCGTGATGAAAAAATTTAAAAAAAGAAACAGCAGCACTCACCAACCGAGACATTGAATCTCTGATCGAACCGTTACGAATCAAAAACTTCAGAGGAGTTTTCATGTCCGACTCGTTACCTTCAACCGTTAAAAGAAGAGAATGTGGCGTAGTCAACTTGGACAGTCAAGAAAATCCAGGCACGCATTGGATATGTTACCACAACGCAAATAATAAAGCATTCGTTTTCGATTCTTTCGGAGGTGTTCCACCTACAAATTTAGTCCATTATCTGAAAACAAACAAAACTTCTATATACTACAACGACCAACGCATTCAAAATTTCGGAGACGAGAACTGCGGTCATCTCTGTCTCTCTATGCTCGTGTTCCTCTCTAAAATAAATAAGCCTACGATCGAAGATTTCCAGAAAGCATTGTGGAACCTGAAACACGATGGGCGTGTTCCATCTCACAAGCAAATCTTCGATCTTGAAACTCACGCTGCACGACGACATCGTCTATCCTAAATCCGTGGCTCTGCGTGCATTCTACAGCATGTACCTCATACCTAACGTCACGCAGCACAACAACAAAATTAGCGTCGGAAGCGAACACATCGTCGTCACGCCAGGCCAATACAATCTTTCCACTTTGCAAGCTCAATTACCCAAAGGCACGTACCTTTCTCAAAATTCGGTCACGCACAGAGTGGAAATTGTGTCGGCGACGGAAACCGTGGACCTGGGCACCATAGGAGAACTTTTAGGTTTCGAGAACGATACCAAACTCGAAGCTGGCATCAAACACACGGCAACCAACATTCCTAAATTTCTAGCCATCGAAACTCTGAACGTTCACTGCAACGTGGCGGAAGGCATGATCACGAAATCCTCGGACGGATTACTGGGAAGTCACAAGCAAACGGGAATCATCGCCACGTTCAAACCCAGTTCCGAGTTCATGGAACCGATCATCTACACACCTTCTTCGCCGATCTATTTTCCAGTATGTCGCAACCGCATAGACGACATAGAGTTGGTGGTGACGAACGAGAAAGGAGAGGTGGTGGATTTCGCAGGTGCAACGACCACTGCCATCGTGGAGATCAACGTATAATAAATAACACACATAGTGAAAAAAAAAAATGGAGCAAATCGAAAGTTACGAATTGCAATCTTTCCCTCCCAACCGTCGCACGTTCGCCAATCTCAACGAAGCGAACAGGGAGATCGAATACGACGTGGACGTAGGGGATGGGTTCGTTCATCCTCACAGAGGGGACCTCTACATTCAATTCGACGTGGTGAAGAAGGAAAGCGGAGAAGCGTTTCCCGCAACAGCAAATTTGAAACTGGTGGACAACTTCGTGCCTCACCTGTTCTCGCAGGTGGAGGTGAAGAAACACGGTACCGTCATCGACAGAATAGATTATCCAGGCATCACGTCGACGGCAGTGGGAACATTGAAATTATCCAAAACGGACGCACCATACTATCAAGCGGGAGGATTCGAAGCCGGGATCAAAATATCGACGAGAAGTCACACGGTGCTCTTTCCCATGCGTCTGCTGCCGGGATTCTTCTCGGACTACAAGGAGATCATGTGGAAGGGAGGACTGAGGGTTACGTTTCGAAGAGCAGCCAACGACAACGACGCACTGATGCGATACACCAACTTAAACGCCGACGGCACGCCGATAGCCAACACTTTACCCGAAGCGGCGAAATGCATCATCCGGAGCATGGAATTGAGAATGCCGATCGTGGAATACGAAACGAACTACGCCCTCAAGTACAAAGCGGAGATCTTGAAGAGTCCGCAGGTACCGATTCACTTTCACGGTTACCAGTGCGTGCAGAAGTTGGCGTCGGGAAGTCACATGGAATTCGACGTGACGACGCAGTTCAACAACATACAGTTCGACATGCCAGATTTCGTCGTAGTGCTTTTTCAGACCGGGCGCGATAACAACCAGGAAAAAGATTCCAGCAAGTTCGACGACTGCAAAATCAAGAACGTTTATCTCAAGAACGGTAGGAACGAAGTGTTCCCGCGCGAGAATTACAACCTCGACATGACCAAAGATGATTACCTCAAACTTTACGAAGCTTACACCTCTTTCAAACGCGTGACCGAGGGAAGCGTGGACATGTACTACACTCCCAGCGAATTCAAAATCCGCAGACCCATGTCCGTCATCAACGCCACGAAAAGAAAACAGGTGGTGGTCAACGATCGAACCAACATCAAGATCGTCTGCGAGTTCCACGACGCGCTACCTGCCGATACTCTGTGCAGCGTCATCCTGATTGCAGAGAAGTCCTTCGCGTACGACGTGAAAAACGAGAGGGTCACAGAGCAGTTTTAAAAAAATATCGCCAACAAGCAAGAATAGCTTTTCTACATTCCCAATTACAAAATTTTTAATCTAAAACACATCCAAAGCACTCCAATAGGATGCAGAGTGTTTTTTAGGATCAAATCGAATTTCTTAAACAAATTGAGGGGGGGGAAAGGGCGGGGGGCTTGCTTGTAGTTGAGTAGTTATCATCAAAACCTATCCAACAAACCCACAATCATCATCCTAGCTCAATTAGGAGCCGAGAAAATCAACGTCTTGGAAAACGTCTTAAGATAATTGTCTTAAGAAAATTTTCTTGACAGACCGGAAGTAACATCTTGACAGACCGGAAGTCGACTTTCTTAAAGATTAAGATATTTGTCTTAAGACGTTTTCCAAGACGTTGATTTTCTCGGCTCCTATGGGGTCTAGAACCATGTAACTTTGATCTATGTATATACCAGTACTTGCCCAACCCTGTGGCCGAGTGGTTGCCACATCGCGCTGCGACGCCAAGAGTCCCGGGTTCGAATCCCAGTCGAGCATGGTTGTTTGTGAATATCTATTCATCCATTTCATCACTCATCCCCAATCTTTGCAAATTAGCCAAAAGGTACAAAACGCGAAGTAAAAATAAACTAAATCAATGAATCAATTAATATACCAGTACTTTTCCTACATGTTCACTCACCTTACAACCCACCCGATCAAAAAATAAAATTTACCCCCTGCGCGCATGCGCACATGTATAAATTTAAATATAAGCTCGATATTGAAACAAAATATTATTTTTTCTCCTCCTCCTTTCTCTCTGGCCAAGATTGCAAATAATTGCAGGAATAATAATACCATGATATTTTAGACTGTAGGTCTAGGTCATCCGAACCGGACAACATTTGAGTTGGTGTTTTTTTAAGTCCACTTTATGTGCAGTAAGGCTAATCGGGACTAGACCTACAGTTTCAAGAACCACTTGTGCCTCCAGCGAGTATCGAACCCTTGAATACAAACCTACCTACCACTGTGCCATGGAGGAGGCCCCAGACGACATATTTGCACTACAACAAGCAAAAATAAATTCATATCTGTGCATATGGGAAGTCCAATACATAGTTGGTAATATGTGATGTGATCAGCACCAAACATTTAATTTTTATGTATGTCCGTGTTTGCCCGACCCTGTGGCCGAGTGGTTAGCACATCGCACTGCGACGCCAAGGGTCCCGGGTTCAAATCCCGGTCGGGCTTGGTTGTTTGTGAATGTCTATTCATCCATTTCATCACTCACCCCCAATCTTCGCAAATTAGCCAAAAGATACAAAACGCGAAGTAAAATAAACTAAATCAATAAATCAATCATTAAGTTCCGTGTGTTGCAATCATGAAATTAAATTTTAATTAACTTTTTTTTCCTATCCATCTCTCTCTCAAATCTATATAGCCTGTTCATATTTGACATGTCGGCCATTTTGTTTACGTGGTAAAAAAAATCTCAAGCCACTTTTTTGCGAATGCTCGTTCTGTAGCCATAAGTATAATTGGATATAGTTGTCAGATTTTATTCAATTTGAGGTTTAATATCAATAAGCGTGCATAAAAACTAAATATTTTAAATAAATAAGATTCGAATAACTATGTACTTCCACTAGCCTTTGCGATGGCGCAGCGGTAGCGTCGTTGCCTTGTAATCAAGGGTTCGATACCCGCACAAGTAGTTCTTAAAACTGTAGGTCCAGTCCCGATTAGTCTTACTGTGCATAAAGTGGACTTAAAACATCAAATCAATCAGTACTTCCACTAGCCTCTGCGATGGCGCAGCGATAACGTCGTTGTCTTGTAATCAAGAGTTCGATACCCGGTGGAGGTACAAGTGGTTCTTGAAACTGTAGGTCCAGTCTCGATTAGCCTTACTGTGCATAAAGTGTACTTAAAACATCAAATCAATCAGTACTTCCACTAGATATCAAAAACACGCAACTCTCCTCTATTTTTTTTCTTGCTTTCCTCTAACAATTTAACACATTTATTTTTTTTTAAATATGCCCCCCACACATATTTCCTACCTACCAACAACGGCACACGAAACAAAAAAAAATATTCCAGCTACCAAGATGCATGCTTCAAATATATAAAAGCAGAGAGAGACATGAAACATCTTCTATATTCTCTCTCTTTTTGCATGTTTTGTGAGTATATTTTCTTCCACAATACATAAGAGCTATTTGGTTTTCAAGAAGTTATACCTTCCTTCCACAATCTCTTATATCTGTTTGGCTAGTTTCAAAAATCAACTCACAAAAGCAAAGCCATACTTATAAATCAAAGCCAACTCATGCAAGCTAAGAAACAAAGTTACTTACTTTTGGAAAATACTGCAGAAATGCTCTTCACTAACGTTCAAAATAAAAACAGAACTTTCTACACCAGTGCTTTAAGTTTTATACAGTTTTCTAATGAGGTCAAAAGTGAAATATTAGCCAACGCAACGTGGACCAATAGAAATCCGAGACAATCCACTCTAGAAGATTCTTCCCCCCCTACATTTCAACCACATCATTTTGAATAATGCATCGCATTGCATCACTGGTATCTATGCTGCTAACTGACATCACTATATATACTTCCGTCATCCCAAGGCCTACATATTGTTGAATTTTGTGTTATTGCGTCAATGTTGATAGCACGGGAAAATCCCTTTCGCAATACAGGTATTTCAATGTAATAAAAAAGCTTTAGAATTTCATTAGAGATAAGAGGACTTGCATCACTGGTATCTATGCTGCTAACTGACATTACTATATATACTTCCGTCATCCCAAGGCCTACATATTGTTGAATTTGTGTTATTGCGTCAATGTTGATAGCACGGGGAAATCCCTTTCGCATTACAGGTATTTCAATGTAATAAAAAGGCTTTAGAATTTCATTAGAGATAAGAGGACGGTATTTCGAAACCAACACAATGCAATTTCCTGCTCATTCTCGTAACCTACTCCATATTCGAGTGAACACACTCTTGTTCAACATCCGTCTGTCACAGATGTGCCTGTCACAGAATACAATGTAGGAAAAAAAAACAATTATTATTTGTTTGTTTGCTTGCGTCACAATACGGAAATAATAAGAGGCGCACGCGTGTGTGTGTGGCATCGTTCCCAAAAGAGGTAGGTTTACAAAGGTCACGATATATAAACATTTGAGCGGGACTTGGAAAATTGCGATAAAATGTATTCATCCTTCCCCCTTCACGCAGCACACTCGATTTCAAATATCGCTACAATACCAATTTTTACATCATGAAGAGTAAATTTACAGAAAAATATCATAACAGGGGCCCAAAACATTGTAGGAGAAGTCCCGTTAGGTCGTAGCAGGGGCCAGGGATTTCCTTAACAAAAATAAATTTTGATTATCACACACACACACACATTCTAGAAGATCACACCTGAGAGTTTTAAAAACAAAACATCGTGGCAGATTACGCTGAGAGCAAGGTCGTGGTAGATTACACTGAGGGACCTTACAGTAAGAGGAGGCTGCCTTATAGGAAAATGTCGTAAGTCATTTCAAAAATAGGTCAAAGAGCGAGTTAGCATAAGAGCAGAAGGTAAAAAAATAGCTTAAAAAATGATGTCAGAGCTTTTTCTGTTCATTTTTCTCTCATTGTAGGTTAGTTTAGTGCGTAAAACGTCGTAAAATAAAAAGTAGGTCAAAGAATAAGTTAGCATAAAAGCAACATTTGAAATGGGATAAAAAAATAGCTTAAAAATAATGCCAGAGCTTTTTCTGTTCATTTTTCTCTCATTGTAGGTTAGTTTAGTGCGTAAAACGTCGTAAAATAAAAAGTAGGTCAAAGGACGAGTTAGCATAAGAGCAACATTTGAAATAGGATAAAAAATAGCTTAAAAAGTGATGTCAGAGCTTTTTCTGTCCATTTTTCTCTCATTGTAGGTTAGTTTAGTGCGTAAAACGTCGTAAAATAAAAAGTAGGTCAAAGGACGTCGCCAGAATCGCCCATTTCACCTACTTACAAAGCAGACATTTTGAAGAATCCCCAAGTACCCATCCAATTTTACGGTTACCAGTGCGTGCAGAAACCTTCTTCCGACAACCATTTTGAATTTGACGTGACCACACAGTTTAACAGCATCCGGTACGATATGCGAGAGTTTGTGGTCGTGCTCTTCCAGACAGGGAAGAACAACAACCAAGAAAAAGAATCGAGCCAGTTCGACAAATGCAAGATCAAGAACATCTACCTCAAGAATGGCAGGAACGAGATATTCCCACGTGAGAACTACAACCTGAACATTGCAAACAACGACTACCTGAAACTGTACGAGGCATACACAGCTTACAAGAGAGTGACCTCCGGCAATGTGGACGTGTACTACAACCCTAATGAGTTCATAGCTCGCAGACCCATGTTCGTCATTAACACATCGAAGAGAAAGCAGGTGGTTGTTAATGATCGTACCAACATCAAAATCGTGTGCGAGTTCCATGACGCCTTGCCTGCCGATACTCTATGCAGCGTCATTCTTATTGCAGAGAAAACTTTTGTGTATGATGTCAAGAATGAAAGAGTGACTGAACAGTTTTAGATACAAGAAAAAAAAATGGATAATTCTATAAAAATTACACTGACCTTAGATCCAAAAATTCTTCACACATAAAAAAAATCACTATACTATAAAAATTTATGGCAATACTGACTAGTGCCAACTTCTATTTGTAGGTTAGCTTCGCCTGTGAAATATCACATGTTGAAAATTTTGTGCAGTAAGTTGGCAACACTGCGAGCCCCTCCCACTGTGGTCCCCTCCAAAAGTAGTGGAGGGCATTGAACCAATTCCACGACATACATCGTGAAAAAGGTGGGGGTCACACATCATAAAAAATACATCGTAGCCGTTTACGCTGAGGGCCCACCACCTACAAAAAACAAAAAACAAATACATCGTAGGCGTTTACGTTGAGGGCCCACCACCTACAAAAATAAGATTGAGCAAAAATAGGGCTAGAACATCGTCAAATGCTATAAAATCCATAAAAAAATCATCAAAATCATAAAAATATGTCACAACTGAGGTTAAATACTAGGTCCACCTACAAGGATTGCGTAGAAACAACCATTTTACACTTTAGTAGAGCAGATCAGAGAGTTCCACGCCCGAAAATGGCGCTCGGTGGCGCTCGCAGTGTTGCCAACCTCTTATTTGAAAAAATCACCAAGGTTTTAGCTTGGTCTAACCTAATTTAAAGCAAGAAGCTGGCAATCTTGCTTGAGGCTGTTTTTGCAGTGTTGCCAACTTTTTACTCGAAAAATCACCAAGGTTTTTTTTTGGTCTAACCTAACCTAAAGCAAGGAGCTGGCAATCTTGCTTGAGGCTTTTTTTTTGCAGTGTTGCCAATTTTTTACTCGAAAAAATCACCAAAATAGTGGGGGTGCCCAGGTTCTGTGCCAGAAAATGGCGCTCGGTGAGGCTCGCAGCGTTGCCAACCCGGGCGAGGCGTAGCCTTTTACGGTGTATGTTAACCTCACCAGCGTTGCCAACTCGGGCGAGACGTAGCTTTTTACGGTGTATGTTAACCTCACAAGCAGCGTTGCCAACTCGTCGTAGCTTTTCACGGTGTATAATTTTTTTTGCTTTTTTTGTGTGAGTGTACGTGTTCGGGCGAGGCGTAGCCTTTCACGGTGTATGTTAACCTCACCAGCGTTGCCAACTCGTCGTAGCCTTTTATGGTGTATGTTAACCTCACAAGCAGTGTTGCCACCTCCTCACTCGAAAAAATCACCAAGGTTTGTTTTTGGGTCTAACCTAACCTCAAACAAGGAGCTGGCAATACTGCTTGAGGTTTTACAGTGCATAAAGCAATTTGCCAACCTACTGGTTTGCCATAGCTTTTTTTTTACAAAAAGAGAGAGGGAAAAGTTAAACAACCGACAGTATTACCAACACCTACCTACAACTCTTTTTTCTTACTTGGCAAGAGCTATCTTGCTTGAGGCTTAACTAATTTATATACTGACGTAACATACACACACTGAGCAAAAAGAGTCGGCAACAAACATATACTGCCGTAAAAGAGAAAGAGGGATAGATAGATAGATAGCAACACAGTATGTGTGTGCGTGTATAATATGTAGCATTATTAACTAGAGTGCGTTGGCAACCCACCTACAACTAAAAAAATAAAGATGCCAACGTTGCTGTAAGATAAAGAGAGAGACTAAGCTGGCAACAGTGGTGAGCGAATATGCATTATTTCCAAGTCCCGAGCGCCAATGTATATCGTGATTTTTGCAATCCTCTCTCGCGGCAACGATGCGCCACACACACACGTACGTACTTTTTTTTTTATTTCAGTATTGTGACGCAAACAAACAAATAATAATTGTTGTTTTTGGGATGCCTGGCCCCTAACCCCGCCAGGGTGCGTGGTGCCCAACCCAAAAAGGTTCTAACGGCTGCGGCTCTAGATAACCACACCTCTGTAGAGTTTCACGTGTTTTTTTTTTTCCCCCAAACTTCCATGAAACCCTACAGAGGACCTCCGTAATGCATGCAACGTGTACTAACGACTCTAGTGTTATTTGATGTTGTAATATTTTTGGATATAGAATTTTGTGAGATATAGATAATAATAATTATGTTTATTATAATATTTTTTGATGAAGATGGAGAATGTATGTGTGTGTGTTACAAATAAAGTTGCATGCTTATTTTTTCTAGTGTGTGTGTATGTGTATGTGTTTTTGATGTTCGACAGCATCTGAAACGATAAAAAAAAGAATTTTATTGTTAATTTTCTCATGTAAAAACAACAACAACAAAATTTTTGTGCAAAAATTCTGATTGTCTTGTGCTATAGTGCAAAAACTGATGATATTGTAATTCATAACTGATGAAATTAATATTGTAACTGATTTTGAACTAGTGAAATTTTTGTATTGTGCTATTGAAACTGATTGTGCTAGTACAAAAATTTCTTATTGTGCAAGAAAAGAGGTTAAAAACTTGTTAAAACTGCTCTGTGACCCTCTCGTTCTTCACGTCGTGGACGAAGGACTTCTCGGCGACCAGGATCACACTGCATACGGTGTCCTCGGGCAACGGACTGTTGAACTCGCAGACGACCTTGATGTTGGTTCGATCGTTGACCACCACCTGCTTCCTCTTAGATGTGTTGATGACGAACATGGGTCTGCGGGTTTTGAATTCGCTGGGCGTGTAGTACATGTCCATGCTTCCCTCGGTCACGCGTTTGAAAGAGGTGTAAGCTTCGTAAAGTTTGAGGTAATCGTCTTTGGTCATGTCGAGGTTGTAATTCTCGCGCGGGAAAACTTCGTTGCGTCCATTTTTCAGATAAACATTCTTGATCTTGCAGTCGTCGAACTTGCTGGAATTTTTTTCCTGGTTGTTATCGCGCCCGGTCTGAAAGAGCACCACGACGAAATCTGGCATGTCGAACTGTATGTTGTTGAACTGAGTTGTCACGTCGAATTCCATGTGACTTCCCGACGCCATCTTCTGCACACACTGGTAACCGTGAAAGTGAATCGGTACCTGCGGACTCTTCAAGATCTCTGCTTTGTACTTGAGGGCATAGTTTGTTTCGTATTCCACGATCGGCATTCTCAACTCCATGCTCCGGATGACGCACTTGGCTGCTTCGGGTAAAGTGTTGGCTATCGGCGTGCCGTCGGCGTTCAAGTTGGTGTATCGCATCAGCGCGTCGTTGTCGTTGGCTGCTCTTCGAAACGTGACGCGCAATCCCCCCTTCCACATGATCTCTTTGTAGTCCGAGAAGAATCCCGGCAGCAGACGCATGGGAAAGAGCACCGTGTGACTTGTCGTCGATATTTTCGTCCCTGCTTCGAATCCTCCTGCTTGATAGTATGTTGCGTCTGTTTTGGATAATTTCAATGTTCCCACTGCCGTCGACGTGATGCCTGGATAGTCTATTCTGTCGATGACGGTGTTGTGTTTCCTCACCTCCACCTGCGAGAACAGATGAGGCACGAAGTTGTCCACGAGTATCAAATTTGCTGCTGCGGGAAACGCGTCTCCGCTTTCTTTCTTCACCACGTCAAATTGAAGGTAGAGGTCTGCTCTGTGAGGATGAACAAACCCATCGCCTACGTCCACGTCGTATTCAATCTCCCTGTTCGCTTCGTTGAGATTGGCGAACGTGCGACGGTTGGGAGGGAAAGATTGCAATTCGTAACTTTCGATTTGCTCCATTTTCACTATGCATGTTATTTATTATACGTTGATCTCCACGATGGCCGTCGTAGTGGCACCTGCGAAATCCACCACGTCTCCTTTCTCGTTTGTCACCACCAACTCTATGTCGTCTATGCGGTTGCGGCATACTGGAAAATAGATCGGCGAAGAGGGTGTGTAGATGATCGGTTCCATGAATTCGGAACTGGGTTTGAACGTGGCGATGATCCCCGTCTGCTTGTGACTTCCTAACAACTCCCCGTCCGAAGATTTAGTGATCATGCCTTCCGCCACGTTGCAGTGAACGTTTAGAGTCTCTATGGCTAGAAATTTAGGAATGTTTGCTGCCGTGTGCTTGATGCCAGCTTCGAGTTTGGTGTTGTTCTCGAAACCTAGAAGTTCTCCCATGGTGCCCAGGTCCACGGTCTCCGTCGCCGATAGGATTTCCACTCTGTGCGTGACCGAATTTTGAGAAAAATACGTGCCTTTGGGTAACTGAGCTTGCAAAGTGGAAAGATTGTATTGGCCTGGCGTGACGATGATGTGTTCGTTTCCGACGCTAATTTTGTTGTTGTGCTGCGTGACGTTAGGTATGAGGTACATGCTGTAGAATGCACGCAGAGCTACGGATTTAGGATAGACGATGTCGTCGTGCAGCGTGAGTTTCAAGATCGAAGATTCGCTTGTGAGATGGAACACGCCCATTGTGTTTCAGGTTCCACAATGCTTTCTGAAAATGTTCCACCGACGGGTTATTTATTTTAGACATGTATGCGAGAACAGAAAGGCATAGGTGGCCGCAGTTAACATCGGTGAAACCCTGGATGCGTTTGTCATTGTAGTAGAGGTTGGCAACACTGAGATACTTCACCAACCTGGCAGGTGGTGTGCCACCGAACGAATCGAAAACAAATGCATTGTTATCGTCAATTTTGAGGTAGCATATCCAATGTGTACCAGGATTTTTGTAACTGTCCAGGTTGACCACGCCATACTCCTTTTTCTTCACAGCAGAGGGTAGAGAATCGGACATGAAAACACCCCTGAAGTTTTTTATTCCCAACAGTTCGATTAGAGATTCAATATCGAAGTTGGACAGGGCTTCTTCTTTTTTTTATATTTTTTCAAAGCATCGAGGTTGCTTTTTTGTTTTTTGGTTATACCTTTCCCCTTCTTCTCCATGGCCAGGTTGTGACGTTTCTGTTCTTCCAACTCGGCTTTGTTCTTCTTCGAGTCGATGACGGTTTTCGCGATGGCGGCACTTCCGCCGGCCAAACTTCCAACAGCCCCCAATGCTGCCAGAATGGCTGGGATGCTGAATATGAAACCTCCGATTTTTTGCTGTTTCCGCGAACGCTGCAAGCGTCTCAATTGAGGTGTGCTGAGAAGTAATTTCATTCCGTGTCCTTTCATCAAGCAAGAACGTTTCTTCTCGCGTTGTTTCTTGGTGAGTAAACCATCGAGGGCACCTAGATTTTTCAGATTGGAGTAAGGTATCTGGTACACGACACCCTTAGGCTTCATGTTGATGCTCTATATGTTATCTTCACGGTATGTTATTTATATATATGTTCTGAGATTTTTTTTGTTTTGTGTAATTTTTTTTCGGTATGTTATTTATATATAAATGTTCTGAGATTTTTTTTGTTGCGTGTAATTTTTTTTTCAAGGATATACTCCGCGCAGAGCCCTTACACAAATTCTATTACGTGCTTTGTTTTCTTACCAAGAAGTTCCTTTGTACCCTTGTACACGATTTGAGTTTTGTTCTCGATTAAAATAGCTAGCTTCTCGTCGGATAACATGTTAGCGTATCGATCTGGTAAAAATAGACTGTATTGTGCGTTGAGCAACAGACGCGCCTTGGGACCATACTGGGTAGAAATAATTGAACCGGAAGTTATCGTGTAAGGTTTGTCCACTTCCAATTCCTGAATTTTTACATATTCGACTGATGAATTTAGCATTTGTTTTAATGCTTGGGCGTCTAGTGATTGTTTACTCATTTTTATATGACAAACACAATTGGAGGTTTTTTTTTATGTAGTGTTATTTATATGCCGAAGAAATTTTTTTCACGGTTCGAGAAATTTTTTTATTTCTACACACCCCATCCAAATTTTTGTTTCGTGTTCATGGCGATGGTGGTGCCCAGTGCTGCAACTCTTTCTCCCAGCGAAGCGTCTCTGCTGACGAATCTTTCGAAAGCTGCATGCTCTAACTTTCTGTCTGCTTCGTGACGTGCATCCAGATCGGTGCGAGTGGTGTTGTAGGCAATGTCGTGATCTTTGCATGCGGCGTCCAACGGATTCACACCCTTGTCTCCTCTCTCCAATCTTTTCTCGAGTTTGGTACCTGGTCCGCAGTACTGGTAGCCGGGTAAATGCATCTCGAAAGGTAACTTGTTGATGATGTCGTTCACAAGTCCCTTTCCTTCGGCCACGTTCCAGAATCTCGGAGGCAGCGTGTTGATGATTTTGATGAGGTAACCTATGCCCTTGTCGTCGTTCACGATGAAGTTGGAAAGTTTGGTGCCGATCATGTCCACGATGCCAACCTTCTCGTTGTAGAAATTACGATTGCCTGCATTCTCCTCTCCTGCAATAACCAACAATCGGTCTATGAGCTTGCGCACGTCGTCCACCCACACAAACTCTTTGGGCAGGGTGTTGTAGAGTTTGACGCCGCTGCCTGTTTTGACCTGGTTCCAAATCGGCTTGATGAGATTTCTGTACTTCTCGCCGCTGCTCGATTTCACCCTATTCTGCGAGGCGTCGTTGTTCTGGTACAAGGCATCCGTCATGATCAAAATTTCCTTGTAACTCTGGTAATCTTCGTCGGTGTAATCTTTCGGCTGCTTTTTGGCAACAAGTTCCCACAGTCCCACCGTACCCGGATACCTGTTCCAACTATCCTTCTCGCCTAAATTAACTTTAATGTCGTTGCCTTCGAAGGTCACCTTCGATTTTCCAATCTTCCAAACCACACCGCCGCCTTCGTTGCTCTCCATGCTCGGATACAATCCGAACACTTCATCCTTGTCGAATTTTCCCGTGCTCAGGTAGTCTCGTGCCAAAGGTCCTAACTCGATCTTATCCAAAGACGACGGTGTGCTACCTATGGCTCGACGTCGTGCCGGTACGTCCTTCAGTTCGAACGGCGTCGAAGGAATGCTCGAAATGGGCGTGGGTACGGTGTAACTTTTAGCTGCAAGTGGTACGAGTTCGTTGATCAAATTTTTATTTTGTTCCGTGACGCCTTTAATTTCTTTACCTAGATCGCTGATGGCGTCGATCACAGGTTGATCTTGACGTTTCTTCTCTTCGTAGAATCCGCGATTCTCGGATTTCCAACCTTTGAAGCGTTTCGCGAGGTAGTTTCGCAACTTGAGATTTTCGTCTTCGATTTTTCGTTTCGTCATAGCGTTATTTATACACGTCGTTTCTCACAACGTTGCAACGTTTAGAAAGTCGTTGATTTTGTTTCTGTATTTTCCGTCGTTGGGTTTCCTCGTCATGTCGATCGTCGCGAATCCGAAATCGTCACTGTTCCAACAGTGGGAGCAGCAGCGTTCCGAAAATTGATTGTAGTTCATGTCTCCGCCTACGTAGTCATCGTACGCGTGCTTGAGGTTGGTGTGATCTTGACGAAACAAACATATGAAATTAGCGTTGTCGCGTACTAACTGTTTTGGAATTTTGGAAAACGTTTGAGCTAGGAAGAAGCAATCTATTCCTTTGTGACGACCTTGCGTGAAAAAATTGCGAATTTCATTTTGATTTTCCAGGATGACATCGTCGAACACAACAACTGAATTTTTACGACAATCGTCGAGGGGTTTTATTTCCGAAGCGAACGTTGCAATGTCCAGACCATCGTACAGTTTCATCAATTGCTGGTATTTCGCTTGCTCCAAACTTTTCGAAAATACGTAGAGGTGCCTGTTCTTCCAATCTAACCAATTCGGTGCGAGGAGAAAATTGTCCACGAGCAGTGTTGTTTTCCCACACCCCGAAGGACCTACGATCAGACAGCGGATGCTGTCGGGAAGCAACTCACCGTTCTTTTTTCTCGTTTGACTTTCCGAATCCGGTAGACGCTTCACCACGTTCCACGTACTTACAAGATCACTTCGTTCGCGTCGATCCAACTTTTTTCTGGAAGCCCCAGCCATTTGACAAACAGTTTGTTGCCTTTTCTACGCAATACTTTCTCGATGAGGTACGTGTCGGGATGTTTTGTTTTAGAGAGTTCCTCTTCGTAAAATCTTCCTTTCAAAATCTCACCGCTACTATCTTTTATTATATACGTGTGTCGGTTTCCGGGTAAAACTCGAACCACCGTAAAAAGTTCCGTGCTCCAATTTTTTGTGAACCCCTTCTCGAAGGTGCGTTTGAATTTGCTGATCCTCACCTGGTCTCCAATTTTGAATTTTGATTTCTTGGTAGTCGTGGGAGTGTACTTTGGACAGTAAACTGTAGAAATTAAACGCTGCTCGTCAGATTTCGTAACGCCAGCTGGCTTCATGCCTATCGTTCTGTGTACCGTATCATTATAGGTGTCGACGAGTTCCGGCAGTATGTCGACCCATTTGTAATTTCCTCGAAGCGTGAATCGTTTCCACATGTGTGTTTTCAAGGTTCGATTGAATCTTTCCACGATGCTGGCTTTGATGTGACTGAAGGTTGAATAATGTCGAATGTCATGTTTTTGAATAAACTTTTGGAATACGGCATTGTAAAATTCCTTCCCCTTGTCCGTTTGCAAAAACCGAGGTCGTCTGTTGCTTTCGCAAAAAATTGCCTTGAATGCTTCCGTGACGCACGTCCCCGTTTTGGCTTTCAAAGGTAGAGCCCATGCGAATTTCGAAAACGTGTCTATGACGGTGAGGAGGTACTTGTTGCCTTTGTTCAATTTATGTACATTTTTTAGATTGCCGCTACTCATCTCCACGAGGTCACTTTGCCAAAGGTCATCGATGCCCTTGGTCACCACCGCCAAACGTTCGTAGTTGCGGCGTGCTGGTTTATGTAATTCTTCGACGATGGCTTGCCTAGACATTTTTTAGAGATTACGTTTGAAGAGAAGCACCAGCGTGATGGGATTCAAAGAAGGTGGCACCTCACCTGTGTTTTGAATGATCAGCTTATCGCCGGCACTCACGTCAAAAACGGTGAGATCTTCGTCTTCGTGTATTTCATATACGTTGCGCGTTTCGTTCCAACGTGCCAGAGGAATGTTTCCTGCTTTCTGGACACCACGATTCGATATCAAGGTCATGGTGGGAACGCTAGCTTTTCTGCCGTGAGACCAGTACGAAAATTCATTTATCTGAATCGTGCCATCGAGGAGAAACTTGTAGTACGGATGATAAGGATGTAACATGTACAGTTTGTTACCTTCGACGAACGTGGAGATTCTCTGTTGATTGGGTATGCTGTTGATTTCGATGGCTTGCAGAGAATGCAGTTTAGCGAATTTAGTATCGACGCTAACGAGGTTGCTGTGAAGCTGTCCCAGTGTATTTTGTACGGGCAACAAATGTTCGACGATGGTATCCGTTACTGTAGAAAATGACGGTTTGATTTTCACTTCCACGTTCAACTGCTTGTAGTTTTCGTTGAGTTCTTGGAACTTGGCACCGAAAAAGGCCAGCGTCGATTCCTGCGTAGATTCCAGCACTCCAACTTGATCTCTGATGTTGACGACGATACTCTGAAGGTTCTCGACTTGATTCAATTTCGAACTTTTCTCGGTAAGATCGTTCACGATGCTTCGCATCTCTGTAAACTGCGTGTGAAGATCGGCGACGCTCTGCGAAGTGGGTAGCGTCGACACCAGCGAAGCAAGTTCGTCTCGAATCTGTTCCACGTTCGCCGTTTCCGTTTCTAGTCGTTTCAGCATACGTGATATGCTCCTTTTCAAAGCGTGTAATTCTTTGGAGGTGGGGAGATTGGTCACCCTACTCTCGAGATCGCTCAATGAACTTTTGACGTCGCTCGAATCGGATAGTGCCGTCACCGCCGTTTTCAATTTTTCCAAATCTTCGCTCGAAGGTACACTCGTCCGTAACGATTCCAAGTCACCCTGTATGTTGTCCAGTACGTGATGAAAATGAGCAAGGTTCGATTCGACGTTCAAATTTTCTAAATATTCGATCTTCTGCTGAACCGTGCTCAACGTGTCTTGTATGCTCGTCAACGCACTTGCTTCAGCGTGAATATTTTTAATTTCTTCGTTGATCAACTCCAGAGACGCCTGAAGCGTAGCGATGGTGGTTTGAATGTGTTCGAAATCTTGATAAGCCTCCAATTGAATTTTTATGTTCGCGACGCTTTTGCCGATGACTTGCAGTTCGTCTGACGATGGTAGGTTCGTCATGGTATCTTCCAAAGTCTGTAACTTGGATTTAATTTCTTCCAACGTGCTGGCGAATTCTTCTTGTAATTTGGAAACAACAACATGCAAGCGTTCTACATCAATATTTTTCACGACGGTTTGAAGTTCAGAGAAATTCTTTTCGATTGCCGAAGTTCGTTCTTCGATTTCGAGTTTCAATTTTTCCAAATCTTCATTTTTCGATTGAAATTGTTGCAATTTGAGCAAATCATTTTGAAGCTTATCCACGCTCAACTGTATATTTTGAACGTTGTCGTAAGAAGGTACGTCGACATAATTTTTTATGAGCGTTTTCAGTTCGGAATCGATTTTCAGAATGGGGTCCAGACATTGCGTTTGGAGCGTAGCGATCTCGGACTCTAAACTTTTGTTTAAGGTCTCCTGCAAAGCGATCAAATCGCTCCTCAACTTTTTAATTCTGACGTCCAACATGAGAATCTCTTCTGCGTGGTCTACACGTTTGGTGTGGCCGAAAATATCGTTAGGCATTTTGGTTAACGGTTATTTATAATAGGATAGACGATTCGTAATTCTACGAAGAGAGGAATAAGTTTGTCGTAATCTCCTAGGAGTTCAACGTATAAACAATCTCCTGCAGAAACATCGTACGTAATGTTAGAAAGCATCTTGTCGTGCTTGATTCGAAAAATGTTCTTGCCGGTAGATATTTTGATTTCGCCTACGTTTTCCGGATTCACGGTGATTTGAAGTTTTCCATCGATCGGAATTTTGTAAAAATGTAAATTGTTGTTGAAGACGTAAAACATCTTGCCCACATCGTCATCCAATTTCGTCCAAATGCTGTTAAGGTGAACAATCAGTAGACCGTTGAGTTTAGTTAACATGGAAGGTAGAAATTCATGATCTGTCGTCGCGCGGTGTACAGTCTCCATGTTGGATTGTTTTCGGAAACCAAAGAGATTCATATTATGCTGGTTATTTAAAATACGGTCAAAGTTTTTTGTAATGACAGTCAGTGTTTTTTTTTGTTTTCTTTTTTTTTTGTTTTGTTTTATGAATCTTCTGTTGAAGATGGGCATATGTTGCAGGTTTTGCTTTCTGCTAAGCGATAGTGCCCCCACGGCAGTGTGTGAATACCACATTGGAGAACGCACCTCTTGTCGTCGTTGGGATCCAGGGCAATCTTCCTCACTTTGTTGGTGGTCAACACATGGTCGACGCTCTGGATGCGCTGTTCTGCTCTTAGAACCGGCGACCTGGTCTTGAGGCAATCCGCGAAGTCCTCGAATGTGAGATGCTCCCGAACCACCTGTCTGCCGACACCCTTGGCCTTCTTGGTAACGCTACCCTCGGCTTTGATGGTATAGGCCTTGGCGCGAAGACCTGCAAACTCAAGAATCACGTCTCCGTCCTTCTCATCTTTGAGTTTGCCAGGCACCTTCTTGTTGTGGGCCAGGATACTATACTGGTTTGGCTGGGGATAGCCCGAGGTGTCGAAGAGGTTAACCAAAGATGGAACTGTGGCTATATCCCCGTATGCGTCGGCTGTGCGAACGTGGTACACCAAGCTGTCCGTTTCCGTGTAGAGAAGCGAGATGTTGTGGTCGTAGTGTGGACGTAATATGTCGTAGTACGTCTCGAACATGTGGAGCTTGCTCAGATCCAGAACCGTGGCTCCAACGTAGATGGGCTTGGTGAGTTTCACCACACCTTGCTTCATGTGAATCAGAGCCAGCTGCTCGTTATAGATTGTTCGAGACTTGAACAATGGACTCGCGACAAGCTGACGACATCGCTCTTTCCTCGTCACCAATTTTATGTCCACGCGATTCCGTACATTCTCCATGGTCTTGCCAAACACTGCATTATTCATAAGCTTGAAGAAATCCTTATCAAGCTCGGACGTGGCTGCGGTGCGGTGTTCAGTGTTGACTTTAATATATGGACGCAACCACGGAGAATGCTCGAACTTGAGGATGCGGTGAACTGCGTGGACCGTGACCCCTCGCTGCATCAACCACCGGAGATTCTGGTAGTGCAGAACGTAATTCTTCTTGGGTTCGAAATCCATGACGAGCTTCGTCTGGTTGGAATCGGGTGGACACTTGAACTCGGGTGCAGGGGGAAGATCGCAGAACGAATCCTGCAGCTTCTCGGAGAACTCAAGGTCCACCTCGGCGAAAAATCCGCATTCCGAATCGTCGAAGCTTTCGATGTCGAATTTGGAAGGATCGGCCCACTCGAACCCTCTAAAGGGGAGTAGCTGCATCATGGAGTGCCCGTACAAGTTATTCACGTCCGTGTGCATGATGTAGCTCGTCGGTTGGGTGGAGTCGTAGCCAGTAGCCATGTGATGGTTGTTGGCGCGCGCGTGCCGTTGCGACACCTGGACCATTCCACCCCGCACGGCACGTTCCACAAACAGCACCATGTCTACGTCCGAAAGAAGCTCCAGCTTGATTTTCGTCACCAGAAACATGGCTGACCACGCCAGTCCGGGGAGACTATAGAAGTAGGCGGGATCCAGGTGGTAGATGTTCATAGCGGTCGCCCGGAACGTCTGGAACACATCGGCGAGGAGCGTCACATCAAGTCTGAGGTAGGCGTCGTGATAGTCTCCGAGAGTTCGACAACCTAGCTCGCGCCACATGGACTGGGCGTGATGATATTCTTCGTCGGTGATGTTCGAGCCTCGTAGCTGACTGTAGAACTTCGCCTGGGGAGGTAGCGACGTCTCCGCAAACTTGGTAGAGTCGGTGACGTATTCGTAGGGGTAGACCCCCTTACGCCTGAAGAGACCGGCGTCCAAGTTCGGAAAATTCGCAGAGGTGATGAGCATTTGTTCGTTGCTCAGCTTCCCTGCAAGAGCATCGAGGCTGGCCGGGAGGAACCTCAGGGAGTCGAGGAAGCGAAGCTCGATGCTCCTGCTTTTTGAGTCGGCGAGGATCGGCACCCACTTGCTGACGCTAATATAACGCTCCTCGTTTTGTGCCAGGACATTGATTCTTGCATTGTCGTATCCAAGATGTTTGATCAGGTGGTGAAAGTCGTACCCCGAGCCATTGTGAAAAAACACAGGGATGAAGCGCGGGTCCCGGGCCAAGCGGTTGCAGTCGTTGCACCAAGGACCAACGTACCTACCGTTAAAGTGATCGTGGTGTCGGACTTTACGGTTGTTGGCGGTGTATTCCTCAGCGCAGACAGGGCAAGCGATGGCCTCGTTGTGTCTACGTTGATCGTCGGGAGACAGTGGGAACATAGACATGGGAGCCAACAGCACCTTCCCCATCTCGATGGCCTCGTCAACCATCCTCTCGAGGAAGTGTTTGGCTGCGTCGGGACCACGGTACACGTAGGGCTCGGGGGCGATGTGCTGGTCTCGTCGCACCACAACGTAGGCGAAACTGGATGCCTCGTGGAGTTGGTAAGGGGTGGTGGAGGAAACTTCGGGGTCGGGATCGCAAGTAGACAGGGGTTTGAGGAAGGCCTCGAAGTCTGCGATGATGATAGCGGGGTGTTCCACCATGGCACCGTGCGTGCGAAAACACTCCACGGTACCAGGTTCGGACAAGACTGCCACCCCAGGCTCGTTGGCATTGCAATAGAGTTTGTGGCAAGCAAGCTTCTCGACAGCGATGTTGGAACCTCTGATGCGATGATAATCCTGCTGTTCTTGATTATCAAAAATAGACAAGCACCTGCGACAAACTTCTATGCTACCATTATGCTTGCTTTTTTGACTCGACACCAACCGGGAGAGCGAGCGAATGAGGGTGTAGTGATGGCGAGTTTCATCCTTGATGAGCAGAAGGTGAATTTCCTGCGCACCGTCGTCGTCTACGTCGCTCACCCGGATGGGGTACACCACATTTTCGTCAGTGAGGCCATAAACGTTAATGGCCAACCGCGGGTTGTGTGTGCGAGCCTCGAACTTGCGAATGTCCGAGACCTCCACCGGGTAGTCGATCCCAGCAATGGCATCTTTCAGCTCTGGCTCGTAGGGTAGGTAGTGGTTAACTCGGTATGGATGGTTTTTCCAGTGGACAGGGTGCAACGCTGCAAGCACACACCATACGAAGCACTTGGCGTCACTGTTCTGAATGTTCAGGACGGCCTTTTTATCCTCAATCGCTTCTGGTAAGCGGACGTAGCTGGAGGCGGAGAGAGGTACAAACTTGCAAAGTTTGACGCGCAGTTCGTGAGGCTCGCCACACAGCGAACCCCCCGAGCCCTTGGCTTGATGTTCCTCCTGCTTTGCCACCAGCTCCTCGACAAACTTGTTGTAAATATCCTCGAGGTTGTCGACATCCGCCAGATGCAACGTCTTCGCCTTGGTGTTGTGGCAGAAGCTGTAAATTTCATCAGACGGCTTCTTGTACCGACAACGTAGCGATGCGTAGAATTTAGTGGAGTGCGTTGCAAGCGCATCGCTGAGGACGGAAATAATTTGTGCTTGCACGTTCTCTAAAAAGCTACGCACGTCGCATGAGCCCTCCGAAGTAAGGGGAAAGTCCTCTAACGAACGCTGGAAAGCAGACTGGTCTGCTTTTATCGCAGGCTTGACGCGTTTGGCGAGTGGTGCATTGATGGAGGCTGCTTCCGCCTTCCTCTTGGTGGAGGTCGAAGGCTGGGCCCCAGATGTATTTTTGCTTAGGCAAGTAAGCTTATGCTTTTTGGCATACGCAATTGTAATATGTTTATTACATCCGGAACACAGTTCGGTGGCAGCCAAATGCTTGCCTGGCACGCAGGTGCGACAATGTCTTGCAAAATGTTCGCTTGATATAGTTTTTTCGCACACAGGGCAACTTTTCATGGAGCGCATTTTTTCGGGGTATGTTTATTTATATATGGGTGGTGTTGCCTTCCTCAAATATATGCTTTAATCAACTCTATAAAAAAATTAAAAAAAATATATAAGAAAAATATAATTGTAGATAGAAAAAACACAATAAATATTGTATGCATGTGTAATTCTATTTAGCTTATTTTTGCTAGACACGAATTTTCTTCAGATTTTATTGCCCATTACAACAACAATTAACCCACCCACTATTGCCAGCACCACCACTACCATACAAAAAAAAAAACACGTGAAACTCTACAGAGGTGCGGCTATCTACAACCGCAGCCGTTAGAACCTTTTTGGGTTGGGCACCACGCACTCTGGCGAGGTTGTAGGGGCCTGGCATCCTAAAAAACAACAATTATTTATTTGTTTGTTTGCCTCACAATACGAAAAATAATAAGAGGCGCCAGCGCGCACGTATGCATGTGTGGCGCATCGTTGCCGCGAGAGAGGTTTGCAAAAATCACGATATACATTGGCGCCCAGAACTTGGAAATAATGCGTATTCGCCCACCACTGTTGCCAGCTTAGTCTCTCTCTTCATCTTACAGCAATTTTAGTATCTCCATCTTTTTTAGTTGCAGGTGGGTTGCCAACACACTCTAGTTAATAATGCTATATATTATACATGCACACACATACTGTGTTGCTATCTATCTATCTATCCCTCTTTCTCTTTTACGGCAGTATATGTTTGTTGCCGACTCTTTTTGCTCAGTGTGTGTATGTTACGTCAGTATATAAATTAGTTAAGCCTCAAGCAAGATAGCTCTTGCCAAGTAAGAAAAAAGAGTTGTAGGTAGGTGTTGGTAATACTGTCGGTTGTTTAACTTTTCCCTCTCTCTTTTTGTAAAAAAAAAGCTATAGCAAACCAGTAGGTTGGCAAATTGCTTTATGCACTGTAAGGCCTCAAGCAGTATTGCCAGCTCCTTGTTTGAGGTTAGGTTAGACCCAAAAACAAACCTTGGTGATTTTTTCGAGTGAGGAGGTGGCAACACTGCTTGTGAGGTTAACATACACCATAAAAGGCTACGACGAGTTGGCAACGCTGGTGAGGTTAACATACACCGTGAAAGGCTACGCCTCGCCCGAACACGTACACTCACACAAAAAAAAGCAAAAAAAAATTATACACCGTGAAAAGCTACGACGAGTTGGCAACGCTGCTTGTGAGGTTAACATACACCGTAAAAAGCTACGTCTCGCCCGAGTTGGCAACGCTGGTGAGGTTAACATACACCGTAAAAGGCTACGCCTCGCCCGGGTTGGCAACGCTGCGAGCCTCACCGAGCGCCATTTTCTGGCACAGAACCTGGGCACCCCCACTATTTTGGTGATTTTTTCGAGTAAAAAATTGGCAACACTGCAAAAAAAAAAGCCTCAAGCAAGATTGCCAGCTCCTTGCTTTAGGTTAGGTTAGACCAAAAAAAACCTTGGTGATTTTTCGAGTAAAAAGTTGGCAACACTGCAAAAACAGCCTCAAGCAAGATTGCCAGCTTCTTGCTTTAAATTAGGTTAGACCAAGCTAAAACCTTGGTGATTTTTTCAAATAAGAGGTTGGCAACACTGCGAGCGCCACCGAGCGCCATTTTCGGGCGTGGAACTCTCTGATCTGCTCTACTCACTTTGTAGGTTATTTTAACTCGTAAAAGGCTGTAAAAAAGAGAATAGGTTAAGTTATATCACGTAAGATCATGGCATACCTACAAAGAAGAGGCTCCAAAATGAGATTGAGCAAAAAATAGGGCTAGAACATCGTCGAACGCAATAAAATCCATAAAAAAATCATCAAAATATCTCACAACTGAGGTTAAATACTAGGCATACCTACAAGGAGTGCGTAGAAACAATACATTTCTACTACTTGGACCCCATATTCAAAATTGATACTGAACTCAAATCGCTGCTGCAAAAATACACCGATCTTGCCTCCATCGACAACTTCCGAATATTGGTCCAGAGTGTAGGCAAGTTGCAAAATGACCTTCAGAGGCTGCGACAGACTCAGACATCCGATGAGTATCATCGAGACCGAATTGCAGACCATCATCCAGAGCATAAAGACACAAGATGACTACGACCGGGTGAATGCCAGTATTGCCAACCTACTTTCAATCTATTCAAATTCCTACGCTGGAGAACATCAAGACAGAAGTTCACACAGACGTCTTCCATGTGGTCATCACCGAGGCACAATCTAAGTTCCATACCCTATAATACATAATCGACAATCTACCTTCGTTTAGCGAATTGAATGCCATCATCCGGAGTGTTGCAAGCATTAAACTTCAACTCGAGACAAATGAGGATCTTGGGAAATTGTAAGGTACCATAGCCCACATCGAGGATATCCTGTCCGTAATCAGGAATGACCTGACCAATGTTCAAAAGAAGCCCTAGAATCCAAGTTGAGAGCATCAGGGATATTCTGGCCAGTGTCCAACAACAGATTGGTTGTTTCAGTTGTCCTCCAAATGCAGATTGAGTCTGTCGCAGCCTCTGAAGGTCATTTTGCAACTTGCCTACACTCCGAGCCAAAATCCGGAGGTTGTTGATGGAGGCAAGATCGGTGTATTTTTGCAGCAGCGATTTGAGTTCAGTATCAATTTTGAATATGGGGTCCAGGAACTGGGATTGGACGCTGGCAATCTCCGACTGGATGCTCGAGTTGAGGGTGGTCTGCTGAGCCTGCAGATCACTGCGTAACTTCTTGACTCGAACATCCAGCATGAGTAATTCATCGCTGTTGTTATTCTTGCATCGGGTATTCCCAAATATATCCATTTTTTTATTCTTTCTTAGCCGATATGAGATAGCGGGTAGGCTATGTGCAGCTCGATGAGGATGGGGAGTTGTTTATTATATTCACCGACCATCTCGGCATAGAGACATTCCCCCGTCTCGATGTGGTAGATCACGCTCGGTTCCAGAGCAGCATGCTTGATTCGATACAGACTCTTGCCTACATTCACCATCGCCGCATCGGATGGTATGACTGCAACCTGAATCTTGCCTCCCACAGACAGCGTGTAACAGCTAGTGTTCTTCCCGATGTCCTCGTCGGTCTCATGCCATATCGCATTCAGATGCACCACGAGTAGGCTGTGAATACTTTCGATCAATTCCACATTGGTTGAAGCCCCCTCCACTGCTGACATTCCCATCGGATAGAAAATATGCTGCTTTCTGTAACCGAATACATTCCATGGACATGGACATTCCGATTTTTTATATACAACAGGTAAGATCAAACACAAACACACACACACTACCTTGCTGTGCCTCCTACAGCTGGTCCCAGATATCTTTAGGGGGTGTGTGAGGAAGACTCTACATATCTCATCGATACCCATCGACATCGAGGAAGACTCCACATATTTTATCGACACTGAGTAAGACTCTACTTATCTCATCGACATCCATCGACATCGAGGAAGACTATGCATATCTCATCGACACCCATCGACACCGAGGAAGACTCTACATATCTCATCGACACCGAGGAAGTCTCTACATGTCTCATCGACACCGAGGAAGACTCAACATATCTCATCGACAGCGAAGAAGACTCTACATATCTCATCGACACATGTGTGCGTGTTCCTTTTGAAAATATGTTATTCCTATAACCCTACTTGGGTTTGTCCCGCTAAGTCAACTGCGTCAAGTCTCCGTTGCCTTACCATTGTTTTTATACTTTAATTAAATAATAATACTCATAATTAATTAATAATACTTATAATTAATTAATTAGCTGAATTACTACTAATAATACTCCTAATACCACTACTACTATTAAGTAGTAGAAAACTACATAAATATAGTAATTATGAAAGCAATAGAACGAAATTACTTTCTAGTCATTCGATTTTTATCAAATTCTGGGAGCATTTTTTTGTATCTTTGTTATGAAATAATTGTGTGGTCAACGAGGTGAGACATTTTAAGTGTGAAGAAAATCCATAAAAACAAGAAAATATGTTAAAATAAATTGAAATAATCAAGGTATGGAACTCATCCAAGGAGCTGCGAATGGTCTCGTCGGTAGAGCATCTGACAACCACGCGGGAGATCCGGGTTCGATTCCTGGAATTAGTTGGATTTTTTCGGGATTCTTCCCCGCATAAATGTTCCCGATAATTCACATCTGGATTGTCTCGCTGTTCTTACGAACAAAACATTTTGCAATAGTTATTGTCGTTTGAATAATTGTCTATACCTGCCGCAAAATTAGTTTGGTATTGAGCCTTGGGAAGCACGTGTTGAAATCGGGTCTACGTCACTGCGGGAGGGTGGGTTGCTGGCATGCGAGCCAATCAAAATCTTCCCAGTGCTTCACCCAAGCCCTGGTTACCTAGCAACAGAAAACGTTTATCTCGGAGTTGCCGCTTATCGGGCGATTCTTCCTGCGATCAGATTTCATATTGTTGGGAGAGAACGTGTTGTTTGTTTGTTGCGTTGCGTTGCGTTGCTGTGATATTTTAACCGGTCCGTTGTTTCAAAGTAAGTATATAATATAGTTGAGAAAGTAGCGCAGTCTTCCCTCCCGAAGCTGTAAAAAGAGGGTCGTGGGCGTTCCCAACCCTGACGTCACTCACGGGACAGAGGTGACGCTGTCACTAACCTTTCCGCTCCATTTGTGTGAGGGTACGTGAAAGTGCCTTGTGTTTCCTTTTTCTGTAGCTCTTGTGTGATAGTGGAGAATTTTTTCCAACAACAATAACATTTCAGGAAAATGCCGCGCAATTGTGCTGTTGCTTTGTGCCAGAACAACGCAAGAAATACAGTAGGACAGGCACATATCCAAGCAAAAGTTTTCGGTTTAAACTAGATAAAATGAGGATTTTTGTTTCTTGTGGTGTGAAATAAGATAATGTGACGATAATTTAAGGAGAGAAATAATTATCAAGGCAAGACGGAGAATGTTTTGTAACCCTGTTACAAAGTGGGGTATAGGGGGCTTAACCCCACCCTCTCTCCAGGAAATTTTTCAGTTTACATTAGATAAAATTAGGCTTTCGGCTTCGTCAATAATATGACAATAATTTAAGGAGAGAAATAATTACCGAGAAAAGACTGAGAATGTTCTAGAACCCTGTTATTGTTACTAGCGCGTATCCAAGATGGGAATCAGGTGGCTCGAGTCCCATCAGGTAATTTTTCAGTTTACACTACATAAAATTAGGTTTTTATCTTCTTGAATAATGTGACTATAATTTAAGGAGAGAAATACTTATCAAAGCAAGACGGAGAATTACCCTGTTGTTGATAATATTGCACGTGAACTTTACTGTTATCGCAGTGAACTTGAGCACTATGTTGGGACTTGTCAGTATTTGGAAGCTGCACATCAAAGGTAGCTCCACACGTAGGGCCATTCGTTGTAATTTCTAATCTCTGGAAGACGCGAGAGGGAATGTTCTTGAATAAGAGGAGTCGAACTACTGGCAATATCTATGAATCGTTTATCTGCGGAACATTCTAGAATATAATGAGGATAAATATACGTTAATTAGAACTATTCCTAAATAGATATTTTTTGACCGGACCTTGGATCCAATGAGAAAAATGGCGTTGTCTCTGACGTCATTTCCTTTTAAGCGTTCAATTCAAGGACTTGTTCATGATTTATTTGATCGTGTACAAGGCGCTTTACTTCAGTCTCCAATACTAAATCATAAAAACTTCTGGGGACTTGATTTAAAAAAATGTGTCCGAGATAACGAGTGGCGTTCCCAGGATTTTCGGAAGGGATAGTGGTTACGTATACTATTTTTGGTGGTGAGTCCTCATTTTGCCATCTTTTCCTGTCTTTGACGTTCAAATACCAACCCTCCCTTGAGCACATCACTGGACATAAATAAGTAAGCATTTAATCATATTGGGAAACGAAACATTAGATGTGTTGGGAACGGAAGGTTTTCACTGTGCATTAATTGTTTCGCGATCCAGCTGTATTCTAGAAGACTTCCTTTGTTTCGTGCCGATGTGTGAGAAGACTGCGGAAGCTGTCGCAGACAATTTTGAACACTTGCGAGTGCTTAGGCCTAAATATGAACAATTTGGTGGATTTCTACTTTTATAAGAGCTGCGAACATGGGAGGACAAGACACATTAGTAGTGTTCAGGCTCGAAGGAGAGAGAAATATTCGAGAACTGTCTGTGCCCAGTTCGCAGCCCACAGTTTGAATCTCGCGTTGTCGAGTGGATTGTCCATCTCGTGTATGTGTAACAGCTTTGTAAAAGCACTTCTGGTACACAGATGATTTGATCCTGATCAGATGAAATTGACAAACACACATACTGAGATGGTTCCTGCACACAAAGTTATAGCATGGAAACAGAGGAGTCGAGTGGTAAAAAATGTTCCGATTTCACGTTCTGATTAAAATGAGAGCCTTAAACAGTGGCGACGATTTAGGAGATAGTTGCTCCCCATTTTCTTGCCTCCACACTATGTCCTCTTAATGCTAAGCCTTGTCTACCAAGAGAAAGTAAACTTTCCTTGCAACCCCCCCTCAGTTTTAGAACCAAATTGCCACCACTGGCCTTAAACATACAATACCCCTTAAAAATTGGTGTTCACCCATCTCCCCGAAAGGAATTCCTGGATACGTGCCTGGGTGTAAGCTATTTTTCGTTCTTAAAGGATCCGATTACGTGCAAGATGTGGGTTTCAAAGTGAAGAGGTTAGATCCTGTTATAACGACGTACGCTTTTAGAAGGAACATGAGTTCAGCCAATACGCTGCCAGCGCTCTTGCGCTGTTGTCAAACCAACTGCTAGCGAAAGGGGAACACAGAGAATTCGTTGTGTCCAATATTCAACTTTTTATATATAATGCATGCACGTGATATTTGAGTACAATGAAATATATAGTGAAGAATTCTACACAGGATTATATCATATCACTGCAGCATATAAGAGAAACTCGTACCTGAAAGAAGTTTCAAGGTATTTATTGTAGAGGAACTGCAAGGTCATCATCATCATCGCTCGTTTCTGTTTTCTGGCATGTTTCCCAGGAGATTTGAATAGGGGTTCACCGATTTCTGTGGTAGATACTTTACCCTATTTTATATTACGCAACACAGTATGCACACATACACCACACGCTTTAGCCGTAAGTTCTCGACTCTGAGAAAACACTGTTTCATCACGCACTTTTTCCGACGCCAATTTATTGAAGTAAGAATATACTTTGGCTCTGTCCGAAAGGTACGAAGTACGTACTTGAAGCATGGTTTTGGCGGAAGTGACGTCACCTAGTACAGTTCGAAAGCGCCAAGTACAGGAGTACGCAAGTGCATATCTCGTAGTGCAGATGGAAGCTGACTCGGTCACGTGATTTCCGCACTCGTTGTTCGTTTGTTTAAAATCGCGGAGGTAGAAGGTCAGCAACACAGGTTAAATATACGTTATGGGTCAGCAAGTTGTTGGTTAAAGTGCTTCTAATGTGTGGAAGTGTATGTGTACGAACATTTGAAAATGCAACGTGATTTCTATGGTGAAAAACAAGTGTTTATAACGTGGGGAAAACAACGAGTACTCAGCTTTATCTACTGATCGTATTTGGCGCTGCAGTCGAAGTGCAATTCGAAAGACTTTCACTTCCAGTCCACGACTTCAAGACCGCACTCCAAGACCATACTCGGAGGATGCTCGCTTCAAGTACGGTCTTGCACCTTTGGGACACGGCCTTTAAAAGTAAGATTTATGTTTTGTGAACTTAATATTTTACCCTCGGTGCCTGTACTACTGGTACTACGTTTCGAGAGCAACGTTATTAATTTGATTTGATTTGTTTTACTTTGCTTTTCTGTCACTTTTGGCTAATTGCGAAGATGGGAATGAGTGATGATATAATGAAATTGATGAATGGACATTGAATTCATAAACATCCATGTCTAGGCCAGGATTCGAACCCGGGATCCCTCGCGTCGTATCGCGATATACTAACTACTGCACCATAGGAGCCGGCGCGACATTATTTAATAACACTCACGGAACACAAAGTATTGCACAACTATCGAACATAATGGCTGTATTACACAGCGCGCTACAACGCCAGGGTTCTCAGGTTCGAATCCCGGCCCGGGTATAGGTGTTTGTAAGTTTCCCTTCATCAATTTCATCATATCACCACCCATCCTCATCTTCGCGATTAGCCAAAAGTGGCAGAAAAGTGAAGTAAAATAAATCGAATCAATCAATCAATAAGGGCTGTATTGAATCGTCCCTCAGCTGTTCTTCGTGGCGTAAGGGTATAATTATCTTACACCGCCCTTGTTACGATAACACTGAACTCAAACTGACTTAACTGACTCGCAATGTTTGTGAACGCCCACAACAATGAAGGGTTATTGTGTATATTCAGCCGAATTTGACACCCATAGCTTTACCAAGACACAACAACTCAGCGGGGTCAACACGGTGGTAACGAAAAAAAAACAGACTGAACACGGATGGAAAACGAAAGGGTCATTGTGTGTGTGTGTGTAGAGACGTGTTGTTCCCGTGTTTCTTCGAGAAGCGATAACTCCGGTTGTAGGCTACGGAAATTCATGGGACTTGGACGGTCATGTTCAAAATGTCGTCTCCCATCTTATGATTAACCTTAAAGTGGCGAGTTTTATGCAAACTTCTTGCGCGCAAGAAAAACTACAGAACACGGCGTTTAACTTGCGCGCCGCAGTCTTCTAACTGTACAACGTTGCACCCCTGCCACTGGCTGGTCGCCAAGGACACGCTCTCAGTAGCTCCGCCCGATATCGCTTCTAAATACGTGCGTCGTATAACACCAAAACAGCGAGAGTGTGCTCATCACATTTTTTGGATGCCGATTACGAACGGAACTTAAATGCAGAACTGCTGAGTATTATTACCTGTAGACCGCAGCTTAATAGAAACGCTGTACCATGTGTGGTGAATTGTAGTAGTGTTCAACAGCCAAATGACATAATTGATCGGAATGGACGTGCCAATAAACGTCCGATTCGAAAGCGAGCAGTGGAAAGACTTAGTTGTCTCCTCGCAAAAGAATTTGCATGGCACATAATTCAGAGACTTTGAGTACTGGAAATATACCCAAACTCCAACAAGATAGTGTGTTGGAAACTCTGAAAAAGAAATTAAAATGTGCTGAAGAACAAATAAAGAAACTGCAGACACTAGAAAATGAAAGCAACTTTTGGATTATAAAACATGAAGTTGTAATGTCTCGGTCCCAGTGATTTATCCAACAACTTCGCCCTAACACCCCACACAATGTTTTAAAAAGGACAACTTTGTGGTCATTTTGGCTCTAAGTATAACTTTTCGCCCCCACAAACACGAATTTACATCACTCAAATAGAAAATTCTGAACAAACCTCTGCTCCACCTCAGAGACGGCTTTCCCGCTTTTCATTACATGTAATTCTATTGATAGTTAACTTTCAGCGACACAGTTTACTAGATATAGTCTGCTCTATACATATACATGTACTTATACACACACGCTAGAAAATTCATTCGATTTTTATAACAAATTTATTTCCGACAACACAGAAGAAGTGTGAATTCCTATGACGTTGCTGGTGCTCGTCTTTGACATGTCCCGTGGCTGACGTCATCCGTGGAAGTTTACGAATGGTTCCGAACTTTTCCGAACGCCAGACTGCACCTCCCTGCGTTGTTTAGTGTTTATTGAATTTAGAGTATTCTTTGTTGTATATAGCGTGTTGTTTTAGTTGTTATTTTTTGTACATAATTTTCTGTGTTCTTGAGTGTGTCGTGAGCTTGTGTGAAGAATGTCAAGCACAGGAGGCAATACTCGAGATGACAATGTACCAAAGAGGCCATGCACTAAAAGAAAAATAATTCTTCTCAAAGGACAAACGCGGGAGATGGTTTGTTCTGAGCGCAAATAATTTGAGAAAGAGAAAAACAATGGGGGGTTCCAATCATTTCTGTAAATAAAGTTCTGGACAGGACTGCTGCTGCTTTCGGCGTGTCTAAGAACACTATTGTTACCATAGGGAAAGAAAAATATAATGTGGTAGAAATAAATAAATAAATAAATGCGAGGCTTCAAAATTGGAAACCCCAGGAAAGAAGAGGAATATCAGTAAACGCGTGACAAATTTAGATACCTTTCAGCAAGATGCTATTCGTCGCCATATTTACTCTTATTATAGGAGGAAAGATTATCCTACTGTTGGGAAACTGCGAGTTTCGTTGAAAGATTCGGCATTTTTTCAAGGTGGGGAAACACCTTTAAGGACAGTCATAAAATATCTGGAATTCTCATACAAAAAAAAAAATAATGGACGCAAAATAAAGTAAAGTATGGAGGCATATGGGGATGTGGAGGTAAAGCTCCACACATTCTCGACCTCGACCTAGGCCATATTATGGAGGTGATGTGGTTCACCAATCGCCTTTACCGCAGGTTTGCCCCAGGTACTCACTTGGGCTGAGTCGACTCCGGAGCCGCTCGGGATATTTGAAAAAGTTCCACAAACCACCGCGGGTCTCACGCGTGAAAGTCAGACGCCCCACCAACTGGACTTTGTGCAATTCAGTTGCGGTATAATTGAAAGACGGGCAGACTTTAACGGAAACTTCGGAAAGAAATGATTATTGAAAAGGTAACCTGTAAACAATGCTCGTTTCGTTAATTCGTTCATGTTGTAAGGGAGATGGAAATGAAGAGAGAAAACAATAACACATTCATCATTGTTGTCATCTTTGTTATTCCGTTTTCCTCGAAAAACAATAACACATTTCATCATTGTTGTTCCTTTTCATAAGACATTTTCCTCGACACAGCGTCAGACGGCTGCACTGCGTACCGTACCTTACCGCATGATATGGCAACACCGTGACGCGTGTTCCTTCAGCTCTCAATACCAAACTAATTTTGCGGCAGGAATAGTCAACAAGGTGAGACATTTTAAAGAGAGACATTCAAACGTGCTGCGGTAAACATTGGGAAGGCGGACTGATGACTGTATTCTTGTCCGCCTAGAAATTGTCTATACATTAGCCGCTTACAACGAACCAAGAACTTTCTTTAGTTAATTCTTATTGTTCACACACAAAAAATACATGTTCATTGAACACTGGCGTACGTAGAGGGGTGGCTGGTAGGGTTACAGCCCGTACCGAAATTTTGAGAAAATCAAAATTTTCAAATAAAAATCCGTTAAAAACTTTAAAAAATCAAAATATGTAAATGCGAAACCTCTTTTCAAGTGAGTCCCGATTACCATTTTTGTCTTTGAATAAAATTTTAATAGACTGAAAAGCTCAAAATATACAAAATATTTTATTAGGCGTCCTGCCCTCCAAAACGAAGCCATGTGCTTTCCATATTTACTATTCCAGCCCATCCCTAAAAATAAAATCGTGCGTACGCCAGTGTATGGAACATTGTTGCAACTGAGATACAAAACAACTTTTCTCTCATTTAAATCATAGTTGCCCTCAAATTTTATTTTCAAGAATTCGTGTTAATTTTCAAGCCATTCACTCTGAAAGACGCGTGTGTTTGGAATGATGTGCTTTTCTCCGTGCTGCCTGGAAATAATAATTCAAATTATTATTATTATTATTAGTAGTAGTAGTAATAGTATTGTCCCAGATCTTTGACTGATAAATTGGCCATTTAATTTTTTTCCCCAACATTTTTTCATAATATTTCACAAACTCAAGGGGGGGTGTTAATCCCCGTAACCCCTCCCTTGCGTACGCCACTGGTTGAACATATACTGATTATGATGTGTAACAATTTTCATTGTGGTAAAGCCTGGGACTCGATATCAAGCAATTACCCGAAGTGGAGTGTCTGTTTCATCACAGGATATTACTTTCTTTAGAGATTTTTCTACTCTCCGAGCAAGTGAGAGTGGTGATAACACAGTTATTTTCTGTTAGGACCGCTATTCTTCTCTCCAACAATACCTATCTCGTCACAATATTCCATTTAGTTTCGGAGATATGAAACATTTTGTGTCATCTGGTGTGTTCGTTCGTGCACCGAATTTCTGAAAATCTTAAAATTTTCAAAACTTTGTAACCTTCAACATATGTGTTAGACAAGTCTAATATTACATATTTGTCATATTGGACCAAGTATCTATCAGTAAAGAAAATTGGAAGCAAATCCGCGATTATGAAGCAACTTTTTGCCTTTAGAAACATGAAACATGAAACATGAAAATGATTTCCAAAGCTCTTAACGTGAAAGATCTCAGCATGAATGTGATGTCAGGCAATTGCACTCATATTTTAACTCAATCCGACAAATGGAAAGATAAGAAGAACAGGGGCAAACGATCTATTTACAGTTTGAACTAGTATATAATTACAGTTCATTTCTCTATATCCAATCGAAGTGCTACTGGGTGTAGTCGTGGTTAAAGCTATTTCCCAAGCTCTTGCACGAGATCACTTTGTGAACAAAAGCTGATTCGCTGATAGACTAATGTACACTTAAATGGAATCAAGTCGATGCTAACTGATAAATGCTGTCGTGCAGTCCAGTATTCATTTTTTAAAGGCATTTCTTTCAAAGCATGTTCAGAACCTAGGACGAATGAACGAGGAGAAGAAGAAGGTAAGACCACATAATGTATGATATTTCATGTTGCATTTCAAAACAGCAATATCATAAATGTAGACCTAAGAAAACATATGTATTTCATCCAAAATTTTATGACTTGCTGGTGGAAGAAGTCAAAGGTTTGTTTCAAATCCACTTTATGCTCAGACAAGTTAATTGAGACTGGAGCGACAGTTTACAGTGAAATCTAACTGTAATGTGCATTCACAGAGAATTGAACTCGGACTTAAGGCGATAGTTAATAATTACATTATCGATGAGGCACTGGATGAATGATGCATGCAAATTCTGGTAACTTACCACCAATGTTACTGATAAGACATTGCAATTCATCCCAAACTTTGTTCTTAAGAACACCAAATTTCGAGAACACTCATCCATTATATTATTATTATGCTTTCATTATTTCACTGTACAATGCTGAAGGATAAAAATTAATTTTCTCAGGCATAACAAAATTGAAGTCTGTAAATGATTAACTGAATTCCGAGTAAATGATGACAAATGCTCATTGTTAGTTTACATGAAAAAATGCAATTAGTTTCGAGTAGTGCTGCTTGTGAGAGAATGAATTGATAGGGGTTGTTATATTCCTCCATTTACCATATCTCCCTAAAAGATAACCCGATACGTGAAAAGATGGTATGATAATATACCTCGACTCTTATTGTTACATTTTCAGAACGAAATCACTTGCACTTAAATCAAGATACAATTGGATAATTCCATTATTTAAAAATAATTAAATACACAACAAATCAATCGATATTACGAGACCATGAATTTGATATGATCTTTTCGAATGATCATCTTCATTAATTATTATTGACACCGTTACTTACAATCTTTACCACTATTAAATTAGCAAAAAATTTAAAAAAATGCTTCGATAATCTGTTGTACATGAAATTAACATCTCCACATTTATTTTATATAAAAGTACTGAGTCTATCATTAATTAAATGTATCCTTCATTTCAGACATAACCAAAAGCATGGACTCCTTCAAACTTCTTGTTTTGATTGTCATTAGGTGCAACAGTGGGCATTTGCTCGGTGATGTATCAAGCACATTATACGAGGAATGTCTCTCGCACATCATCAGAATCTTCTTCAACGAAGCAACTATTGCTATAGTTTTAAAGGAACCTTTTTTTGAGATAGAGAAGGAACTGGCTGGGGAACATCACTCCAAGCAATCACCATTAATCATCATAAGAAACATCACACTTTACAAGCTGATATATCAACATTCAAAGTTTAGTTATGGTGCTTGTATTATATCGGCAACCGTGGAGGACATCAATAATATCATGAAAGAATTAGCTACCACAAGAGTGTGGAATTCTAGAGCTAAATATTTTGTCTTTCTGAAGAACAAACATGTAGCGGAAGATCAGCTGAGAAAACTGTTTTATGCTATGTTAAAACTGAAGGTAGTTAACATTGTTATTGCTTACCGTTCTGAAGATACCGTACTTTTCCATACTTACTATCCGTACACAGCAGAGGGATGTGCCACAGGGAATGGTGTTGTTCTACGTGATGTGTGCGACGTATATCAAAGCATGAAATTAGCATACCTTTTCCCAGAAAAAGTACATACCTTGCATGAGTGTAATGTACGGGTAAGCACGTTTCACAACGCACCGTATGTCATGTTGGAAGGCAATAACTGGGACAAAATTGAAGGACTTCAGGGTAATTTGCTGTTAACACTATCTGCAAAAATGAACTTCTCATTCACCATAAGAGCACCCGAGGACGGTTTTATGTGGGGGCACAAGCTAAAAAATGGCACCTATGTGGGAGCATTTGGAGACCTGGTCTATGACAGAGCAGATTGTGCTTTGGGGACATTCATACCTACTACTGATAGATATAGTGCTCTCGATTTCATAATGCTCAGGGGCACCACGCAGCTAGTGTGGGCTATTCCCCGCGCTCGGCGCTTACCTCCTTGGGCGAGCATTGTCCTGCCATTCGAATCTTACCTCTGGATGTCAGTACTCTTTACCCAAATAACCTTTGCAACTTTTCTCTTCATTATAAGAAGGTACTTGAAAGAGGAACAAAGCAAGTTACTTAAAAACCCTATAGTGCTGTTGTTGGGTGTTCTCTTGGGAGTTTCAGTTCCTGGTGAAACCAACACCTTCACTTTCAGACTTCTGTTCATGCTATGGGTGTACTACTCTCTCATCATGTGCACAGCATATTCCAGCTCATTGGTTAGTTTCTTAACCACTCCTACATACGGACATCAAATAAACACTATGAAGGAAATACTTGAATCTGGTATTCCGTTTGGTTCCTCGCCGGTGATTATTAAGCTATTCAGCCATGGAGAAGATGAAATATCCGAATTAATTCATCAAAAGTTAATTCCAACGAAATCTGGTGTAAGCCTCTTGCATCGAGCAGCCACGAGAAGGGATTTTATTACAATTGCTTCTTCTCCTTCCGTTAAATTTCTTACCAAGAAAAAGTACAGAGACAAAGATGGTGTTCCACTGCTACACAGTTCTACGGAAGTAGTTCTCACCTGCAGCTCAATATTTCTCTTGCAGAAACAGTCCTTGTTTTCCTGGAGATTTCAAAGAATAACAAACTCTATTTCCGAATCCGGTTTAAGGCACAAATGGGAAGACGACATTTTCTCCAAGATTTCTGTGAGAAGAGTCAAGACGGAAAATGTTCCTTTGTCCAAAGATCACTTGTTTGGGGTTTTTCTGATATTGTGTTTCTCTCTTGGGACCAGCTTCTTATTTTGTATGGTTGAAATCCTATGTGTTCGATGCGGAAAGAAGAGAACGAATGTGCCTGAATGTGAATTTAAACGTCATGGATTTCATTGCAATGTATAGAGCCATAATACATATATACAATGACTAATATAATTATTATGAAATATTAGGGTGACCATACGTCACGTTTTGACCGGGACAGTCCCGTTTAGGAGACGTGTCTCGGTCTTCCCGTCCATATTTTAAAAATCCTCAATATGACCCGTTTTATGAAAATCTAGTTGTTAGCTCGAAAATTAGATCTAAATTTTAGACATTTCATGCTAATATAAAGTCGATAGCATTTTCTAAACTAGTGTCATGGAAACACTGTTTGAAGTTATTTATAGATTTTTTTTTTATATATTTAACATAGCTTTTCTGTCATTTTTGGCTTCTTGCGCATAACAATCTAAATGCTACAATTTCGTAGCGTAAATTCGAATAGGCAGCAGTTTACTGTTAAGTTAGCTAGCGTCTCGGTTTTTATCGTTATCTATGGGTTTCGTTATTTCTAGAGCAGTGAATAAGTATGACCAAGAAGTGTACATGTTGTTTCAATGCGGGCCTGCACGATGAATTGAAATTCTGGATATCGACACAAACTCAAAAGAAAATTCCTAATGAATTGGTGAATGCTAACATATTTTCTAGTTTAACTAATAATAATAATAATAATAATAGTTTTATGATAGCCGATATTTCAGGAGGGAATAAACTGACTTCCTTGAGACGTCCTGTTTTTAGGTCAAAATATTATGGTCACCCTAATTTTATTTATTATGTGACAAGTGAGGATGAATGTCATTGCAAGTTCGTTTATATATAGTGCTAGTTATCATAAGTTTCTATACTGAGTCCTCAAACGTATTCATTGTGATAGCAGATATGTACCAGGCAAAATAATATTGCCATGTGTCCAGGCATGAGAATCTGAACATTCAATAGTTTAGTGTTAATCATATTTTAACATGTACTCCTGTGGCTTAAATACCGTTTTGGATACTGGTTATTACTGTATATTCAAGTTTATTAACACGTTATAAATTCTGACGCAGTAATTTTTATTTCTTACTAGCTGATTGCCGGTCGTTGCCCGGGTATTTGTTTATACCAATCTTCTATTAGACAGGAGAATAATGAATTCTAACTATAGTGTAAAATGAACTTAGAGTTGAAAGGCATTGGGAGTGTCACTATTCATCTTAGCAATCCAAAAAATATGGATTCCACTCTAATATCGGTCTTTTTCTTCAATTTTACATGTCACCTCTTCACATCCCACCCCTAGGGGTGCCAGGGGTGTCTTATCCCCACAGTATTTATTTCCACATTATAAGTGATATGTGTACCAACTTTGGTTGAAAACGCTCCAGGCGTTCGAGAGTTATGCCGGAACAAACATACTGTACATACATACATACATTTTTATATATATATATAAATGTTGCACATGTTTTTGTGCTTACCTGCTATGTTTGCGGTATTTTGAACTAGTTTTTAGTTTTTTTATAACTACAGTATTTTACTTTTATTATTAATACATAATTTATCTTGATAATAGTAAGCAAAGAAAGGTTTATGTATTTATCACGTAGAAAATATAGAGTTCGTTGCCAGCAATAAATATATTGATGATTTTTCATTTCACTGACAGTTTAAAGAAAACTATTGTCGCTATAAATTATAAACATAATTAATTACATACACAGTGCATCTACAAAGTTTTCAGACTGGCTTAATAAAAAATGTAAATATGTAAGACTTGTCATAAGCCTTAGTTAATTTTCGATGGACGTCGGTAATCCCTCCTAATACTGCAGTCAAAATAGGAAAAATAAAGGAACTAATTCATAACAATCTGAAATTTGGTGTGTAGCGTCTTCATAGCATTAATAACAACATACCAAAAGTCCCCGGCGATCACCCGTACGCTAAGTCCGCCATATTGAAAAATGGCGGACAATGAACGTTTTCACGAAATAAGGGACCAATAGCTAATTTATTACAAGCTGAAATTTGGTGCATAGCTTTCTTATAACATTAGTAATAACATATAAAAAGTCCCGGCGATCACTCTGTCGCTAAGTCCGCCATATTGAAAAATGGCGGACAAGTAAATTTTTCACGAAATAAGATAACTATAAGTCATAACAAGCTGAAATTTGGTATATAACATTTTAGTAACATTAATGACAAATTACAAAAAGTCCCCGGCGATCACCCATACGCTAAGTCCGCCATATTGAAAATGGCGGATAATGAAAGTTTTCATGAAATAAGGGAACAATAATTCATTACAAGCTGAAATTTGGTGTATAGCTTCCTTATAACATTAATAATAACAAATCAAAGTCTCCGGCGTTCAACCTGCAGCTAAGTCCGACTTATTGAAAAATGGCGGATAAATTCAAGTTTTCAGTAAATTAAGAGCTAATTGACAATAGTTTGCTGTTGGATATATATCTTTCTTATAACACTAGTAAGATCAATTACAACATGTCAAGTTTTCTGCAGATCATTGACACGGTAGGTAATGGTGCCATTTTGCAAGCACGGCGAATAATTTCAATATTTCGCATGAGAATGGAATTGACTTGCAACAGAATGAGATTTGGCAAATGTGTTTGCTATGTAAGGCATGACAACATTCTGTAATATTTGCCATCTCACCAGGCGGGCTATTGTTTTCACGGTCTCGTTCTGTTCACAAACTAAATCAGATGGTCACTATCGTAATGCACACCTGTAGGTAATACCTTGAGGTAATGCACACCACAAGAGATATCTGATTCAGAGAGTTCGTGGCTTTTATCGTTGTCATGTTGGTCATCAAAGTCTTCACCATTGTTTTCTCTGGAAACACTGAAAACAAGAATGGACTTCGCACAGGAAACGCCTAGGCAAGGGACACAATCTGCTTGCATGCAACTACATTCTCCATCACAGTTTTTGGTATATCCTCATGAAATTAAATTCAGTATATCGTTTGGAACAGGATTTCAATCTTGAATTCCTTTGTGCTACAAATTTCTGTTATCTCAAATTATTGAGATACTTCCTTATTCGGACGCACCATAAAAGGCTAAGAGGAAGAGTTCTCGAGGTTTTGTAATTTCATTGCCGAATTGTCATTGAAAATTGACAAGTGTTCCCATAAGTAATCCCGATTTTGACTTAATTTATTTTAAATAACTTTTTATTTCTTTGTTTGAATAAGGAGGAAACACTATCGAATACACTGGCTGAATGAAGGAATAAAATGTGGTTCGTAAGCTGAGAAAGACGGATTTGCAAATGTGTTGAACTGTAAATGCCTAATGGTATCGTACCTTGCCCAGATTGCATAAAAAAATAACAACAACAAAGAAAAACACACTATGTTTTGAGCGAGTTAAGGCAGTGAGAATAACAAGAAAATCTGTACCTTTGAACCTCTAATACTGTGTCCAGAGCCAGGTTGAACGATTAGGGCGTCAGTGTCGCCAGGGGAAAGTTTTACATGGACGCTTGCCTGTACTAACTTTGAAGAAAGGTGAATAATATATCTGGATTTGTTTCTATTATTTCTTAGAAATGGCAAATGTCCCTTGCCAAGGTGTTTCCTGTACGAAGTCCATTCTTGTTTTCAGTGTTTCCAGAGACGACAATGGTGAAGACGTCGATGACCAACATGACAACGATGAAAGCGACGAACTCTCTGAATCAGATATGTCTTGTGGTGTGATTTACGATAGTGACCATCTGATTTAGTTTGTGAACAGAACGAGTCACGTGAAAACAATAGCCCGCCTGATGAGACGGCCAATATTACAGAATGTTACATACCAAACACATTTGCCAAATCCCATTCTGTTACAAGTCAATTCCATTCTCATGCGAAATATTGAAATTACTTCCAACATGGCACCGTTACCTACCGTGTCAATGATCTGCAGAAAACTTAACATGTTGTAATTTATGTTACTAATGTTATAAGAAAGATATATATCCAACAGCAAACTATTGTCAATTAGCTCTTAATTTACTGAAAACTTGAATTTATCCTCCATTTTTCAATAAGGCGGACTTGGCGGTAGGGTGATCTCCGGGAACTTTTGATATGTTATTATTAATGTTATAAGGAAGCTATGCACCAAATTTCAGCTTGTAATGAATTAGCTATTTTTCCCTTATTTCGTGAAAACTTTCATTGTCCGCCATATTGAATTTTCAATATGGCGAACTTAACGTATGAGTGATCGCCGGGCCTCTTTGTAATTTGTTGTTAATGTTATTAAAATGTTATATACCAAATTTCAGCTTGTTATGACTTATAGTTATCTTATTTCGTGAATACTTTGTTTGTCCGTCATTTTTCAATATGGCTGACTTAGCGTACGGGTGATCGCCGGGGACTTTAGGTATGTTGTTATTAATGCTATAAAGACGCTACATACCAAATTTCAACTTGTTATGAATTAGTTCCTTTATTTCGGAAAAAATCGTCTAAAGTGACTGCAGTACTAAGTCCACACACTTAGTGACACGGCTGTACAAGTGCTGGATGCCTCTGTGGAAACCTTCTTTTCGGATTGTGTTTAGGTGCCTTGCTCCAGCTTATTCAATTTCCAAAATTATGTTAAAACGTTGGTCCCTCGGCATGGGCGTAGTTAGGTGGGGTAAGGGGGGCTAAGCATTAGACATTAGTCCCCCCCAAAACGCATGCGATATATGCACAAAATAATTAAGGAAAAAGATACTGCCCCCAAAATTACGAAATTTACAATGAAACTTTACATCTGAGAATTAACAATTTCATGTGCTACTCTTGTAGTGTGACAGTAACACTTAAGGAGAGAAGTTCAAATTGTTTTGATGCAGAATACAACAGAAGGTAGGTGCAGGTTGAGTTTTGTAGAGGAGCCCACTCCCTTCACACACATGTACACAGCTCTGAATTATTTCACTTGCTGTTTATGAATGACATAATAACCAGGGATACTTATTTCTCACTTACCTAGTATGTAAACTACATGATTTTATATATCATTCTATCAACGAACACTGCATGTTTGTTGATATCACAATATGTTTTGTGATTATTTAAAATAACTTATTTTGCAGATAAACTATTGGACATTCCTTTTATGATATTTTCGTTAGTTCTTTATAAAGTTAAAATCCATGGAAACTATATTACGTTTGAATTGGTGTTTTAAGTCCACTTTATGCACAGTAAGGCTAATTGGGACTGGACCTACAGTTTAAAGTGGGATCCGAACCACTTGTGCCTCAACCGGATATCGAACCCGGGTCCCCTTGATTACAAGGCAATGACGCTACCACTGCGCCATGGGGGAGGCCACTATAATACGTCTTTTGAAGTTTTAGATAGACGTAGTTGGTGTAATATTCTAATGCTTTGTCACGGATCTAATTGCAAGTGGTTCTCAGTTGCAGTAAAATTAGGAAAATGTAAAATTTCGTTGTAGAGAAATGAAATAAATTTAAATTTGTACTATTAAATTACCTATGTCGATAGGGCTTTTAAATGTCTTGGAGCATTATAATTTGTTCATTACCATAAACACAGGATTACCCATTACTATAAATATAATTAATATTATAACACATTCAAATTATACCTTCTTTACTCTAAAGAATATGTTTCTTTATAAATTGCTCCCATCTACAATAATATATTTGTTCCTTTCATAAAAGTGACACCAGAAAATCAACAATTTTGGATGTGATGATGTGGGATTACCTATTTCTCGAGAAGAATGCCTGTGATGATTTTCATAAGGGATAAAACCATGAATAATGTTAGCCCCAGTTCGCCCCCCTAACTGGATGGACGAACTCGAGTGGAACTTCAATTTGGGTGATAAAAGTAGTCGGCCGGTGCCAAAACTGGTGAATAAGGTGGGTGGTTGAACACAGTCACTTGTTTAAGTGCCAAAAACAATTGAACAACAATTTCATGAACCAAGCACCGGATTCAACCAGCTCTGAACTCACTCGTTGCAGTTTCTTTACCAAGCGCTCCAAAATGGCTCAATACACAGCCGCATTCATCAATCATCATCAGCAATTATCCTCAGTGACTGTGCACGGTTTTCATTCAGTTTTTGTAGAACCTTTTCAACATTATCGTCAGTCGAGGGTACAACCCTCCATGGGATTATCCAACACATCACGAAATCGACGATGCCTAATGAAAACATTGGCAGGACAAAGGGCTTCATTACCATAAGCAGCACTGATTTATCCACACACCCTTAACACCCCCAACACCCTCCCAAATTTCGACGAACACCTCCCCAAGCAGAAAAGTAGAACATCTCTCCTGTAGGTGGGTGTATATATGAATTTTTATATCAACAATAAACAATAGAATGACAAAACTTCAACATTAAAGGAACAATTTGTAGATCTACAAGGAGCGAAGTGCAATGGACCTTTCGATAAACTAAAATCAGTGTCAAGGAAGGAGGGTAGATTGTGCAGAATGGTCATTTCCTGGAAGACAAGTCTTCGGTCAGCTCTAGGGAAGGGACACTGCCACCTGGGAAATGTCAAACTAATCTCTGGCCCTTCTTCCAGGGAGCACATACGGCACACAGTGTTGACAGTTTAGCATTTGAATACCTAAATATTTCTTAAACACGTTACAGATTTGTAAATTCAACCCCTGAGTTAATGAAATTTACATTTTGTTGCATTTCCCTTTCGATTATTTCATGTGAAAAATGTACGATAAAATGTAAGGGAAGAAATTCAAAGATACAAAAGATACAGGTTTGACTCTTCGTAGTGAATTGTGTCACTATGGTTAGCAACACTATTTTCTGTAACTTAGGCGCGATGGATGATTTTGGAGTGGTAGAGAAGAGAACAGTCAAATGCCTTAGGCCAGTCTCAGTGTAGCATCTCAGTTAGCGTTGTTGTTATTCTGCTTAGTGTAACAATGTCTGAAACTTTCATAATGCAAAACTGGCTGAAGAAGATAGAGAAAATGAAAACAGACAGAAAGAAACAGAAAGTGATGAGTAGAAGAGTAGAAAAGCAGTGACACTATATGTAGGTAAAATTTCTTCCAACGGAAGAAAAGTACCAATATAAAATTTATTGACCGAGTTTTCGATATAAAATGGTAGATATTTCATGAAGAACCTAAGTTATTCATTAACGTCTGTAATTGATGTATGTGACCATTTTTGTGGCTCTAAGAGTTCTTACCTTTGTAAAAGAAATTATACATTAGAAAGAGAATTGTAAAAGGGAAAGGGGGGGAGGGTCTTTTAAATTAAAGTTATTGTCAGTTTGCAATGTATTTAGTGAAGTTGTCTTCGTCATTTTATCTAGTCGATTCCCTGACATAATGACATATTAATTTTTTTCCAACTTTTCAGAGGAAACAAAGGAAGTATAAGGAATTAAATATAAAAAGAGATTTAATTTACATTAAGTCCCAAATTTATATCTAACCATAGGTGCACCACTTGCCACTGCCTGCTGGAGAACGTGGTGACAAAAATTGTGTTGGAAAGTGAAATAAATGCTATTCAGTTTTAAAATAATTGAAGATAAAGCATTACCTCAAATTAGAAATGAAAATTCCTTGCCTTCCCTTTGCAGATAACATGCCATGCACATATATTTTGATTTTCTTTTAAGGTAAAGAGGCACATGACTCCCAATTCCCTAGTCTCTCTAGTCTAGTCTAGTCAATTGTACAAGTATATTGACTCTCATTCAATGGTGCCTGATAACAATAGTTCGATTCACACAATACTTTATTTTATAATTATATTTAACATTTCTTGCCGTCAAAACAATATATTACTCGTCTACCTGCCTCTTGTCTGTTTTGAGCTCTGACACGTTCGATTCATTTGTACGACCACGAACACAGAATAGTTGCCAACTTTGGAAGCATAACATTTGTACAGCCACGGACATTTCTGGGTTGTAACAATCGCATTAACTTTCAATGTGATCGTAACAACCCAGAAGTGTCCATGACTCTACACTTTGCAGTACAAGTCAATGGTAAGTAAAAATTAACAAAATAATAATAATAAACAGGGAACGGATTTATATGTAGTAATATGTAAATACATATTTAGTTATTTTACCAAAATATGGAGTTAAATATGGACTTCAAATTATAAAAAATTGCCTTTTTAATAATATACGACACTACACGAGCTACATGAAATACAGTACCTACTCTTACATCGACATTAATTGTAAAACAGCACACAATGTGTGATGTGTTTTCTGTTTCAAAAACAATAAATAACAAAATATTGTTTTAAGTGTTCGAACGTGAATTTAATTCTGTTGTCAATTAAAATGGATTTATATTGTCTAAAACTGCGTTCAATATCGCACGAGATAATGGGAGTGTTAATTCAAATTTGTCAGGAGTAGAAGGGGAATGCGCCAAGGACGGTCGCTGCATGGGTGGTCTTTAATTTGTATGTACTTATAACTAATTTGCACGGGTTTTAATTAATTTGTATGTACTTAGAATTCATTTGCATGTACTTAGAATACTTTACATTTATGTATTTGCATGTTTATAACTTTTTATGAATATATAATTATTTATTTTATGAAAAATATGTATATAGAAGGTAATTAGAGGTACTAAACGCTATGCATATGGTTTTATATTCATTACTGCAAAGTATGTAACGTATGAAACTATAATAATTAATGTTTATAGTATTGAAAATAAGTTTTCTATGGTTTATGAACCGCTATGAACGGTGGTAATGGGTGTAGGTACAGGTTCAATTACGATTGGGGACGGTCCCGGTACTCGAACCAGCGATATGTAATATTATTAATTAGTACTATGCAATTATTTCATTATGTTATTAATGACGATGGTACGAGATGCTAGACAGAATAAGGTCTCCGAATCTCGACTCCGCTCTGATGCCAGACAGAGAGAATGAATTAATATTCCGCGCAGGTAGACGAGAAAGGAATTTGGGGAGATGAGCGTTCAATGTCAAATGACGTCAGAACCCCAGGACAAAGAAGGAATCTGATTGACCAATCAGAGAACGCGTCGGTAGGTTTTCAGAACCGGTTTTTTCAAGGTTAACCAGTACGCAAGAACAGGAGAAAGCTATGCAATACTGTAGGAAGGGGAGGGATTCAACCAGACAACAAAGGATGTCTGAGAATGCGCAGCAAGGGTCAAATTTTTTGAAACTGCGCGTCGCTTGCATGCTAGAATATGTTTCTGTCAAAGTATGCCAAGGTTACCGAGAACACTAGAACAAAGGATGATGGGAAGGAGTTCAAGGTGAACCAGACCGCAAGAACAAAGAAAGCGTCGGTTTATATTTCAACCAATCAGAAAACGCGTCGGTTTTATTTCAACCAATCAGAAAACGCGTCGGTTTTATTTTAACCAATCAGAAAACGCGTCGGTTTTATTTCAACCAATCACAGAACGCGTCAGTTTTGTTTATGAAGTATAAAAAAGCGCGTAAAAGCGAGAAGATGTTAGTTTGAGAAGAATTTCTGAACCATTGTGTCAGAAAAGATATCAACTTGTGATTATTGTCTGAGATTTGAAGACAAAGAACTCAAAAGAAGCTATAATTAAGGTAAGTGTTTTTATTATGTGCGTTTTAAATAATATGTAATTCAAATATTGAACCGAAGCAAGAAACAAATATGTGTAATGTGAACTAGTACTACAACTATTTTTCTATTTTTTACAGGTGATTCTATTGTCTCTGTACGTGCGATTGGAAGGGACCATTAGTGAAAGATGGCGTCTTCAAGCTCCACAAACGAGGCTAACCACACTGCGGTGAGTACTTCGAACGAAATTATATGTAATTTTCATTCTGGAATGTATACTTCCCCACTAGAACTTGTTAATGCATACTATGATATGTGTGACAGAGTTATTTTCCACGACGATATCCCTTCATGTGATCCGACTTTTTTCTGTGAGACAGTGCAAACAGCAATGTGTCAATTAGGGGTGGGGGCAAGTCAGTTTTCTATTGTGGATGAAAGAGAAAGATATTTTAGACGATTTGGAATGCTAGGGCGTGAGGTATCCATTGAAATACCTAATCAGGTTGTGGGGGACCCTGAATATTTGGTTGGGTCCATGTTTCAATTTCTAATGAAAAAGATTTTCTTTGATGTGGCACCGGACAGTCAGGTTGGTTTGATTATTTTCGGTAATGAAACCAATAAGGATATTTATATCCCTTGGCGCCGCCTTTCGGCATTAAATCCTAAAATTATTCAACACTATGTGACCAAAGTGCTGAACAGCAATGAATCTTTTTTTGTAGATAACTCTTTGAAATGCATGGCGCATATTGTCGAACCCAAGCGCGGTAGAGGCAAAAACAAGTACCCCCTTTACAGAAAATACGCCCCTTTACTATCAATAAACAATTCTAACCAGAGACAGACTGCTTTTACAATTATGACTAACGATGACAATTTGTGCTTGCCACGCGCTATTGCATTTGCGCAAGTCAAAGTCGACAAGAACACAAACAAAATCAAATCCTTTCAAAGATTTGATAACAAATTGAAAGAAGCTGCTATGCGCTTATGCCATGAAGCACGCGTTGATCCAACCAATGGATGCACTGTAGAGGACATTGTTAAATTTCAAAACCAATTGGGACCCGAGTACCAAATTGTTGTGTTTTCAATGAAAGAGGGGGAAAGGGAGTATGAAGTTATTCGGTCAACTCCGTATGCCCCTAAACAGATTAATTTACTCTATCACGATCAACATTTTGATATAGTTAATTCTGTCCCCAAACTTCTTGTGAAAAATTATTACTGTCCCAAATGCCAAGTAGGATTTTCCAAAAAACCTCAACATACTGAATGCACTAGGTATTGTTCTTTATGTGAATACAGTCATGATGGCAATGAAGCCACTAACACTATTCCCAGAAAATGCACTGCATGTAATAGGAAGTTTCTGTCCCCGAAATGTTATGAAAATCATTTGCGCACAGAAGGGCGGAAATCAAGTGTTTGCCAATCTATTCACCAATGTAACGTTTGTTACAAAGTAGTGAACAAGAGAAAGCGCAAAACACCACACAAATGCGATGAATTTTTTTGTAAAAGCTGTAATGCTTTTGTTGAGCCAGCACACAAATGCTATATTCAGCCTGTTAAGCCTGAACCAAGTGCAAAGTTTCTCTACATTTTCTATGATTTTGAGTGTATGCTGGTAGAAAGAGAAAATGACCAGAAACACGAAGTCAATCTGGCTGTTGCTAAGCAAGCTTGTCATGTCTGTAAAGACACTGATGTAGATTTCTGCGAGACGTGCGGTCCCCGTGTCCATATTTTCCCCAATATTCAAGAATTTATGCAATATATCCAAACTCCGAGGGAAGGGTTTGATAAAATTGTGTGTATTGCACATAATGCAGGACGATACGATTCACATTTTGTTTTAAATTATTTTATTACTAAAGAGAATATTACCCCCTCCGTAATTATGCAGGGTAGGAAAATAATAGAAATGTCTATTACCAAGAAAATAGTGTTCAGGGACTCGTTGAATTTCATGCTCATGAAATTGAAGGATTTGCCTGCAAGTCTGGGACTAGCGGAAGATTTGCAGAAAGGCGATTTTCCGTATTTGTTTTCAACCCCTGCAAATCAGAATTATGTAGGTCCATTCCCTGATATTCAATATTATGATATAGATTCCAAGTCCCCCAAAGAAAGAGAAGAGATGCTAAAATGGCACGAGGAAACTGTCCAAGCAGGGAAAATTTTTGATTTTCAAAAAGAGTTGCGCGAACACTGTATTAAAGATGTGGAAATTCTTGCTGCTGCATGTATTAAATTTTCTAATCTGATCGAAGATCTGACTGGAATACAGTGCTTTGTTCGCTGCGCGACTCTTGCGTCGTTAGCGTCTTTGATATTTAGAAGTAAATATCTTAAAGAAAACACTCTTATTAAAGTTCCGCCATTTGGATTTCGGGAACAAGACCAACAGTCTCTAATTGCATTAAAGTGGTTAAAGTGGGTAGAAAATACTGAAAAGATCACTCTAAGACACGCAGGGAATCTCGGGGAGGCTAAAATAGGACGTTATAAGTTGGATGGACTCCATGAAGAAAGCAAAACTGTTTATAGTTTCCAAGGGTGCTACTACCATGCTTGCCCGATTTGTCTTCCTGACAACAGGGATAAGCCTCTTAACGAGACTGGCGAGACCCTAGACCATAGGTACGAACGTACTGTTACCCGTAAAGAAATATTAGAGAAAATGGGGTACAAGGTTGTAGAAAAATGGGAATGTGAATTCAATGAGGAAATTAAAAAAGATCCAGAATTACGCAAATTTATTGCTGAGAATTGTTATTCCCTGAATAACCCACTTATCCCAAAAGAAGCTTTTAATGGGGGACGCACTGAACTTTTCAGGGCAGTTTATGAAAAACAAGAGAATGAAAATACGAGCATGAAACTGCTAGATGTAGTTTCCCTTTACCCTGCAATGATGAAGCAAAGAAAAATGCCTACAGGGAAACCAGTGATTTACACGTCAGAGTTTCCTACCTTGGATAATGTGTTTGGGGTTGTAAAATGTGATATTCTCCCCCCTAAAGATTTATATTTACCAGTACTGGGCATGTCGTGCAATAACAAATTAATGTTTGCTTTATGCAGAACTTGTGCACAAAGCGAGAATCAAGAACAATGTACACACGCAGATAAAGAAAGATACTTACATGGCACCTGGGTATCGGAAGAACTGAAACTAGCTGTAAAAAAAGGGTACAAAATACTCAAAATATATGAAATTTGGGATTTTCCTTCGGCTGACCAGAATGATAATGTGTTCAAAGACTATGTAGACACGTTTCTTAGACTGAAACAACAGTCTTCAGGATATCCTTCCGGCTGCAGTTCAGAACATGACAAAGACAAGTATATTCAAGATTATTTCGATCGTGAGGGAATTCAACTTGTAAAAGATGAAATTGCACCTAACCCTGGACTTCGTTTTATTTCCAAAATTCTGCTAAATTCAATCTTTGGGAAATTCGCGCAAAATCCTTTAAAAACTAAGTCTATTTTTGTAAATACAGAACAGAAATTCCATGACATAGTGTTTAATCCACAGTATGAAATCAGTAATGTTGTTCCTATTTCCGAATCTTGTTTATTAGTGAATTATATTGATCTTGAAAGCAAAAATGAACCGTTAGTACTCTCAAATGTACTTGTCTCTGCGTTTATTACTGCTTATGGAAGAATGCACTTATATTCTTTTATGGACAAAGTCAAGGAAAGTATTCACTACGTGGATACGGACTCTGTGTTCTATGTAGAAAGAGAACATGAAAAACTTATTCCTACAGGCTCATTTCTTGGTGAAATGACGGATGAGATTAAAGAGCCCTACCAAATTACATGCTTTTTGGGTGGTGGTCCCAAAAACTATGCATATAAGATGGTAAACAAACATGATCCTCAGGATGAGAAACATGTTATTAAAGTAAGGGGCATTACCATGAATTACAGAACTCGACTCCAGATTAATTTTGATTATTTTAAGCAACTGGTCAAAGGGGAAATTGAAAATCGAGTTGTTGAGAACCCACGTAAAATTAAACGAAAAGCCAATTTTGAAATTGTTTCTGAATCTGAGCAGAAAACACACCAAGTAGTCCACACGAAACGAAGAAAAATTGAAAATTTTGAGACCGTGCCATATGGTAGCTAAATAAAAAACGAGTGTTTTTTTTATTTTTTTATTGTTTCTTAAAGCCCCAAAATTGTCTGCAAAATTTCAATTTGGGTCCTTATCCAGGGGCACTCCCCATCGATTCTCCGTCTTCTGCAGACACTACATCTCCCCTCTCTTCTTCGCCTCTGGCGCGACGAGGGAGGGGACACCGGGCGCAGGCGGTGAGCGGTTCTGAGGTGATATATGAGGGCCTTTTTGCCCCTAAATCCCACCTCCCAGCATATAGGGCATTCCCTCTTGATTTCATCCTGAAAAGAAAAGATAAAATTAATATGTGGTATATAAATGGGCCATTGTGTGTCTGCGCTTCAAGCAGAGAACGTGTGTTGTTCAACATGGAACTGCGTTTTACACACCCGTTTGCAATGATGGTTTGTGGGCCCTCACAAAGTGGAAAAACCACTTTTGTGGATAAGCTTCTATTTTATAAACATAAAATGTTTACACAAGTTCCAAAAACAGTAATATGGGCGTATGGTGCGGTTCCTCCCAGATTAAAATTAAGTCAAAATACAAATATTCAGTTTATTGAAGGAATCCCTGATGTAGCAAATATGGATATTGAAACTCCTGGATTAATTGTCATTGATGATCTAATGAATGAAAGCAGCAAAGATTCAGCAGTCGCAGATATATTTACGAAATATTCTCATCACAAAAATATAAGTGTTATTTTTATAGTACAAAATTTATTTCACAAAGGTGCTAAAATGAGAGACATAAGCCTCAACTCACACTATCTTGTGATATTCAAAAATCCACGTGACAAACACCAAATATACCATTTAGCACGACAATTCAAACCTGACAATAGTAAAAGTGTTTTGGAAGCTTTTCAAGATGCAACTGAAACACCACACAGTTATTTAATGTTCGATTTAACACAAAATACACCTGAAATTTTACGTATGAGAGCGCATATTTTCCCCGATGAACAAATGGCTATTTATGCCACTGGAAAGCATGTCAACAAACCATTTCTTGTGCGAACGTCAGAATGACATCACAACTAAAAGAACATGCTCCGGCACTTAAATTATTGTGTAAATTAAAACCTATTCAACGGAAACGCCTTTTGCAACGAGCAACACCAGGACTAGTTCGTGTACTAGGACAATGTGCAGCCAATACAGTACGCGGTAATATTCCGCTTTCAGGGGTACAAAAAACTAAGCTTCAAAAGTATAAGGCCAGTTTGCGTAAACTAGCGGCGAAGGGCACTTCGCTCAAAAAGAAAAAGAAAATATTAATTCAAAAAGGCGCCGGCTTTTTGCCATTTTTAATCGGTCCGATTATATCAGCGTTAGGTAGTGCATTGTTTTCACAATGAGCGTGAGAAAAATGATTCTTGTTCCCGAGGACTTTGCCACTAATATGCATGCCTCCGTTGAGAAAGCTCAGAGACACGAATCAAGATTAGATTCTAATATTCGTACAATATTAGCACGTGACGATATAGGGGAAAGTGAAAAATGGAAACTTTACCAACAGGCACTTCGACCATTTGTTAATTTTACTAAGCCTATTCCCACACACCTACCATTGATCGAAGAAGAAAATAAGCTGCCACAAATAAGTGAACCAGTGCAACAAGACGACCCCCCTCCTAGTGTTACTCTCAGGGAAGAAATTCTTGCTTCAGTACCGAAAACTGTTCAGAAGAAAACAGAACTTTTACTTAAAAGACTATTCTCTTCTCAATATATAAATTGGGACGCATATGGAACAGTGTACATAAATGGAAAAAGAATTCAGGGTTCAAATATCATAGATCTGATAAATGATTCTGTTCGCCCCCGTAAGAAAAGTAGAGATCCTGTCGGGAGAGATCAGTTCCAATCTATCCTTCATTCTCTAAACATACCCAAAGAATATATAGTTACACGCACGCCCCCACCCCCTTCAAGAAATAGGAAAGCTGAGTTTATATGGGAAGATATATAAAGTATGGATCTTAAAACATTGTATTATACACATGAACTACCGACTTCATTTTCCAATACTGAAAAATTATCCAAACATTCTACGCAATCACGAAAGAATATTTCTGAGTGGCTATCAAAACAAGATGCATATACTTTACATGTTCCAGTTAGAAAAAAATTCCCACGTAAACGTTACGAAACCACTTTTCCCCTGGAACTTATGCAAATGGATTTGGCAGATATGCAGAATATCGCGAAGTACAATGACGGTATGCGCTATATACTTTGTGCAATTGACGTGTTTTCAAGGCAAGCGTTCTGTATACCAGTGAAAAGCAAAACGGGTGAAATTATGGCAGAAGCAATCACTAAGATTATAAACATGTTAGAATATCCTCCTGTTTACTGCCAGACAGATCAAGGAAAAGAGTTTTATAACGCCCAAGTGAAAAAAGTGTTTGACAAGTACAATATTACTCATTATAGCGTTTATTCAGAACTAAAGGCAGCAGTAGTGGAACGATTTATTCGTACTTTAAAACCAACATTGTATAAACACTTCTCAGCCAATAATACATATCGTTATGTAGATATTCTCCCCCTTGTAGTAAAATCATATAATCACTCGTATCACCGTTCTATAAAAATGGCTCCTGTTGAAGTGAGCGAAAATAATGCGCTGCAGGTCTGGTCTCAGTCTAGAAACAATACAAGTCAAAAAACCAATAATATCAAATTTAAATTTAATATCGGTAACTACGTAAGGATAAGTAAAGCCAAAATGAAATTCGAGAAAGGATATCTACCTAGTTGGACAGAGGAAATTTTTATAATTAGCGATCGTATGAGTACTGATCCCCCTACATATCGTATAAAAGACTGGAGTAACGATCCTGTCAAAGGCATTTTCTATGAACCAGAATTACAAAAAATTACACTTGATCCAGACAAGCCATTTACTATCGAGAAAATTCTAAAACGAAAGGGAGACTTTGTCCTAGTAAAATGGAAAAACTACCCCCTCGCATGTGCAAGTTACGTACATAAATCAGATATTACGCGTGTTTAGGTTAGTTGCCATTATGCCGCTGGACGAATTCTACGTTACATTACCTTCCAATGAAAACTTGAATTTGTTTCCTGATAATAAAATAGCACATTACCGTACTAAGCTGAGTGAACCAATAGAATTAAATGAACAATGGGTGGTGGCGGCCACAGAGCTTCATTTAACTTGGAGTTTTTATAATATTGTTTCCGATACAAATAGCATTTCATATCAATTTAAACCGAAAAAGAAGGACCAGATTTTTTATAGTGAAAGTATAGTTCCTAAAGGTTACTACTCCAATATTCAATTATTATTAAACAATATTCCCCCTTCAAAAAGAAAACTGCTTGCTCAACATGTCCGATTTGGCTATACTTTGTCCACACATAGTATGTATACACAAACAACACTAGAGGAAGATGAAATTATGAAATTGTATATATCTCCACAATTAGCTCCAGTGTTTGGTTTTTCGTTGGATACTCCTAAGTCAGAAATATCTATACATTCGGTTATTGGTCCAGGTACGGCAAGATCAAGTTCTATTTATCCTTGTAATTTAGATTATCATATCCCCCGTGAAATCAACATATGCACAGATATTGTCAAATATCAAGCAAATATAGGTCCCGTAATACGAACGGTTAGTGTGGTTGATTATGAATATGGAGCAATAAAAAGTTATATATTTGAGCCCAGGCAGTATCTAAAAGTCGAGAAGCGTTACTTTGAAACAATTGAAATTATATTAAAAACAGAGCATGGAACTTTGCTTCCATTTGAGTTTGGAGCGTCAAGCGTTACATTACATTTTAAAAAAGTGGAATAATGATTTCTGAAGGCAGTGATAATGATTACTATGTAACTTTGGTTTCAAATGCATCCAAAAATATTTTTCCGACTAATACACCTTCTCATTTTTTAACTAAACTTTCTAATGCTGTTAAGCTCGAGTCTGGAGGCTGGTTAGTGGGTCTGTCTGAAATTCATTTCACAAACAGTCTGTTTAATATTCAAAAGGGACAAAATGAAATTATGTGGACTTATTATAACCAAGACTCGGATCAGTCAAGTAAACAGAGCGGTAAAACAATCGTTCTCCCTGGATATTATTCAAGTGTGGACTCTGTTTTACAAGTTTTAAATCAAGATCATATTGGAGAAGGGCTTTTTCGATTCGGTTATAACCCGTCCAGCAATATTGTTGAGGGAAAATACAATGCACAATTATCTTCACTGAACTTCTCTGATATTTTGGCTCTGCAGTTAGGATTCGAACCAAATAGAAATCTTGTTAAACAACAGCATAGTTCGAAACAAACCAACCTAAATATCGGTTATTCCCAGCAGGTTTTAGTATACACTAATGTACTCAGTTACCAGTTTGTAGGAGATACAAAGGCACCTCTTTTAAGAATGTTTACATTTTCTTCGGTGCCTTATGGCCGGTCACAATCTATAATATTTAACCCCGTTCATTATATGCCTGTATCGAAATATTTATTTGATACAATAGAAATAGTTTTAAGAGACAACACAGGTCGTAAACTCTCATTTGCCTTCGGAGATCTGAGTGTTAAACTACATTTCAAGCGACAATGAGATACGATAGACGGCAGTTGTATCGAGATTATTATCTCAACCAGGCGGGAACAGGTTTACCTTATTTTTCCGGTCCTCCCTATCAAAAAGGCCACGGAGCCCTCGGTTCAATATTTAAAAGCTTGTTTCGTTTTGCGGCCCCTTTATTAAAACAGGGTGCTAAAGCAATTGGCCAGCAAGCATTACATTCGGGAATGGAATTTGTTGGGGATGTTCTACAAAACAGGCCTCTCAAACAATCTTTCAAAGATCGTGTAAATCAGGCTGGACAAGCTCTTCGTGAAAAAGGTGAGAGAAAAATTTCTCAGATTCTTTCAGGAAAGGGGAGACAAAAACGAAAGGCTAAAAGTATAAAATTCGAACCACCCTTTATTACCTGCCAGTCACGCAAAAAAGGCGAAGGGTACACAGAGATATATTCGCTAATTAACTACCATGTCGTTAGTAAACTGTAACTCATCGGAATGCACAAATACAGAATTGGATTTGTTTTCTCTGCCATTAACTCAAACTAGCATTGAAAATTCTTGTTTAGTGGAGTATCGTCCCATTTCATCTTTAACTAGTAACAGTCCAGTCGAGTTCGCCATTACTGGAGACAGTGGGGAATACATTGATCCAGCACACATTTATCTGTACCTAAAATGTAAAATAACTAAACCAGATGGTACGGCCTTAGCTGCCGATAACCTGGTTGCCCCCGGAAACAATTTTCTACATACAGCATTCAGTCAGGTCGACGTTTCGTTAAATGACAAATTGATTTCGTCCTCTGCAGGGTGTTACGCTTACAGGGCATACATTGAAACATTACTCAACTATTCTAATGAGGCTAAAAAATCTCATCTCACTGCTGCTCTCTGGTATCGCGATACGCCTGGAAAATTAGAAAATCTAACTGAAAATAAAGGAATTGAAAAACGAATGAGTCTTGCTGCGCAAAGTCGGTCATTCGACATGTACGGGCGACTGTATTCTGATTTTATGTGCCAACCTCGTCTTCTCTTGAACAATGTGTCCATGAGAATTAAATTACATAGATCAAACGATGCATTTTCATTGATGGCCGCCGAAAATTCTTCTTATCGTGTAGAAATACAGGACATTTCTCTTTATGTAAAAAGAGTTACTGTATCTCCAGATATAGGGCTTGCTCATGCAAAAGCTCTTGAAACTACTACAGCTAAATACCCAATTACACGCGTGGAAGTAAAATCAATAACTATCCCTCAAAATATTACTTCTTATAATCTAGATAATATATTTTTAGGCACTGTTCCTAAACGTGTAATATTAGGTTTTGTTGAAAATTCAGCTTTCAATGGTCAAATACATAAAAACCCCTTTAATTTCCATCATTTCGGATTGAATAAAATTCAACTCCAAGTTGGAACTAGAACTATTCCAAACCAACCTCTCTGCCCAAGGTTCACAGACAAAAATATTATCCAAGCATATTACAATTTATTCTCTGGAACGGGAATACATTACCAGGATACAGGAAATAGTCTCTCCCGAGAAGATTTTGATAATGGATTTGCTTTGTATCCCTTTATTCTTTCACCCACAATGGAAATTGACTCTACTTGGGACATATTACGCGATGGGAGTGTAAATGCTAAACTGTCATTCTCTGCTCCGTTGCCTACGGCGGTCACGTGCATTATTTATGGAGAGTTCGACTCTCTGATCCAAATAGACAAACATAGAGGTATTTTCCCAGATAATACAAAATAATAATCAGTTGAGTACCAGCCAGAAAGGAGTACGGATCACAATATGAGGGCTGTCGTTGATTTTCAAGGATTCCGAGACAATTCTGGCAACTTTATTCCTAAAGAACTAGCTATAGTCGATGCAGACTCAGATAGTATGCAATCATGGATATTTCTACCACCTTACGAATGGGATACTTTAGATATTGGAGCAAAAAACGAAAATATGTGGCAAACACAAAACAAGCATTCTCTCGAATGGCCTATCGGTGAACTTTGCTATTCGAAATTGGTTTCTGTACTTTCCCAGTACACCGAAAACGCATCAGTTATTTATTCTTTTGGAGCTGACAAATGCAAGTTTCTGATTAAAGTACTTCACCGCACTGTGGTTAACCTCGAGGACCTAGGATGCCCTAAAGCGTCACTGTTAGCCTTCCCTGCACAAAATTGCTGTCGCAATTATCACAGATTAAGGACAATCAAATGTGCTCTTAGAGATGCACATTTATACGCATCTTATCTCCGTAGCTTCATGCTTCAACAACATATTATAGGAGAAGCCACAAGGACTTCACCTAAACAGAACACCTCAACATCGGACAGTGGATATTCTTCATTAGCTTCGTTTTACAACGACGCTTCAAGTGTGTATTACTTATCCGAGCAAGGTTGCTCTTCCAAAAATAGTGCATTTTCGGATAGTGAACAATGAATAACATTGAAATTGAAAAAAACTGTTCAATCAGACAAATGTCTGTCTTTTATTTTTCGAGGTGTTTTTGCTAATAATACATTGCCAAAAAGTGTGCAATTGCCTGCTGCATTGATTATTAACACTGACAATGAATCTGGACCAGGGATACACTGGACAAGTTTGTTTATAAACAGTGATAAGGAGGCCCTGTACTTTGATAGTTTTGGTCAGCCTCCTAGTGCAAATGTACTAAAATTTATAAAAAAGAACTGTATTTCATGGTGCATCAGTGAAACGGTGGTTCAAAACCCGAACTCATCCATGTGTGGAATTTATTGTATTATGTTTTTACATTATATGTGCCGTGAGTTACCCCTAACCTATTTTCTGTCATTGTTTGGAACAAACTTAAAAAGAAATGACAGAATTGTATGGACAAAATTCTCAAGTGCCTTTAATTAATTTACAGTGTGCCTGCAGTGAATACTGCATCGAAGACCAGTGTCTTATTTTCTCTATTGCACAAGCAATAGTAGAAAATTATCCCAAACCTACATGTTCTGAATGTGAACTTGGCGAACCAAAAGAAGAACTTCACAAATGTCTAAATCTTGAGTGCATAGAAAAAGAGAAAATGGAACAGTTGATCAAAACTTACAAGGGTGTTATTTGCTGCTACTTCCAGCAGGCTCATAAAAGAATATTTATACGTGACAGAAAGGCGTTCGATGCAAAAGTGGACAGTGTAGATATCGAACTAGTTATGAAACTGTATACTAAATTTCTGCATAGTACATTTTTCTACAATAATCATCATATTGCATATACATGCAATGATTTGTGGGCTCCAAACAAATCAAAAACAGACCAAAAAGGTGTAATGTATATAAATGAATATATCACCTGTAATAATAATAAAGTGTACTTTTCTGGGGCGCCAGTACAGACATTACGCAGAAGAGAATTGTACGGTAATCCCGTACGTCACTGTTTGTTTAAATATAATGAAAAGCCAACAAAAAGTTTCACTTTTGTGGGCAGGGATATATCTTTATACCTGATTGTATATGTGCGTTGGATTCGCACCGGTTTCACTCATATGATTTTTCTTTGGAGAACGAGTTCTGGGAAGCTATTTGTTCCACAAAGTAACAACTTAAAAGCATTGTAATTTAGAGTAATTATAATGTATAAATATAGCAGCGTAGTGTTAAAGCTGTATGAGTTATGTAAAACTCATTATATATAAATGTATATGTACAATTTTGCTTGAGAAAATTGAAAAAGCATTGTGTGAACGCTATGTATTACAACATGTGTACAAAATGACTTATAAAAAACTGTAAAGCGTTGTGTAAACGCTATGTATTCTGTATATGTATAACCTGACTTATAAAAAACTGTAAAGCGTTGTGTAAACGCTATGTATAAATAATTTGTAAAATTAATTTGACTCTGTATTTATTTTGTAGTAGATTAGTTTTAGAACAATAAACTTGTATGTAGTAGACTTGTGCGTTTTATTTCTTTTTAAAAATAAAAGGTTTATAGTTATATGTAGAGTAAAAAAAAAAAAAAAATTGTTGGTGCAAACGGTCGTAGGTTCGATCCTTGTTAGGGATCTTGCACAAATCTCAAATACATTAATCGCGACTGTAACTACAATTCACTTTTATTCCGTCTCGCCACGCTAAACACTTTGCCGCTAAACAAAAAAAAAACACAACCGAGATAGAACTTGACAAGTTAGTTTGTATTTCGGATAAAACACTAGTCAAATTCCATTCTCGTATAACACTTGTACTTTGATAAAAAAATGCAATACAACATGGATCATCATGGTGAAGAAAAACTCAGAAGACAAACACACCAGCAAACTCAATAGAAAAAATAACAAGAATGTGCGGACAAATTCGGATTCCCAAGTTTAAATACTCCAAAGGATCACGGCCTTTTCCAACCACCCCTATTTTCCATACTGGAAACTAACATTCCCTTTAAATTCACGCTGCCTTGTTAACTCTAGACGTCCAAATTTAAAACCCACATCCTCTCTTTCCATTAGATAAATTCCTTACATCCACCCGCCTTGAATTATATCACCTTCAACTCATGTCCTTTTAACTTAAAATCCTTTCTTTCGTCCAAATTCTGTACCTGCCTTGGCGATTACTATTTTAAAGTCCGTATCGCCCCACCACACCCACACAGAGAGGGAGTTTCCGCTTAGCGGAAGACTTTTAAAATTAGCATTTTACAATCTTTTGTCTTTTTCAAGGGACACAATCACCCCGTGATACATTTTCTTTTTCCACCTGAAATCGAAACGGTTCGTATCTCTAACCAATTTATTTTCCCCAAAATAACTTGTTGTGTATTTGCCCCGTCACAACAACATCCCGTCTGGTCCACAACCCTTTCGCCTTGACCTACATTAACAGAGGCTTCATTCTTGATACCTGGGCGGAATATTAATTCATTCTCTCTGTCTGGCATCACCGCACTTCCCCAAATTCCTTTCTCGTCTATCTTCACCGCCGAGTCGAAATTCTGAGACAGTATTCTGTCTAGCATCTCGTACCACCGTCTTTAATAACATAATGAAATAATTACATAGTACTAATTAATAATATTACATATCTCGGGTTCGAATACCTGGACCGTCTTCTTTTGTACCATTACCACCGTTCATAGCGGTTCATAAACCATAGAAAACTTATTTTCAATATTATAAACATTAATATTAACATTTTATACATTACATACTTTGCAGTAATGAATATAAAAACATATGCATAGCGTTTAGTACCTCTAATTACCTTCTATATACATATTTTTCATAAAATAAATAATTATATATTCATAAAAAGTTATAAACATGCAAATACATAAATGTAAAGTATTCTAAGTACATGCAAATGAATTCTAAGTACATACAAATTAATTAAAACCCGTGCAAATTAGTTATAAGTACATACAAATTAAAGACCACCCATGCAGCGACCGTCCTTGGCGCATTCCCCTTCTACTGTCAGGTATTCGCAAGAAATTCACCCTACTCTTTCGGTCACACAGGGAGATGTAGTTATTGCGAGAATATGGACTATATGTTCAGAAATGTTCTGAAATATGGAGATAATATGTAAAAATTACTAAAATATAGAAAATATGGAAAATAAAAACTGATTTTTTCGAGCCGACATACCATGATATGAAAACATAATACAAAAAGAAATGATTTCAGCTTCGTATATAAATATGTATTTACATATATCCGTTCCTTCATAATAAATGTTGAAGTGAAACTTAAATTAGTACATTACTACGGGTTAATTTTGATTCACAAAATTCGTGAGCTCCCAGGCTTGAGATGTGGTTCGGACATGGGTGTTCTCTCAGGTTTGTCTGAGTTCTGATAAATATGGGCAGAGATACTTATGCAAAATGAAGCAGCCCCATTTCACACAATAAATACCAGAAGTTGTGGCAGGAATTTAGTCGATCTTTCATCGTACTCTTTAAATATTCCATATGATAGAATAATATTTTAAAAACCTATTCCTGAATATCCATCCACTCTCAATTCAGTTCTATTGTTGTACTATCGTAGAATTGTCAATAGTAGAGCACGCGATGTTCTTAAACCTAAGCGTCTAGACCGGAAGTAGAAATGTCAACCCATTGAAAACTATTTCTTTTCACATAACATTATAAATATACATCACATCAAAAACAAATTACGATTTGTATACTTGTAGGCTATCCTGTAATTAGATGTAATTCAACGTACTCTCCTCCAAGAATAATACCCCCTCCCCTCTACACACACAATGATCCTGCAACAAATTTAACCCTTAGAAAAAACAAAAGTTTGTCATTCTCCTGAAACTAGCAGCTCAGTTTATCGACCTCAGCATCATGGCTGTGAAAATGCACGCTTTCAAGTGCATTTCCTACTCAGAGAACATCTGTGGAACTAGATCAGGAGAATATGGTGGATGATCAAACACTTACTGGTCTAATTTCGCACTGGAAGACTGAGCCTGTGGCGTGGAACGATGTTTTATAGAAACAGCGTCTCTTGCCAGCTTCACGCACCATTGCATCCCAATGACTGAATGCAGTTTTGATCATTAGATCAAATTAACGATCAGCGAGTGTTATTTCGAACATGGCACTCACATTTTTGATGACTTACTGCAGCTCTATGTCTTTAGAGCACTCCTTGTCTTCGGCTTCCTTTAAAATCGGTAATCCGCTCCTTGATAGTACCCTATGAAGGGTACCATTGTTTACCCGTCACCCTACAGGTGCACTAATTTCGAAATATCATTAAAAATACAAGTTATAACACAAAAAATTTCATTTTGTAATATTTTGTTTCTTAATGCTTTACCATAATGGTGCCGTGCCGTTGGACAGTGATCCATTCTTGTATCTAGCTCTATAACTAATTGTTCAAGATGGCGGATTCTGGAAACGAGAGAACTCCCACTGCCTTCATTTCAGTATATAGTGCAAAAATTAAGTTATTATTGTCTTATTCGCATATTTAGTTGCAAGAACATTAATAGTGTGTGATATAATTGTTTTTATTTTTGGAAAAAATATAATATTGTGTATTTTTATTTCATTCATAAGCATTTAGTGTCACCTATAGTTGACACTGGGCATTCATTATACGTATGTCTACGACGTACAATAAATTAGTAGCACAGAGTAAGCGGCGGAATAGATTTTTTCAGATTCAACAGTCATTACACTTGTGTAACAATTTAGATTTACCAAGAAGTGACAAATTTTATAAAGTTAGAAACTATTTTGATTTTCTGAATTCCAGTTTTATGAATAACTTCCCAATGTGTTTCTCAAGTCATGTGGCAATTGACGAGACAACGGTACCATGATATGGTTGACACTCTTCAAAGCAGCAAATATACACGGAAAACGTGTAAGGTTTGGTTACAATATAAAGTCTTCAGTTACTAGAAGTTGTTACCAGATATCTTTGAAAACCTTACCAAGGTGCAAAATTATCACCAATGGGCCTCCAAGATGTGATAGGTTTGGGAGCAGCTGTACTGTTAGAAATGGAATCTCGCTTGCCGAAGAATCTAGGTTGTTCATACAACTTATATTTTGACAATTATTTCACTGAAATTCCTTTACTACCAAATACTGCACGTGGCATAGGTGAAACAGGGACTATTCGAGAAAATAGAATACAGAATTGCCCCATTCAAAGTACAGAAGCAATGAAAAAGGAAAGATGTGGGTCTATGTCATTCTGAACAACCAGCAACATGATCGTTGCTAGATGGCATGACAACAACACAATAAAGTAAGTCGAACTGTCATGGATTTATCCCTGTTACAAATATAGAAAGTATAGGAACATTTGATTGATAGAGGTGCAAAATTCAAGTGTAGTACACCTCTGTAGTACAGAAATACAACAAATACATATGTAGTGTGGATCGTTTCGATGAAAATGTGAAGTCCCTAAGATTTGGTCTTCCGGGTAAGAAGTAGTGTTTCCGTCTTTATTCATTTCGATTGGATTCAGCATTATAAAATATATGGTTATTTTTTAAAAAAGTGAACAATGATGTGTATAGGTACTGTGACCTTAGAAGAAATATGACCATGCTGACCATTATCAATGGGTCGGTTCCTGGGAGCTATAGGCGGCTGGAGCCTCATATCCTTAGAAAAGCATAGTTCAACATTGCTGCCTACTCCTGCAAATTCCATGTGTGATATCTTCCGCTTACTATTATTGTTTCACTCATTCATGCCGCCGCAAATACAGACGTTCTGCTTTGACGAGTAGATCCGAGACATGTGACAACTTTCACATTCATTGGCGTGTTATTTTCGGACAAATTTCCTTGGCAGGGAAAAGGAATGAGGAGAGGTTGTCCTTGACCATCACTTCAGGGGATTGTGCCTTGACGCTCGCCACTTGGACAGTTCCAGGAACAGGATATCGCTTGAGGCTACTACTGTCTGACGGAAAACTGTGGCAAATGAGTGAAGAGAAAAGAGAGTAACCAAATCGTAAATAATTTACGATAAAATAACAAGTGTCGTAAAATGTAAAAGTAACTGTTGAAAGCATTACTTTTATTGAAAAAGTAACTCTTGTCACAGTTACAGCATACTAATTACAGCTACATTTCTTCAAAAGTGACTGAGTTACTTGTAACTTTTTACTTCCAAACACTGGTAATAACCATTTTTAGCCTCAGTTTTGAAAGTTGTTCAGACAAAATTGAAATCATTGATTCATCACCAATTTTGTTTTTTCCCGAGCTCTTTATTTCTTCGATATCTCCGAAGCCATTCAAATCTTCCTGCGTACTATAGTCACCGTGGAGGACCTCAGTGACGCCATGAAATCATTTGGTTTGGTTTTACGTGACATCAAAATCACGAAATTGATTTCCAAAGCTCTTAACGTGAAAGCTCTCTGCATTAAAGCAAAGTCATGCAATTGTTCTTTACCTTTTAATGCAATCCGACAAATGGGAAGATAAAGTGAATGGGGAATGTTCAATTTGCAGTTTGCACTCATATTTCTCTCTATTTCCAATCGAACTGTTACTGGATACCATCGTTGTTAGTGCTATTTCCTAAGATCTTGCACAACAACACTTTTCGAACAAAATTAGATTCGATGATTACAAACTCGTCGATGTTTTCACGAACTGGCGAATGTGTCAACTCCCCTGCATCACGAACCGGCGAATGGGCAAAATATTGATTTTGAGAAAAACGAAGTTGAAAGTAGCCAATTTTGCGTTACTTGCGAATCACTGAAAAAAATGCTCGAGCTAAACTATATTTTGAGATAACAATAAATGCTGTGTGAGAAGGTAGTTCACATGAGAAAGAACACCGTAGAAAGAATTTTAATGAACAATAAATGAACAAAGGATTTCATTGAATCTATTCGTCAGTTCGTGAAAACAAACAAAAAAAAAAAAAATAGAATATTTTTAGCTTGATTCGTTATTGAAATTTTCACTAAAACTGAATTCTACAGTTCAAGGCTAAAACTTTCAACTTATTAATTGGATATTTATACAGAGTTAAATATTAGGCCAATCCTTAGTACACTAATCATAACATACACCATAACAGTTTAATACGTAACAGTGAGAAACAGAGAAATTCACACAACACTAGACCTACCCGCAAATAAATTTCAAGAATAATAAAATTCAGGAAATAAAATGTAAGGAACAAAATAGTAATACATTGACCAACACTAATCTGTTATCAAATGCAAAGTTAATAGACGCAAAATGGTTGTACAATTAGCGAGGTAATCTGACATAGAAGTCTTTATAATCAGGATGAGAAATTACTGGTATTACTTACTCCTTGACATAATGACAGCAAGTCCTGGTATTTTTTTCATAGGCAGTTTTGGCTTTGAAGTAAAAGCCCTTGGTGGTAAATTGTCCTCTTTAGTACTGCGTGGATTAGTAAGTGATATACTTGAGTGTGTGTTTAGGTTATGCGATGTTTTTATAAATATATTGGGACAACCCTTGCGCACTTGAATTTGCATGACTTTTGTCCAGTCCACGGGTTTACCCTCATTTGTTGTTCTAACTTTTAGGATACGCAGGTACTGCGAATATTGTTTCCATTCTAAGATGTCTTTAGTATGCAACTCATGAACATCATATGGTTGTTTCTTTCTTGCCATCCTGATTACCGGGATGAGTTGGTCAGGGATGAAGATATCTTCACTCCGTCGAAGTGCGTTTTCAATTGTACTGTGAATAGCATCACCTTCACTTTGTCCGTGACTCGTTTCGAAGAAGAAAACATGCATGGTGTTGATGTTTTGTGCTTCATTGTTTAAAAAATAAACGAACGTAGAAGGCAGGATACTGTTTTTGTTCTAAGATGCACATCCATCGGCGAAGAACGCTACCTGTTTTACACCTTGTTCATCTTTCATCAGCAGAAACTTCCTCAAGTTTGTTGCAACTTCATTCGGACCTCTTTTCGCTAATCCTTCGTACCAAACGTAGCAGTGACCGCTTTTACTAGCTAATTCATAAATTGTAAAATTGTAGGCTGATAATTTTCTTTTGTAATGCAGTTCAGTTGGTTTGCTCTGTGGTAGATTTATGACTTGCTCCATGTCAATGCAAGCAGCCACGAACTCCTGTGGATTTTGTACAGCTGTATCTTTCATCGCACCTTTAATTTCCCTCACCTTCTGTTTTTTCTCTATGTGCCTGTTATATTTTTCAATCAAGTCAGAATGATTAGATAAACAATTAGCTGATTTCAATAAGTTGTACGTCTCACACAAATCACAAAGATCTTTTTTTGGAGAACGAAATTTTAACTTCATACATTTAAAAACTGATCTGTATAAGGAGTAACATGACGAGCTGTTTGGAAATTATTTTTTTGAATAGTTCATACATCTTTGCAATACTTAAGTTGGACGACAAGTACTGTTGGCTAGAACTTCTGCGGCAAAAATTAGATTCCATCCTAGGGATCATATTTATGTGCTTTTTAATATCTGTACGCATTTTTTCGTCTCTTTCTTTTAACGTCGTCTGACGTCCACCTCTATTTTCTTCTTCTACCATGCACTGATTCTTTAACTTCATTAGAATTGTCCTTACTTGTCTCTCAGCAATTGCAAGTGTGTTAAGAAACATTTTACTACATACTCTTTGTCTTACGTTATGGTCATCTGGTAAAAAAATAATGAAGCGTTTTTTCCTTCCTCTTTTTGTCTTCTGACTTCGTTGACCTTACAGGAGCATTGGAAGCGATAAACTTACTCAACCATTCTCGTTGTCGGGAAATATTTCCTAAATTATAATACGCATTATTAACTTTCATTCTTCTGTTGTCATCAAAATCGTTGCACTTCAATCCTCTTGTTTGGCATGTCCGTGACTGACAACGTGGACGAAGCAATCTGCGAGAAGGAATAACTTGATGACTCTTTTCACTTACATACTCATAACCCAAAGAACGACAGCCTTTTACATTTTTTCTTACTTTTTCCTTTTCGGAAACCCTTCGCTTTACAGGAGTAACATCCTCCTTTTGAGAACCATCTACTTTAAAATCTGTGTGGCTTGATCCCGGAGGGTTGTTTTTCTCTTGTACACTAACACGTCTGTTGTGCTCGACGCAATCCAATATGAAGTGATTGTAACAAACCAAATCCTGACACGTTACGCATGCAGCAAATATTTCTGCTTCACAATGCAAGGAACCACATACAGCGTGAGCATTCCTCGGCGAGGAATGTACGGACGATTCATTATCACTGGAAGATATAAGAAAATCAGGATCCTTGTTCTCATCATCCGCTAACGTTTCTGAAGAACTGTCAACGTCACTAACTACTGCACTCGAGTCATTGATCACACCACCTGAGCTCTTCTTTGACACTGACAGAGGAAGTTCATCACCTGTATCACCACTTTCAGAATCTTCTTCCATCCCGATCACAACACCTTCATAATAAATTTTCTCAGGATCCCACCACATTTTTACTTTCGCTCCATATTGCAACTTCTTCATTCCATGGGGGAGTGTAAGTTCTTGGCTTCTGACGATGTTAGTACTGCCATCAGTCCACTTCACAAGCACGTCCTTATTCATATCTTCTGAATAATTACACAACGAGCCACACCACTAGAATGCTATTTTTCAAAATAACATCAAAGAAATATGGCATTTCTTTTATAAACCATTCGAAATTATTTAGTTGCGAGAAGTAAACCACATGATTGCCAATTTCATTGAAAGTCTCAAAATATAGACTGTACATTGTTCCAATAAAAACACAAACAACTGTGCCTTAAATGTTTTCTGATATCTTACAAATGGGTTATATTTCTTATGAAAAGATGAAATATAAAACGTTTTATTACAACGGCATCTGTTAGGCAAAATGTAGTCGAACTGACACATCCTGAATGGATTGTAAAATGATATCATGCTTTTCTCCACGAAGCGGCGAATTTCATATTCGTCGGTTCGTGAAATTATCAGAATACTAGTTTTCATATTCGTCAAAACGTTGTCCATCTTTATCTCCTAAGCAATATTTAATAGAAACTTGAAACTTTGTGAGAGCAAAGTACAAGTTGTTCCAACATATACAGCGTCAAAAACTCAAAATATCAAATTTTGCACATTCGCCGGTTCGTGATGCAGGGGAGTTGACATATTCGCCAGTTCGTGAAAACATCGACGAAACTAATGAACACCGAAATGGAATCAAGTCTGTGTTAACGGTTAAATGGTGATTGTGTCCAGTAAGTGGATCATTTTACAATAACATGGTCAGAACCTAGGGCAAATAAACCAGGAGAAGAAAGGGGTAAGACCAAGTATTGCATTCCTTTTTACAATTTAAAACAGCAATATCGTAAATATAAACTGAAGATAACTATTTTTGAAGCAGTCAAATGTTGGCTTCTAACCCACTATACGCTGAGACATACTAATTGGGGCTAGAATTATAGTTTAAAGTGGGATCTGTTTGTGTAATTTTTTTCTTCACCGAAGTGTAACTCGGTACGTACGGCGATAGTTAGCTTCTACATTGTCGACGAGACTCTTGGCGAATGATGCATAGTAAGTAAATTCTGATAATTTACGATGTTCGAATTGTCAGCATTGCTGATTCATCTCGAACTTCATCCCTAAAAAATTAAAATTTGAATAATTTATTTATGATTTCACTATATCACGTTTAATGCTGAAGAGACAGAATTTAATTTCCTTGGGAATGGCAAAATTGAAATCTATAAATTAATATCAGAATTCGGACTAGTAAATGATGTTAAATGTTGTTTGATACCTTACAGGGAATACATACTAGTCACGACTAGTGCTGTATCCTAGAGTTATTTATATCCCTCCATTTATCACATTTCCTTTTAAAAAAGAAGATCATGCGTGGAAAGATGATATAATATCGATATATATAACGATAGTTAAATAAAATGTATTTCTCCTCCTTAAAAGAAGATACAGCTTGTCAATTCCGTTTTGTATCTTAATTGAACATAAAAAGTAATATTACAACACCATGAATATAATTTGAACTTCCTAAGTGGCCATATTCATTAAAAATTATTGGCATTATTACCAAAAATCTTTCTCACTACTACATTAGCACGAAAAATATGCTTCGATAATCCGATGCACATCAAATTAAATCTTCCAACTTATTTTTTATAAAAGTACTGAGTGTTTCAGTAATTAAACGTATCCTTCATTGCAGATACAAAACCAAATGAATGGATGGCTTCAAACTGATTGTTATTATAGTTATACAATTGTCGATTGTCATTCGGAGCAACAGTTTTGATTGAGCACTCTCTCACTGATGTTTCAAGCACCTTGTACGGGGAATGTCTTTCGCACACCATGAGAAGCTTGTTCAATGAAGAACATATTGTTATTCTTTTAATGGAACCTTTATTTGAGATAGAGAAGGAACTGGCTAGGATCCATCATTCCAACCAATCACCACTAATCATCATTAAAAAAATTATGCTTTTCAAGCAGACATATCAGCATTCAGAGTTTAGTTATGGTGTATGTATTATATCGGCAACCATGGAGGACATAAATAACATCATGAAAGAATTGGTTACCACCAGAATGTGGAATTCTAGAGCTAAATATTTTGTCTTTCTGAAGAACACACATGTAGCGAAAGCGAAAAACTGAAGGTAGTTAACATTGTTATTGCTTACCGTTCTGAAGATACCATACTTTTCCGTACTTACTATCCGTACACAGCAGAGGGATGTGCCACAGTGAATGGTGTTGTTCTACGCAATGTGTGCGACGTACATCAAAGCATGAAATTAGCATACCTTTTCCCAGAAAAAGTACATACCTTGCATCAGTGTAATATACGAGTAAGCACGTTTCAGAACGCACCGTTTGTCATGTTGGAAGGCAATAACTGGGACAAAATTCAAGGACTTCAGGGTAATTTGCTGTTAACACTATCTGCAAAAATGAACTTCTCATTCGCCATAAGACCACCCGAGGATGGTTTAATGTGGGGGTACAAGCTCAAAAATGGCACTTACGTGGGAGCATTTGGAGACCTGGTCTATGACAGAGCAGATTGTGCTTTGGCGTCATTCATACCTACTAGTGATAGATATAGAGCTCTCGATTTCATAATGCTCAGGGCCACCAAGCAGCTAGTGTAGGTTATTCCCAGAGCTCAGCGCTTACCTCCTTGGGCGAGTATTGTACTGCCATTGGAATCTTACCTCTGGATGTCAGTACTCTTTACCCAAATAACCTTTGCAACTTTTCTCTTCATTGTAAGAAGGTACTTGAAAGAGGAACAAAGCAAGTTACATAAAAACCCTATATTGCTGTTGTTGGGTGTTCTCTTGGGAGTTTCAGTTCCTGGAAAACCAACACCTTCACTTTTAGACTTCTGTTCATGCTATGGGTGTACTACTCTCTCATCATGTGCACAGCATATTCCAGTTCATTGGTTAGTTTCTTAACCAGTCCGACATACGGACACCAAATAAAAACTTTGAAGGAAATACTTGCATCTGGTATCCCCTTAGGTTCTTCACCGGTGGCAATTACGCTATATAACTATAAAAAAGATGAAATTTCCAAATTAATTCATCAAAGTTTAATTCCAGCAAGATCTGGTGCAGGTCTCTTACATCGGGTAGCCACGAAAAGGGATTATATTGCAATAGCTACTTCTCCTACTATTAAATATCTTATTAACGAAAAATACATGGACGAAGATGGTGTTCCACTACTTTACAAGCTCTATTTCCGAATCCGGTTTAAGGCACAAATGGGAAGACGACATTTTCTCGAAGATGTCTGTGAGAGGAGTGAAGGCAGAAAATGTTCCTTTGTCCAAAGATCACTTGTTTGGAGTTTTTCTGATATTATTTTTCTCTCTTGGGACCAGCTTCTTATTTTGTATGGTTGAAATCCTGTGTGTACGATGCAGAAAGAAGAAAATGAATGTGCGCGATTGTGAATTTAAACGGTATGGATTACATTGCAATGCATATTGCCATAATTCATAAAATAACTATTTTTATTTTTTATTTTTATGAAATACATATTATATGACAAAAGAGGATGAATGTCATTGCTGGTTCGTTTATATGTATTCCAACACATGAGCGTAACTTGGGGCGGGAAGGGCAGAATCGAACTTGGAGCCTAATTTTGGGTACGGGAAGAGAATCAAGAAATTTTTTATCCCATAAAAGAAGCGTCCAGGTTTATTTGATAAATAATTGCTACATTTGTGAAATCACAATTATTACTCTTAATACTTTGTCTCTTTATACAGTTACGCTTTAAGCTTAGCTTATCTTCGCTTATGACTTTACACAGGTTTCTGTGCTGAACTGAGAATTATTCATTATGATAAAGTATTTGTAAAATCTAATAATTATAATAATAATTATTATTATATCATGAATCCAGTCAAGAAGAATCTGAATTTTCATTATTTTAGTGTTAATCGTACTTTACCTAGTATCTATCTTGCTTAATCATCGTTATGGATACTGGATATTTAGGAAAATTTATTCGAGTTTATTAACACTTTTACAATTTTTAACGTAATAATTTTTGTCCTATTGATATTATCCAAGTTTGTGTGCCTGTGCATGATAATTTAGGTGTTCTGTTACTGTAATTGGAACTAGTTTTGTATATAACTATAGTTTTATACTACTATTATTAAAACTATGATCTTGATAGTGGTAAACAAAATGGTTTTTGTATTCATTATCGTATAAAATATAGAGTTTGTTGTCATCAATAAATTGATTAATTGCTTTTAATTTGCCTAACACTTTAAATAGAGATATCGTCAGTGTAAATTGTCAACAGAGTTAATAACATAGCATTGCAGTGAATAGCGATAAAAGGTTAACTAATAATTAAGAAATTTTATTACCATGTGTAGTTTGTTGAATAATTTGTGTTTTGTGTGATTTTTGGTGAAATGTGATACTGAATGTTAAAAGAATTAATGTTACGTTCATCTATATTATTCTTATAAATATGTCATCACTGGCTCCGGCCCACAAAGACCAACTTTTGCCATGAGTATACATTTTGCACGTAACGTGATATTGTTATATTGCCTGCGTCGTCCCACCCCCTCTTACCTCCCCAGCTAATTTTTCAGTAGCAATTCACATTTCGACGTTATTGAAATAAATGTCCACCTGGTGCTAAACTATTCCTCATTGTTTTAACTGAAAGACTATCAAGTGCTGATATTGTGGGATATTGAATATCTCGATCCATCTGTTCGTCTGTCTGTCACTGGGAGTCAATAATTGACCAAATTGGCATTATAACGACTTGTCTGCAACCAATAAAAAGTAAAAGATTAAAACGACGCTAAGATAATAAATTTAATCAAACCTTACGTATGTCGATTTGGCTACTTAGGAAACTACAAAGGTGAAATTTTTGTAAGAATTCGATTCAAATGCTAATTAATTATGATATAAATGATCTTTGTTAGGAACGTGTTAGAAATCTAAAACCAATAAAGCATACTTCAATGTACTGATATAAGAACCTGTGGAGCATATTGTGCTTACGTAGTAAATTCAGCACACAACTTGTTTTTCTGCACGGAGATTTTCGCTCACACTTGTTATTCTATAATTGTCTTGAATACATCAAGCCATGATTTTGTCTAGGATGTCATGGATATTCTCGAATCGGAGAAAACAAAAACATAAATCCATGTAGGAGTTATTTTGTCTTTTGCGTGATTGGAGCTCTAGAATATCGACAAAGGTAAAAACACGAATGTTTACTAGTAGACACATTAACATTCAGATCGACAACCGTGGACACTAGTGTATGCAGGATTGTTTCTTCGTAGGGGCTATAATTGTTCTGCATTCTAAAGGGGGTTAAACAATACAATATTTCGTAATTACCATATTTAGCCTTCGTTTTAAAAGTTGTTCAAAGACAAAAATCGGGGGTTGCATTCACCACTTTGTTTTTTTTTTTGCGAGATTTTTACTTTTGATTATGTCTGAGACATTCGAAGCCCCCGCTTCCCTGCTCATCTCGACCGAACGTGATCTACCACATCCAGGCGGGGGAATGTCTCTATGCCGAGATGGTCGGTGATATAATAAACAACTCCCTCCCTCCTTTTCATCGAGCTGGGCATAGTCTACCCTCTATCTCATCTCGGCTAAGAAAGACTTAAAAAAATGGATATATTTAGGAATAACCGACGCAAGAATAACAACAGCGATGAATTACTCATGCTGGATGTTCGAGTCAAGAAGTTTCGGAGTGATCTGCAGGCTCTGCAGACCACCCTCAACTCGAGCATCCAGTCGGAGATTGTCAGCGTCCAATCCCTGTTCCTGGACCCCATCTCAAAAATGATACTGAACTCAAATCGCTGCTGCAAAAATACACCAAATTGCCTCCATCGACAACCTCCGGATTTTGGAGTAGGCCGTGAATACTTTAGATCAAGTCCACATTTGCTGAAGCCCCCTCCACTGCTGACATTTCCATCGGCTGGAGAATATGCCGCTTTCTGTAACCGAATACATTCCATGGACATAGTGGAAATCCTATTTTTTATATACAACAGGTAAGATCAAACACACACACACACACACACACACACACACACACACACACACACACTACCTTGCTGTGCCTCCTACAGCTGGTCCCAGATATCTGTAGGGGGTGCTTGAGGAAGACTCTACATATCTCATCGATATCGAAGAAGACTCTACATATCTAATCGACACCGAGCAAGACTCTACATATCTCATCGACACTGAGCAAGAATCTACATATTTCATCGACACCGAGCAAGACTCTACATATCTCATCGACACATGTGTGTGTGTGTATTCCTTTTGCAAATATGTTATTCATATGACCCTACTTGGGTTTGTCCCGCCAAGTCAACTGCGTCAAGTCTCCGTTGCCTTGGTGGAGCCCATTCAGGTCTTACCACCCGCGAGTGCGTTCCCTCACAGATCCAGCGAAGGTAAGAACATTGGATAATAAACTTTTTCGAGCAAGGCCTCATCTCCAGGAAGCTATCAACTCGCGGCAAGCCACGGAACCTAGCGACCTGTTGAGTGAGATGAGTCTAGGCAAAATGGATAATAAACCTTTTCCTGCTCCCACAAAAATAGGCAATAATTAGGCTGGAGAGTTTAATGAACTAACCGATCTCTAATTACGCACAGGTAATGATCAGGCTGGAAAGTTCATACGAACTAACCGATTACTGATCAGTTATATAGTTTGAATGTAAGAACATTACGTTGTGAGCCCCTATATATACCGAGCGGAGGTCGTAGGCCACGCACCATGACGTACTTTCCACTTAATCAGAACTCGCCACGTTACCAGTCATGCGTTGTCGTGACCCACTTTCCAGCCTATCAGAACTCACCAAGTTCCCTCATGTGTGATGCGTGACGTCTGAGCGGACGGGAAACTTCCGAACGTCAAATTGAAATGAGTTAGCAAAACTCACATCAGAGCTAGGAAAAAGCTCGTTTGCAAACAAAATTGTGAACAATGGTGAAAGAGAACCTCAAGGTTTTTTAAAAATGGGTATTTGTGATTGCAAAATTGCCGAAAAAAGCCTTATTGGGGCAAGTGATGTTGGAAAACGGTGGTTCTTGGCTGAAAAATTACAATTTAAAGTCTCGTTTTTGGGGGGTGAAACAGAAACGGATGTATTCACAATTCTGAGTTATTATAATTATTATCGCTACGGCCTACAAAGGTAAAAAAAATGCCCGAACGCATGAAACAAAAAAGTGTCCACCATTTTTAAACAACGTCAAGTTATAGAAAAAAAATGCCCGCTTTGAAATACTCTTGTATAGGGGTTAGAATAACTAAAATATTGAAAATTTTAAAAACGGTTAAGCAACCAGTGCTGGATTATTAGGTATGGAAACTCTGGTCTTAGTACAATTTCTGTGAGCTAAAAGTGAATAAACATCATAGTAATGCTTCTCCCATGTATTCAACATTTCTAAGAATATTATGTGTACTCGTATTAGAGGTAATTTGTGAATATTTTAGGGCCGTTTGTCAAAAATATAACTGTATGCCAGTGGAAGAGTGGTTCATATACAGAATATTGAAACCCGTGATATTTTTATTACGAACAATATTACCTTTCTCATTTTTTTATATAATCTTAAACATATACTGATTATGCTGTGTATCAATTTTCATTGTGGTAAAACCTGGGACTCACTATCAAGCAATTACCCGAAGTGGAGTGTCTGTTTCTTCACAACATATTACTTTCTTTAGAGAGTGGTGATAACACAGTTATTTTCTGTTAGGACCGCTATTCTTCTCTCCAACAATACCTAAATCGTCACAATATTACATTTAGTTTCGGAGATATGAAACATTTTGTGTTATTTGGGGTGTTGGTTCGAGCACTGAATTTCTGAAAATTATCAAAACTTTGTAACCTTCAAGTCTAATATTACATATTTGTCATATTGGATCAAGTATATATCAGTAAAGAAAATTGGAAGCAAATCCGTGATTATGAAGCAACTCTTTGTCTTTAGAAACATGAAACATGAAAATGATTTGAGAGGAGTCAAGGCAGAAAATGTTCCTTTGTCCAAAGATCACTTGTTTGGAGTTTTTCTGATATTATTTTTCTCTCTTGGGACCAGCTTCTTATTTTGTATGGTTGAAATCCTGTGTGTACGATGCAGAAAGAAGAAAATGAATGTGCGCGATTGTGAATTTAAACGGTATGGATTACATTGCAATGCATATTGCCATAATTCATAAAATAACTATTTTTATTTTTTATTTTTATGAAATACATATTATATGACAAAAGAGGATGAATGTCATTGCTGGTTCGTTTATATGTATTCCAACACATGAGCGTAACTTGGGGCGGGAAGGGCAGAATCGAACTTGGAGCCTAATTTTGGGTACGGGAAGAGAATCAAGAAATTTTTTATCCCATAAAAGAAGCGTCCAGGTTTATTTGATAAATAATTGCTACATTTGAGAAATCACAAGTATTACTCTTAATACTTTGTCTCTTTATACAGTTACGCTTTAAGTTTCGCTTATGACTTTACACAGGTTTCTGTGCTGAACTGAGAATTATTCATTATGATAAAGTATTTGTAAAATCTAATAATAATAATAATTATTATTATTATATCATGAATCCAGTCAAGAAGAATCTGAATTTTCATTATTTTAGTGTTAATCGTACTTTACCTAGTATTTATCTTGCTTAATCATCGTTATGGATACTAGATATTTAGGAAAATTTATTCGAGTTTAGTAACACTTTTACAATTTTTAACGTAATAATTCTTGTCCTATAGATATTATCAAAGTTTGTGTTTCTGTGCATGATAATTTAGGTGTTCTGTTACTGTAATTGGAACTAGTTTTGTATAAAACTATAGTATTATGCTACTATTATGAAAATTATGATCTTGATAGTGGTAAACAAAATTGTTTATGTATTCATTATCGTATAAAATGTAGAGTTTGTTGTCAGCAATAAATTGATTAATTGTTTTTAATTTGGCTAACATTTTAAATAGAAATATCGTCAGTTTAAATTGTCAACAGAGTTAATAACATAGCATTGCAGTGAATAGCGATAAAAGGTGAACTAATAATTAAGAAATTTGATTACCATGTATAGTTTGTTGAATAATTTGTGTTTTGTGTGATTTTTGGTGAAACGTGATACTAAACGTTCATCTATATTATTCTTATAAATATGTCATCACTGGCTCCGGCCCACAAAGACCAACTTTTGCCATGAGCATATATTTTGCATGTGACGTGATATTGTTATATTGTCTGCGTCGTCGCACCCACTCTTACCTCCCCAGCTAATTTTTCATAGTGCCATGGCTGACGTGAAGATGCTTTAATAATCAACTTGAAAAACCTCTTCCACTTCTAACATGGGGAGAAATTTATTCTCTCTTTTGCCTCTGTCTTCTTTTTCAGTAGCAATTCACATTTCGACGTTATTGAAATAAATGTCCACCTGGTGCTAAACTATTCCTCATTGTTTTAACTGAAAGAATATCAAGTGCTGATATTGTGGGATATTGAATATCTCGATCCATCTGTTCGTCTGTCTGTCACTGGGAGTCAATAATTGACCAAATTGGCATTATAACGACTTGTCTGCAACCAATAAAAAGTAAAAGATTAAAACGATGCTAAGATAATAAATTTAATCAAACCTTACGTATGTCGATTTGGCTACTTAGGAAACTACAAAGGTGAAATTTTTGTAAGAATTCGATTCAAATGCTAATTAATTATGATATAAATGATCTTTGTTAGGAACGTGTTAGAAATCTAAAACCAATAAAGCATACTTCAATGTACTGATATAAGAACCTGTGGAGCATATTGTGCTTACGTAGTAAATTCAGCACACAACTTGTTTTTCTGCACGGAGATTTTCGCTCACACTTGTTATTCTATAATTGTCTTGAATACAGCAAGCCATGATTTTGTCTAGGATGTCATGGATATTCTCGAATCGGAGAAAACAAAAAACATAAATCCATGTAAGAGTTATTTTGTCTTTTGCGTGATTGGAGCTCTAGAATATCGACAAAGGTAAAAACACGAATGTTTACTAGTAGACACATTAACATTCAGATCGACAACCGTGGACACTAGTGTATGCAGGATTGTTTCTTCGTAGGGGCTATAATTGTTCTGCATTCTAAAGGGGGTTAAACAATACAATATTTCGTAATTACCATATTTAGCCTTCGTTTTAAAAGTTATTCAAAGACAAAAATCGGGGGTTGCATTCACCACTTTGTTTTTTTTTTTGCGAGATTTTTACTTTTGATTATGTCTGAGACATTCGAAGCTCCCGCTTCCCTGCTCATCTCGACCGATCGTGATCTACCACATCCAGGCGGGGGAATGTCTCTATGCCGAGATGGTCGGTGATATAATAAACAACTCCCTCCCTCCTTTTCATCGAGCTGGGCATAGTCTACCCTCTATCTCATCTCGGCTAAGAAAGACTTAAAAAATGGATATATTTAGGAATAACCGACGCAAGAATAACAACAGCGATGAATTGCTCATGCTGGATGTTCGAGTCAAGAAGTTTCAGAGTGATCTGCAGGCTCTGCAGACCACCCTCAACTCGAGCATCCAGTCGGAGATTGTCAGCGTCCAATCCCTGTTCCTGGACCCCATCTCAAAATTGATACTGAACTCAAATCGCTGCTGCAAAAATACACCGATCTTGCCTCCATCGACAACCTCCGGATTTTGGAGTAGGCCGTGAATACTTTTGATGAAGTCCACATTTGCTGAAGCCCCCTCCACTGCTGACATTTCCATCGGCTGGAGAATATGCCGCTTTCTGTAACCGAATACATTCCATGGACATAGTGGAAATCCTATTTTTTATATACAACAGGTAAGATCAAACACACACACACACACACACACACACACACACACACTACCTTGCTGTGCCTCCTACAGCTGGTCCCAGATACCTGTAGGGGGTGCTTGAGGAAGACTCTACATATCTCATCGATATCGAATAAGACTCTACATATCTAATCGACACCGAGCAAGACTCTACATATCTCATCGACACTGAGCAAGAATCTACATATTTCATCGACACCGAGCAAGACTCTACATATCTCATCGACACATGTGTGTGTGTGTATTCCTTTTGCAAATATGTTATTCATATGACCCTACTTGGGTTTGTCCCCCACCAAGTCAACTGCGTCAAGTCTCCGTTGCCTTGGTGGAGCCCATTCAGGTCTTACCACCCGCGAGTGCGTTCCCTCACAGATCCAGCGAAGGTAAGAACATTGGATAATAAACTTTTTCGAGCAAGGCCTCATCTCCAGGAAGCTATCAACTCGCGGCAAGCCACGGAACCTAGCGACCTGTTGAGTGAGATGAATCTAGGCAAAATGGATAATAAACCTTTTCCTGCTCCCACAAAAATAGGCAATAATTAGGCTGGAGAGTTTAATGAACTAACCGATCTCTAATTACGCACAGGTAATGATCAGGCTGGAAAGTTCATACGAACTAACCGATTACTGATCAGTTATATAGTTTGAATGTAAGAACATTACGTTGTGAGCCCCTATATATACCGAGCGGAGGTCGTAGGCCACGCACCATGACGTACTTTCCACTTAATCAGAACTCGCCACGTTACCAGTCATGCGTTGTCGTGACCCACTTTCCAGCCTATCAGAACTCACCACGTTCTCTCATGTGTGATGCGTGACGTCTGAGCGGACGGGAAACTTCCGAACGTCAAATTGAAATGAGTTAGCAAAACTCACATCAGAGCTAGAAAAAAGCTCGTTTGCAAACAAAATTGTGAACAATGGTGAAAGAGAACCTCAAGGTTTTTTAAAAATGGGTATTTGTGATTGCAAAATGGACATTTCCACTCAATTTTTTTTACAACAATTTTAAAAACTACACCCTGGGAAAATGACCCCTGCAAGTTCTCGCGTTTCTCTGCGTCCAGTTTAAGGCAGAAACGAGACTTCCAAAGTTGCGAGGCTAGCGTTGCGCTGAAAACACGCCGCCGCCATGTTGCTACGTCACTCCTTAGGGAGAGCTCGTTTGTCGTCTGCTTCGAGCGTCCAGTTCCGGATGGGTAGCCCACGGTGAGCGAATACGTGCAGCAGTTTTACAAATCTGTCCCGATTTAAATAATGGAAGATGGAGCGATAGGAGAAGGGAAAGCTATGCTTTGTAATGATCATTCTTCTATGAAATATCCGTGCTGCTCACGTGCAAGATAAATGAAAGGGTTCAGCTGCGTGTGTGTTCTCAGGCCATGCGAAAAATATTGCTTATAAAATTGGTTGCTGACCAGACACTCAAAAATATTTTTTAAACTTATATTTATCTATATTTACCGTAACCTATGTAGTGCAAAATAGGAATTTTCACATTCTTCACTTTATTTATAAAGCCTATTTAACTTTCTTTTCCATAAAGCAATTTCAGTTTGTGTTCCATTTCTGTTGCGCAAATTATGATCAAATATTTTTGTGCAGATAAGAGAAAATACACTGAGAAGATTACATTAGTTGCACAGTACATATCTATACTTAGTTTATGTATAATTATTACAAGGAAATAATGTGTGTAACCATGGGCGTATTTAAGGGGGATTCAACGGGTCCAACCCCCCTCTTTATATGGTTCACTACAATTACCAGTTTCCTTGTTCTATCCGCTTGTTCATGAAAAATTCCTTCGGACTTATTTCATTCTCTTAAATTAGAGACGTATAGGACGGGATACGGATGGGAAGGAAATTTCGTAATTTCACACACCAGATGGGACTGCAGACCAATATCTGCAATTTCCTGATAGTTTCGGAATTTCTGGGATAAGAAACTACATTGAGACTGTCAAATCAGTTATTTCCCCCCCCTCGAATCATATTAAAGAAATTTGGTTCTTAAAAACGTAGTGACACAAGATGAACAGAAAAGTATCAATACTAATAAGTAGTGTGACTACATACACACAACTTTGTCGGGTCCAGCACCCCTTCCCCCCACCCCCCCTGCTCCCCAACAAGCTTCCGGCCAGCAGTGTCCTGGATTTTCACTTACGAAATAAAGCAACCCTAATCATACCAAAAGTTGATCCATCCCTCCCCCCGTGAACTATATATACGCCCATGTGTATAACAATATCCCATACTGAAATGGTACGATATAATTATTTTGAATTTTGTACTGCAAAAAAAGCCGCCTCATCTCGTTACCTCTAACGCATTAATTGGTTGGTTCACAACTTCACCACTAAGGATCCTATCGAGACGAGACATGGCAGCCTTGGTCTCGTTCTCGTTGAGAGTTGTAATGTCTGTCTCGTGTTTATTTGTAAATGTCTCATTGACAGTCTCGTCTCAATTTATAAACATTCGTCTCGGTTTGGGAGGGCAATTCTCGTTCTCATCTCAAGTCTAGAAAAATATAGAATTAACAACGTATGCAAAGGCTTATCATTATAAATACAAAAAAAAAAAAAAACTTTCATATATATATATATATATTTGACTCCTCGTTTCGACGGTACAGCCCTCGAAAACTAAATATTATCCTGCTCATATATGCAAACCAAACTGCAGATTCAGAATTACCAGGAATGAACTGGCGTTGTAATTATTATACACAAAATTCATGCCTATCTGAGGAAGTCGCATGTTCCAGGTTTGACTCGACCTGGGCATGACTGTTTCCTTGTGATTGACATTTCATTGAACTGGAAATTGTTACATGGGAGGATGTTTGCTCGAGACTTTGGGGACAGCTAGGGGGATGCTTCTATTGTTAATGTTAGTGTTGATCACGAGACGAGGCATGTTCCGCCTCGTCTCATAAAAGGAGATGGGACAAGTGAATGATTTCGAAATGAGATGGGACAGAAGAAAAAGTTCGTCTCTTATCGTAGCAGGTTGGGTGATACTTAGATTGTGCAGTTGGTGGTAGTGTGTGTGTTTGGGGGGTGTACTCCTGCACTCCAACTTCGAATACTGCTTGTAGTTATTCATCTTCATTGTAGCGATTAGCCAAAAGTGGGAAGAAATGTGATGTTAGAGATGATACATAATAAATTAATCATGCGTTCTCATCGTTGCGGTTAAACAAAGTGAATGGAAAAGCGACGTAAAAGTAGGCTAAATACAAAAATTTGCAATATATATTAACTGAAGAAAACTGTCATTTACTGCAGGAAATTTAAAAACTAACCGTACCTTTTTATACCGTATCACCTCTTATATTGCAGAAATTGGCGTGTAAACCAGTGTGTTCTAAAAGTATTATCTTAAAATTTGTGAAGAAAATATTATGACGAAAATAATTGTAATTCCAGAAAAGGCATTCCTATAACATTAAGTTCTTGCCAGTCAGAACTAACCTATGTATTCGCAATGAACAAGGCTGTTCACGTGTTCAGCCATTGACTGTTACAAGGTTTGCTTTGTCACCCTAATGGGAAAACCCTCTACCGAGTGGCTGAATTATAGTAAATACTACTATACTGCTGTCCTCCTCCGTAGTCGAGCGGGTTAAGGCGTTGACTCGTCTTGAGATCGTTCGCTGCGGGACGGCGTAGGTTCGAATCCGGCTCTGGTCGGAATTTATTCGGCCTACGTATAGGGCCGGTGGCAACCCACCATCGTGAGGAAATTGGGAAGCTCCGAGTGAGTGAGCGTAACCCGATCGAGAAGACCTGCAACGGCTGGGGGCTCGTCGGGCTGATCCCCCGACACTCCAATACTGGTCTAAGATCTCCACGCTACAACAGGTGACGGAGGAACAGTGTGGGAGGGAGACCAGCAGTCGGTAGGTAAGCCAAGGCCCTCATCGGGCTGTAGAGCTATGGGTTATTATTACTATACTGCTAGGGCATAATTCATCTCCAAGAAATGGAGCACAGATTTTTGCACTGGAAGTTGTAAGATACTTGTTTTACACAGTAACAAGTGAATTTTCTGTCGTTTCCGCGGCTCATGCTAAGTTGACGGGACGAGCAGAAGCCCCGCCTCCACGCATTTCTAAGTGATAACGTCAGAGGACCTCCTGTCTGTGGAGAGAACATTTTCAAATCTGTGACGTAGGAGGTGAATTTCAGCGGTGTTTGAAGGCGTGTTTCTCGAGAACCGAAACAAATATCGCCGAGATATTTTGCACATCTCATGTTTGTGTCATTATCTGTAAAATGAATGGATTTAAAACGTTTTTCATGTCAAAGTGGAAATGTCCATTGCCGAAAAAAGCCTTATTGGGGCAAGTGATGTTGGAAAACGGTGGTTCTTGGCTGAAAAATTACAATTTAAAGTCTCGTTTTTGGGGGGTGAAACAGAAACGGATGTATTCACTATTCTGAGTTATTATAATTATTATCGCTACGGCCTACAAAGGTAAAAAACATGCCCGAACGCATGAAACAAAAAGTGTCCACCATTTTAAAACAACGTCAAGTTATAGAAAAAAATTGCCCGCTTTGAAGTACTCTTGTATAGGGGTTAGAACAACTAAAATATTGAAAATTTTAAAAACGGTTAAGCAACCAGTGCTGGATTATTAGGTATGGAAACTCTGGTCTTAGTACAATTTCTGTGAGCTAAAAGTGAATAAACATCATAGTAATGCTTCTCCCATGTATTCAACATTTCTAAGAATATTATGTGTACTCGTATTAGAGGTAATTTGTGAATATTTTAGGGCCGTTTGTCAAAAATATAACTGTATGCCAGTGGAAGAGTGGTTCATATATAGAATATTGAAACCCGTGATATTTTTATTACGAACAATATTACCTTTCTCATTTTTTTATATAATCTTAAACATATACTGATTATGCTGTGTATCAATTTTCATTGTGGTAAAACCTGGGACTCACTATCAAGCAATTACCCGAAGTGGAGTGTCTGTTTCTTCACAACATATTACTTTCTTTAGAGAGTGGTGATAACACAGTTATTTTCTGTTAGGACCGCTATTCTTCTCTCCAACAATACCTAAATCGTCACAATATTACATTTAGTTTCGGAGATATGAAACATTTTGTGTTATTTGGTGTGTTGGTTCGAGCACTGAATTTCTGAAAATTATCAAAACTTTGTAACCTTCAAGTCTAATATTACATATTTGTCATATTGGATCAAGTATATATCAGTAAAGAAAATTGGAAGCAAATCCGTGATTATGAAGCAACTCTTTGTCTTTAGAAACATGAAACATGAAAATGATTTGAGAGGAGTCAAGGCAGAAAATGTTCCTTTGTCCAAAGATCACTTGTTTGGAGTTTTTCTGATATTATTTTTCTTTCTTGGGACGAGCTTCTTATTTTCTATGGTTGAAATTCTGTGTGTACGATGCAGAAAGAAGAAAATGAATGTGCGCGATTGTGAATTTAAACGGTATGGATTACATTGCAATGCATATTGCCATAATTCATAAAATAACTATTTTTATTTTTTATTTTTATGAAATACATATTATATGACAAAAGAGGATGAATGTCATTGCTGGTTCGTTTATATGTATTCCAACACATGAGCGTAACTTGGGGCGGGAAGGGCAGAATCGAACTTGGAGCCTAATTTTGGGTACGGGAAGAGAATCAAGAAATTTTTTATCCCATAAAAGAAGCGTCCAGGTTTATTTGATAAATAATTGCTACATTTGTGAAATCACAATTATTACTCTTAATACTTTGTCTCTTTATACAGTTACGCTTTAAGCTTAGCATATCTTCGCTTATGACTTTACACAGGTTTCTGTGCTGAACTGAGAATTATTCATTATGATAAAGTATTTGTAAAATCTAATAATTATAATAATAATTATTATTATATCATGAATCCAGTCAAGAAGAATCTGAATTTTCATTATTTTAGTGTTAATCGTACTTTACCTAGTATCTATCTTGCTTAATCATCGTTATGGATACTGGATATTTAGGAAAATTTATTCGAGTTTATTAACACTTTTACAATTTTTAACGTAATAATTTTTGTCCTATTGATATTATCCAAGTTTATGTGCCTGTGCATGATAATTTAGGTGTTCTGTTACTGTAATTGGAACTAGTTTTGTATATAACTATAGTTTTATACTCCTATTATTAAAACTATGATCTTGATAGTGGTAAACAAAATGGTTTTTGTATTCATTATCGTATAAAATATAGAGTTTGTTGTCATCAATAAATTGATTAATTGCTTTTAATTTGCCTAACACTTTAAATAGAGATATCGTCAGTGTAAATTGTCAACAGAGTTAATAACATAGCATTGCAGTGAATAGCGATAAAAGGTTAACTAATAATTAAGAAATTTTATTACCATGTGTAGTTTGTTGAATAATTTGTGTTTTGTGTGATTTTTGGTGAAATGTGATACTGAATGTTAAAAGAATTAATGTTACGTTCATCTATATTATTCTTATAAATATGTCATCACTGGCTCCGGCCCACAAAGACCAACTTTTGCCATGAGTATACATTTTGCACGTGACGTGGTATTGTTATATTGCCTGCGTCGTCCCACCCCCTCTTACCTCCCCAGCTAATTTTTCATAGTGCCATGGCTGACGTGAAGATGCTTTAATAATCAAATTGAAAAACCTCCTCCACTTCCAACATGGGGAGAAATTTATTCTCTCTTTTGCCTCTGTATTTTTTTTCACTAGCAATTCACATTTCGACGTTATTGAAATAAATGTCCACCTGGTGCTAAACTATCCCTCATTGTCTTAACTGAAAGACTATCAAGTGCTGATATTGTGGGATATTGATTATCTTGATCCATCTGTTCGTCTGTCTGTCACTGGAAGTCAACAATTGACCAAATTGGCATTATAACGACTTGTCTGCAACCAATAAAAAGTAAAAGATTAAAACGACGCTAAGATAATAAATTTAATCAAACCTTACGTATGTCGATTTGGCTACTTAGGAAACTACAAAGGTGAAATTTTTGTAAGAATTCGATTCAAATGCTAATTAATTATGATATAAATGATCTTTGTTAGGAACGTGTTAGAAATCTAAAACCAATAAAGCATACTTCAATGTACTGATATAAGAACATGTGGAGCATATTGTGCTTACGTAGTAAATTCAGCACACAACTTGTTTTTCTGCACGGAGATTTTCGCTCACACTTGTTATTCTATAATTGTCTTGAATACAGCAAGCCATGATTTTGTCTAGGATGTCATGGATATTCTCGAATCGGAGAAAACAAAAACATAAATCCATGTAGGAGTTATTTTGTCTTTTGCGTGATTGGAGCTCTAGAATATCGACAAAGGTAAAAACACGAATGTTTACTAGTAGACACATTAACATTCAGATTCAGAATGTTTAGTAGTAGACACATCAACATTCAGATCGACAACCGTGGACACAAATGTATGCAAGATTGTTTCTTCGTATGGGCTATAATTGTGAAGGTTAATATTACATAGCTGCATTCTAAAGGGGGTTAAACAATACAATATTTCATAATTACCATTTTTAGCCTTCGTTTTAAAAGTTGTTCAAAGACAAAATCGGGGGTTGCATTCACTACTTTGTTTTTTTGGGAGAGTTTTACTTTTAATTATCTCTGAGACATTCGAAGCCTGCTCATTTCTACCGAACGTGATCTACCAAATCGAGGCGGGGGAATGTCTCTATGCCGAGATGGTCGGTGAATAAAATAAACAACTCCCTCCCTCCTTTTCACCGAGCTGCGCATAGTCTACCCTCTATCTCATCTCAGCTAAGAAAGACTAAAAAAAATTGGTATATTTAGGAATACCCGATGCAAGAATGACAACAGCGATGAATTACTCATGCTGGATGTTCGAGTCAAGAAGTTTCGAAGTGATTTGCAGGCTCTGCAGACCACCCTCAACTCGAGTATCCAGTCGGAGATTGTCAGCGTCCAATCCCGGTTCCTGGACACCATACTCAAAATTGATACTGAACTCAAATCGCTGCTGCAAAAATACACTGATCTTACCTCCATCGACAACTTCCGTATTTTGGCTCAAAGTGTAGGCAAGTTGCAAAATGACCTTCAGAGGCTGCGACAGACTCAGACCTCCGATGTGGTAGTACTCAAGCAGCAATTGGAGGACCAAATGAGTAGCATCGAGACCGAATTGCAGACCATCATCCAGAACATCAAGACACAAGATGACTACGACCGGGTGAATGCCAGTATTGGCAATGTACTTGAGCAATTTCAAACCATATTTAAATTCCTACGCTGGAGAGCATCAAGACAGAGCTTCAGACAGACGTCTTGCATGTGGCCATCACCGAGGCTCAATCTAAGCACCATACCCTATAATACTTCATCGACAATCTACCTTCGTCTAGCGAATTGAATGCCATCATCCGCAGTGTTGCAAGCATTAAACTACAACTCGGGACAAATGAGGATTTTGGAAAAATGTAAGGTACGATAGCCCACATCGAGGATGTCCTGTCCGTAATCAGGAATGACCTGACCAATGTGCAAGAAGTCCTAGAATCCAAGTTGAGGGCATCAGGGATATTCTGGCCAGCGTCCAACAACAGATTGGTTGTTTCAGTTCTCCTCCAATTGCAGCTTGAGTCTGTCGCAGCCTCTGAAGGTCATTTTGCAAATTGCCTACATTCTGAGCCAAAATCCGGAGGTTGTTGATGGAGGCAAGATCGGTTTATTTTTGCAGCAGCGATTTGAGTTCAGCATCAATTTTGAGTATGGGGTTCAGGAACAGGGATTGGACGCTGACAATCTCCGACTGGATGCTCGAGTAGAGGGTGGTCTGCTGAGCCTGCAGATCACTCCGTAACTTCTCGACTCGAACATCCAGCATGAGTAATTCATCGCTGTTGTCATTCTTGCGCCTCTCACACGGAGCGTGTAACAGCTAGCATTGTTCTTCCCGGTGTCCTTGTCGATCTCATGCCATTTCCCATTCAGATGCACCACGAGTAGGCCGTGAATACTTTTGATCAAGTCCACATTTGCTGAAGCCCCTCCACTGCTGACATTTCCATCGGCTGGAGAATATGCCGCTTTCTGTAACAGAATACATTCCATGGACATAGTGGAAATCCTATTTTTATATACAACAAGTAAGATCAAACACACACACACACACCATCACACACACACACACACACACACACACACACACACACACACACACCCCTGTTTTCCCACCCTCCATTAAGAGGAAGCTGGACTTTTCACGCCAAAGCGAGGAAGTTTTAAAAGTGCTCTGATTGGACTGAGATTTTTATACGTAATAGAGGTACTCCCGAGGATAGCGGGAATCTGGGTGTGGCTGCTATACACTCCATGGAAGTTGAGATATTGACAATGAATGGGCGGACAAGCACAGCACCCCCAAGAGAGGAAGGTGCAAACTTAAGAGTATTGCGAGGAATCGTTATTCATTTGTTATTTCTTAGGTCACACACTGCGTTGACGAAACGTTATGTAAGAGGAAGCCACAAGCACCAAACCCCGAAGCGAGGAACCAACTAAACACAATAGTGTCCGTAAAACGTGAATAGAGAGGAACTACATGTCACGTTATGATGAGTGACGGGTGATTCGAAGCGCGCGCTGATGTTTGACGTTCCTAACTCGGCCCCCATTGGCTGCGCTACCTGTCAGCAATCTGCCGTCGATCACGCGGCAACCCAAGCACCGCCCTCCATACCAAATCATATGGGAATAAATGTTGCAACAATGTGCGAGAGCGTCTCCGCACCAAAAGGGGTGGAACAAGCTGGTTTCGGATGGCTTAGTAACGGTGCAAGCGGTACGACAGGCGAGGAACGTACGTACGGTGGCCATTTTCTACTTCGCGCAATTAGTCGACGTAAGGTGAAAGGACATAAATGGGGAGTTGTATCTTAGGGAGATAGACTAAATTGTGGTAGAATAAAAAAATATTCTTATAAAAAGAATATATTTGAATTTTCATCACATGGAATTGTTACTTGTTTGGGTTAGTTCTTAACACCGCTTTATGCACAGAAAAGCTAATCGGGACTGGACCTACAGTTTAAAGTGGAAACCGAACCACCGTGCAATGTGCATCTACCACCACCATTGCATGGCATCAGATAATATTATTTCGATGGATATTGTGATGCGTTGGAGGCTGATCGCTGTTAGTATTGTCAGTTGTGATGTCTAGATAAAACTGTTTTTTCTTAACTTCCATTAGAACGCCGTTAAGTCATGTTGATATTTACTTATATTTATTTATTTAACATAAAATATGTGTACCGTCACGTTGACCTAGAAGATGGTCGGCCCCCGTTGCGGAGTGGTTAGCACATCGCGCTGCAACGCCAGGGGTCCCGGGTTCGAATCCTGGCTTGGGCATGAACGTTTGTGATGTCTATTCATCAATTTCATCATATCATCACTCATCCCCATCTTCGCAAATTAGCCAAAAGTGGCACAAGAAGCGAAGTAAAATAAATTTTGCTTTCTAGTGTCCTTTCGGGAGGCACTCGCTTCACTTTCACCGGCAAATGTTCCACACGTAGAACGCTGCTCCTCAATCCTCAATACTCAGTGGTGGCGATTGGGTTCCAAAACTAGGGGTCAAGGTACCAAAACTGGGTGGGGGGGGGGGGCAAAGACAGTATATTTCCCTTTGTAGATAAGATTTAGCATAGTGTGAGGGCAAAAGTGGCGAGAAGTGGAAGGCAAATGCCCCCCCTCGCCTCCTTCCTAATCGTAACCAAATAGCCCTTTCACAAAACAACATCGAAAACGAAATCAACCGCAAACGTACGGTCGCGGACACTTGTCGGTTGTAATGATTTAATTGAAAGTCAATGGTATTGTTATAATCCAGAAGTGTCCCTGACTGTACAACGTGCAAAGTGTCAACTTAACAGCTTAGAACAAGCGAGGCAATCCTAGAGGGCCAGGGGTGTGGAGGAGGCAAGGGGAAACTCCGAAAGCGAGTGACCTTGACTGGAGTATACTTGGCGTCAGTATTGCCAATAACTTGAACGTAAAAGTCGTGAAAAGTCCTTAGAAAATCCGCTAGAATGTCGCTAAATGAAATGTAAAGGCTCTAGAAAAAGTCGCAAAATGAAATGTACTTCTAAAAAATAGCAAAAAGGTGGAGAAAATCGAGTACTTGCCTATAAAAGCAACATTTCCTCGTTACTTTCCTCTTCCTCTGAACACTGCACTTCACACTGATTACCGATGTCAAATACTAAATCATCGAGAAAATGCACTGAAAGAACGTTGTTTATTATTTCTGTGCACTTGGTTTTATGCAGGCGAATGCATGGTGCACTGCAGCTGTCAGTCACCAAACCTTTTCATACATAATTCGGACAAGTGATTCACGGTTAGCAAAGAACAGTGTTCGGCAATGAATAAAGCTAAAATAGCTTCAGCAGTAGAAGTATTTAAATTTTCCGGTTTGAACTGTTTTTCTTCTGTTTTGCAGAACAGAAGTAACCAGATCTGACTTTATGTTTCTGTGTTTCGAAATTTTTTTTTCAGATCAGTAGTTTGGGCATACAGATAGTTCTACTTTGCAGTACTTACAATACGCTTTCGCCGTGTCACTATCGACAGGGGTTAACCATTTGTAGTTTTCCCACTCCTTCCGATAATGTTTCTTGTATTGCGGTTTTCCCCACACTGGACACTGTCCTGCCCTGGGCTGACCTGCGCACAAACACACACGAACTTTATAATTTACACTAGCACTTCCTTTGTCACCACACACTACCCAAAAAACTCCAATCTGAACCCACGCACGACGCGACCGCGAAGTCAAACGTTCTGTTTTATAATAAGGCAGCCGCAATGGCGCCAGGAGGAGTGTCTGATAACAATGAGCTGTGAACAGTGATGTTTACAAACATCACAAACCATACTGGAAAAGGGGGTACGCTTTGCTTCAGTTTCTCTTTGTGCATCAGAAGTGAATTACGAGGGTATTTCCTTATTTAATAACTATGAAACTGACATTTTTAAGCATTTAGACGTACCTACGCAGATATTTTGTGAATTCTCCAAATTAGTCGCTAAAGAGCACACGAAGTAGCCAGAAAAGTCGCTCGTCACTTTTTCACGTCTTTTGTCGCCAGCTAGCCAGATCCGCCAGATTTAGCGACTTCTCGCTAGAGTTGAAAACACTGCTTGGCGTCAGCTTTAGTAAAGTGTAATATCATTAATTTAGAATTCATGAATACCTTAAAAATTAATTGTTCAAAGAATGATGAAGTAACTTTCTTTGTAAACAAGAATTACACTTACAGGCTGTATTATCGATGTATATAAATGTCTGAATTATTGACAATCCATTTGTATTTTGCATGAAAAGTGTTCACAATTTAGATCCCCTGCTGTCAAAAACTCTTCGCCATAAATCGGCACGACAAAAATGTTAATTAAATGAATTTCACTGTTTTAATGCGACGTAATATCCAGAAAAGAATATTCCCTCTTGTTTCTCTGCACTTGATTTTTATTTCACTAGCTTTGTTGCTGCTTAGGCTATATCAGAGAAGAAGCCTCATGATTTTTTTTTTTCAGAATAATACACGAGCTTAATAAATTCCGTGGCGTAACAGTTCTGCACATGGTCTACAAAGATGTCAACGGAAAGTTTAAAGAAAGCGTCAAGAATGATAAATAGAAAAAAAATCGACTTTGGTAGTTTTTGTTCCTTTTGTGCGGTCCTGGAAGACAATATGTGTAGTCATAGTTAAAGCCCGCTTATTCCTCTTTCGGTGGAGCCCTATTTCAAATCCGTGGGTTTAGCTGCTTGCACGTAACATTCATTCCAGTGATAACTTGCACTTCTCCAGCATTCAGCATTCAAAGTTTACCACCGCCTGGAATTTCAGGATGCCGAAAGGGCTGTTGATATGTTGTTTTGACATCAAATAGAACAGATGTGCAAATTTTCCGATTCACACAATTTTTGCAAGATTAAAACCTAAATTGACGGTCTGTAAGTTTAAATGGAAAGTTAGTCTCTTTGGCTGCCCCAGTCGTTACAAAGCTATCAAGGCGCGAAAGAAGAATCCCTTTTAATTTTATTTTTTATTTTGTGCGAGACATGAGAGTGTATAGTTGTGTTTGTCCCATTGTACACTCGTAAATGCATTCTCATCGTCACCGCAAGAGATAAAAAACAACGAAAATAACTGAAGAAAAAGAGAGTGAGTGTCGAGAAGTTTCGACCTATACAATCGTTGAGGACGCGGTGCAACCTAAAAAGACCAATACTGTTAATTGTGTGCATTACCTTGTTTTTGCTGATCGCTGATTAAATTGTTTTTTTACATACTTGTAAAATATGCATTGCACATTGAAAACACTTGTTTTGTAAATATAAAACCAATCGAACGCAGGCTTAGGGTTGTCCGACCTGTCATGATATGCTGGAACTGCTGTTGTCGTCGTGAAGAGATTCCTTCCTAGAGTTTTCTCACTAGCCACTGGATTAACTGTGATCCTATATATTTTATACCCTGAGTCCCTTACCGTTGGAAAGAAGTATGCACACAAAAATTACAAAGCAATTCGAACTTTCAGGATTCGTGATATTGTTTATTTCCCTTCGCTCTTGTGCCACTTTTGGCTAATCGCGAAGATGAGGATGAGTGGCGATACAATGAAATTGATGAAGGAACACTCCTCACACACCCATGACGGGGCCGCGGGATTCGAACGCCGAGACCCCTGGCGACGTAGCGTGCTGTGCTAACCATCCACCACGAAGGCCAGCCTTTCAGGATTCGTCCATTACAGTGCGGCGAGGGGGTTTAAGCTTTCACGTTTAAACGTACGTTCCTGTCGCCAGGAAAGAGATGAGCAGGCAAGCAATGTTCGTTTTTTTTCACCCATCCTACTGGTATAAATCATGGTTGCAGTTTAGTGTTGCTATGCGAAGGTAAACTTACTTCCCTCAGGGCAGGAGAATTGAGAAAAAAATTTAGGCGAAAAGCAGTGGCGGCGCCAGGGGTGCGTGAGTGAGTGCTTGCGCGCCCCTTAATTTTCTTCCGCATCCCTTCAGCACACCCTACGTTCAACTGAAAACATTAATATGTAATATTATGTCATGTCATATTGAGGGCCGAATGATAGGTTATTATTGTATGCAACAGGCAAGCACCGAAAGAGGTACCAATACTTTTCTGTACTTGCGGCAGCCTCTGTAAAGATCAGCGGCCGTTTTTCTTCTTTCGTCAGCATTGTCGTTATCAATTTTTTCTTCTTTTGTTTCTTCAAGTGGTCTGTTCGTGGTTTTTTATAATTGGCTATAGATTAATGTGAGTTATGTTTTTTTCTTTCTTGCATTGTTCATAAACGGTTTGTTTTCCGTCTACTTGTTCTTCCTTACACTGGAGCAAAAAATTCAGGTACTTTTAAGGTATCACCTCATCAGGTCGTGCTCTGGAAATTATTTAATGCGAGTTGTAACATGAAGGGTACTGTTCTTCTTAATACGTTCTATATATTTGTTCCACGTTTAATGTCCAGTAAACGTACCATTTCAAACTTTTTCCAAGACTGTTAGGAAGATGCCCAATGTTCACGAAGAAATTTTACAGTTCGTTGTTGGGGATAGTGCGGCAGAAGGGATTTTAAAGATGACACAGTTCCTGTACTCTTCGCGTTTTGTCTTGTGGCAGACGGTGCCTTCATTGGTTACATTGAGAAGGTTCAAAAATTGTCTTTTTAAGGGCAGGATGGTTTTATTTTGTATTTCACTACATAGTTCAATAAGACTGCAACGTGTATCTGAATGTTTACACTGCATGGAATGACCACTTTCTTGTAATACATATCGCACCCCCTAACTTTCTTTCCGCAACCCCTCAGCACCCGTAGATGAATAATTCTGGCGCCGCTGTTGGTGAAAAGAGATCGAAACTGCAGAGATATTTGAAGATACAGTCGTTGCATATTAAAATCAAGCTGGATGGAGGCATGAATTATCCGTTTTTCATAATTACATATTTCAAACTTCTTACTTGGTAAAACCGTATTTTCTTCATAAAGTTTTGTGATCGTGTTTTAGTTTTTCCTTGGATTAATGGAAATTTTTCATAATGCAAAGGAAAATTATACTTTCCACTTTTTGCAACAGTTGTTTGTTTTCTAAGTAACAATTTACGGAGTTCCGTGATTAATAATGGAACAATGAAATCTGAGTGTTCGTGTTCCCATCATCGCGGTTATCAGCTGAAAATGAGTTTGAGTTTTTGTTTTGAGTCCACTTTATGCACAGAAAGTCTAATCAGGTCTAGTCTTACAGTTTAAAGTGGTATCCGAAACACCATGTATCGAACTCAGAACCCCTTGATTACAAGGCGACGACATTACCACTGCGCCATCGGGGAGAGGTCTTGGCTTAAAAATCGAAAGATTCCTTGGTAAAGAAAACATTCTCTCTTTCAAGTTTTCATGTTCATGCCTATGTGCGAAATTTAAATGTAAGTACAGAGAAGTTCCCAATGTTTCCTTTTCTCTCTCCAAGCTACTCGTGAAGAAAAATATAAAAAACCATTAACGTAAATAGTCATTTACAATTTTGAGCAAGCCTTTACATGACAAATTGCATGATATGCTTACAAAATTTTGAGGTTGTTTAAATCAGTTTGATTTAAATTGTGTGATTGACAAAAATCAGTGTTCTTTTAAAATAAAATAAATATACAATAATGCACATAAGTAATTTGTGAATATCAGAATCACTTTTGGTGAAGATACATCAATTTCTTGATCATTCAATAGTTTTTACTGGGTTTCGGTGTATAAAGTGGGCTTAAAATCAAACTTAAACAAAGAAACAATATCGAAGGAAAATTAAGTGAACAAATTATATGTACTCATGGAGTGAAACTCGTAAGAGTTATGAATGCAGCAGTAGCCCCCCCCCCCCCTTCCCAACAGATGAATAAAATCAGCTTAAATGTGAACTCCTTGGCGTCGCAAGGCCTTTTTACGTGACACGTCCTCTCGTTAATTAATTAACCGCCATATTAATGCTAAACTTCGTCACACCTTTTGCACTACCCAAATACTCTGGATTTTGAGATATTGAATGAAATGAAAGACGCAAACATATGCACCGCACTACAGTGACAATGATTTATGGATTACTGACAAAGTATATCGGCAGGCTTCCTTTGTAACTAAATTTCTCGGAGACATTAGCTGCCACACAACAATCGTAACATAACCTCCCACCTTTAGTGTTATTGGAGAGTTTGACTGGTTGTTTCCATCGCGGCTTCTCACCTTTCATCAAAGCCTTGCCGCCTGAAAGTCTCCCTCCCTTCTTTTATCTGCTCAAGCTACAGCCAGGGCATTTGAAGCGGTGTTTGTTTTTCGTTACGAGTTCTTCGTCTGTGGGCTGCATAGGAGTGCGCAGACACTCTGATTAGGGGGAGGGGGCAAAAGCCTTGATGAAAATCCAATCGGGAAATTAAAACCTCATTCCATATCAAAGGCGCATACCCAGATTTTTTTAGGGCGGGGGAGATCCTAAAATGTGGAACAAAGAGAAGGGCCGAAAATGCAGTTGGATTAGTTGAGTTAAATTACTTTACGTCACTTTTCTGCCACTTTTGGCTAATCGTGACGATGCGGATGAGTGATGATATGATGAAATTGATGAAAAACACTTACAAAGAACACCCATGTCCAGACCGAGATTCCAACCTGGCGTCAGAGCGTGATACGCTAGCCACTCTGCCACGGTTGTAGGCGAAATGCTGTTGGAGTATTAGATGTCACCATCAATGCTATGGTGGTATTGCAAGGAGATATATAATTGTAGAGTTGAAATTATGGTCCAAAGTAACGAGAAAAATAAACAATAAACCTGGCAATAAACAGCACAGTCGCTCACATACAAAGTCTGTCACACAGCGTACAACTGAGTGATTATTTTTGCACTCAATTCTCAGAAGTATTCTAATAGTACTTTCCTCCGCAAATTGTGTTTTCAATTTTCCATTAATTTTCTTACACCAGCACCATTGAACAACCATGATAATTCTAGGTTTAGATAATAATATATTTATAAATTAAATGATGCGCATTAGCAATGATTCTTCTAGTAAAAAATGTCTATTTCTGAGTTAACCAATAGAACATTTTTGCATTTTCGCAGCACCATTGCAGTTAAAAAGAAAGTCGGGACACTGATGGAGACGACTGGCCGAATCTGAACAAAATTCCCGACCCTTCTTTAACTAAACCTTTCACTACGCACACGTTTGCAAATTAAAGGCTCATATTTTTACATATATATTTACAAATATTGGATAACGTAAACACTGATCGTCCAAGATTAGAATGAACTTTTGCCGTCTTAGGAGAATATCTTATACTACAACGTTAGTCTTCTTACAGTTGGTAGAAGTTTCAAACGCCTCCACTATGTCACTGACACAATCCTGTGCGACAAAATGTTGCTCAACATAAGGCAACAACAGATAATTTAAGCTGTTTAAACGGGTATCTGATATTGCACCATCTTAGAGAACACCCATTCACACGAACAACTTTGTCACAGGAAAAACAAAGTATCTTCAGCAGTGGCGGTCATGGACGTCCGCAGGGAGGAGCAAGGTAATTTTTCCAGCGGGGGGGCAAAGGAGGCATATATTTCCCCAAAATAGTGATACCCCTCAAAAACACTGCTTCAGTCTGAAACATAGGCGCCGACTCCATGGGGCTTGGGGGGCTCGAGCCCCCCAATGTTAAAAATGTGGGGCAGAGCCCTCCAAATAATTTTGCTTAAGAGGATCTAATGTATTATTTTGCTTCTCTTGTAAAGTTTACTCTGAATTGTGCCACATGAACTGAACTTTAAATACACATTTGAAATGTTATAGACCATCAACTTGGGGGGGGGGGGCTGAGACCGCAAAATCATCAACTTTGAGGGGGCTATGACCAGAGACAGCAAAACACATGACTTATTACTATATACTAAGTATGTAATTATGAGTATTGTTAAATTTTTTTACTAAAAAGAGTTTCAAAAGACGATATGCATGAACTAGGGTAGTTCGGGCTACAAATGGCTCTCACATGACATTCAGAACGAGATCATTGATATATTAGAGAGATCTGTTTTGCGCTCCGTGGTAGCAGGTATTAAAAGTCGGGAATATTTTGCTATTATGGTTGACGAAACTTGTGCCATATACATCCGTGGACAATTAATATTCTGCATTCGAACTGTGAATAAAAATTTTGACATTTATTAGGAATTCATGGGCTTTTATGAGATTCCGAACAATGAAGCCAAAACTTAAAAAAGGGAGAGCGAGTCATTCATTAATTTATTTCAGTGATCAGAGCCCCCTCCAATAATTTTGACAAGTCGGCGCCCCTGGTCTGAAATTATCATGTTCCTTCAATGTCCTAATAATAATTAACAAAAATTAGTGTGTCTGAATGAAATTGTGTGAAATACATATAATTTAAGGTGGACAGAATTTTAGAAAAAATGTACATGTCGCATTTGACGTAGTATCAGAATCATTCAACCACCTAAGTATGAGGGAGTGCTAAAAACAAGAAATTTTCTGGAATGTTAATGACAATAAATTTGTTAGAGTATAAAGTGGGAAAGTCCAATTACATAGTAAATAATGTATCCCCTACGTAATTGCTTGGAACTCTCATTGACATGAAGATATTTCATTTTTCTTTAGTAGTATAATATTGTCGATAATATTCCTCTACACTAAATTTCTAATCGGCAGTATTAAGGGGCAACTGCCCCCCTTGCCCACGCCTATGGTGGGCTGTACTCTTGAGATTTGTTTTACAAATTTATACAACACGTAACTACGGCCAGGGCCTTTATTGTTATAACATATTTTTCATTTGGCATCGAATCGAATACTTATCTACACTTATCTGATGAAAATCAGCCGAAATAGACAAACTTGACAAGGCATATTTTAACATATTTTACCAATTTCGCGTCTATACAACGTATTTCTTCAATGTTCTCATAATAAGACATATTTCTGTATAATTTCGTAATTGTCTTGCACATAGTCGGTTATTTTATAATAGTGATGGGTCATGGCAGTTCCATTTCGGGAAGCAGTTCACTGGAGCTCGCTCACCGAAAGGAAGCGTTCACCGGAAGTCATTCAAAGGAACTACGAAGCCACGGAGCATGCTCTCGGACGAGGCAGTTCCTTTTAGATAGGCAGTTCACTGGAACTTGCTCGTTGAAGTAGTCGTTCACAGCCATACCAACACAGCTCGAAGTTGATTTCGTGGGCGGAGGAGGGGATGTGGGAGACTGCTTCTGGAGTGGGTGAAAAGAATTAGAGGGGAGGAATCCGTCTTCGTGCACATATTAAACAGCTATAGGAAACAATGTATCGACTGACCGACCGAGGTTCGGGAGCTGCTTTCAGGGTGGGGGTGAATGAAAATACATTTTAATGGATAATTGAACTTTAGCTGACAAAAAGTCCTCATCGGAAAGGAAAAGTTGGACAAGTTCTCTTCCTTTCCAAAAATGAATTCCTATCCCTTGTTGTCGCAGTGCATTACAGCGCCTGGTGATAGATTAGGAAAAATAATTGTAAATATTTTAAACATGGACGTCCGCTGTATTTTCTCCAGGGAAGGGCAAACAATGTATTTTTCCAAGGTGTCAAACGAGGCATATTTTCTTCCAAAATAGTATAATCTCCTAAAAAAAGAGTTCAGTTTGAAGTTAGCATGCACCTGTAACGCCCTTCTAATAATTAACAAATTGAGATTGAAATGAAATTATACGGATGTGTAAAATGTACAAATTGTAGGTTGAAATTTATTTTCTAGGGTGGCCGTCGCCCCTCCCCATCTCTTCAGACTTTCATGCAATTAAATGAATACACGGTCAAACAAACACCCGTAAGAGAATGGAAGAGAGGACGCTAAATCTTTGACTACGAAGAATGCATTCGTATTTTTCAAGCTCTCTCCGCCTCCCGGCCCCACTTTTACTTTGAGAAAATGGAAGAGCACGGAAACGGAACATTTGATATGATGATCTTATATCTATCAAGTTCCTTGCAATGCGACTTGCGAAAACATGCCACAAAAAGGATTAAAGGTGAATTAGTTGCCCATCTCTCCCTCATTGTTGAGCTTCTGCAGCATTACTGTAAACAGAGTTGAACGCATAGCTACGCGGAAAACCGCCACTATCAACAATCAGCAACAAAAGAATGGACCTCGCTCTCTCTCTCTCTCTCTCTCTCTCAGGTTCATAGGAGTGAGTCATCCAATAGGAGCGTTGGCAACATACAAGCAAAGCTCACGACTTCTGAGGAACTACCACGGGTCATGGCAGTTCCTTTTCGGGAAGCACTTCACCGGAGCTCGCTCACTCAAGCAGCCATTCAAAGGAACGAACGACCAACTCCTCCCGATGTTGGTTTCGTGCAGCTGAAGTGAAGGGGGTGGGGGAGGACTTTCTGGAGTTAGCTTGAGTGAAAAGGATTAGGGGAGAGGGAACTGCGCTTACTACTACTCGACTTCCCACAAGAAAACCAGAGAACATACACGCAAAGCTCACGACTCCTGGAACAAGGAACGGTTCGTTCACGAACGACCCATCACTATTTTATAATTTATTCTTCGTACCTTTAACGCAACGGATAGTTTATATTATCGATGGCAGTATAATTAAATTAAGGACAAAGAAATTAAAAGAAGATGCCGTCTTTTCTTACCAACTAATGCAGAACAATAATATCCCCCCCCCGATTTTTTTTTATCCCGCGACAGTTGATAGCCGTGCGAACATTATTGAGGAAAGAATGTACTCTGTCATTGTTGTGCATCCACAAGACTCACAGTAAACAAGTGTCAACTGTTCTCGTTTGTTTACCTTTTTCGCTTCTCACAATAATCAGTCAAAAGCAAAAATAGCATTCTGTACATTACAGCCCCTACTCTATCGGCAATCGAGTACAGGAGTTTCAAGATATCTTGTCGTTGGAGCCAGTGTGTATACTCTGTCCCTCCTTAGAATAATTGCAGTGAACCTCACGACATTTCCTATATTTTCCCACCACATTCTTCGGTTAAAGGAATTCTGTCTTTATTTAATACCCCACCTTAATCCATCTTCCCCGAATAATGAGAAATTTGAAAGTACTGTTGTGCATATATTTAGTTTTACAGGGAATATTTCTGCATTTTCTGACATTTTACATTTTTTATGACATATTTCTAATTTCGTGTGACATATTTTTCAACTTTTATGACATAATAACACACATATTTTACAGTTTTATCGGACATAAAGTCCTGGGCCCTACACATAATACATGCCCTAAGCTCTTGTTCTCCCTTATTTGCATGATGACGATATGACCACGAACAGTGTTAATAATATAGAACACTGACAAGTATCAAACTGAAAATCTAACGGATGATTATGAGCAGTAATTAAGTTGTGAGAATTCTTTAAGGGTATGCTGTAATTATGAAAATTTTTGTTTTGTTAAATGCTGGGACTTTATTTCTAAAATATAATAACAATAAGAGACAAATTGCTGAATGGTCTTGAGCTCCACAGTTGGCGCCACTGAGATAAATCGTACCTGGGCAATTCCGTTGAAGATTTTTCACCTATTTCATGTTCTTATGTACGTGGAACACTCCAGTACAAAACGAACTTTCATACACGTACGTTCAAAGGAAATAAAATCAGCTACTCAAAATTCATGGTAATGTAGTAAAAAGTCCTGGAAAATATAAAAACTTTTTTTTTCATCTATCATTTCATATCATATTTATCGGGTAGTTACTTCAAAGACACTGGGGTCACCTATCCAGAGGTAGCTTCTCTCACAGACCCCTTACAAAAGCACTGCACGGATCAATGCTCTTCATCTTCTCATTTACATATTATTTCCAATCCCATCTACAAGAAAGCATGCTTTTAATCTTCTAGTGTCAGTAGAGTGCCAAAGCAGGTGTTGGTTGGGCCATACCCCTCATCCCTTTGCCACAGCATTCCTTTAAAGTGAAGGCATCAGCCTCCCTTATGAAAATCCTTGACAAACCACTGTATGGGGTACAGAAAAATTTGGACAAGCAAACCCGTGAATTGCTTTAAAGAAAATTGGGGGGGGGGGGGGTTATCGAGATACATGTACATCCGATTCCAAAGTGAAGTTATTTATATTCAGACAGAAACACGTATATTGCTGGGTGGTTTATGCTTGATTGTTGTAATTTGTATTCTTCTGAGTTGCTGTTTTCCCTTTTTTAGTTTAATAGCGATGATTGGATGGAATTTATGATGAGGCATGCCGGAATTAGTACTAGACTCCTGTGTAATAGGTCGTGAGTTGATTACTGAAAATATTTCTCCACCAGAAGCGGTAAATCTACTATTGGAAAAGTTGACGTGTCTTCATAAAAATAAATTCGCAGTACCATTTATATGCGATTTGCATGTTATGAAACGAGTGAATTATGGAAAAATAATGATTGCGTATTTAAATCATAGCTTAATCTTATGTACCCGTGGTGGATCTATCGGGAGTGTGTTACGCTGCCACGCGGCGAACACGGATTTGATTTGCAAGGTGGGCGATCTCCAAGTCAATATTTGAGTCCGTTATATGCTCAAATAGGTTATTCGAGATGGGGTTACAGTTTAAAGTGCTATCCCAATCACTGTGTGCCTCTATGGAGAATCGAGACGTATTTGTTCTGCTTGCAAGTTGTTTTCTTGCAATTGTTAACCCGGCAGGACGCACGCTGTGTAATTTTAATTGTTTTAAAGCTTGTACTTAGTAATACCTTTATTGATTAATTTAATTTTATTAATTTCGAACATTTGAATGGAATCACACAATTGATAAAAACGAGAAAAAAATAACATGTTGAAACACCAAACTGAAACGTGTGAGCACGCGTTGGGTTAAATTTATCCAGGCAGTTTCTAAGATCCTGCTAACTAACGAACTAAATCAATGGGCCATATTATCGGTTACGTCACTGGCAGACTGCTGAACTTCGCACACTTTTTCTCCTTATGATATACGATTTGAGCTAGATCGCAAGGCAGGGCCGGCTTTAGGGCGATGCAAACGGTGCCACCGCATCAAGGCGCTATAGCTGTGGTGGCGCGTCAGTTAAGTCAGTTGTGTTGCCTCTGCACTAAAACCACCCTTTCTGATATATTTCGCGATATGACGGAATACTTCCTAATTTCGCATATCATATTTGTAAGAGACAGATGCAAGGGGCTGATGGGATTACAGCATCCCCAAATCCATGAACGAAAAATAAAAATGTGGGAAATGTTTGAGAGATCATATATTTTTTTTTTTGCTCACTACACTCGCAATACAAATGTTTTGAAAAGGGTCATACCAAGTTTATACTTAGGCCTATTACTTTAAAAATATTGGTGCATTATCAAACTAATGTTGTTTTTGGTTTGCAAATAAACATATTTGCCAAAAAAAATCTTGCTCGCACTCTAAAACATTTTAGGCATCATCAAATGTTTCTGCCTTGGGTCTCGTGTTTGATACGCGGTGGAGGCGCAAAATGGCCCGAATCCCACTTTAAGCTGTAGGTCCAGTCCCGATTAGCCATATTGGCATAAAGTGGACTTAAAACACCAACTCAATAAATCAATCAAATGTTTCTTCTCTTAAAACTAATTCCGACAGAACTAAAAGATTTTTCTTCCTAAAATTGATGTGTGGCGCCGAATTCTTTTCTTGATCGGGGCCCAGGAGTGCTCACAAGGGGAATTCATGGCGTGCCTGAGTCATGGGAATATTTAGGGGGGACAACAGTTTATAGTTTAGCTACCAATTATACATATCTTCACACAAAAATGTGGGGATCGTTTCGTTTGATTAACTTGTTATTGATTTTTAGTTATGATTGTTATTATGTACAGTTTATCTACCTACCTGTGGTTGATCACGGCGATGGGGTAGAAATGAAACACCCCCTCTCATGCCTTTAGAATCGGTTTGGAAGGGTGGGGGACATGCTGTTCTCATTAATACAAGGTTAGTCAAGCAAACAAACTGATAATAATAAGGTTCAGTACACTAACAATGGCAGTGAGACTCAGCAGTTTTGTACGTTTTATGTTAGCAAAGATGAAAGTGAGCCGTGCCTTTTCTATCTTGTGTCTTTTAATTTCAACTGCAATGAAAGGTTTCGAATGCCATGCGCCTTTCGATTGCTGGCATCTCGACCAGTGGCAAACATTGTCTCTATGCACAACTCCTTAAAAGAGAGTGAAAGTTCAGTTCAGGCACAGGCGACATGAAGGGTTCTGAAGATTATGTACGATCAGCAGAAATGCATTAACCCTTAAGAATCGCTTTTTTAGACCATACGTTGTTGTTGTCCAGTTTTCGACCTTTCCAAATGTGCAGGTATTGTATAAAATTCTGATCACCATACCAGTGACAAGTTGCTCCGCAAAATGCACAAGGAGTGTCATAAGAATCATTAAAAGCAGACTACGTTCGTGAATTGCTGATGAGTGGTTAAAGTCTACCATAATTCCATCCTGTGTGTCCGATATTTCAAAGTGGTACAAAATGAGGAAATTATCGATAGTTTTGCCGCAACAACTTTGTAACGTCAGAAGTTATTATAATTTATCTAATTGTTATTTCACTCAACGTCAAATAGATTGATTGATTTGCTTTATCTTACTTCGCATTTTGTGCCACTTTTGGCTAATTTGTGAAGATGGGATCATGATGAAATTGATGAATGAACACTAACAAACATCCATTCCCAGGCCAGGATTCGAACCCGGGACCCCCAATCAATGTCAAAGTAACATATAATAAACATATAAATGTATATATTGAAAACAATACCTAAAGTAAACATGTAGTGCTTACATTTGTTTATATTGTATTGTTCCGCAAATTTTTTGTGACCAAAATAATTTCAGTAAATAATTCGGCATAAAGGTGGGGGTGGGGGAAATATTATATCTTTATGGGGGAAGGAGTGCGTCAAAGGCCTTGGGGAATGGGCATCCCTGCCGGGATGTAGAGATATTTAGCTAAGACTTTCCTTCAAGTTTAGGTTTCCTCAAAAAGGAATGAATATTCCTACAAAATGAACTTACATGTTTTTGAAATGAGACATGCATTTTTCTTGACATTGATTTCGTGACATTGAATCAGAGGAATGAATTTAGCGAAAATGTACTCCCATGTAATTCACAAGATAATCCTTGAAAATGAAGAGGTGGGCGCCAGCTTGTTTCCTCGAACAGGGCGCAGCCAACCCTGAGGCCGGATCTATCGCAAGGAAAGGAACTAGCGTTTGGGATGGCTAGATCTGGAACTCGGGTGATACTGGATCCTGATATCCGGTTTTGATTTTCGGTTCCGGATACCCGATTTTTATTTTCATACAAGATCCGAATCTACAGTTCTAGATTCAGATGTAGATAATTAAGCATGTCACAATTTTTGTTGTATTATCTTTATATTACATTACTACTTACGATACTCGTACGTCATGCTTCTAAATTGAGCAAAGAAATGAAAAGGTACTGACTGTATCGTATTTTCGTCGATATCTGGTTACTCCAGATTCCCGGAGACACAAGCAATCATAAAGAGAGTTGTCATGTTTTCTCTTTCGTCCTATTGTTCGCAAAGTTAGCATATAATTACCGGGAAAAGTAACTTTAGAAGTAACTAAAAAAAACCTGTTACATTTACCTAAAAAGTAACAGAGTTGCAGTTATTCCCTTTGGAAGGTAACTGCGTTACAGTTAGGTACTCGATGAATTTAAGTATTAGTTGCAAACGGCGGCATTAGAAGTAACGAATTACTTCGAAGCACTGACCCATCTCCACTATTTACTTAAGTACATAGTCTAATCTTCACCTTCCCGTTGCAAATTTCAAACACTTCTGCCTTATAGTGTAAAAATTATAATAAAATGAACAGTTAAATTGTAAGCAAGAAATGCCATCTTTCCAAACGTGAGATCACACATTCCAGTTTGGTACCTTTCTTGAGGTTACTTTTTGGAAATTGGAAATAAGCGAACATTACACAAGAATGAATCCACCACGACAACTAGCGCCCCCCTCCATCTTATGACCCTTTGCCTCACAGAGGGTGGTATTGATTATTTTGGGCATCACTCCTCGAGCAATATGGTTTACCATTGAATCTGATCCCAACAGATACATGATGCTACTATTGACGGGAGTTGAAAAACACAATGGCTATGCAGTTGAACCTGAGTTATACGTATGTCAAGGTGAAGAGAAAATAATACGTATAACTGAGAATTACTTAGAAATCAGATTTACATAACACGCCATTATTAAAATAACTGCATCTATTTTGAGTTACAACATACAGTATAATACAGGTCATTTCTGTAATAAAGTGCTAAATTAACGAATTTACAAGTTAAAAGTTTAATTCTTAAGTGCATTACATTTGTCACTTGAATAGTTTTATGTGGATTAGCGTTGACTTCCCGTATACAATTTACTTTCTGACCAAGCAGGTAACTTTTCCTCTCTCATGAATTTAAACTCATATTCATTGTTTCAATTAGCCAAAAGTGACAATAAGACGGTGTTAAATAACAAAAATCAAATAAAATCAAGAGGAAAATAGATTAAAGAGAATTATGTAATGTTTCAGGAAACATATAAGCAGCATGACTTTTTCTTTGCCAAAGAGGGGGCGGGGTGTACTGGACCCTGTGCTCTTTTAGTTATAGCTACAACCCCCCCCCCCCCTGTTAGCATCCATGAATGTCCTAATTTTCTGTTAAGAAAACGTGGCCAACCTAGTGTACGTACAAAATAAAATTCGTATCTTGTTCTCAACAACTGCGTCAAATCTCCTCTGATTTCATGCCGCGTGCCGCCTCTGTTTGTTGTCTTCTCTGTGACACCGCCGCGCCGCACTACCCTTTCTCGCAATTCCAGACCGACCGCCGCCATATCCACCTATCCTGTTGCGTATTTGTGTTTTTGTGTGACATTGTTGTAGCTTGGTTACGTACAAATCAACTGTATTTTATGTTATAGGTTGATTGATTTGTTGTTTAAAGTCCACTTTATGCACAGTAAGGCTAATCGGAACTGGACCTACAGTTTAAAGTGGATGTTATAGGTATAACACAGAATTACCTATAAATGCATTACGTACAAGTAAAGGTTAATTAACACGTTTTAAAATTATATTTTCCCGAGACCTACAGTAATTTACGTATAAAACCGAATTACGCAGAACTGAGTTACGTAGATCGTGACAGCTACGTTCAGATTGGGTTCGATTGTTGGGCCGAGTAAAACAGGCAAACAGACAGGCTGATCTAGAATAGGCATATCATATTGTATCAACTTGATAATTCACAGTTAATTCAAATCACCAAACTTCGTACTTGTAACTAATAGTTGCAAAAATATCGCAACATCAAATATCATGTGATATCGGTTTGGTGTTCTTTGATTTATTTTTTTACTTAAACCTATCCAATCATTAATTTTACCTTTACACCATGCACCATTAAAGTGTTTATCGAACCTATTGGCAAACAACTAATAAACACAAGAAACCAACCAACACAATAAACAGCGTCTAAAATAGAGGAGTAGCATAACCAAAATCTCTCTTTTCTGTCCGGTTTAATTCATTGATTTGGTGTGTTAAGTCCACTTTATGCACAGTAAGGCTAATCGGGACTGGACCTACAGTTTAAAGTGGGATCCGAACCACTATGTGCCTCCACCGGGTATCGAACCCGGAACCCCTCGTCTTTCCCTGTGAATGGGGTCCGCGACAGTCGCTAGAGTCGGCTATTAAAATTACAGTTTTCATATTGTGTACTAACCTTGACTACAGAAGGTGTTGAAAATGATGTCCCTCTGCTGCAACACATTCCTGGCATATCCGAATGAAATTGGCATTTATACGTGCAAGTTCGTCTACTGTAATTGTCCCGATTTCTCGTACAATACTCTCTTTTAACTCACGGATGGTGTGCGGATTGTCTTTGTATACTTTATTTTTTAGATTTCCCCATTTTTCTTTCCACTTTTATTCAGAACTGACCCTGTTCCTCTAAACTTTTTTACGAGGTTTAATATAGTGGTTCTATGTGGAACGGGAACACCAGGAAATTTCGTTGCAAAACGTCGTCGCACTTCTCCACAATTTCTCTTTCCGAAGTAATACTCGACAACGTAAATTCTTTGTTGCAATGTAAACTTTTGTTGTGCCATATTAAGCCACAATCTTCAACACACGGACACGACACAACACAACTTCCGAGGGAGGATTATACTGGCGTCAGTCTGCAACGTCAACAGAAAGGGAAAGAGAGCGAAGGCAGGGAGAGCGAAAAAACAGACTAGCGTGCGACTGTCGCGGACCCGTTCACTGGGAAAGACATGCGCTGACGCCGGGCCGCTAGCCGCCGAGTCTCGTAGCGAATGTCGGGGAATGAATGCTCTGTAGAAGTGCTGAGAGGGTGTGGAATGAAATTTAAGGGGCGCGGTGTTGAAAATAAAGAAAACATGAAACATGCATGCATGTTTTAGCCACTAATTGAAATTCCAAAATATGCCAATGAAAGTGGATAAAACTAGCGAAAGGTGTCCCGGGTTCGATACCCAATGGAGGCACACAGTGGTTCGGATCCCACTTTAAACTATAGGACCAGACTTACTGTGCATAAAGTGGATTTTAAAACTCCAACTGCTTCACTCTTGCTCGGTTTTAGTACAAGAAATGTTTAGAAATTTGATTGATTGATTGATTGAGTTGGTGTTTAAGTACACTTTGTGCACAGTGAGGCTAATCGGGACTGAATCTACAGTTTAAAGTGGGATTCAAACCACTATATGCCTCCACCGGGAATCGAACCCGGAACCCCTTCATTACAAGGCGACGATGCTACCACTGCGCCATCGGAGAGGCCAAAAATTTGAAAAGAACAGATTGTTGAAGGGAGGCCAATGACTTACATGAAAAATTGGAAGATTTTTTCCAAGGAAATGCAAGCAAGGTATTTTCCCACGGGATGGGAGGGAATATGTTTCAGAAAATTGATAAGACACATTTGACTTTTTACCCAATAAAAAAAAATTGAAAATTAAGAATTCTATTTACAACCTTTCTACCTGCATATTTAAATTCGATCACGATCGGACGATTTTTTAAATTTTTTGGATTTCTTGTTTGGAAAACGCAAAAAACGGCACTTTTTTTTATTCTCAAGACGACTAAAAATCGAATCATACTCGAAAAAGAATTGGTTACTATAGCTTAATACAGAATTGAAACAGTCAAATTTTGATGTAACTCGTTTTTATGTAGGTCTACTGATTAATTTTTAATTGGAGTCCAAAACTCGAGAATACATAATTTTTGATCCGACAGTAGGCAGACAACAAAAACGGTGTATCAACAACGCAAAGGATAACACAAATCACCTGACACTGAGCTATAGGCACTTATCGACAAACACAGACTAAGTGAAACATAAGAAGAAACAATTCTTAACAACAATGCTGACAAAAGAAAGAAAATGGCGGCTTGCCTTTATAAACTGCCGACAGTACAGGAAAGAAATCGGCGATCGGTGTTTACCTGTTGTAAACAATAACAGCGGTCTCACTTTAGAACGTAACTTTCGGCGGTGAATATGACATGACATAGCATGGCACTCTAAGAGTTGTTGTTGTTGAGTTGGTATTTTAAGTCCACTTTATGCACAGTAACGCTAATCGGGACTGGACCTACAGTTTTAAAGTGTGCCTCCACCGGAGATGGCACTCTTAAGAGTTGGTGTTATTGGTTGAAAAATGTGTGCGGAAGAAAATTAAAAGGTGCGCAAACACTTCTTCGCACCCCCCCCCCCCCGGCACTGACAAAGAAAGGGTAGTTCAGAGTTGCCAAGCGTCTGGTCTGAACGTCTGACCACTCTCTCCCCTTAAACAGGACAGGGAGGGGGAGGCGGGCGGCGTTTTCGTTTGGTTCGTTTTTTTTTCAAGGGTAGCAAATAACTCATTGCAGTTCATTCCATCAATACTTGCGTCAGTAACATCTCTATAAGCAAAGGACAATTTGATCAGATCTCAATGTTTTCGTACTTCATTACGTACTCTATTAATTAAAGTAATTATTGTTAATATTATTAATATTAATATACATATTCAAACTTGCAAGCAAAAATGTAATTTCAATCAAGTTCAATGTAAGATTGTTTTTAAGTACACTTTATGCCTAGAAAGGGTAATCGGGATTGAACCTACAGTTTAAAGTGGGATCGGAACCACAATTGCCAATGGGCGTCCGGAAGGGGGGCAAGGGGGAGCCGTGGCCCCCCCTGGAAAATGAAAGTCAACTAAAAATATGTATTTCACACATATAATTTCATTTTAGCCGCAATAATATGTGTTAATTATTGTATGAACACCATAAATTCAAATTAAAGAAATGTTTTTTAGGGAACAACACAATTTTTGGGGAAAATTTGCCTTCGTTTGCCCCCCTGGAAAAAAATACCTTCCTTGCCCCTCCCTGGAAAAAATCCTGCGGACGTCCATGCAATTGCCTCAACCGGGTAACGAACTCTGGACCCCTTGATTACACTACTTCCTGGAGAGAGAGATTCCAAAATGGCAAACCTAGGTTTCTCAATGGGTTAACACTTGTATTGTAACTGTGAATAGTACAGGGTATAGAGAATATGAGAATCGCCTTGTAAACTGGCGATATGCAGTGGAGGTGCACTATACACTGGTTTGGTTTGATTTGGTGTTTTAAGTCCACTTTATGCACAGTAAGGCTAATCGGGACTGGACCTACAGTTTAAAGTGGGATCCGAACCACTATGTGCCTCCACCGGGTATCGAACCCGGGACCCCTTGATTACAAGGCAACGACTGCGCCATCGGGGAGGCCCTATACACTGGTTCGAATATTATATTATATAATATGTAATATATAATATATTACATCTTGTATATTATATTAATAACTTACTTTCTGTCCTCCAAAATCTGGGGGAGAGGTTAGTTCAGCGTAATACGACGCCAGGGTTTCCGGGTTTGAATCCCGGCCTGGGCATGACGTGTCCCTTCCTAAATTTCTTCTAAACATCACACATCCGCACCGTTGCGGTTAAATAAAATGGCAGAAAAGCGCTTCCTAATAAAATTATTGAACACTGTGAAAAAGTAATTCACGGACTGTAACTTCTTTCTTAAAATGTGTCAGTCATATTTCTGTCTAATTTCGTTGATTTTAAAAACAATTTTAAAAATATATATTTTTTAAAATTTATCAAGTGCTTATTTTTATTACAAAGCGAAATGAAATAGAATGTGTATGGATGAATGAGAAAAAAATCTGATTCCAATATTTCAACTGATTTCACTGTCGAATAATCATTACTGACTGAGGGAGCGTAGGGCGGCAGTTGCCCCCCCCACTTTTAGCCACTTTTGATCCGATACTATGCTAAAGCTTATCTATAAAGGAAAAGTAAAGTTCCTTTGCCCAACCCAGTTTTGGAACCCAATCGCCGCCACTGTCGACAGCACGCCTTGCAACACACACCACGATCCTGAGCCGAAAGGAAATTTCCCCTCCTGGCCACCTTTAGTTTTCTTTGTTAGGCTGTGAAGTCAAAATGGAGACTTGCTACTCCTTGCCACAGGCCTGTCTTTCATCCCTCACTCATGTATATGCCAGTGGGCGATGAACTGACCATACGTAGGGGACGATTCGTTGCTGCCACTCGAGAAGAGGGAAAACATGTGCCATATACTAAGTTAAATACAATTGAGTCGCCGCAGTTTTCTGGTTTTCGATATCATAGTCTGCTCCAATTGTTCTCACGGTGCCACTGGCGTAAGCAGGATTTTTGTTCTGGAGGGGCTGAAATTGTAAAGGTGTATAGTATATAGCTTTGTTCTAGAATTGTGGGATACCGAATAAAATATATAGGCTATCGTACATTTTGAACTTTTCACTCTATTAAAATTGTACTCGAAGACAGAAATGGTTATCGGGTGTCATTTTAACTTTAAGGGAGGTTTGCGTTTACATCTTTCCTTTCTTTGAGTTCTTAACAAATTTTCATCTAAAAATTTGGATTTTCTTAAAATTTCTGGAGGGCAGTAGTAGCCCCATCAGCGCCCCCTGCGTACGCCAGTGCAAGGTGCTATGCCCCACAGGAAATCGAAACCTTTATTGCTCGCACAAAATCATGCGTGTCGTGTCGTTTCAGTGTGAAATCCCCATGTAACGTGCTTCTTGAAAACAAAAATTTTGAACTGAAGCGACACAAGATGCATTTGTAGCTTGGACTGGACTATGTTCTCAATACGGTGCATCGTGTCACCTGTTTCTGTTGTTCCCGCATACGCAATGAATCTTTTGCATTAGATTGAAGGGTCTCGTGTCGCTTGTCGCTTGGGTGTGATATCACCATGTCGCTCGGGCCGTGCATCAAATTGACTTGGTCTGTTTACTTGTGCACGGTGTATGTGTTGCTTTAGTGAGCTTTTACATGTCTCTCGAACTGGGCTCTTCTCTCATTGAGAGATTTCACATTGAAGAGACATGTAGTGCTTGAGAATCTCACCAGTCGAACTCAGTCTTCTGGGGCTACCGCTAAGGTGTGAAACGTTGATATTGATTGACTAGTTCCGAAGCGACATGTGTTGTGTGTCGCTTTGGTCTGAAAGCTGCTTGGCATCTCCGTGTTGCTTGTCGCCTGTAACTTTCAGACCGAAACGTCAAGCAACACGTGGATTTCACTCCAAACAGCAAGTGCAAATGACATATGTCGATTGGAAACGCGTCAATCCACAGCAACGTTTCATAACGTAGCGGCAGGCATAATAGGGCTCAGAAACTTGCGTTGGATTGGTGAAATCCTCAAGCAACACGTGTCGCCTGTAAGTTCGGTGTGAATTCTACCTTACTTTAGAGACATGTATTACGAAAAATATTGAAATGTTAGTGAAGAACCTATTCTTATTAATGTTTAACTACGTATTTTGCCATTTTTGAACATATGCATCTGCATTCTAGTGACGAAAGAAACATTTTAAGGGTGGAAGGTATTTCGGGAAGGAGATTAAAGTCGTACTCTTAAATACGCCACTGTCACCACAGAGGAGGAGCAAATTTTTAACGAGTGGAGTAGACGGAGAAAACGAATAGTTAGACCACAATTAAGAACGTAAATATGTATGTTGTTTTTGTACTATATTGTCCTGTATCTGGCTTTTGTGCTTTAGTTAGATTAAGCGCAATCATTTCCAGTATTCTAGCATAGGAACTCTGGTTGAATATTTTGTTAATTAATACAAGAAGAAATCCTACTAGTTTGCTTTCTTGATGAGGAAATACACAAGCATTTCCTACAATATTCTTTGCTCGCTCACACGCGCCCTCCGGCAGATTACTATAATTCTTCGTTGATATATATCTTTTCCGAGAAATACGAGACATAATTGCCCAAGCTCAAACAGATATATTAAATACGGCTACTATCACACAACGAACCCTCTCAGAACGCAATCGTGAAGCGCCGTTAACATTTCCCATGTAGGCAATGATGTAGCAACGCTGCATTCTCCAGCGTTGCAACTTATGCAGCACTGCGAACAATGCAACGTTCAGAGCCGTCAGTGAAAAATGCTGAGTCATGTAAGTTGAGGGGGAGATCCGACAACGCTGTTCTCTGCAACCGCAGGCCCCACCCCCTACGATCTTCCTCGCTCCGCCTTGACGTCACCGCTGATGTAGTTCCGCAATTTTTCACACACTGCAGATGTCTCTGGCGTAGCACAAACGACACACACGTTGTGTGTAGGTGATAAGCACAGAGCCCCGTTGAGAGGAACCGATAAACACCTGATACACACGTACAGGCACAATGCCCCGAAAAGAGGAACCAGAAAAATGCACTGTTTTGTAGCATAACTCCGAGTACAATTGTCGGACATTGTTCTATCTTTTATCAAAATATAGATCTTGGTCCCCTTCGTCGATTAATTCCACGACATTAAATTTTCCTTTGCCGGTTCGGCCATATTATTAAATAATGTGCTTTCTCGTTCCGAGGAACCACCAAAATTACCTCGCAATGAAAAAGTCCCTCTTAATGCTGGTAATTTTTCTGATCTTGTTCCTCCTAATGACGGGTATACCAACGCACACACACACACACACGCACACACACGCGCGCACACACACACACACACACACACACACACACACACACACACACTACTTTGCTGTGCCTCCTACAGATGGCACCAGATATCTGTAGGGGGTGCGTGAGGAAGACTCTACATATCTCATCGACACCCATCGGCACCAAGGAAGACTCTACATATCTCATCGACACCCGTCGACATCAAGGAAGACGTATTTCATCGACACTGGGTAAGATTCTACTTATCTCATCGACACCCATCGACATCGAGGAAGACTATACATATCTCATCGACACACATCGACACCGAGGAAGACTCTACATATCTCATCGACACCCATCGACACGGAGGAAGACTCTGCATATTCCAACGACACCGAGGAAGACTCTACATATCTCATTGACACCGAGGAAGACTCTACATATCTCATCGATATCGAAGAAGACTCTACATATCTCATCGACACCCATCGACACCGAGCAAGCCTCTACATATTTCATCGACACCGAGGAAGACTATACATATCTCATCGACACCCATCGACACCGAAGAAGACTCTACATATCTCATCGACACCGAGGAAGACTCCACATATCTCATCGATATCGAAGAAGACTCTACATATCACATCGACACCCATCGACACCGAGCAAGACTCTGCATATCTCATCGACACCGAGCAAGACTCTACATATCTCATCGATACCGAGTAAGACTCTACATATCTCATCGACACATGTGTGTGTGTGTGTGTGTTCCTTTTGCAAATATGTTATTCATATGACCCTACTTGGGTTTGTCCCGCCAAGTCAACTGCGTCAAGTCTCCGTTGCCTTGGTGGAGTCCATTCAGGTCTTACCGCCCGCGAGTGCGTTCCCTCGCAGATCCAGCGAAGGTAAGAACATTGGATAATAAACCTTTTCGAGCAAGGCCTCATCTCCAGGAAGCTATAAACTCGCGGCAAGCCACGGCACCTAGCGACTTGTTGAGCGAGATGAGTCAAGGCAAAATGGATAATAAACCTTTCCCTGCTCCCACAGAAATTAGGCTGGAGAGTGCAATGAACTAACCGATCTCTAACTTAAAGTTCGAAGGTAAGAACATTACGTTGCAAGCCCCTATATATACACTCAGCGAAGGTCGTAGGCCACGCATCATGACGTACTATCCACTTAATCAGAACTCGCCACGTTACCAGTCATGCGTTAGCGTGACCCACTTTCCAGCCAATCAGAACTCACCACGTTTCTTCATTAGTGATGCGTGACGCCTGAGCGGACGGGGAAGTTCCGAACGTCAAAATCAAATGCGTTAGCAAAACTCACATCACAGCTAGAAAATTGCTCGTTTGCAAACAAAATTATGAAAAATGGATAAAGAGAACCTCAAGGTTTTCTAAAAATTGGTTTTTGTGATGGCAAACATGCCGAAAAAGGAATTATTGGGGTAAGTAATGTTTGAAAACGGTGGTTCTTGGCTGAAAAATTACAATTTAAAGTTTCGTTTTTGGGGGGTGAATCAGAAACGGATGTATTCATTACTCTGAGTTATTATAATTATTATCGCTACTGCCTACAAAGGTAAAAAATTCCCGAACGCATGAAACAAAAAAGTGGCCACCATTTCTAAACAACGTCAAGTTATAGAAAAATAATGCCTGCTTTGAAATACTCTTGTATAGGGGTTAGAACAACTAAAATATTGAAAATTTTAAAAATGGTTAAGCAATCATTGTGATATTTCTATTACGAACAATATTACCGTTCTGATTTTTAATATAATGTTGAACATATACTGATTGTGCTGTGTAACAATTTTCATTGTGGTAAAACCTGGGACTCGCTATCAAGCAATTACCCGAAGTGGAGTGTCTGTTTCTTCACAACATATTACTTTTTAGAGATTTTTCTACTCTCCTAGCAAGTGAAAGTGGTGATAACACAGTTATTTTCTGTTAGGACCGCTATTCTTCTCTCCAACAATACCCAAATCGTCACATTATTCCATTTAGTTTCGGAGATATGAAACATTTTGTGTCATTTGGTGTATTCGTTCGTGCACCGAATTTCTGAAAAATCTTAAAATTATCAAAACTTTTTAACCTTCAACATATGTGTTGGACAAGTCTAATATTACATATTTGTCATATTGGACCAAGTATCTATCAGTAAAGAAAATTGGAAGCAAATCCGTGATTATGAAGCTACTTTTTGTCTTTAGAAACATGAAACATGAAAATGATTTCCAAAGCTCTTAAGATCTCAGCATGCATTTGACGTCATGCAAATGCGCTAACATTTTAACGCAATCCGACCAATGGAAAGATAAAAAGAACAGATGCAAACGATCTATTTACAGTTTGAACTAGTATATAATTACAGTTCATTTCTCTATATCCAGTCGAAGTGCTACTGGATGTAGTCGTGGTTAAAGTTATTTCCCAAGCTCTTGCACGAGAACACTTTGTGAACAAAAGCAGATTCGCTGATAGTAAAGTAATGTACACTTAAATGGAATTAAGTCGATGCTAAGTGATAAATGTTGTCGTGCAGTCCAGTAAGTGGATCACTTTTTAGAAAGCTTGGTCAGAACCTAGGACGAATGAACGAGGAGAAGAAGAAGGTAAGACCGCGTTGTGTATGATATTTCTTGTTGAATTTCAAAACAGCAATGTCATAAATGTAGACCAAAGAAAACATATGTATTTCATCCAAAATTTTATGACTTGCTGGTGGAAGAAGTCAAAGGTTTGTTTCAAATCCACTTTATGCTCAGACAGGCTAATTGGGACTGGAGCGACAGTCTACAGTGGAATCTAACTGTAATGTGCATTCACAGAGAATTGAACTCGGACTTAAGGCGATAGTTAATAATTACATTATCGATGAGGCACCGGATGAATGATGCATGCAAATTCTGGAAACTTACCATGACCAATGTTACTGATAAGACATTGCAATTCATCCCAAACTTTGTTCTTAAGAACACCAAATTTCGAGGACACACATTCATTATATTGTTATTATGCTTTCATTATTTCACTGTATAATGCTGGATAAAAATTAATTTTCTCAGGCATAACAAAATTGAAGTCTGTAAATGATTAACTGAATTCCGAGTAAATGATGATAAATGATCATTGTTAGTTTACATGAAAAAATGCAATTAGTTTCGAGTAGTGCTGCTTCTGAGAGAATGAATTGATATGAATTGTTATATACCTCCATTTAACATATATCCCTAAAAGATAACCCGATACGTGAAAAGATGGTATAATAATATATCTCGACTCTTATTGTCACCTTTGAAGAACGAAATCACTTGCTCTTAAATCAAGATACAATTGGATATTTCCATTATTTTAAAAAAAATTAAATACACAAGAAATCAATCGATATTACGAGACCATGAATTTGATATGATCTTTTCAAATGATCATCTTCATTAATTATTATTGACACCATTACTTACAATCTTTACCACTATTAAATTAGCAAAAAATAAAAAAAGCTTCGATAATCTGCTGTACATGAAATTAACATCTCCACATATATTTTATATAAAAGTACTGAGTCTATCATTAATTAAATGTATTCTTCATTGCAGGCATAACCAAAAGCATGGACGCCTTCAAACTTCTTGTTTTGGTTTTGATTGTCATTAGGTGCAACATTGGGCATTTGCTCGGTGATGTATCAAGCACATTAAACGAGGCATGTCTCTCGCACATCATCAGAAGCTTGTTCAACGAAGCAACTATTGCTATAGTTTTAAAGGAACCTTTTTTTGAGATAGAGAAGGAACTGACTGGGAAACATCACTCCAAGCAATCACCATTAATCATCATAAAAAACATCACACTTTACAAGCAGATATATCAACATTCAAATTTTAGTTATGGTGCATGTATTATACGGGCAACCGTGGAGGATTTCAATAACATCATGGAAGTATTAGCTACCACAAGAGTGTGGAATTCTAGAGCTAAATATTTTGTCTTTCTGAAGAACAAACATGTAGCGGAAGATCAGCTGAGAACACTGTTTTATGCTATGTTAAAACTGAAGGTAGTTAACATTGTTATTGCTTACCGTTCTGAAGATACCGTACTTTTCCATACTTACTATCCGTACACAGCAGAGGGATGTGCCACAGTGAATGGTGTTGTTCTACGCGATGTGTGCGACGTACATCAAAGCATGAAATTAGCATACCTTTTCCCAGAAAAAGTACATACCTTGCATGAGTGTAATATACGAGTAAGCACGTTTCACAACGCACCGTTTGTCATGTTGGAAGGCAATAACTGGGACAAAATTGAAGGACTTCAGGGTAATTTGCTGTTAACACTATCTGCAAAAATGAACTTCTCATTCACTATAAGACCACCCGAGGATGGTTTAATGTGGGGGTACAAGCTCAAAAACGGCACCTATGTGGGAGCATTGGGAGATCTGGTCTATGACAGAGCAGATTGTGCTTTGGGTGCATTTATACTTTCTGCTGAAAGATGTAGTGCTCTCGATTTCATAATGCTGTGGGACACCACGCAGCTTCTGTGGGCTATTCCCAGAGCTCAGAGGTTACCTCCTTGGGCGAGCATTGTCCTGCCATTCGAATCTTACCTCTGGATGTCAGTACTCTTTACCCAAATAACCTTTGCAACTTTTCTCTTCATTATAAGAAGGTACTTGAAAGAGGAACAAAGCAAGTTACTTAAAAACCCTATATTGCTGTTGTTGGGTGTTCTCTTGGGAGTTTCAGTTCCTGGTGAAACCAACACCTTCACTTTCAGATTTCTGTTCATGCTATGGGTGTACTACTCTCTCATCATGTGCACAGCATATTCCAGCTCATTGGTTAGTTTCTTAACCACTCCTACATACGGACATCAAATAAACACTTTGAAGGAAATACTTGAGTCAGGTATCCCGTTTGGTTCCCCGCCGGTGATTATTAAGCTATTCAGCAGTGGAGAAGATGAAATTTCCGAATTAATTCATCAAAAGTTAATTCCAACGAAATCTGATGTGGGCCTCTTGCATCGAGCAGCCACGAGAAGGGATTTTATTACAATTTCTTCTTCTCCTTCCATTAGATATCTTACCAAGAAAAAGTACAGAGACACAGATGGTGTTCCACTGCTTCACACTTCTACGGAAGTAGTTCTCACATACAGCTCAATATTTCTCTTGCAGAAACAGTCCTTGTTTTCCTGGAGATTTCAAAGAATAGCAAGCTCTATTTCCGAATCCGGTTTAAGGCACAAATGGGAAGACGACATTTTCTCGAATATTTCTGTGAGAAGAGTCAAGACGGAAAATGTTCCTTTGTCCAAAGATCACTTGTTTGGAGTTTTTCTGATATTATTTTTCTTTCTTGGGACCAGCTTCTTATTTTGTATGGTTGAAATCCTATGTGTCCGATGCAGAAAGAAGAAAGCGAATGTGTCTGAATGTGAATTTAAACGTCATGGATTTCATTGCAATCCATACAGCCATAATACATATATACATGACTAATATATGACTAATTTAATTATTATGAAATATTAGGGTGACCATACGTCCCCTCAATATGTCCCGTTTTATGAAAATCTAGAAGTTAGCCCGAAAATTAGATCTAACTTTTAGACATTTCATGCTAATATAAAGTCGATGGCATTTTCTAAACTAGTGTCATGGAAACATTGTTTGAAGTTATTTATAGAAATTTGTTATTTTTTATATTTAACATAGCTTTTCCGTCATTTTTGGCTACTTGCGCATAACAATCTAAATGCTACAATTTCGTAGCGAAAATTCGAGCAGGCAGCAGTTTACTGTTAAGTTAGCTGGCGTCGCGGGTTTTTTTTCTATGGGTTCCGTTGTTTCTAGAGCAGTGAATAAGTATGATCAAGAGCCCGACCCTGTGGCCGAGTGGTTAGCACATCGCGCTGCGACGCCAAGGGTCCCGGGTTCGAATCCCGGTCGGGTATGGTTGTTTGTGAATGTGAATGGACATTCATCAATTTCATCATTTCATCACTCATCCCCATCTTCGCAAATAACAAATAGTTTTATGATAGCCGATATTTCAGGAGGGGATAAACTGACTTCCTTGAGACGTCCCGTTTCTAGGTCAAAATATTATGGTCACCCTAATTATATTTATTATGTGACAAGTGAGGATGAATGTTATTGCAAGTTCGTTTATATATGGTGTCAGTTATCACAAGTTTCTATACTGAGTCCTCAAACGTATTCATTGTGATAGCAGACATGTAAGAGGCAAAATAATAATGCCATGTGTCCAGGAATAAAGAATCTGAACATTCAATACTTTAGTGTTAATCATATTTTAACATGTACTCCTGTGGCTTAAATACCGTTTTGGATACTGGTTATTACTGTATATTCAAGTTTATTAACACGTTATAAATTCTGACGCAGTATTTTTTATTTCTTACTAGCTGATTGCCGGTCGTTGCCCGGGTATTTGTTTATACCAATCTTCTATTAGACAGGAGAATAATGAATTCTAACTATAGTGTAAAATGAACTTAGAGTTGAAAGGCATTGGGAGTGTCACTATTCATCCTGGCGACCCCGTAAACTATGGATTTCACACTAATATCGGTAGTTTTCGATTATTTTTACATGTCACTCCATTCCCACCCCCAACCCTAGGAGTGCCAGGGGTGTTTTGGAGTCGAACGGCATTGGGAGTGTCACTATTCATCTTAGCGACCCCACAAATATGGAATCCACTCTAATATCGGTCTTTTTCGATTATTTTTAAATGTCACCTCTTCACATCCAACCCCTAGGGGTGCCAGGGGTGTCTTATCCCCACAGTATCTATTTCCACATTATAAGTAATATGTGTACCAACTTTGGTTGAAAACGCTCCAGGCGTTCGAGAGTTATGCCGGAACAAACATACTGTACATACATACATTTATATATATATATATATATATATATATATATATATATATATATATATATATATATATTGCACATGTTTTTGTGCTTACCTGCCTATGTTTGCGGTAATTTGAACTAGTTTTTAGTTTTTTATAACTACAGTATTTTACTTTTATTATTAATACATAATTTATCTTGATAATAGCAAGCAAAGAAAGGTTTATGTATTTATCACGTAGAAAATATAGAGTTCGTTGCCAGCAAAAAATATATTGATGATTATTCATTTCACTGACAGTTTAAAGAAAACTATCGTCGCTATAAATTATAAAAATAATTAATTACATACACAGTGCATCTACAAAGTTTTTAGACTGGCTTAATAAAAATATAAATATGTAAGACGTATCATAAGCCTTAGTTAATCTTCGATGTACGTAGGTAATCCTCCTAATAGTGCAGTCAAAAGAGGAAAAATAAAGGAACTAATTCATAACAAGCTGAAATTTGGTGTGTAGCGTCTTTATAGCATTAATAACAACATACCAAAAATTCCCCGGTGATCACCCGTACGCTAAGTCCGCAATATTGAAAAATGGCGGACAATGAAAGTTTTCACGAAATAAGGGAACCATAATTCATAACAAGCTGAAATTTGGTACATAACATCTTAGTAACATTAATAACAACATTCCAAAAGTTCTCGACGATCACCTGTACGCTAAGGCCGCCATATTGGAAAATGTCGGACAATGAAAGTTTTCACGAAATAAGAGAACTATAATTCAAAACCAGCTGAAATTTGGTGCATAGCTTTCTTATAACATTAGTAATAACATATCAAAAGTCCCCGGCGATCACTCTGTCGCTAAGTCCGCCATATTGAAAAATGGCGGACAAGTAAATTTTTCACAAAATAAGAGAACTATAAGTCATAACAAGCTGAAATTTGGTATATAACATTTTAGTAACATTAATGACAAATTACAAAAAATCCCCGGCGATCACCCATACGTTAAGTCCGCCATATTGAAAATGGCGGACAATGAAAATTTTCACGAAATAAGGGAACAATAATTCATTACAAGCTGAAATTTGGTGCATAGCTTCCTTATAACATTAATAATAACATATCAAAATCTCCGGCGTTCAACCTGCTGCTAAGTCCTCCTTATTGAAAAATGCCGGATAAATTCAAGTTTTCAGTAAATTAGGAGCTAATTGACAATAGTTTGCTGTTGGATATATATCTTTCTTATAACACTAGTAACATCAATTACAACATGTTAAGTTTTCTGCAGATCATTGACACGGTAGGTAACGGTGCCATTTTGGAAGCACGTCGAAAAATTTCAATATTTCGCATGAGAATGGAATTGACTTGTAACAGAATGGGATGTGGCAAATGTGTTTGGTATGTAAGGCATGACAACATTCTGTAATATTTGCCATCTCACCAGGCGAGCTATTGTTTTCACGGTCTCGTTCTGTTCACAAACTAAATCAGATGGTCACTATCGTAATGCACACCTGTAGGTAATACCTTTAGGTAATGCACGCCACAAGAGATATCTGATTCAGAGAGTTCGTCGCTTTTATCGTTGTCATGTTGGTCATCGACGTCTTCACCATTGTTTTCTCTGGAAACACTGAAAACAAGAATGGACTTCGCACAGGAAACGCCTTGGCAAGTGACACAATCTGCTTGCATGCAACTACATTCTCCATCATAGTTTTTGGTAGATCCTCATGAAATTAAATTCAGAATGGGATGTGGCAAATGTGTTTGGTATGTAAGGCATGACAACATTCTGTAATATTTGCCATCTCACCAGGCGAGCTATTGTTTTCACGATCTCGTTCTGTTCACAAACTAAATCAGATGGTCACTATCGTAATGCACACCTGTAGGTAATACCTTTAGGTAATGCACGCCACAAGAGATATCTGATTCAGAGAGTTCGTCGCTTTTATCGTTGTCATGTTGGTCATCGACGTCTTCACCATTGTTTTCTCTGGAAACACTGAAAACAAGAATGGACTTCGCACAGGAAACGCCTTGGCAAGGGACACAATCTGCTTGCATGCAACTACATTCTCCATCACAGTTTTTGGTAGATCCTCATGAAATTAAATTCAGTATATCGTTTGGAACAGGATTTCAATCTTGAATTCCTTTGTGCTACAAACTTCTGTTATCTCAAATTATGGAGATACTTCCTGTTCGGACGCACCATAAAAGGCTAAGAGGAAGAGTTCTCGAGGTTTTGTAATTGCATTGCCGAATTGTCATTGAAAATTGCAAGTGTTCCCATAAGTAAGGTCTGTTTTGACTTAATTTATTTTAAATAACTTTTTATTTCTTTGTTTGAATAAGGAGGAAACACTATCGAATTCACTGGCTGAATGAAGGAATAAAATGTGGTTCTTAAGCTGAGGAAGACGGATTTGCAAATGTGTTGAACTGTAAATGCCTAATGGTATCGTACCTTGCCCAGATTGCATAAAAAAATAACAACAATAAAGAAAAACACACTATGTTCTGAGCGAGTTAAGGCAGTAAGAATAACAAGAAAATCTGTACCTTTGAACCTCTAATACTGTGTCCAGAGCCAGGTTGAACGATTAGGGCGTCAGTGTCGCCAGGGGAAAGTTTTACATGGACGCTTGCCTGTACTAACTCTGAAGAAAGGTGAATAATATATCTCGATTTGTTTCTATTATTTCTTAGAAATGGCATTTGACTGACGAGAAAATCACCTGCCACCTGAAACTAGACGATCAAGTACCTTGTCACTACCTTGCTACCACCTGTTCCAAACGATATAATGAATTCAATTTCATGAGGATCTACCAAAAACTGTGATGGAGAATGTAGTTGCATGTTGCATGCAAGCAGGCTTCAGATGTCCCTTGCCAAGGTGTTTCCTGTACGAAGTCCATTCTTGTTTTCAGTGTTTCCAGAGACGACAATGGTGAAGACGTTGATGACCAACATGACAACGATGAAAGCGACGAACTCTCTGAATCAGATATGTCTTGTGGTGTGATTTACGATAGTGACCATCTGATTTAGTTTGTGAACAGAACGAGTCACGTGAAAAAAATAGCACGCCTGTGAGACGGCAAATATTACAGAATGTTACATACCAAACACATTTGCCAAACCCCATTCTGTTACAAGTCAATTCCATTCTCATGCGAAATATTGAAATTATCCGCCGTGCTTCCAACATGGCACCGTTACCTACCGTGTCAATGATCTGCAGAAAAATTAACATGTTGTAATTGATGTTACTAGTGTTATAAGAAAGATATATATCCAACAGCAAACTATTGTCAATTAGCTCTTAATTTACTGAAAACTTGAATTTATCCGCCATTTTTCAATAAGGCGGTCTTGGCGGCAGGGTGATCTCCGGGAACTTTTGATATGTTATTATTAATGTTATAAGGAAGCTATGCACCAAATTTCAGCTTCGAATGAATTAGCTATTGTTCCCTTATTTCGTGAAAACTTTCATTGTCCGCCATTTTCAATATGGCGGACTTAAAGTATGGGTGATTATCGGGCCTTTTTGTAATTTGTTATTATTGTTATTAAAATGTTATATACCAAATTTCAGCTTGTTATGACTTATAGTACTCTTATTTCGTGAATACTTTGTTTGTCCGTCATTTTTCAATATGGCGGACATAGCGGCAGGGTGATCGCCGGGGTCTTTTTATATGTTATTACTAATGTTATAACAAACCTATGTACCAAATTTCAGCTTGTTATGAATTATAGTTCTTTTATTTCGTGAAAACTTTCATTGTCCGACATTTTCCAATATGGCGGCCTTAGCGTACGGGTGATCGTCGGGAACTTTTGGTATGTTGTTTTTAATGTTACTGAGATGTTATATACCAAATTTATGCTTGTTATGAATTAGTTCCTTTATTTCGAAAAAAATCGTCTAAAGTGACTGCACTACTAAGTCCACACATTTAGTGACACGGCTGTACAAGTGCTGGATGCCTCTGTGGAAACCTTCTTTTCGGATTGTGTTTAGGTGCCTTGTTGCAGCTTCTTCAATTTCCAAAATTATATCAAAACGTTGGCCTGTCATTCTCCTGAAACTAGCAGCTCAGTTTATAGACCTCCATCATGGCTGTGAAAATGCACGCCTTTCAAGTGCATTTCCTACTCAGATAATATCTGTGGAACTAGATCAGGAGAATATGGTGGATGATCAAACACTTACTGGTCTAATTTGTGCACTGGAAGACTGAGCCTGCGGCGTGGAACGATGTTTTATAAAAACAGCGTCCCTTGCCAGCTTCACACACCATTGCATCCCAATGACTGAATGCAGTTTACCGGGAAAACTGAGGTAATAATCATTAGATCAAATTAACGATCAGCGAGTGTTATTTCGAACATGGCACTCACATTTTTGATGACTTACCGCAGCTCTATGTCTTTAGCGCACTCCTTGTCTTCGGCTTCCTTTAAAATCGGTAATCCGCTCCTTGATAGTACCATATGAAGGGTATCATTGTAAACCCTTCACCCTACAGGTTCACTAATTTCGAATTATCATTAAAAATACAAGTTATAACACAAAAAATTTCATTTTGTAATATTTTGTTTCTTAATGCTTTTCCGTACTGGTGCCGTGCCGTTGGACTGTGATCCACTCTTGTATCTAGCTCTATAACTAATTGTTCAAGATGGCGGATTGTGGAAACGAGAGAACTCCCACTGCCTTCATTTCAGTATATAGTGCAAAAATTAAGTTATTATTATCGTATTCGCATATTTAGTTGCAAGAACATTAATAGTGGGTGATATAATTGTTTTTATTTTTGGGAAAAATATAATATTGTGTATTTTTAATTCATTCATAAGCATTTAGTGTCACCTATAGGTGACACTGGGCATTATATGTATGTCTACGACGTGCAATAAATTAGTAGCACAGAGTATGCGGCGGAATAGATTTTTTCAGATCCAACAGTCATTACACTTGTGTAACAATTTAGATTTACCAAGAAGTGACAAATTTTATAAAGTTAGAAACTATTTTGATTTTCTGAATTCCAGTTTTATGAATAACTTCCCAATGTGTTTCTCAAGTCATGCGCCAATTAACGAGACAACGGTACAGTGGGATCCATGAGTATTACCGTGCAAATTGTCCATGACTATTTTCATTAATTATTCTCTTACATCCTATGTGTTCTTAAGCGATGGATTTTTATGTATGCTGGTGCAGAAGTTGTGAACAGCTTCTTTTGAGTTTTCTTTTAATTCTTGAAGCTCTTATTGGGTCAAATAAAGTGCACAAACATGGTGATGGACAATTTGCACAGTAATACTCATGGATCCCACTGTACATTGCTATGGGTGACACTCTTCAAAGCAACACGGAAAACTTGTAAGGTTTGGTTACAATATAAAGTCAGCAGTTACTAGAAGTTGTTACCAGATACCTTTGAAAACCTTAGCAAGGTGCAAAATTATCACCAATGGGCCTCCAAGATGTGATAGGTTTGGGAGCAGCTGTACTGTTAGAAATGGAATCTCGCTTGCCAAAAAATCTAGGTTGTTCATACAACTTATATTTTGACAATTATTTTACTGGAATTCCTATACTACCAACTACTGCACGTGGCATAGGTGAAACAGGGACTATTCGCGAAAATAGAATACAGAATTGCCCCATACAGAGTACAAAAGCAATGAAAAAGGAAAGATGTGGATCTATGTCATTCTGAACAACCAGCAACATGATCGTTGCTAGATGGCATGACAACAACATAGTAAAGTAAGTCAAACTGTCATGGATTTATCCCTGTTACAAAGATACAAAGTATAGGATCATTTGATTGATAGAGGTGCAAAATTCAAGTGTAGTACACCTCTGTTGTACAGAAATACAACAAATACATATGTAGTGTGGATCGTTTCGATGAAAATGTGAAGTCCCTAAGATTTGGTCTTCCGGGTAAGAAGTAGTGTTTCCCTCTTTATTCATTTCGATTGGATTCAGCATTATAAAATATATGGTTATTTTTTTAAAAAGTGAACAATGATGTGTATAGGTACTGTGACCTTAGAAGAAATATGACCATGCTGACCATTATCAATTGGTCGGTCCCTGGTGGCTATAGGAGGCTGGAGCGTGGTGCTGATCACATCACCTCCAAAGTAGTCGAGATCGAGAATGTGTGAGAAACCTACCAACACATCCCCTAAATATGCCCTCATGGCACGGTGCTACGTATGGGTAACCTTACCTTTTATTTTATATGTATTGTATCCATTTAAAAAAATCCATGTCAGTGTTATGGCATTATATAGATGGAAATAATAAAGTTGAACCAAAAAAAACTTAAAGAAATGGGAATTGTCGGGTTAATTTATTTTGCTATCATATCCTTAGAAAAGAATAGTTCAACATTGCTGCCTACTCCTGTAAATTCGATGTACTATTCCGCGTAATATTATTGTTTCACTCATTGATGTCACCGCAAATACAGACGTTCTGACGTGACGAGTAGATCCGAGACATGTGACAACTTTCACATTCATTGGGGTGTTATTTTCGGACAAATTTCCTGGGCAGGGAAAAGGAATGAGGAGAGGTTGTCCTTGATCATCACTTCAGGGAATGGTGCCTTGATGCCTTCCAGGAATAGGATATTGCTTGAGGCTACTACTAGCTTCCAACTGTCCAACTGTGGCAAATGAGTGAAGAAGAGAAAAGAGAGTAACCAAATCGTAAATAATTTACGACAAAATAACAAGTGTCGTAAAGTAAGTGTAAAAGTAAATGTTGAAAGCGTTACTTTTATTGAAAAAGTAACTCTTGTCACAGTTACAGCATACTAGTTACAGCTACATTTCTTCAAAAAGTGACTGAGTTACTTGTAACTTTTTACTTCCAAACACTGGTAATAACCATTTTTAGCCTCAGTTTTGAAAGTTGTTCAGACAAAATTGAAATCATTGATTCATCACCAATTTTGTTTTTTCCGAGTTCTTTATTGCTTCGATATCTCCGAAGCCTTTCAAATCTTCCTGCGTACTATAGTCACCGTGGAGGACCTCAGTGACGCCATGAAATCATTTGGTTTGGTTTTACGTGACATCAAAATCACGAAATTGATTTCCAAAGCTCTTAACGTGAAAGCTCTCTGCATTAAAGCAAAGTCATGCAATTGTTCCTTACCTTTTAATGCAATCCGACAAATGGAAAGATAAAGTGAATGGGGCATGTTCAATTTACAGTTTGCACTCATATTTCTCTCTATTTCCAATCGAACTGTTACTGGATGCCATCGTTGTTAGTGCTATTTCCTAAGCTCTTGCACAACAACACTTTTCGAACAAAATTAGATTCGATGATTACAAACTAATGAACACCGAAATGGAATCAAGTCTGTGTTAACGGTTAAATGGTGATCGTGTCCAGTAAGTGGATCATTTTACAATAACATAGTCAGTACCTAGGGCAAATAAATCAGGAGAAGTAAGGGGTAAGACCAAGAATTGCATTCCTTTTTACAATTTAAAACAGCAATGTCGTAAATATACACTGAAGATAACTATTTTTGAAGGAGTCAAATGTTGGCTTCTAATCCACTATACGCTGAGACATACTAATTGGGGCTAGAATTATAGTTTAAAGTGGGATCTGATTGTGTAATTTTTTCTTCACCGAAGTGGAACTCGGTACGTACGGCGATAGTTAGCTTCTACACTGTCGACGACTGGGAGAATGATTTATAGTAAGTAAATTCTGATAATTTACGATGTTCGAATTGTCACCATTGCTGATTCATCTCGAACTTCGTCCATAAAACATTAAAATTCGAATAATTTATTTATGATTTCACTATATCACGTTTAATGCTGATGAGATAGAAATTAATTTTCTTGGGAATGGCAAAATTGAAATCTATAAATTAATATCAGAATTCGGACTAGTAAATGATGTTAAATGCTGTTTGATACTTTACAGGGAATACATCCTAGTCATGACTAGTGCTGTCTCCTAGAGTTATATCCTTCCATTTATCACATTTCCTTTTAGAAAAGAAGATCATGCGTGGAAAGATGATATAATATAGATATATATATATATATCGATAGTTAAAGAAAATGCATTTCTCCTCCTTAAAAGAAGGTACAGCTTGACAATTCAATTTTGTATCTTAATTGAACATAAAAAGTAATATTACAACACCATGAATATAATTTGAACTTCTTAAGTGGCCATATTCATTAAAAATTATTGGCATCATTACCAAAAATCTTTCTCACTACTACATTAGCACGAAAAATATGCTTCGATAATCCGATGCACATAAAATTAAAATCTTCCCACTTATTTTTTATAAAAGTACTGAGTGTTTCAGTAATTAAACGTATTCTTCATTGCAGATACAAAACCAAATGAATGGATGGCTTCAAACTGATTGTTATTATAGTTATACAATTGTCGATTGTCATCCGAGGCAACAGTTTGATTGAGCACTGGCTCAGTGATGTTTCAAGCACCTTGCACGAGGAATGTCTTTCGCACACCATCAGAAGCTTGTTCAATGAAGAACCTATTGTTATTCTTTTAATGGAACCTTTATTTGAGATAGAGAAGGAACTGGCTAGGATGCATCATTCCAACCAATCACCACTAATCATGATAAAAAAAATGATGCTTTTTAAGCAGACATATCAACATTCAAAGTTCAGTTATGGTGTATGTATTATATCGGCAACCTTGGAGGACTTCAATAACGATATGAAACATTTTGCTACTACAAGAATGTGGAATTCTAGAGCTAAATATTTTGTCTTTCTGAAGAACACACATGTAGCGGAAGATCAGCTGAGAACACTGTTTTATGCTATGTTAAAAGTGAAGGTAGTTAACATTGTTATTGCTTACCGTTCTGAAGATACCATACTTTTCCATACTTACTATCCGTACACAGCAGAGGGATGTGCCACAGTGAATGGTGTTGTTCTACCCGATGTGTGCGACGTACATCAAAGCATGAAATTAGCATACCTTTTCCCAGAAAAAGTACATACCTTGCATGAGTGTATTATACGGGTAAGCACGTTTCACAACGCACCGTTTGTCATTTTGGAAGGCAATAACTGGGACAAAATTGAAGGACTGCAGGGTAATTTGCTCTTAACACTATCTGCAAAAATGAACTTCTCATTCGTCATAAGAGCACCAGGGGATGGTTTAATGTGGGGGTACAAGCTCAAAAACGGCACCTATGTGGGAGCATTTGGAGATCTGGTCCATGACAGAGCAGATTGTGCTTTGGCGTCATTCATACCTACTACTGATAGATATGAAGGACTCGATTTCATAATGCTGTGGGACACTTCGCAGCTAGTGTGGGCTATTCCTAGAGCTCAGCGCTTACCTCCTTGGGCGAGTATTGTCCTGCCATTCGAATCTTACCTCTGGATGTCAGTACTCTTTACCCAAATAACCTTTGCAACTTTTCTCTTCATTATAAGAAGGTACTTGAAAGAGGAACAAAGCAAGTTACTTAAAAACCCTATATTGCTGCTGTTAGGCGCTTTGCTTGGTGTTTCGGTTTCCAGCACAGCCAATACCTCCATTCTTAGGTTTCTTTTCATGCTATGGGTGTACTACTCACTTATAATGTGCACAGCATATTCCAGCTCCTTGGTTGGCTTCTTAACTACTCCGACATACGGACATCAAATAAACACTTTGAAGGAAATACTTGAATCTGGTATTCCGTTTGGTTCCTCACCTGTGCCTATTAAGCTATTTAGGTATTTTTGATGCTTGAAATCCTGCGTGCTCGATGCAGAAAGAAGAAAGCGAATGTGCCTGAATGTGAATTTAAACGGCATGGTATTGCTAGTTTATAGAAGTTTCTATACTGAGTCCTCAAACTTTTTCATTGTGATAGCAGACATTTAAAAGCCAAAATAATAATGTAATATATCCAGGTGAAAAATATCTGAAATTTCATCAGTTTAGTGTTAATCGCATTTTAACGTAGTATTTATCTGCCTTAATCACTTTTGGACACTGGGTATTTTATTCTAGTTTATTAGCACTTTATACATTCTAATGTAAATTTTTTTTCTCATGTTGCACATGCTCGTGTGGATGATAATTTAGGTGTTACGTTTGCGGTAATTTGAACTACTTTTGTTTACAACTACAGTAACATATTTTTATTATTCATATACAATTTATCTTGCTAATGGTAAGGTTTTGTATACATCATCGCAGAAAGTGTAGAGTTCGTAGCCAGCAATAAATTTATTAATAATTTATAATTTGAATTACATTTTAAAAGAAAATATCGTCAGTGTAAATTTCACCGGTCAACAAATTTTGAATGATTGAATATTATGGAGAACAGAATATGGTATATTTATATTTTGGGGGTCACTGAACATGAAAATGATGCTTAAATCGATTGATTAGCTGTTGTTTTTGAGATTATAGCACTTTCATAGTTTTATTTACAAACTATATGGTATATATGCAGTAATAAAATACCTTAATGTCAAAACTTTATTATCAAAGGCATGGAATAAGTATATTTAACATTTTTAATTCCAAGTGTTAATGATGGTCTTCGGACCGACTTTTTCTAGTGTAGTGGGTGTCTCTGGCTCAGTTATTCCACCCAAAAATGCAATAATAATACTTGATGTAGCCTACTTGTAGTTCTAATAAAATTACATTATGTTGAAATTCGAGATTCCTGATCAGGTAATTCAGGTTGCATTTTGTTATCTTATGATTTTATTAGATAATATATGCTTGCAAGTAGTCTGCACCATTTGATACCGAAGGTTTCTGTTCTTCGCTACTTGAAGAAACAGAGTTATCCACTGCAGAGTCCACAAAAAAAATCCTCCGAGGCAGTGGCGGCTGGTGGTCTGACTTTATGGGTGTGCACTTCAGCCTCGCGTCCAGAAGAAGTGTTTTATCACCCGTCTCAAATACTCGCTCCCTTTTTTGCGTCCATAATGATGATAAATGTATTGGTAACCCAAGTTATGAACACCTTTTACTGGAAATGAAGCTATGGGAGAGTTTCATTTCATGAAAAATATTAATTTATACAGATTTGAAATACTGCGGCGAATTTTCCGTCGATCACGAAAAGAGCGATGCTATTGGGCATAGATAATTGAACAGTCGATAACCTGACAAGATCACTATAAGCATAGAAATGCCGATCTACAATATTCAATATTATTGTCGATTTGCAAAATATTTAGTAAAAACTTTCCCCCTCGTTCCGCTGATAAATGTGAATAAGAATAATAACAACATTTGCATACATCAAACAAGTAGGATCGGGCAATCCCTTTTCTCTCCTTGCGTTCTGCAAACAGCGGCATCTGAGCGCACTGCCACTTGTGCGAAACGAACGTACCTCAGTCTGCAGGCTTCCATAAAACGAGGCAGATATGGTTGGCGGTGGAGCGTGGGAACGATTGATGTTTTGAAGGAGATAGTGTTCAGTGAATAAGTATAATAGAACATAATGGCATGGCAACGTATGCCCGTAGAATAACAGATGGAACTATCCCAATACAACACAACACGGTTCTCAAAGAAAAGCTTGGGGACTTGTCGACAATATGGCCACTTTCATATAACATTTAATAAGAACTGAAAACCATTACTACGGAACAATTCTACTGATCACACGATAAAAATTGATTGATTCATTCATTTTACTTTACTTTTCTGCTACATTTGGCTAATCGCTAAGACGAGGATGAGTGATGATATGATGAAATTGACGATGTGATACTCACAAAGGACACCTATGGCCTGGACGACATTCGAACCCGGGACTTCTGGAGTCGTAACGCGTTGTGCTAACCACTCTGCCACGGAGATCGGGGCATGATAAAAAAAAATATGTAGCTAGAGAAGCTGAAAACGTTTCACATTAATATTGGTTATTTTACATGTCACCCCCTTCCCACCCCCACCCTTATGGGTGCCAGGGGTGTCTTGGAGTTGAATGGCATTGGGAGAGTCACTATTCATCTTAGGGACACCGAAAACTATGGATTTCACACTAATATCGGTCGTTTTCGATTATTTTTACATGTCACCCCTCCCACCCCCACCCCTAGGTGTGCCAGGAGTCTCTTACCAGCACAGTATTTCTTTAAAGATTGTAAGTCATATGTGTACCAAGTTTGGTCAGATGCATACGGAAACCGTTAAGGTTTCATTGGAGACAATAAGCCATAGCGGGAGGTATTACCTTTTGAGGCGTACTCTGTTTCTAGGCCCTGTCACCTTGATAAATTCTTCATCCGCGGCTTCGTCTTGTATCATGTCCTCAGGTAAGGACATAAGGACACAGAGGGCGAAGGGGATGAAGAAGGGGGAGTGGGGGCGGGTGCTTTGAGCGCCCGCCGGGCAGCTTTGAGCTGCGCCTTAAGTTTCAGGGTGGTGACTGCCACCCTGACTGGAGAGCTACTGGTCTTTAGGAAGTATTCTTTACTATGTACCTGCTTGAACTTTTTCTCCGTGGAGCGAGGGGTGGTTGCTGATTTCCTCGAAGCAGGACGAGCTACTACAGGATTAATCCCAATCTTCTATTAGACAGGAATATAATGAATATCGTGAATGTCACCAATTAGCTTAGAGACTCCGAAACCTATGGATTCGACACTTATTTAAGTCATTTTGACATTTCACCCCCTCTCACTCCCATCCCGATAGGTGATGAACTTGGAATTGAACGGCATTCGAAGTGTCACTATTCATCTTAGCGACCCCGAAAATTATTTATTCCACTAATATCGGTCATTTTCGTTTATCTTTACATGTCACCCCATCCTACCCCCACCCCTAGGGGTGTCTCACCCCACAGTATTTCTTTCGAGATTGCAAGTGATACGTGTACCAAGTTTGGTTGAAATCGCTCCAGGCGTTCGAAAGTTATGCCGGAACAAACACACGTACACACATACACACACCATCACATACGCACACACACGCACACCCACACACACACACACATACATACACACACACACATCCATTTTTATATATGTAGAAGATTTGTATTATTGAACTTTGTATAACACCTGTATTTTTATTATTATTCCCTATATATTCTTCTCTCTCACACTTCCTTATTCACAAGGGTTGATGGTAAAGTTGTTCAAGAGACCAAAACATGGCTGCTTTAATAAGGACTATATATTATTATTGTTATTATTATTATCATCATCATCGTCGTCGTCCCGATTATTTCAAACTGGCAAAAAGCGAATTTAAATAATAAAAAAAATACATTGCGTATTGCGTACTTGTATCATTTAGCGTCGCTTTTGTGACCCATGTCTACTTCGGGAATTGAAATCGGGAACTTCGGCGGAATACAAACAAACCCATCCGCGTAAAGCCGAAAACGTAAACTTTGATCGTACACACAACATTATAACGATATCTAGATAACCCGTTCCGATATAGAAAGATCGGTAACAGCGGCGATGGGATTCGATACTCTAGCCACGCGCTACCTTGTCACTTGACAGACTCTGGCGGCCCTGAAGGGGATGTTGGACCACGCATTTTTAGTTGATATCACATAATATTCTCGATGGATGATTGGGGCGCTGAAGATACACGCACGTTTACCGAGCGTGCTATCTCCCTCAGGCGTTTTCCCTCGCGGCAAGTTGGGGAAAAAAATCGAGAGATCGTATTAAGTGAAAACTCGTTGCGAGAATGTCCGTGAGGGCGTCGCTGCGAGGGAGATTGTCTTGCATCAACTTTGATCTCGCCGGCGTGAAATAACCGCTCGCAGGAAGTGGAGATTGCTGTGCAAACACTCGCACCTCTGCTCGCGAACAACACGCACACACAAACGCACGAGGAGAGATGCGTAAAGCGCCAGAACGCAATTACTTTTTCCTTTCACCCTCGCCTCCTCCTGCTGCACCAATCTCTCTTTTCTCTTCATCCCACCACCGCGTTTGTGTGTGTGACACACAACACAATCCCTCGTGGTGCCTCGAGCGGGCTATTTTAACGGACCCGTGGACCGCTTTTGAGCCAGAACGTTTTCGGTCGTCTCGCCCACCGTTTTTTCCTTTTTGTGGCCGAAAGCTGCGTCACAAAGCAACGGAGCAGATTGCGGATTAATTTTATGATAATGACGCTAGAGTGCGCGCGGTTCTAGGGATGCTCAAGGGTAGCCTGAACCTTGAACCTTGAATCCCAAGCTCATTCGCCGAAATGAACGACGCCATTCCACAAATTAGAACCTTTTAGGAATTCTCTGGATTGCTAACATTACCCCGTTGGCGATTCTCCACTGTTTGATTGTAAGTGCATCTGTTTTATACACACCGCACACACACACAAACACTTGCGCCACCAACAAAGTTTCACCGCACATAGCGAGCATCAACGCAAAGAACTCCTCACTAACGATTTGTTCGTTGAGGTTTCATTTCGATGCTACGAGTCTTCGAAATTTTATCCTGCATAGGGCCTATTATATTAGCGCGAACTGACACAGTTGAAAGATCACGATAATAGAAGCAAAAAAGTCTCAGTAAACATGGGTCTGCAAACGAGCCGTTTTCGAGATAATTGCGAATGTGTGGTTAAACGCCGCCACTGACTTCTTTGTTTGTAAACGTCGTCCTAGTTTCTAAAATGTACTTATCGTTGCTGTAAGGTTCCATTTTCACTACGAAGTACAGCGCAACTGACATGACTCCCACAGTACGATTAAACTGTGTACTGATTGTATCCATCCTGTTTGATTACAACGCCACCTCTCGGAAATGTTCTGTTTTGTAAACAAAGAGCAAACCTCGGAACGCGCAAGGCGTTTACAAAATGCAATCAGTGACGCCTTCTAACCACACATTCGCACACATTATTAGCATTTTACCAACTGGACGTTTACAAACAATGAAGTCAGTGGCGGCTTGTAACCACACATTCGCAATTATCTCGAAAACGGCTCGTTTGTAAGTAGTGTAATTGGTGATATTATAAACTCAAGAAAGGAAGAGCCCCCCTCAAGCAGAATTGTCTACACTTAAACCTAGCTCAACATGCCCATATGAGTTTTTTGCTCAAGTGTGGAACCCCCTCTAATCCAAGATTTTTGTAAAAAAGCCCTCATGGATTCCATGAGAAAGGAAGAGCCCCTTAGATTGATGTGCCTATACTTACAAAAAGGCACTTCTGTGAGATTGTTGTCCATAAACTTGTCAAAAATATGCCCCTCTTGATATTTTTTTGGCCACACCTAAAACTAGGCCACGACACACACACACACCCACACCCACCCACATACACCCACACTCACCCACACCCACCCACACACACCCACACCCACCCACACACACATATCTACTTCCGGTCCACTTCCGGTCCACTTCCGGTCTACTTCCGGTCTACTTCCGGTCTACTTCCGGTTTACTTCCGGTCCACTTCCGGTCCACTTCCGGTTTACTTCCGGTCCACTTCCGGTCTACTTCCGGTCCACTTCCGGTTTACTTCCGGTCCACTTCCGGTCTACTTCCGGTTTGCCTACTTCCGGTCTATTTGTGGCCCACTTGTGGCCTTCTTCACAAACACCTCAACATTATCTCTGTATGTGTACTCTGCTATGTAGGGGTTTTCACTAAAGCATCTCCTAAAGGAATTAATGCAAAAAAATAAGCCGGAAAAAACACGCCCAACCATGAACTTATTATTCCTGGGCATGTAAATATTTTCCAGCCTCAATAGCCTAATCTCCAACAAGTTTTTAACATCAGCATAACAGATTTTTGTTCTTGTCTTGTATGACAGGTACAGCAATTGTATGTTCCTACCCTGCAGTGCTGTGCTGATATCAGCTATGCCCTGGTCTGTATGCAGGAATAGGCATGACACTTGCAATGGCACATAAAATTTTGATATTTGTTTGGATATAATTTTCTGAAGCCTGTACCTAATAACAGCATCACAGCACAGCTCTGTCAGGGATAGGGACATTCCTCACATCTTGCCAACAAGACTCTATATATAATTTTGTTATTTATGTATGTATTATTACCTCTCTTATCTATTAAGTAAGAACCTCACATCTTGTCCATAACAGTTCCATGTTGTAGAAATATCAGCAAGGCTCTGTGTCTGTGAGATTTGAAACCTTGTTCCTGTACAGCTCTGTGTCTGTGTGAGGGATAGGGGAATTAAATAATCAATCTTCTTACCTAGTATCTATGTATGTATTATTACCTCTCTTATTTATTAAGTAAGAACCTCACATCTTGCCCATAACTGTTCCATGTTGTAGAAATATCAGCAAGGCTCTGTGTCTGTGAGATTTGAAACCTTGTTCCTGTACAGCTCTGTGTCTGTGTATACCTAATACTAGCAGCACAGCTCTGTGAGAATTTTCATAGCAAAAATCAATTATTTACATCGGTATGTGCCTAATAATATCAGCACAGCTCAGTTCTAACAAATATCAAGGATTTGTACCTAATTACAGTAGCACAAGAATAGGGATAATAAGTATAGACTATTGATATAGAAATTATTTTATTCTTCAATCTTATTCATAACAGTTCCATGTTGTAGAAATATCAGCAAGGCTCTGTGTCTGTAAGATTTGAAACCTTGTTCCTGTACAGCTCTGTGTCTGTGTGAGGGATAGGAGAATTAAATAATCAATCTTCTTACCTATGTATGTAATATTACATCTCTTATTTATTAAGTAAGAACCTCACATCTTGCCCATAACAGTTCTATGTTGTAGAAATATCAGCAAGGCTCTGTGTCTGTGAGATTTGAAACCTTGTTCCTGTACAGCTCTGTGTCTGTGCGGGGATTTGTACTTAATAACATCAGTACAGCATTGCTCTGTTAGAGTATAGATTTATATTATTATTGAAACATCTAGAAATTATTCTTCACTAACAATTCTATAACAGTTCCGCTCAGCTCTGTGTCTGTGAGATTTGAAACCTTGTTCCCAATCAGGTCCAAGCTGTACAGCTCTGTGTCTGTATATACCTAATAATAGCAGCACAGCTCTGTGAGAATTTTCAAAAATCAATTTTTTACATCGGTGTGTGCCTAATAATATCAGCACAGCTCAGTTCTAACAAATATCAAGGATTTGTAATTAATTACAGTAGCACAGGGATAGGGATAATAAGTATAGATTATTGATATAGAAATTATTTTATTCTTCAATCTTATTCAATGCTCAGCAAGACTCTATGTGTCTGAGCAACATCAGTACAGCATTGCTCTGTTAGAGTTTAGATTTATATTATTATTGAAACATCTCTTCACAAACAATCTCATCTAACAATTCTATCAGTTCCGCTCAGCTCTGTGTCTGTGCGGGGATAAACATCAGTACAGCTTTTTCAGCTCTGTGTCTGTACGGGGATTTGTACCTAATAACATCAGTACAGCACAGCTCTGTTAGAGTATAGATTTAAATATTGAAACATCTAGAAATTATTCTACAAAAAATCTCATCTAACAATTCCATAACAATTCCATGCTCAGCTCTGTGTCTGTGCGGGGATTTGTACCTAATAACATCAGTACAGCTGTTAGAGATAGGGATATTGAGTATAGATTTAATTATTGAAACATTCACAAACAAATCTCATCTAACAATTCCATAACAATTCCATGCTTAGCTCTGTGTCTGTGCAAGGATTTGTACCTAACAACATCAGTACAGCACAGCTCTGTTAGAGTATAGATTTTATTGAAACATCTAGAAATTATTCTTCACAAACAAATCTCATCTAACAATTCCATAAAAATTCCATGCTCAGCTCTGTGTCTGTGCGGGGATTTGTACCTAATAACATCAGTACAGCACAGCTCTGTTAGAGATAGGGATATTGAGTATAGATTTAATTATTGAAACATTCACAAACAAATCTCATCTAACAATTCCATAACAATTCCATGCTCAGCTCTGTGTCTGTGCAGGGATAAACATCAGTACAGCACAGCTCTGTTAGAGTATAGATTTTATTGAAACATCTAGAAATTATTCTTCACTAACAATTCCATAACAATTCCATACTCAGCTCTGTGTCTGTGCGGGGATTTGTACCTAATAACATCAGTACAGCACAGCTTTGTTAGAGATAGGGATATTGAGTATAGATTTAATTATTGAAACATCTAGAAATTATTCTTCAAACAAATATCATCTAACAATTCCATAACAATTCCATGCTCAGCTCTGTGTCTGTGCGGGGATTTGTACCTAATAACATCAGTACAGCACAGCTCTGTTAGAGACATTTAATTCTTCACATTTATATCCATAACATCTCTGTGTCTGTGTGTTAGTACAGCACAGCTCTGTTAGAGATAGGGATATTGAGTATAGATTTAATTATATTATTATTGAAACATCTAGAAATTATTTCATTCTTCACAAACAAATCTCATCTAACAATTCCATGCTCAGCTCTGTGTCTGTGCGGGGATTTGTACTTAATAACATCAGTACAGCATTGCTCTGTTAGAGACATTTAATTCTTCACATTTATATCCATAACAGCTCTGTGTCTGTGTGAGGCAAGCACAGCTCTGTTAAAGATATTCACAAACAAATCTCATCTAACAATTCCATGCTCAGCTCTGTGTCTGTGTGGGGATTTGTACCTAATAACATCAAAACAACACAGCTCTGTTAGAGACAGAATATTCAATTCTTCACAATTCCATAACAGTTCCATGCTCAGCTCTGTGTCTATGTAGAGCAAAACAGCACAGCTCTGTTAGAGATAGGGATATTAAGTATAAATTTAAAAATTATTTCATTCTTCACAAACAAATCTCATCTAACAATTCCATAACAGTTCCATGCTCAGCTCTGTGTCTGTGTGAGGCAAGCACAGCTCTATTAAAGATCTGCACAAACAAATCTCATCTATCAATTCCATAACAGTTCCATGCTCAGCTCAGTGTCTGTGTGGGGATTTGTACCTAATAACATCAAAACAACACATCTCTGTTAAAGACAGAATATTCAATTCTTCACATCCATATCCATAACATCTCTGTGTAATTCCATAACAGTTCCATGCTCAGCTCTGTGTCTGTGTGAGGCAAGCACAGCTCTGTTAAAGATATTCACAAACAAATCTCATCTAACAATTCCATGCTCAGCTCTGTATCTGTGTGGGGATTTGTACCTAATAACATCAAAACAACACAGCTCTGTTAGAGACAGAATATTCAATTCTTCACATCCATATCCATAACATCTCTGTGCAATTCCATAACAGTTCGGTCTGTGTGTCAGAACAGCACAGCTCTGTTAGAGATAGGGATATTAAGTTTAGATTTAAAAATTATTTCATTCTTCACAAACAAATCTCATCTAACAATTCCATAACAGTTCCATGCTCAGCTCTGTGTCTGTGTGGGATTTGTACAGCAACATAGCTTTGTTAGAGATAGGGATATTGAGTATAAATTTAAAAATTATTTTATTCTTCACAAACAAATCTCATCTAACAATTCCATGCTCAGCTCTGTGTCTATGTGGGATATGCACAGCAACATAGCTTTGTTAGAGACAGAGTAGAAAGGTATAAATATTATTTATTCAATTCTTCACAAACAAATCTCATCTAACAATTCCATAACAGTTCCATGTTCAGCTCTGTGTCTGTGTGAGGCAAGCACAGCTCTGTTAGAAATAGGAATATTAAGTACAGATTTAAATTTTATTCTTCACAAACAAATCTCATCTAACAATTCCATAACAGTTCCATGCTCAGCTCTGTGTCTGTGTGGGGATTTGTACAGCAACATAGCTCTGTTAGAGACAGAGCACATAGGTATAAATATTATTTCATTTAATTCTTCACATTTATATTCATAACATCTCTATGTCTGTGTGTTAGTACAGCACAGCTCTGTTAGAGATAGGGATATTGAGTATAGATCTATTGAAACATCTAGAAATTATTTTATTCTTCACAAACAAATCTCATCTAACAATTCTATACTCAGCTCTGTTAGTTCAATTCTTCATATCCATATCCATAATATTTCTGTGCAATTCCGTAACAGTTCCATGCTCAGCTCTGTGTCTGTGTGAGGCAAGCACAACTCTGTTAGAATTTAAAAATTATTTCATTCTTTACAAACAAATCTCATCTAACAATTCCATAACAGTTCCATGCTTAGCTCTGTGTCTGTATGCACAGCTTTGTTAGAGATAGGCATATTAAGTATTAAAAATTATTTTATTCTTCACAAACAAATCTTATCTAACAGTTCCATGTTCAGCTCTGTGTCTGTGTGAGGCAAGCACAGCTCTGTTAGAGATAGGGATATTAAGTATAGATTTAATTATATTATTATTCTTCAAACAAATCTCATCTAACAATTCCATAACAGTTCCATGCTCAGCTCTGTGTCTGTGTGGGATTTGTACAGCAACATAGCTTTGTTAGAGACAGAGTAGATGAGTATTATTCAATTCTTCACCTCCATATGCATAACAGCTCTGTGTTCACATCTAACAATTCCCATAACAGTTTCATGCTCAGCAAGGCCTTAATATTTTATTCCTTCATAACAGTTCCTGTGTTTGTGTGGGATTTGTACAGAGCACAGCTCTGAGATAGGGACTAACAGTTAGGTTATAATTAATTCTTCACATCTATTGAGTGTCTAGATGTTATTTTATCCCTATGCTATGACAGTTTCAACTCTGTATTTGTATGGAATTTAAAACTTGTCTGAAAAGTGGCAATCAATGCCCATTGTTTTTATATAAACGTTTCAACGTATGTTCAACATACGTATATACGTATATACGTATGTTGAACATACGTATATACGTATATACGTATGTTGAACATACGTTGAAACGTTTATATAAAAACAATGGGCATTGATTGCCACTTTTCAGACAAGTTTTAAATTCCATACAAATACAGAGTTGAAACTGTCATAGCATAGGGATAAAATAACATCTAGACACTCAATAGATGTGAAGAATTAATTATAGCCTAACTGTTAGTCCCTATCTCAGAGCTGTGCTCTGTACAAATCCCACACAAACACAGGAACTGTTATGAAGGAATAAAATATTAAGGCCTTGCTGAGCATGAAACTGTTATGGGAATTGTTAGATGTGAACACAGAGCTGTTATGCATATGGAGGTGAAGAATTGAATAATACTCATCTACTCTGTCTCTAACAAAGCTATGTTGCTGTACAAATCCCACACAGACACAGAGCTGAGCATGGAACTGTTATGGAATTGTTAGATGAGATTTGTTTGAAGAATAATAATATAATTAAATCTATACTTAATATCCCTATCTCTAACAGAGCTGTGCTTGCCTCACACAGACACAGAGCTGAACATGGAACTGTTAGATAAGATTTGTTTGTGAAGAATAAAATAATTTTTAATACTTAATATGCCTATCTCTAACAAAGCTGTGCATACAGACACAGAGCTAAGCATGGAACTGTTATGGAATTGTTAGATGAGATTTGTTTGTAAAGAATGAAATAATTTTTAAATTCTAACAGAGTTGTGCTTGCCTCACACAGACACAGAGCTGAGCATGGAACTGTTACGGAATTGCACAGAAATATTATGGATATGGATATGAAGAATTGAACTAACAGAGCTGAGTATAGAATTGTTAGATGAGATTTGTTTGTGAAGAATAAAATAATTTCTAGATGTTTCAATAGATCTATACTCAATATCCCTATCTCTAACAGAGCTGTGCTGTACTAACACACAGACATAGAGATGTTATGAATATAAATGTGAAGAATTAAATGAAATAATATTTATACCTATGTGCTCTGTCTCTAACAGAGCTATGTTGCTGTACAAATCCCCACACAGACACAGAGCTGAGCATGGAACTGTTATGGAATTGTTAGATGAGATTTGTTTGTGAAGAATAAAATTTAAATCTATACTTAATATTCCTATTTCTAACAGAGCTGTGCTTGCCTCACACAGACACAGAGCTGAACATGGAACTGTTATGGAATTGTTAGATGAGATTTGTTTGTGAAGAATTGAATAAATAATATTTATACCTTTCTACTCTGTCTCTAACAAAGCTATGTTGCTGTGCATATCCCACATAGACACAGAGCTGAGCATGGAATTGTTAGATGAGATTTGTTTGTGAAGAATAAAATAATTTTTAAATTTATACTCAATATCCCTATCTCTAACAAAGCTATGTTGCTGTACAAATCCCACACAGACACAGAGCTGAGCATGGAACTGTTATGGAATTGTTAGATGAGATTTGTTTGTGAAGAATGAAATAATTTTTAAATCTAAACTTAATATCCCTATCTCTAACAGAGCTGTGCTGTTCTGACACACAGACCGAACTGTTATGGAATTGCACAGAGATGTTATGGATATGGATGTGAAGAATTGAATATTCTGTCTCTAACAGAGCTGTGTTGTTTTGATGTTATTAGGTACAAATCCCCACACAGATACAGAGCTGAGCATGGAATTGTTAGATGAGATTTGTTTGTGAATATCTTTAACAGAGCTGTGCTTGCCTCACACAGACACAGAGCTGAGCATGGAACTGTTATGGAATTACACAGAGATGTTATGGATATGGATGTGAAGAATTGAATATTCTGTCTTTAACAGAGATGTGTTGTTTTGATGTTATTAGGTACAAATCCCCACACAGACACTGAGCTGAGCATGGAACTGTTATGGAATTGATAGATGAGATTTGTTTGTGCAGATCTTTAATAGAGCTGTGCTTGCCTCACACAGACACAGAGCTGAGCATGGAACTGTTATGGAATTGTTAGATGAGATTTGTTTGTGAAGAATGAAATAATTTTTAAATTTATACTTAATATCCCTATCTCTAACAGAGCTGTGCTGTTTTGCTCTACATAGACACAGAGCTGAGCATGGAACTGTTATGGAATTGTGAAGAATTGAATATTCTGTCTCTAACAGAGCTGTGTTGTTTTGATGTTATTAGGTACAAATCCCCACACAGACACAGAGCTGAGCATGGAATTGTTAGATGAGATTTGTTTGTGAATATCTTTAACAGAGCTGTGCTTGCCTCACACAGACACAGAGCTGTTATGGATATAAATGTGAAGAATTAAATGTCTCTAACAGAGCAATGCTGTACTGATGTTATTAAGTACAAATCCCCGCACAGACACAGAGCTGAGCATGGAATTGTTAGATGAGATTTGTTTGTGAAGAATGAAATAATTTCTAGATGTTTCAATAATAATATAATTAAATCTATACTCAATATCCCTATCTCTAACAGAGCTGTGCTGTACTAACACACAGACACAGAGATGTTATGGATATAAATGTGAAGAATTAAATGTCTCTAACAGAGCTGTGCTGTACTGATGTTATTAGGTACAAATCCCCGCACAGACACAGAGCTGAGCATGGAATTGTTATGGAATTGTTAGATGATATTTGTTTGAAGAATAATTTCTAGATGTTTCAATAATTAAATCTATACTCAATATCCCTATCTCTAACAAAGCTGTGCTGTACTGATGTTATTAGGTACAAATCCCCGCACAGACACAGAGCTGAGTATGGAATTGTTATGGAATTGTTAGTGAAGAATAATTTCTAGATGTTTCAATAAAATCTATACTCTAACAGAGCTGTGCTGTACTGATGTTTATCCCTGCACAGACACAGAGCTGAGCATGGAATTGTTATGGAATTGTTAGATGAGATTTGTTTGTGAATGTTTCAATAATTAAATCTATACTCAATATCCCTATCTCTAACAGAGCTGTGCTGTACTGATGTTATTAGGTACAAATCCCCGCACAGACACAGAGCTGAGCATGGAATTTTTATGGAATTGTTAGATGAGATTTGTTTGTGAAGAATAATTTCTAGATGTTTCAATAAAATCTATACTCTAACAGAGCTGTGCTGTACTGATGTTGTTAGGTACAAATCCTTGCACAGACACAGAGCTAAGCATGGAATTGTTATGGAATTGTTAGATGAGATTTGTTTGTGAATGTTTCAATAATTAAATCTATACTCAATATCCCTATCTCTAACAGCTGTACTGATGTTATTAGGTACAAATCCCCGCACAGACACAGAGCTGAGCATGGAATTGTTATGGAATTGTTAGATGAGATTTTTTGTAGAATAATTTCTAGATGTTTCAATATTTAAATCTATACTCTAACAGAGCTGTGCTGTACTGATGTTATTAGGTACAAATCCCCGTACAGACACAGAGCTGAAAAAGCTGTACTGATGTTTATCCCCGCACAGACACAGAGCTGAGCGGAACTGATAGAATTGTTAGATGAGATTGTTTGTGAAGAGATGTTTCAATAATAATATAAATCTAAACTCTAACAGAGCAATGCTGTACTGATGTTGCTCAGACACATAGAGTCTTGCTGAGCATTGAATAAGATTGAAGAATAAAATAATTTCTATATCAATAATCTATACTTATTATCCCTATCCCTGTGCTACTGTAATTAATTACAAATCCTTGATATTTGTTAGAACTGAGCTGTGCTGATATTATTAGGCACACACCGATGTAAAAAATTGATTTTTGAAAATTCTCACAGAGCTGTGCTGCTATTATTAGGTATATACAGACACAGAGCTGTACAGCTTGGACCTGATTGGGAACAAGGTTTCAAATCTCACAGACACAGAGCTGAGCGGAACTGTTATAGAATTGTTAGTGAAGAATAATTTCTAGATGTTTCAATAATAATATAAATCTATACTCTAACAGAGCAATGCTGTACTGATGTTATTAAGTACAAATCCCCGCACAGACACAGAGCTGTACAGGAACAAGGTTTCAAATCTCACAGACACAGAGCCTTGCTGATATTTCTACAACATAGAACTGTTATGGGCAAGATGTGAGGTTCTTACTTAATAAATAAGAGATGTAATATTACATACATAGGTAAGAAGATTGATTATTTAATTCTCCTATCCCTCACACAGACACAGAGCTGTACAGGAACAAGGTTTCAAATCTTACAGACACAGAGCCTTGCTGATATTTCTACAACATGGAACTGTTATGAATAAGATTGAAGAATAAAATAATTTCTATATCAATAGTCTATACTTATTATCCCTATTCTTGTGCTACTGTAATTAGGTACAAATCCTTGATATTTGTTAGAACTGAGCTGTGCTGATATTATTAGGCACATACCGATGTAAATAATTGATTTTTGCTATGAAAATTCTCACAGAGCTGTGCTGCTAGTATTAGGTATACACAGACACAGAGCTGTACAGGAACAAGGTTTCAAATCTCACAGACACAGAGCCTTGCTGATATTTCTACAACATGGAACAGTTATGGGCAAGATGTGAGGTTCTTACTTAATAAATAAGAGAGGTAATAATACATACATAGATACTAGGTAAGAAGATTGATTATTTAATTCCCCTATCCCTCACACAGACACAGAGCTGTACAGGAACAAGGTTTCAAATCTCACAGACACAGAGCCTTGCTGATATTTCTACAACATGGAACTGTTATGGACAAGATGTGAGGTTCTTACTTAATAGATAAGAGAGGTAATAATACATACATAAATAACAAAATTATATATAGAGTCTTGTTGGCAAGATGTGAGGAATGTCCCTATCCCTGACAGAGCTGTGCTGTGATGCTGTTATTAGGTACAGGCTTCAGAAAATTATATCCAAACAAATATCAAAATTTTATGTGCCATTGCAAGTGTCATGCCTATTCCTGCATACAGACCAGGGCATAGCTGATATCAGCACAGCACTGCAGGGTAGGAACATACAATTGCTGTACCTGTCATACAAGACAAGAACAAAAATCTGTTATGCTGATGTTAAAAACTTGTTGGAGATTAGGCTATTGAGGCTGGAAAATATTTACATGCCCAGGAATAATAAGTTCATGGTTGGGCGTGTTTTTTCCGGCTTATTTTTTTGCATTAATTCCTTTAGGAGATGCTTTAGTGAAAACCCCTACATAGCAGAGTACACATACAGAGATAATGTTGAGGTGTTTGTGAAGAAGGCCACAAGTGGGCCACAAATAGACCGGAAGTAGGCAAACCGGAAGTAGACCGGAAGTGGACCGGAAGTAAACCGGAAGTGGACCGGAAGTAGACCGGAAGTGGACCGGAAGTAAACCGGAAGTGGACCGGAAGTGGACCGGAAGTAGGCAAACCGGAAGTGGACCGGAAGTGGACCGGAAGTAGACCGGAAGTGGACCGGAAGTGGACCGGAAGTAGATATGTGTGTGTGGGTGGGTGTGGGTGTGTGTGGGTGGGTGTGGGTGAGTGTGGGTGTATGTGGGTGGGTGTGGGTGTGTGTGTGTGTCGTGGCCTAGTTTTAGGTGTGGCCAAAAAAATATCAAGAGGGGCATATTTTTGACAAGTTTATGGACAACAATCTCACAGAAGTGCCTTTTTGTAAGTATAGGCACATCAATCTAAGGGGCTCTTCCTTTCTCATGGAATCCATGAGGGCTTTTTTACAAAAATCTTGGATTAGAGGGGGTTCCACACTTGAGCAAAAAACTCATATGGGCATGTTGAGCTAGGTTTAAGTGTAGACAATTCTGCTTGAGGGGGGCTCTTCCTTTCTTGAGTTTATAATATCACCAATTACATGTTTACATTACAACCCATGTTTTTTTAGACTTTCTCCTTCTATTATCGTGTACTTTCAACTGTGTCAGTTTGCGCTATTACTTATGATGCACCCTGTATACACATGGTTGTCATTCACATATTTTATGTTGCCCGACCCTGTGGCCGAGTGGTTAGCACATCGCGCTGCGACGCCAAGGCTCCCGGGTACGAATCCCGGTCGGGCTTGGTTGTTTGTGAATGTCCATTCATCAATTTCATCACTCATCCCCATCTTCGCAAATTAGCGAAGAGGCACAAAACGCGAAGTAAAATAAACTAAATCAATTAATCAATCAACATATTTTATGTTGAAACACTAAAACTAGGGGGTTGTAGTAGATATACACCGTATACCCTTAGTCATTAGTGTATACCTTCGTTACAAACCACAAATTTAGTATTTTATTATTTCGCGTCGCCTTTCTGCCACTTTTGGCTAATCGTGACGATGAGGATGATTGATGATATGATCAAACTGATGAAGGAACACTTACAAAGAACACTCATGTCCCTGTCGGGATTCGAAACCCAGTATCCCTTATGTCGTAACGCGCTATGTTAACCACTCCGTTACATCTTCTACTTTCATGCAGTATCATAGAGTAAACAACTTATCAGGTTTATTGTTAAAAAAGTATTTGAAAAATTTGAGATTTCTTGCATAACAATGAGAAAATTTTGAAGTTTTATTTGCATGCCCAAGACTTTCGAAAAAAAAACCGCTCATTGTGGCGCTGGTGTAGTGTTAAAGAAAATGGCGACTTTCACAGATCCCCATACCTTACACCTCTAGACTTCTGCATTTGGGGCTTTGTGAAAGACAAAGTCTATGTGCCACCTTTGCCACAGAATGTGCATAATAAGAATTAGAAACGCCCTTGCTTTGGTGAACGAGGAGTTCTTGGGAAAAGTGTGGCAAGAACTGTAATTTCGATGGGACGTGTGTCGCATAACTGGCGGAAGCCACATTGAACATTGGTAGACATTTGCAGCCATTCATAGAAACCTGCAGTGTTACTGATTGATATATAATAAACATCATTGTTGTATTCCATATACATAGTTTAGTCGAAATAAATTCTTAAAGTTGTTTACTCTATTATGAGAGACCTGTATTTACTTATTTAATTTCGATATCACTGACAATTCGCAAAAGCAATATCAACATGAAAATAAAATACAATATACTGCGTAAAATACTACTGTAGACTTTATGTTTAAATGGATTCATTAAAATGTCAGTTCCATATTTTTTATTTTAAAAATACCTTATATATTCTAATATAAGGTTTTTTAACAACTTCAGTAACATTTGTTGTGTATGTTAAAAATTATTTCATCGATTGGAAACATAATCCAATTGAACAGGTGAGACCAAGAAGGGAAATATTCCACTTTTTGAACAAAATGGGCTGAATTCTTCGAAGTCATATCAGAGCTAAAATAAAGGTTTTAAAAACGAACCACTTATGGAATATTGTTACTATGGTTATGATGAATAAGTTTGTAATTGTAAGTTTCTTCATCCGGCTTTTAGTTTTCGTTGCAATGAGGTTTTTTTCTGATTTCCCGAAAGTAAGGTCGAGTGGAGTCTTTCCCTTCTTGGTCTCACCGATTCAATTGGAAAGCTATTTGCACAAGACGTTGTATTTGTCAGACGGCGACAATTGCTGGGTTGTCTCAATTGGTAAGAGTTGCGGAAGAATACCACTGAAAGACCAAATTGAAAATTTTCGACAATGACACTCCCTACAACGTATAGTACTTTTTCAAGTTATTTGTAATGACAAGTGTTAGGTTTTGTCGTTTTTAAGTGTAAGTTGGTTGATTGATTGAGGTGGTGTTTAAGTCCACTTTATGCACAGAAAGGCTAATTGGGACTGGACCTACAGTTTAAAGTGGGATCCGAACAACCATGTGCTTCCACCGGGGATCGAACCCGGGACCCCTTGATTACGCTACCACTGCGCCATTGGGGAGGCCTTCAATTGTTACTGTAATATAAAAAGTATTTTAAGAGTGAAAATGTTACTTTCAAATATTATAGTCACAAATACAATGCATCTAGAATGCATGCAAAATGAATGAATAAAAAAAAAATCACACCGATCAAGATGTGTGACGACACTGTCGCTGAATAACTATGAACATTTGATTTAAATATATTCTCTACATTTAAAAATATAGAAATTTGTTTGATGCAATCAGAGCCAAAGCTGAGCGATTTAAATGCCGCTTGAGGTTCAGCAGGCGGGAGATTTAAATCCCTTACAGCGATTAGGTCTGGTGCTGTGAACGAAGCTCAGATTTCTTTTCCACCTTTCCTGATTAACACTAGGGATGGTATCGAGACGGGACGAGATTTGGCGAAGTGTCGGTCTCGTTTTGATTTTTAAGACACCGGAGACGATGCAGAGACTTCTCGCTACGATCCCTAATCAGGACCGTAAAAAGTGCCTATTGTTCATATTGAAAAAATACCCCTTTAATCCCATAAACTCTGGAGCTTGGCAGATGGAAACTTTTCCTTAGGTTGTTCAGAAATTAAACTTCCGTTCGACTTGAGGAAATTCGGAAGTCTTGTTTGCTCTGGAAAGCCGGTATTGATGTTGGAAAGAGCCATGTATGCATAATGTTATTAGTTCAGGGGGGAAGGATGAGGGAGGCTTGCGGAACCCTTGAAATGTTGGTGTCGAGTAAGGACCTTCTCCTCCTTGAGGCAGAAGTCAGCCAAGAGATCTGTTCTCCGTTTGTATAGGAAAAGGAAGACGTTGGGGGCTCATTGAGTGAAGGGGTTCCCACTTCGCCCGTACCCTAACTGACCCCGAACTCTGTAAGAGTTCTCGACATTTTCGGAGAGGAATTCGTGTAACAGGGAAACTCGAATCATAGCTTTTTGGTTCCCAGATCATGAGATCAATTTCGAAATTTTAAATCGTCTTAAATACGCAACTTTAGATAAGAGTTCCTCTATAGTAATAATAATAAAGCAAAATTTGTTTCTCGTGCTTCAGACTGAAACGTTTTTTTATCTAATTCTGTCCGTTGGGTACAGCGAAAACACACTTTTGTCGAATTTCAGAAACAGGTGGTGCTCAAAACATGTCTTTTCACTCCCTTATAAGTAGAGTTAGACGATATCGGAAATGTGATACATCGTCACAGACGATACGATATTTTTTTCGTATCGATATATTGCCAAAATATTGTGACGATATATCGCGGACACGATATATATCGCCAAAATATCGTGACGATATATCGTCTAGTTGATATCGCCTGAACGATATTTTTTTCAATATCGCGATATATCGCTGGACTATATATCACCAAACATTACTTTTAACACAAAATATCTCGGTTCGATTGCTTCACCCCTCCAGTCTTCACTTTTGATTTCAATTTGTGAAGGGCAAGGCTTATGCAACCACGCACAACAAAACGACTTATGATGTTTTTCTGCGTTGTGCACATAATCTGGTGACGTGTGTGCAGTAGAACACTTGCAAGCTCTAAAGATAGTGAGCTATCAATAGTTTCGAACATCATTTATACCTTTCTTTTTCCAAATAAATTATTTGCGAATAAGGACATAAAAATCTACAAGGTCAGTTTAAACCTGTTTCACACTGTTAAGTCGTCCGCCCTGTAGAATCGGTAAGGATATCTTAGAAGCTACTAGGACCATTTGGTGGACATATGGATCTTGTAAGTTCAGTGCCTTTATGACTGATTTATCACTTTTGAAAAATTATTAATTTTAAAATAATAATCTTGCCCGGGTGGTCTCAGGCGTCATGCTTTGCACTCCGCGTGCAGGTTATTGCTATTGTCAACAAATCGGTTTGGAAAAAGGGAGATATAAATTACTTTTGAAAATATTGTATACTTTTCAAGTGTTTGACCGCACATCACCATCCGACTAACTAACTAAAAAACTAACTCTCTAGCCTTCTTAAACGCTAAGGTTCATGCCTGCAGGAACACAGGCCTTCCATCTGTCCCTATCCTGAGCAAGATCTATATACTCTTTCCCATCCCTACCCATTTCCTTTAGGTCCACCTCAATGTTATCCCTCCATCTTCGTCTTGGCCTTCCTACAGGTCTCTCACCATCAGGTTTCCCAACAGGAATCCTGTAAACTCCTCATTCCTCTCCCATTCATGCCACATGGCCTGCCCACCTAAGTCTTTTCGATGTAATTATTCTAATAATATCTGGACATGAATACAAATTATGTAGTTCTAAATTATGTAACCTTCTCCACTCACCTGTCTCCTCATCCCTTTTAGGTCCAAATACTTTCCTAAGGGTCTTATTTTCAAATACTCTCAATTTGTGTTCCTCTTTTAATGTAAGGGACCAAGTTTCACTACAGGCAAAATTACTGTTTTGTATATTTTAACTTTTAGTTTCTTAGATATTAAACGAGAAGACAAAAGTTTATGAAGAGAGAAGTAACATGCATTTCCTGAATTAAGCCTGCAATTTATTTCCTCTTTAATATCATCATCACCATCCGACTGCAAAGTAAAATAACCAAAATGGAAAAAAAGGAGAGAAAGAACAGACGTCAAAATACTTTTGTTCTGTTTCGCAATAAATTCGCGACTAATTACTACGGATATTATCGTTAAACAGCATAAAAGCTTGCATTTTGTCGGAGGTTCTACAGGCACTCCTGGTATTTGGATTAATGACATTTGTAGCAGCAGCTACAAACTATGTAGTCAAACATTGTTAAACTACTTCATGGTTTCCACATCTAGGTAAGAAATCAAGTCCAGGTAGTCGCAATCTTGCTCGGCAGCTCCATTCGGGTCAAGGATTTCGGATCGAAATTTGCAATATTTCACTCCGAGAAGCCTGGAACACCGGGGGCAAGTCATGAGCGATGGTCGCTCCGGGAGGATCTAACTGAAATGACGTCAAAGTGGAGGGAGCTGCGAAAAAAAAAAAGAAGGTTGAGAGTGCGTTTCCTCGTTGTGATGAAATACCGACTGATAAACAGACGTCGGGGATGCTGGAATTCGCAGGCGCGATGACGGAGTTGCAAGCAAAGGGAGAATTTATGGCCAATGCATTAAATTGATTCATGCGCCGCAAGACTCAGCTGCTCCCTCTAGACTCCTGCTTCTCTATTTTTTTAGGCTTTTATTCGGACGTGAATTGACTCTCCGCAAAAAATGGAATTGGCTTTGAAGCGTTTACGCTCACACGCACCTCTCCCTCATCTGGAGTATACTCCGTGGGTGTTAACCACCAGGATATGTCGAAAGGTCAGAGGAATGGATTAATCGATATGTGCACCTGTGGAGCAGTACGCGTATGTCATCGCCATACATCTTTTAGAGAACTTCTACACTGCTTGAAGTGTATCGTACAAATATAAGTAAAGAATTGGATATTCTGTCCATATTTCCATATGTGTCACATACACCAGCTGTTGTAGGCGGTGAGAGTCTGATATGCCTTGTGCAGTCAATGCATTTAACAGTATTGTGTAATTTATGCAGCACTGATGCATTCATTTTTAAGCATTTCTTAAAATTGATTTCAAAATTTTTAAGAAGAGTTCAATACTAATTATACGAAGTAATAAAAAAATATTTAAAAACAATCGAATAATTATGGAAAATGCTGTACAAAGAACAATAGTGTATCTACTGTTAGCTCACACAAATGGCCAAATCATTTCTTTTCTTTTATAACCTTTGCTAGCATTCTCTTCCTTTTGCTCTACTCCTATCCCTTCCCTTCACTTCCCTTCCCTTCCCTTCCCTTCCCTTTCCTTTCCTTCACTTCACTTCACTTCACTTCACTACACTTCCCTTCACCTCACTTCACTTCACCCTTTCCTTAACTTCACTTCACTTCACTTCTCTTCACTACACTTCCCTTCACCTCACTTCCCTTCACTTCACTTCACTTCACTTCACTTTCCTTACCTTTACTTTCTTGTCCTTTTCTTTCTCACTCTATCTTTACACTTCCTTTACTTTTCTTTTCCTTCCTTTCCTTTACCATCCTTTTGTTTATTTTTCTCTCCTTTCCTCGCTTATTCATTCATTTTCTGTTCTCATCATTACACTTTCTTTCTTTTTTCCCCTTCTTTTTGTTTCATTTTGCATTCTTTCTTTTTCTTTCCTACCCTTTCTTTTCGCATTTTCCCGTTCCCTTCATTACCTTTCTTTTCTTTTCTTTCATTAACTTTATTTTCTTTTTCTTTTCTCTACCATCCATTCATTTGTCTTCATCTCCTCTACCACCCTTTTCTTTCCTTAACCTCCCTTTGTTTTCTTTCCTTTCCTTTCCTTTCTATTTCTACCCTTCCCTTCTCCATATTTTCCGTTCCCTTCATTATGTTTCTTTTCTTTCCCCTTCCCTTTCGTAACATTTTTTTGCCTTTCCTTGTTTGCCACTCCATAGATTTAACACTGTAGTAATTCTTCACTTTCAATAGCTTGCGCGGTCAGTTAAGCTGAATAGTTAATAAAAATAAGAACATAAACGATCGGGGAGGGTATCAATATAAACTACTCTAAAGACAAAAGAAAGTTCACGAAAGCTTTACTCTCTCTATGGCACCTTACAGTGAAACAGTGAATGTAACTGAAATTGAAAGTGAATTCACAAATTCTGAATCATTGTGGGAAATGAAGCCCTCGTCTGTTGCCCCCCTCCTTCCCAGGTAAGCTTGCCTATGATAGGAGGAAAACTAAAAAAGGCATTCAATTGAAGTGATCGAACTTTAAAAACAGCATGGTAGTTGACCCCTTAAGTGTAGATGTATGAGTCTATCATAGATGCTTCCGGATCCACATTAATCTCCTTCCTCTCCATCTTAAAAAACACACACACAATTTGCATGTCTCCATTTCAAGTCTGTTTAAGGCTGCATTAGTGAAACTGGAGGATGATTCATCGTTGCTTTCCAGCTTGGGAAATGGTAGATACAAATAAGCAAATATTTACATGCATTCACTCACAGTCAATACTTCACGCGGAGAAGTTTCGAAAACAATCTTGAGATTCCATTGTTTACACTCCAACCATTTTCTTCTCCCGGGGGAATAAAGGTTTTTGCCAAATTGATAGCTCAATAAAAACGACTTATCGAATCTCTTCTCTTCTCGTAACTGTTCTGGACAATTTGCGAAGGAAAGAAAAACAGACCAAACTCGTTCTCTCCCTCGCCATTTCGCAATTTTGGCTTCCAGAAAACTTTCGAAAGATTCAAGGGTTTCCTTTCTCTGGTGATAAGGCATGGCAGAGTTCCAAAGAAGGCTATTTTCTCGCAATTTAATGCGAAAATTCTGCTTACAGTTGGGGAAACAGAACGGCGTCTGATCTGATTGCTCACCATATGAAAGGTTTGCTCTTTCACCGCTAGATGTCACCAGCGAGGCCACAAATCATTTCTCTTCTCCAGCTCCAGCCTGTCCATTAAACTTATCTAGATTCGGCATCGCGAGGATATTCCTTGAGAGATAAACAAGACAATATTACCAGATGCGAACAGCAGATAGTAGTAGTCCTGCTTGCCTTTTTTTACGAGGCAAAAAAAGCAAGGGTTGCCACCTACAAGGAAAAATCATGGACGAAACTGTTATTTTCTCACCGTACTCTGCGATACAGTGGCGGTGATTAGGAGGTCGTAGGGGGCAGCTGCACTCCCACTCACTTTTCGCCCAGCACTATGGTCTCTTAATGCTAACCATGCCTACCAAGAGAAAGTAAACTGTTCTTCCTCCACCATCTTCCCAGTTTTGACACCCAAACGCCGTCCTTACTGCGATACATTAGTATAACAGGAATAGACTTCACAACAAATGTATATCATGCTAAAAACTACCCAATGCTTAGCACCATATCATAAAGTTGCATAGCAGCTGTAAATACAATGTTCCACACATTTGCTATCTCTGCAGTTTGTGAGGGTGGTGTGGCTATTATCGCACTCCACACGTATCAAATTACAGCGACCGAGCGTATTGAGTTTGACTCATGATCTCGTCACAGAAACTTCTGGGTTCGAATCCCGAGATGGGCAGTCAATCTCATTGATTAGCCTGAAGAGGTAGAAAAGGGGTGTAGAATAAGGAAAATAGAAATTACAGTTCTATTTTATGTCTATTTTGATTATTTTACGTGACTTCTATAAATACCCTTTTGTTTAAAGCTACAGTGAAGATAAATGGTGAGCAGTTCAAAGGGTTAATAGAGACAAACACACTACCCATTTCTTGACGAGGATTCGAACCTGGAACTTTTGTTACGCGACGCGTTACGCTAACCACTCCGCTTGGTGCAGCAACCCTTTAGCCGGCCTCCGTGGCGGAATGATCAAAAGGAATTTAATGCTAAACTGTCTGTGACGTAGGCTATACTTTATGGGCAGAACCTAATACGGACTACAACTGCAACTACATGTGACCACACCACTGAAATCTACCTCGTCTGGATTAAATAATCTTACCGCCTGATTCACCGTCCTGACCATACAAAGTAAAATACTAATTAGTCACATAAATCAGTGAAACCTGCTTGTCATTAGATAAGGAACAAATAAGGAGATTTCTTGAGAGATTCAGTTCATCGAGCGTCTTCTGACAACTTATGTGATATATTGGGTTGGTGCGAATGAAATGTCCGGCCCAGGTGCGTCATTGCCAAAGTTCAAAAAAATCAAAACTACAATACCTGGTTAATCAAAATAGTCGCCGTCTGCAGCCACACACTTTTGTCATCGCTCAGCCAACAATTGGATTCCATGGCGAAAGAAGTCTGGAGTCTGCGACGCAAAAAACTCCTGAACGGCATGTTACACCGCCCGATCATCAGCGAAGGTCTTCCCTGTCAGGAAGTGATCAAGATGCCGGAAGTGATGGTAGTCAGTGCGAGAGAGGTCGGGAGAATATGCTGGATGAGGAAGGGTTTCATATTGCAACTCATGGAGAGCCTGCACCGTCTTTTGCGCGACATGTGGGCGAGCATTGTCGTGCAACATGAGGACACCATGTCTGTGGACCATTGCTGGATGCTTGCGGAGAAGTTTGCGGTGCATTTCATGGAGTTCAGCACTGTAGCGATCTGCATTGATGGTTTCACCGCGCCTGAGAAAGACATGATGGATCACACCCACCATAGACCACCATACCAGCAACAACACCTTCTGTGGGTGGAGAGGTGGTTTCGTAAACCGCCATGGACGTTGATCACGATCCAACCATTCTCCTGATCGTTTACGATTGTCATAGCAGATCCATTTTTCATCTGAAATGACAATCCGATGCAGGAAACCATCCCGGTTATTCCTTACACTCAAAGAACTGCACACCTCCAGACGGCGAGTCTTGTTGACCGGTGTCAAATCATGTGGTGCCCATGAGTCCAACTTTTTCACTTTACCGATCACACGGAGCCGTCGAACGACAGTGGTATGGTGTATGCCTAACTCGTCTGCAATGGCACGAACACTTTTCCGAGGATCCGCTTCAACGGCGTTCCTGAGGAGCTCATTCGAACATGATGTTGGTCGATGGCCAAGGGGGTCATTTTGCAATGCTGTGTCACCGGAACGAAATTTGACAAACCAACGGCGAATGGTGCGTTCATTTACCATTCCTGGCCCAAATGCACTGTTATAGTTTTTGGTGGCTTGCTGATCAGAATGTCCCAGTTTGAATTCGTAAAGACAAATCACTCGCAATTGTGTGTTCTCCATGGTGCACTTTCAGATGACCCTGTTCAGCAACACACTGCCTCCTGACTGTCTGGGTGCTCCAGCCTGTTTGCTGGACATATACAGAGTTTATGACGTTAGACCTGTGACCTCAGTCAATCTCTGTGTTGTGTTGTTGAGGTAAGTTTCCCACCAGACGCCAAAGCGGACATTTAATTCGCACCAACCCAATAGTATTTCTATTCTCCCAAAACACACATTTTATCCTTCGAAACGTTTTAAATAAGCAGAAAACAATGTGTGTTGAAAAAATTAAGAACTTAATGAAAAATATATTCCGAAGTGTGGCAATTATGAAGTTACTGGTATGTACGAAACTTCAAACTTATACATAGTTATACATATTTTATTGCTGTGTGTGTGTGTGTGTGTGTGTGTTAGAGTGCTGCATCGAAGTTTTTTTGCTCGATCGTCTAATAGTTCACTAGATGGCACTTCTTCGCTCGAGCGAATTACGCTCGAAAAGGCAAACTACTCGAAGCCCAGTAGTTCACGTACAACCGTAATTTGTCTGTGGTAGTGGACCTTCAAATATACATCTTGAAGTGAAAGACTCAGTGAAATTGAAACTAAAGTAAACATAGTCATCATCTCCATGTTAAAATGTAATTTAGTCTATCGTACCAAAACATAGCAATAAATAGATGATTATGGGCTGGAACTACCAGCACGAATTTTACACATGTATTTGTAGAATTATTGTCACATTGAAATTATATTTGATTTGTACGAGGGAGAATCAAATGAAAAGTGCCATTAAAAATCTTTGTTTCTTTCTAGGCGTTTGGAAATTTGCAGACACAGTCCTTTACGTCTTTGCGAGCTGGTAGTACGAAGCAGTGCCGGTAGGTGGGGTTGGATGTGAGTAACAGCTGATTCAAGATGGCGTCACCACTACGCAGTTGCACCAAGCAGGAACAGCGTGGAGTTATTCGATTTTTATGGAGTGAAGGTGTGAAACCGGTTTATATTCATCCGAGAATGCAGACGAAGTATGGGGATGCCTATCTGTCACAGCGGCAACTCTACGATTGGTGCAAGAAATTCGCAGAAGGTAAGACTTCATTGACTGATGCTCCCCGTCTGGGTCAGGCTTAGCGAGATAGGAGTCCATAGCGGCAGCAGATCGGCTTATTCAGGAAAACCGGCGTGCCACCCTGGCTGAAATGGCTTCCTTGCTGAATATGAGCTTCGGTCCAGTACAACACATAGTGCATGACGAACTCCTCTACAGAAAAGTGTCCGCCAGGTGTCGACAGCTGACCCAGGAACTGAAAGTCCGTCGGGTTGACGCATGTCAAGAGCTGCTGAGGCGTTAGGAAGAGGAGGGTGAGGATTTTCTAGCTAATATTGTCACCGGGGATGAAAGTTGGGTGCACTATTTTCAACCGGAGTCGAAACGTGCAAGCAAAGAATGGCGACATTTGTCTTCGCCGAAACCAAAGAAGTTTCGCAGCCAGCCCTCTGCAGGGAAATTCATGTTGGCTTTATTCTGGGATAAGAAAGGTCCTATTCTGAAACACTACATGCCCCCACGTACGACAGTAACTAGTGCCAGCTACACCGACTTTCTCAAGAACCGTTTGAGGCCAGCGATACGCACAAAGCGAAAGGGATTGTTGAGTGCAGGTGTTTTGCTTCAACATGATAACGCCCGTCCTCATTCTGCTCGTGCAACCATGAAAACCATCGATGACCTACGCTTCAAGTGCCTACCACATCCGCCATACTCACCAGATTTTGCACCATATTATTTCCACATCTTTGGTCCATTAAAGGAGCACCTTGGAGGACAGCGGTTCAAGTCTGATGAAGACGTCCAATCGGCGGTGCACAAGTGGCTACACAGTCAACCGAAAGAATTTTTCTCGCGCGGTAAAATTAATTGCGGTTTTCTTTTGATTCTCCCTCGTATATATCCGAGCGAATCTCGCCCGAGCGTGGGAGATTCGATCGAGTTCGAGCGAGCGAAAGTAGTCCAATGCAGTACTTTTGTGTGTGTAAAGTTTGATAATCAACTCGGTGCTTTCTAGCGCTCAAATCAGCAATCCTGGTTTCCTTGAAGGTGTAGTGTTAACGTCTTCGACTTTTACTAAATGGGAGTCGGTTTTGATGTCTGGTGGAGGCACATAGGGGTTCGGATCTCATTTTAAACTGTATATTCAGTCCAGATTAGCCTTTCCTGTGCATAAAGTGGACTTAACCAAATAAAGAAAAAAAAATCAACAACCTGGCATGCGTAATTTATAAACTTTAAATTAATTTTTGTCGGGTATTTACAACTCTCCTATTTTAAAGTTCTTAGTATAATAAGACAATTATCAATGAAAGCTGAAAAGATACTGTCGTGTCCGTTCGTCCACCCATCCGGTATTGTTATTTCATAAACTATTGCAGTTTGCAGTTATATAAGCCGAATTCTTTCTTCAGTATAAATAAGTGTTTAGAGAGCGAATGTCATGACTCATGACAGGTATGTAAGAAATGATAAGTTATGTCAGCGTTTCGTTAAAAAAACACAACTGATGAAGTTTTATAATGCCTGAAAAAACAATTTGCTTGTTAGAACCTATTTTAGGTTTATGCGCCTAAATCAAGCATTTAGATTTTTATATATATTTTAAAGGTTTTACAGATTTTTTATGTCATGCAGAGTCATTTACTTTGTTTGGTCACGAAACGTGTTTGAAACGTACTCTCTGTCGATTTCCCTTCCTCCAAGTCCATGGTGAATTTTAAAAACTCTAAACAAAGCAAAATGTCTGGTGCCACTGTTACCTGTACAGTCCAAAGTGCAAACTTCTGATCTGCGTTGTCTTGCTTACTTTCGCGTCACTTCGGTGCCTTGTAGCATTCACCCCTTGCAAACTAAGATTTCAGCATTGAAGTTCGCACCACTGACTATGTTTTTGTTGAATGATTATTTTCAGCATATAAGATGATCCTCACAGACAAAATTGCGGAGTTTGACTGTGGAAAACATGAAAAAAGATTTTTGGCTAACTATACGGCGAAGAGTGGATTTTAATAGCAAATTTCCAATGGTAAGTTCTGCCATCGCTGTAGGGTTAGGCAACACACATAACGTTATGCAAGATAGTGTGTATTTCAGGATATAGGTGTCCCATTTTCATTGCCGGTGACTACCTATTCAGCATTTTTTAGGAATTTTGAACTATTTTAAGTTTTTTTGAACCTATTTCAAGATTTTCCGAGCCTGACTTATGATTTTTAGGACCTATTTTAGGTTTTTTAGAACCTATTTTAGGAACCTAAACGCACACTTTTTAGAACCTAAAAATCCTAGGTCTACTGATATATCAGAAATGGTTAAATTTAAAATTGAAAAACTAAGTCCTAAAATGTTTGGAGTCGACCAACTTAGGACAGCCTTAGATTCACTACAAGTATCTTCTTTTCATCTAAAAGAGAGAGAGAGAGAGAGAGAGAGAGAGAGAGAGAGAGAGAGAGAGAGAGAGAGAGAGAGAGAGAGAGAGAGAGAGAGAGAGAGACATTTGAAGGACAGGTGAATTTCCTGATATTTCAAATTTATTTTCTGGCAACACTGACGAACCGTTTCGAATGCAATTTCCCTTTTTCCCGAAATCAATAGTAGGCAATTGCTTGAGTGGAAATATCAACGTATAAGAATAGCTATTTTAGGCTTGGGGGAAAAATGAAAGGCTATTGAGATGTGCTAAGTCCCTATAAACAAGGCTCTAATCCATAGAAATGGGATCTTGTCGAATGGTATATGCCGAGGGATGGAAACGAAAAAAAAACGTCCCTGGAACCATTTTATTGCGTGGAGGGGGACGTGCAAGAAGCCTGCAGAAATGAGACGGATGCTTTATGGTTCTCGGGGACAGCCATTTAGCAAAACGGTTCTCGGGCTTAAAATAAATTCACATTCTTATCCGAAGCAATTTTTCTGAATATCAGGTTGATTCAGTGGTGATTACACGTTTAGACCAAAAATGTAGGGTATTCGCAATGGAATACTTATATTTTATCGCCTTATCAGGATGAACGATGAACATATCTCTCTCCCTTCCTCTAAACTTTCTCGTATTCACTTCGTGTTTTCCTTTCGTATACTACTCTTTCTTCACATGCTTCTGTTTTTGACCCACTTCCGCATTCGTTCCGTAATCATTTATATCTCTTCTTGTCCTCTATCATTTCCTATCTTCTCCTATTCCTTGCTAGGTTTTCCTCTTCCATTTCCTTAGTTCCTTCATTTCTATTGATACAATTCTCTCTCTCTATCTTCATTTCTTATCTTTCTTTTCCTCTCTTTTCTTTAATTCTATCTTGGTTGTTTTCTCTCGTTTCCTTTCATTTACTTTCGTTCTTTACTTTGTTTTTCTGTTGTTTTATTAACTTTTCTTACTTTACACCGTGCATCTTTCCCTTTTCTTCATTTTCCTTTCCATTTCCATTCCTTTCCTCTTTTTTATTCCTATCTTTTCCTTTCCTATTCTCATCTTATTTCTTTTCCTTACATTTACTTTTCACTACCTAACTTTGCCTTTTATTTCCTTCATTTCATACAATTTCTCTTTACCTTCTGTGTATTCTCTGAGCTCATCAACTTACACTGCACACATTTCATAATCAATTTTTGCCAATCCTAAATGCAATCTGTAATATGACATGCGCAAAATGGAGTGTTAAGCTATCATAAGAATCTATTCAATTTGAATGAATTCAGACATGCTAGTATATGTTTTTGAGTTCATTCAACTTTTGTATGTGCCTGAATTATGTTCAAACGTCAATAGACACTGGCGTAGGCAGGCATCGGTTCGCAAGGCTCGTGAACAACTGAAAAGTTGTATCATGAGCCCCGAATATGTGGGGACTATATTTTCACAATCGCCTAATATTGCAAATTTTGTATTTTACGTTATTTTTGGTGCCTCTCTTATGGCGTAGTGGTAACGCTGCCGATTTGTAATCAAGGGATTTCGGGTTCGAACCCCTGTGGAGGCATATTCCACTCTTTAATTGTGTCGTGACGTGGCTTTTAGTGTATCTTGTGAATTTCAGCACATTTTGGACATATATTCTGTTAAGCCTTTCTTTGGTTTTGTAGCGCCGCTTTTCTTCCACCTTTAGCTAATTGCGACGATGGGATTGAGTGGTGCCCTGGCGGAATTCGACCCCTGGCATCGTATTGCGCATCCCCACGAACGTCGGGATACAAATTTTTTAACAAAGGCTTCAAAAATCGTACATTTTCTGCTATATGAGTTGAATGTGTTCTGTATCTTTCTGACAAAATTGGTACTTCATGAATGTGGTAGCCACGAATTTATATGTCTAGTAACAGTTATTTCCAACGCATTTTTTTAAAAAAATCGAAGGTTGGACCCACCCAAAAAAGAAAACAGTGGCTACGGCCTTGTCTGCAAACATTTACTTACTCCAAAATAACATTGTAAGTCACTTGTTTGTTTATTTAGTTTATGTTACGTCGCTTTTCTGCCACTTTTGTCTATTCGCGACGATGTGGATGAATGGCGATAATATGAAATGGCTGAAGGAATAATCAGAAACACACGTGGACGACACTACACAAACTCCGCATATGATTATCCTGGCTGTAGGTCCAAGCGGCGGAACCTCCAGTGGCGCAACCATAGGAGGGGCAGAGGGGGAATTCCCTCCCCCCCCAACCTTGGACAGAAACGAGTTCTAGGGGGCAAATATTGACGGCCAAGTGCGCCTGCAGGGGGCAATTACCGCCCACAACTTCAAATTTTATGCAAATAAAAATACTTTTCGTAAAAGATACTTGCTTTTCTTAGTCTTATCAAGTTCAGAACCGTAGCTAGGGAGCAGGGGGGGTGTCTCCCTGGGCGCCGAACGAACTAAATGAAAATTAGTTTGTAAAATTGATTGATTGATTTGTGGTTTTAAGTCCACTTTAAGCACAGAAAGGCTAATCGGGACTGGACCTACAGTTTAAAGTGGGATCCGAACCACTGTACCATGTGCCTCCACCGGGTATCGAACCCGGGACTTCTTGATCACAAGGCGACGATGTTACCACTACACCATCGGGGAGGCACAAAAGTTGTAAAAGAGAGAATGCATTGGCGTCCCGTGAAATTATTTGCGCCCTATTAAATCAATATTGATTTCAGCCTGCAAAAAAATTGGATCCAAAAATGTTCTTGCTCGCTTCGCTCGCAATGTATCATTGTTCTCTCTAATGCATTGTAGACTACCAGACAGAGAATTAAGACTTTGCCTTAATTCATTATGTTTTAAATGCATGAACAATTGTTTTGAGGAAAGGGAGCGTGCACATTTGAGAGACAATTTATTTAATTTATGCTGTTGGTTTATTGTGAGATGGATGAATGAGTTGTGTAATGTATTTAAATAATATATGTTGTATATACATGTATGTATCAAATAAACTTTGAATACGTACACAATTTAGTCTCCACGTCGCTCCATGTTGCATAATGTGAAACATATATCGTACATGAATGTTATACATGTTAATATTCGTAAAAAGGAATTATATTTGGAATGCATTTATCAAGCATTTTCTCTTTCAAAAATAGTTTGTGTACTTGTTTTTCATTATTAATGTGAAAGTGAACGTGTTGAAAAAATTATTTAAATCGTTTGTTCGAACACAAATGCTTTAGCACCAACTTCTACCCCCTTTTGCATAATATAATATCTTTGATACTACTACTACTACTACTACTACTACTACTACTACTACTACTACTACTACTACTACTACTACTACTACTACTACTACTACTACTACTACTAATAATAATAATAATAATAATAATAATAATAATGTTGGTCCCGGGTTTGAATCCCGGCTTGGGCATGGATGTTTTTGAGTGTCGATTCATCAATTTCATCAAATCATCACTCACTCCCATCTTCGCAAATTAGCCGAAAGTGGCACAAAAAGCGAAGTAAAATAAAGAAAATCAATAATAATAATAATAACAATAATAATAATAAAAATGTTATTATAATAACGTTATTATTATTATTATTATTATTATTGGTACGTTTATCCTGATACTTGCCCTCCCCCCCCCCAGACAAAAATTCGTGGTTGCGCCTCTGGGAACCTCGCCAGCCTGCATAAATGCCGCCAAGTTTTTACTATGTAGAAGACAGGTTGACGTTTGAGTGCGACTGCACTTGCAACTGTTCATGAAGGAGACGTTGAACAAAAACTTCCCAGTACGACTTAATATCTTTATCATTACGTGTATTGTTAACCAATTTGTGATGTATGTACTATTTATACTACGCTACACACGAATGCTTTAACACACCAACGCACTGTGGCAGCAGGACCAAATGGAATATCCTTGTTTGGGAAAGAAGATATTACACGGAGCTAAACCTGGCAAAAAGTAAAAAAAAAAGTAACAAAATGGTTGAGAGCAAATGGTACTGGCGAAGGCACGTGCAATTTTACACACACACTCCAGACTGGGATTTGCAATAACGGGCGGCGGACCCAACGTGAAATAGCAATTTGCCCGCCCCAGCTGCGGTGACACGGTACATATTAAACTGCGGCCAAGAAAGAAAGTTGGTCTGATGGGAGAAGGCTTCATTTTTTTGTGTGGACCAAAAACTTGTTCCCCTCCCTTCCCCCCCCCCCCACAGGACTCAATTCTATTCTGGAGCGAGAGGACAGAAGAGAAAGATGACAAGAAAAGAGGGGGGAGAGAAAAACCTTTTTTTCTTTCTGTGCGGTTGTGAGTTTTGTAATGCTCGGTTTTGTCCCTGGTATGACACTCTATGAAACTCCAGAGCCATTTTGAGTGGGTTCGTAAACCAACCGTAAAAAGGACACTTCTCTTAATCTCGCTTCTCAGGTTTCTCTCCTCTTTACTGCGGCGATTAACTGGTGGTTACTTCTCACTCAGCTGAGAATAATTTTACCGTGAAGATAGTCACTCCTGTAACTGAGTGCATTGAGTCATTCACTCCCGATCTTACTGTCGAAGGTTCTATACTGTACTCTGTCCCGGGAATATGTGAAGTAGGTCGCGCATAACGGACAAGGAGAGAAATCGAGTGGGAGGAGCGAAGCAGTGCGCCCTGCTGCAAACAGCTGGTAGTTGCAGCAGCCGCATTTTTCTCACGCGTTCATTGGTTGAGCGCACTACTTTGCGCAGAGGCTTGTTTCCGTTCGCTTGCTCTAGAGGTTTCGAAGATAGAGTATATGTTCCAGGAGTCTTAGAGCAACACATAACGGTAGAGAAGGGGAGAAAACGAGTGAGTGGAGTAAAGCTGTGCGCAATGGGACTCTTGGAACAGAGTATAGATTCGAATCTCGCTTTGAGCATGGATAAACCGTTGTTTCTAACCTTTCGTCCTCGTCGTCGCAGCGGTTAACCTAAAATATAGAAAAGTGGCGTAAAATAACAAAAATTCAAATGCATATTTATGTTGAAAACGTAGTCGCCTGGGCTGCATTACAATGGGTTTGGTCGAGTGTGTTAAGTTCTTTCCTTATTTGAAAGCATTACTCATAGGAAATATCTGATATTCCTTTCTTATAATATACTGACAAGTCCTCTGCGCAAGTAGTGACTCGAGTGCACGGAGAAGCGTTATTGCAGCTACCAGCCGTTTCCAGCAGCGCGCACTGCTTTACTCCCCCCCACTTGATTTTACCCCTACTCTAATGTTATGCGCGGTGTTGCTGCAGAGCATCGTCATTACATTAAAAGAAAGTAGATATTTCCTACGAGTTATACTTTCAAATAACATACCGAAAGAGAGAACAATGATAATAATAATAATAATAAATTTTCTTTAGCTATTAAGCGGGCGAGTTTCAACCAAGGGCTGCTCTGCCACCTAACCCTCGTCAATATGATAATACATATAAGATAAACTGCGTATGCAGCAGTAAGAAAAGAAAGAAAATACCCCCACAGAAATTAGTTGCATACAAAAAAGTGTAACTACAAATACAAAAGACAATAGTAATAATAATACAATAATACAATTCCATATAGTGAGTGACTTGATACCTTCAGTATGTGCCCCGACTATGCCATTGTTTCATTTACAGGAGATCATTTACTTTACCTTTGAAGTTTAAGGGTTTTTTTACACTTGCGATGGTCGCAGGTAATGCCATGCTTTGGGAGTCGAAAAGGAGAAAGATGATTTGTAGGCCGTGGTAGAGTGATGGGGTAAATCGAAGTTGTTCCGCTTACGGGTAACATGCTGATGGATTTCCCTACGGGAATGAATTTTCTCGAACAGGTACTGCTGTTTACCTTCTGTCAGTATGCCATGGTAAGAAACTGATTATTATTTAAAGATGGAAGAATATGATCAAACATTCTTGCTTGAAAAATGTATCTGAAGCACGCATTTTGCACCATTTGTATTTTTGTACTGAGCTTTTGATAGAGTTGAGGACCGTAAACATTCCGTAGGGAGGAAGTCACGGAAACAATGCATTATACCAACAATAAAATCATTAAGCTGCGAAGAGAATTAATTTTTAACACTGTAGTGCTGTCTCAAAGAGGAAGAAGAAACACACGACTGATACTGTGCACTAGCTTGTGTGTAGTTTCGTTAATATGTAAAGTTGCATGTTCTTTGTGAGTTTCAGAATAAATGCAGTTTATCTTGATAATGCGTGTGTTTGCATCGTACAACAAACACTTTATAATTTATAGTCAATTTTAATGTTTTACAATTTACATGTTCAGAATTTAAACTTACAAAAAATAAATAGCTGAAAACTAATTATTGTTACATCTCACTTACCCTTAATTTTCTGTATCCTTCCTCCTCCTGATAATTATCATCCTGCAAAGCCCTGGAGAGCAGATCTTACCGCCGACTGACGTAATCATAGATTTTTAAACAGCGTAGAACTTATCGCGAAATAATTGAAAAGTTTCATTATTATAGAAAATTCACACCGAAGAGACACGCGACGTGTTGCACGAGAGTTTCAAACCGAAGAGATAAGGTGAATGTGACACGCAGCAAGCGACACTTGTTTCTTTTCTCAGTTTGCATGATGGTACCGAAACAAATTACATTAATCAGTTTAATAGTAACCCGAAAAAAAACGTAACAAGGTACATTATTACATGTAAATCGCGTTGTAAAATTTGTGCAAGTTATTGAAACTCAGGAGAGGCATGTTGTGCATGAGAAACGGAGAAATAATATGCACTAACCTCAAACTGTATACGCTAGACTTTCCAGCCTGGATAAAGCGAATACCTAAACACTAGAGAAATGGTTCTCAACCTTCGTGAAACCATGTTCCGGTATTTTTTTTTTAAAGTCGATGCCCTTAGCCCAATAATTTCCCTCGTAAATACATTTCCAGCATTTAAGATTTTATGCATGAATTAACATGTACCCATGAAAAAATATTGATAAATAAATTCTAGCATAATCATAAAGAGTAATAATAGTTTGATTACGTGTAGGATTGTTGATGAAGAAGTGGTAACGTCGTCTCCTTGTAATTAAGTGATCCCGGGTTCGATACCCGGTGGAGGCACATGGTAGGTCCAGTTCTGATTAGTCTATTTCTGCATAAAATGGACTTATAAACGAAAACTCACAACTTAAATTGATATTGGGATTATGTTATTTATCAACCACTTTCAGAAGAACCTTTCGCACCTCAGTATAGTTGACACGAGGGTCCAGCGTTTGAGAAATAATGTACTAGATTACTTTACCACGTTGACTGATCTATTTTCGACTAAATTGCCTCAATGTGCTGGCCGTTTAAAATAAAAGCAGTCACGCCTGAAATGGCCAAAACACGGCCTCTTTGCACGATGTTGAAGGCAAATTACAGCCGATAACTGCATCAAAAAACTTGATAAAGCGAAAAGAACGTTGTTAAATCTTAAAACATTGTACGTACATATCGATACTTTATATCAACAAATTTGAGCTTAAAACATGTTGTAAGGCCTCCGGTTGGGCTCTCTTAAAATAGCTCATTGGGGTGAAGGATTCACTACACACACGCGAACAACATGCTGAGGCGACACGATGCACGGTATTGAGAAAGCTGCACAGTCCGAGAGACACGCAAGCGACACGAGACACGTGCAGCATGTCGTTCGAAAGGTTCAATTGATTAGTGAGTGTTTGCTTGCAAGCGGCACGTGCCTCTTGCATCGTGTCGCGTGTCGCAAGTCTCTTCGGTGTGAATTCTCCCTTAGAGTCTGTACACCTACAATCAACATTTCTACCAACTTCGGTTCGTACGAACGGGAAGAAAAGAGATTGAATGAAAAAAATATATCTCATATAGCACTAGCCCCCCTCCCCCCAAAATCTGGGACAAATAGAAGTCTCGAAAGAATTTTTCGGGACAATGAATTCATTTATAAGTATGCCCAAATGAAAAGGAGACCTTTGCTGTAGCGGCGTTGTATCTAATCGAAGAAAGTAAATATGTTTGCCGATAGATGGCGCGGTGCTTGTCCCAATTTGCAGGTGTAGTGAACGGCGTCGACTGCTGTTTCCTCAGTTGGCGAGAGTTGTTTTGCTTGGACGGGTGTATTATGGATTCCTCCAGATCAGCGCAGAGAGATGTAATCCAATTTCTTTGCTCAGAAGGCGAGCATGCTTCACAAATATATCGCAGGATGTAGGACGTTTACGGAGAGCAGTGTCTCGCATGTTGCACCATATTCCGTTGGTGTCAGCGTTATGAGGCGGGACGCGATAGTACCAAGCACTTGCCACGACCCGGACAAGCGCACGTTGCTGCTCCAGGACAACGCTAGGCCACATGTGGCAAGAAGACCCTCGATTTGGGAAATCCTGACACATCCTCCGTACAGCCCAGATATTTCCCCATGTGACTCTTGTATCTTCGGCCCCTTAAAACAATCACTGAAAGGTCAACGGTTCACCTGTGACGAGAAAGTGCAGAACACAGTGGAAAACTGGATCCGTAAGCAACCCAGGAGTTTCGACACTGAAGTGCATCAATATCAATGGCAATTATGTGTAGGTATCATGTTACACATTAACTGTAATTCACATATTATGTAATGCCAATAAGACCGGATCGTCTGAAAACCTTAATCTCGGTTCGAGTTCCGGTGAGTTAAAATACTCTCAATCAGAAACAACATCAAATTTCCTTATTGGTAAAAAAAAGGCGGGAGTACAAGAAGACAGAGAGAGAGAGAGAGAGAGAGAGAGAGAGAGAGAGAGATGGAATATTACAGTAGAACATCGCAGAGCAAGAAGAAACAGGCTTATGAAATGGAGAGGGTCAAAGAAGGATATTGATTACAAGGCAACCAATTATTTCTCCACCCGCGGCACAGATGGGAGGATCTTCGGATTGCCACTAGTTCCTGTGAAGAGCTGCATAATATCAAAGTCAACAGACGTCACAGCTGTTTCTTTCCCTCTGCCTCTCTCTAGAAGAAGAAGTGCAATGTACAGTCACCGTCAATAAAAATGAGACATCTAGATCCTCAAATACTCGCTTCCCTCCAATACATTATGTGTGTTACCTAACTCTTCGGATGTGTTAGAAGTTGCCATTGAAATTTGCTATTAAAATCCACTCATTTCTGTAGAGTTATGCAACACACTTAAGGCCTTGGAGGGAAGCTAGTAATTCAGGATCTAGGTGTCCCCTTCTTATTGCCGGTGACTTTTCGTGCATCAAAGCGTACCATTACGTTAATGGTAACTGGGATGTAAGGACGATGGAAGAAAATGGTCTTCAAAAGGAGGAAAAAAACCTACTTCCAGTACTTGCCTAGTCACCATTGTGGAATTTACCTCGCCGCACATAGAGCAATATAAAAAGGTGCCGCTCCCACAATTCACTCTTTAAAGGTGTTGTGGATTATGATGTTCAGTTACTTCCATATTGTTGAATCAGAACCAGAGAAACGTAACCAAAAATGCAATTTTCGGATTTATTTAACGTATCTCCTCTGAAGACCTTAGAATCCTGTACGTCTCTTATTTCCCCTTTATAAATAACGTGTCATTCTATAGAATGAAGGGATCTGAACCAGTTAACTGATGGGGTGATGTAAACTACTCATCATTCATCCTCTTGATGAGACCACTCGTCATTGACATGACGAGTTATTGCTTGGCATGCGAAAGGTACAAATTACACAAAGGAATTAAACTACTGAAAAGACAATGGACACTCGTTGTGTTTTGTGAACCGTTGAACCTGTATCATGGCTGGGTGTAGGATAATTACCTGTCTAACTGAAGTCTCTGAGCTGAATGAAAATAGCGAAGTCCTCTGTAAGCTTCTCTCTAATTGTTGACCAAAGCGTGCTTCCACTCTCGACCTCCTGCCTTGCTGACCACCTCTCTCTACCAACTCAATTCCCAAAGTCCAGTCACTTCCCAGCTTGTCTCACCTCTATATTCCCTGGCCATCGAGCTCTTCCTCGATGCCGAATCGCCGAATCGTGTTTATTATAATTGCTACCATGCAAACCGCTGACACCATAACCAGAAGTGTTACCTGTTCCTGAATGCTCAGGAGGTTTGCATGGCACAACACAATGCATTGTAAACATGCCTAAGAGGCTTGAGACAGCTGAGAAAAACAAGTGAATGCCCTGGTCAACATGAAGCGTTCAGAGAGACTTAATAAAATAAACATACAATCCTAGGGATTGATACGATAATAAAGAAGTGAGACGTGGATTATATTATCGGCGCAGTGGAAGTAAATAATCTTTCAGTAGGCAATTAAACTATTTAATGTAAACTTAATATTCCTTCAACCATAATATTTATTAACATATCAGATTATACTTTCCACATTCATGTATGCATCACAAGGTTCATTCACAACTCATCTAAACATCTAAGAACAACATTTTAGTTTATTCAACAATAATAACCATGTATAATCTTCCCATTAAATTGTAACAGTCCGTCCAATTAAATCGTCAAAAGTCAGTACGTAACGGCTATATGAGTCAACTGCAACCCCGCCCAAAACTTCCACAGCCTACATGACCCGGAGCAATCTACCCTTAAAAATTAAATACCCTCTTTAGCATTTTCAAAAGGTAGACATAACTATATAGACGTTAAGCAAATTACACCAGGCCATGCAGGCCTAAAAAGGGTGATACACGGATATACAGTATACTGAGCCTGTGTCCAGTTAGTCCTACGTCTCCCCTAGTCGGCAAAGATCTGCCACGCAAAACTCCTCGCTCACCCAGCGCACAAGCCTAGCCAATGGCATACCCTACCTTAGTCACATGTATATTGCGTCTTCAGTACGTCACCAATGAGTTATCGTACACTATGGGCTTACAACCTCTATTTAGAGTCAGACCGACATATCTCCACTTCTAATCAGGTGGAGTCATATATCTCCAGTTTACTGACTCTTTTTAATAGTCTGGGCCTCCCTGATGGGGCAGTGGTAGCTTCGTCGCCTTGTAATCAAAGGTTCCCGGGTTCGATACCCGGTGGAGGCACATAATTTTTCGGATCCCACTTTAAACTATAGGTCCAATTCCGATAGCCTTACTGTGCATAAAGTGGACTTAAAACACCAACTCAATCAATCACTCTTTTTAATAATCAGGCATATTCCTAAGAAAACATTATTTCTTCTCTCTTGTAAATTTGATAAATTGGAGTTACGTCCCTCTGGTTCTCACACGACGATATGCAAATGTACTTTACGTGAACAAACCATTTTTACAACAATCTTGAGTCACTGCTATAATTAGCGCGTATATTATGTTTTCCGAGTAATTTTTATGATGACACGCACTTGAGTTTGGTAACTACATGTGCGATTTACATACTACATTTTTCTTGTCGGTAAAAACGTTCACTAAAAACATATGACAATGTTTCTTTCCTATTTCAAGCTCTATCGAGTTGTTGGCATTTGCGCATCCAGGAAACCCCAGACATGTTGTATTCCATTCCTAAAAAATTCGAACATTTTATTTTGTTTTGTAAAACATATTTAGGAAGTTCTGTTTGATGAAAATATGGAACATTTACTAAATTTTTCACATCTCGGTAGCGCCATGACTCATAGGATGTGGTACTGGATAGTAAACAACACGTTGTGGTTTCTGTAAAATTAAAATACATGTATCTGAATGAATGAGACAACGTCATAAGTCAGTCATTAAGTAGACTTAAAGCTTCGACAAACATTGACAAAATAAGGCCGTCTCGTGTTTTTAAATTAACAAGCAGAATAATTTTACCGGTAGAATATTGTTGAGTGTACAGGCATTTGTGAAGCATGGCGGAAAGCTGGCCAAAACACCCTTCCATCTAGTCACACAACTGACATAAACATAGAATCACAAATAAGGTGAGGCACTCATAAATTTCAGCATTCGATCACGCATCAAACACTGTTCGCCATTGCATTATTATTCCTTACGTCCTTCGTTGCGAGAGTACGTAATACAATGTAAATAGTTCAAGGGAAAGAACACTAAACACACGAAAAGAGGCTAATTAAGAACAACCAAATTACACGGAACTGCATCGTTTATTGGCGTTAAGGCCTGTCGAACAGTACTTTGAAGACTGTAAAAGGCATTCATGTTCTCAGCATACCAAGATGTACATTCAGAGCGAATTGGGAGTTACGGAGAAACGTCATTCTGAGGATGCCAAGGGAAGCATAACTTCAAGCCTCTGTAAATTTTCTGTAAAATGTACCCTGTACAACAACTCAACTTTGCTGTTCCTTTGTATTTTAGTGATAATGAAACTATACCTGAATACCTTAACAAGAAAATGATGAACGGCATACATTTCTCCCTTCCAATCTGCATCGTGTATACCTGTTCAGTCACGGACACTGCCGGATTGTAACGATTCCGTTGAAAGTCAATGTATTCATTACAACCCAGCAGTGTCCGTGACTGTACATGAATGTGTGTACGCATACCTCAGATCCGTAGCGAAGGGCCCGCGTCATTTCTGTTTCTTATTTAAATAATGGCATTTGTATAATTTATTTATTATTCTTAAGCTTTTATAGTTTGTTACTTGTTTATTTTTTGTTTCTTCTGTCGTTTAATTTTCTCCTCTGTTCAAAATTTGTAATATATATACCTATGTAATTTTTGTATTAGTGTAACTTTTGTATTTGTAAACTTCTTGTATTCGTATATATCTAAGGTTTTGTGTAATAATTACTATGTGTTTGTATCACGTATTATGTTTATGTAAATGATATTGTATATAGCAAATCAAATTGTAATGCCTATTGAAATTGGAGCATTCGCTCTGTTATAGGCGACTGGTTAATATATAAATAAATAAATCAATAAATCAGTCAGTGACAGAGTGCTTATCAGATCGTGCTACGATGCCAGGGGTCCCGTGTTCGAATCCCGGCATGGACATGTGTGTTTTAGTGAGTGTCCCTTCATCAGCATATCATCACTCATTCTCATCTTCGCAAAAGTGGCAGAAAAAGTAAAATAAACCAAATCAATCAATCAATTAACCCTAACGAGTGGTAGGCTGAAGCACCAGACACCATTCAAAGTTGTTTTCTTTAAGACAACAAGGTCAAAATATGTGACAGGGATATTTGCACTTGGCAGAGGTAAGGGACAAGGAAAACATTACTGAGTACGCTTTTCTTTCTTTCCTCGTATCAAAATTTGTACGATGAGAATATTACAAAGCATGGCAGAAGAAGATATCGAAGGCCGCGCAAGAAATGTCGGTGCTTGGTAGTGCGCGGGGAAAGGGGGGTGGAGTGAAACCACAATCTTGCCTAGGGCGTCAGAATATCTAATAGCTACGAGGCTGCTGGACCTACTTCAGATACAGTAAAACCTCGTTAATCAGGACCCCGATAAGCCGGACTTCGCTTAATCCGGGCAGGCAAAAAAAAAAAAAGAAGCAGAATGCAAGGTTGTAAATGTGGTTAAAAGTCAACTAGATAACTTCCCGAAGAAAATGCAGCCAACCACTGATGAAATTCTGTTTCCGCAGACTTTGTACTGTACTGTATAGCGTATTTTGGCGTAAGCCCTTTAAATACACCATAATAAACGTGTTTTGTTGCTATAAACGGAGTTTTAATGCACTTTCTACTGTTCTTTTAGGTTATTTCAGTTAATCCGGACTTTCGTTAAACCGATCAACTTATCCCCCCATTAGTCCGGATTAACGAGGTTTTACTGTATATAGAACGTTGTTAAAACTGAGGTCAATACAGAATGCAAAGCTATTGAAAATGGTAGTAAAATATAACAATCATATGTTGCTTCTTTTTTTTATCTTATAAGTATTGTTACCCAACGTTTCTATAGTCTGTCGAGCAACGCTGTCAATAACGCTGCTGCAAACGGCCGGTAGCTGCAGCCTCCCCTTCCCTCTCACGCGTTCATTGCTCGAGCCCTATCGAGACGCTACTTGCTCCGAGGAATTGTTATTGTTCCTTTGCTCCTCAGACTCCTGGGATAGAGTCGAGTGGGAAGAAGCTATAATACCCATCAGCCATTGACAGGCTACTCTTGCGTATATCGATAAACAAATTTTTCCCTGAAGACGACGAGAAACCTTGAAGCATTCCTTCCTAACATATTCCAAAGTGGGACCGTGGAAGAATAACTTGGGGCCATGTATTTAGCGTTGCAACACGTTTGTGCCTCAGTGCCATAAATCACCACATCAGAAAACAAATTGGAAAATTTATGAAAAATAAAAAAAGAAAGAAAGTCACCGACCGACTCCATGGGGCGGCTTCTTTCAGGAGACGACAACAGTGCTGCCTCAAGTGGTGGACACATGCAACTTTACGTTTAGACCAAGATTTGGAGGAAGATAAACATTGTGTCTCTTTCTTGATGGTCAGAACTCTACTGATTCAGTGTGGGTACGTTTCAGATGTTTTTCTCTATAATTATGTAACTTGTAATTAAAAGAAAATCTTCAGCTGCGAAGGTACACGCCTCAGGTTCGAATCTTATGGTTCAGGCCAATTTTATTGTCGCGATCAACCCCAAAATGTAGAAAATCGGCGCAAAATAATCGAAGTAGCAACAAATAACAAGAAAAACATTGCTCTCCAATTTATCCACGAAAGAATTCTGATTTTGACACACCTACAAACGCTTATAAAATTGAAGATGGATATGGGAATCAAGTGATGAACGGCAATTTCAAGTTCAGCATCATGTAGGATGCCTAAAGGATGCTCCGAAAACCTCTTGTTGTTGACTTCTGGATATATGATTATCTTGATTCAAGATATGCGTTTCTGGCTATTTGCTAATATTTCGCGGTAAATAGGTAACAATCTGTTCTGTATTAATTGCACTTTCAGGCTTGTGTCAGTGAAAATTCTACATGGGTCAAATTAGCCAAAAGTGGCATAAAAAGAGAAGCAAATCAATCAATTGTTATTTTAAATTGGAATTATACAAATATCGGTATCGGCATCGGTATCGGTGGGTATCGGTGATAGTATCGGCATCAGTATCGGTTCAAAGTGGTATAGGCTCAGCCGATAACATGCTTTATATTATTATTTCCAGTAAGTTTTGAAATATGGATGGATAGAGTACACAACCATCACACGAGAGTACAATTAACTAGTAAAGTGAACAAAATATACTTCGAATATTCGTTGCATAGAAATGCAATATATATATAGAGCAGAGACTCGGCCAAACATAAATAAGAAAGTGACATTACGTGGTAAAAACTATGAAAATATAATTTGAAGAGCATATTAAGACAAACCTTTGAAAATATGGAACCACGAAAAGGAGTCATTTGAATCCAATATGGCGGCCATTTTTTAAAATGGCAACCAAATTATAATTCCAGTTTATAAGAGTAAACACGTCATATATATATTTTAAAAGAATGAGGTAAAATAGCAAGCTTGTGTTTTGCATCGTTGTTTATTCTGTGTCTATATTTAGCAGCTATATTAGAGAGAGCAATTAAGCTTGTTACGTTCCGTGGTGTAATTATTATTGCAAATTAACATGGATCATCATTACGAAACTGTTGAGCAAGTATTCTGGAATAAGTTAATTACTGGAGTGGATGCACAATTACGTTGCTACAGCGCTTGCAAACAAACTCTTTTTCTGTGACTACACGCAACATGTGGTGTTAGCTTGCTTATTGTGTGCTCATTTCCTTAGAAGAGAAGCTTTACTTTCAGATTGAAGTGAAGCAATCACTTACAAAATAATAACTTACAATAGTTAATTATTTATTTAATTACTATTTATTGAACTTAACATACACACTTAATTACAGAGTCCATGTATATAGTGAATACAGTCACATATATTTTTCTGTAATATGTTTGTGCTTGCAAATTTTAGTATCCAATTTCATAAACAGATTATGTATTTAAGGTCAGTGTGTTAATAGTGACCTTACTTACTGAGTTCCATTAGTTTCATAGAAAATATGTCAATGGTCTTATTCTTGATAACCATTTTGTTGTAACTAGTGCACATTCTTCATAATGGAGATTTGTTTACAATTTCCAATATAGTCTTCATGAGACTTCATGGTGTACTCATTGTACACCAATTTACATACCTTACCCACCTTCTGTGTCAATACTTATTATACTCCAGTTACTATTTAGGACATCCCCACTGGCATAGTGTTAACGTTGTCGTCTTGTGGAGACACTTGATGGTTTGGAGCCCATAACTGTAGGTCCAGTCCCGATTAGGCTCTCTATGCATGAAGTGAAAATAAACAAACAACAACAAAATAAAAAAAATGTACTTACTTGTTTGGCCAAATAACTTATCTACGACTTACACCCGTCGGGGTTAACGGTGCTATATGCCCTCCATATAGGACTGGATTTCGACATTGGAAGGCCGAGGCACTTTAGGCTCAGTGGGCACAACGGTCAGTTTCACAGGGTCCAGGCATCTACCGAGATTTTGCCAAATTATCTCTCTCTCTGGGGAATCTGTGCAGCAAGGCCGCGCATAACGGAAGAGGAGGAGGAAAGCGAGTTAGTTGAGCAAAGCAGTGCACTTACTTCCCATCTCATGAGTTCCTTGGCCGACCCTCTCGAGTCACTATTTGCGCAGACTTGTGTTCGTTCGCTTGCTCCAGAGATTCCCGGGAGAGAGTATAGAAATATTAAATGGGTACCTGTGGGCAACCCTGTGGGGGCAACGTCGGTCGGAGCGTGGTGCTGTTCACATCACTTCCCAAAAAGAAATGGCAGGGATCGAGAAGATGTGAGGCCCTATCTTCATGTCACGTTGAAATGCGCACCGGGAACTTCTCTTTTTTTCTAGAAATATCGACTTATGTAATATGGACGTTTTTCAAAATACTATTTTACTTACACAAACTATATCAGGCATACCGATACTTTTAACGATATGCGCCTTCAGGTCGTAGTTTGGGCGGCCTTGACATAATCTCACATTTGCGTTTGTGCCGATATATCCGATGCTTAAGAACTGAAAGCAGGCGATTTCGGCATCGGTACCAAAACGGGCAAGATCCGGAATCAGAACGCGCTACTTTCTGGACACACTGCATCATGTACAGTGTACATTTTGTACATTGTACACCCTCTCCCCTGCGTAAAATTGGACAAAATTTGATTAACCTGATCTATTAAACCAGGTAACCTTGCATTATTGCCGATTTGTCCATCCAAGGACAAGAAATTGCTATTTCACCTCGACCAACCTATGTTCAATTAGCACAAGTGAATTTCTCGTATAAATCATAAATTGCTGAATTATATACATTTTTATACATAATTTTCATTTTTCAAATTTCTAGCAGTAATGTTGATTTTAGCGAAAAAAAAATGATAAGAACAACAATCGAAGCTCTTATTTATAGTATTGAAATTTAAAAAAGAAAATTGATCAGTTGATAAATATCCGAGAAACAAGCGATATAAAGATATGAATTCCGTCATTTTGAATCCAATATGGCGGCTAAGTGCCAAAATGAAACACAAGGTTTCTAGACAACTCGGATGTGTTCTCTCCAGTGATGCTAAGAACGATTAAATTAGAAGTGTTAGTTTATTCACCAGTTACAGCTTACTAAAGTTTGGGGAGAATTCATCGGAACATTTGCATTTGCCGCGTCAATGAAAAAGTGACCTTCACAGGCACCCCAACCAAAGGAGTACTTATGAATCTGAAACTTTGCAGGTCTCCATGTGGGATACATATGCCCAACCTATAGAAGTTTCATGAAAATTGAAGAGGGTCCAGCAGGGACCCATAGGCCACTTGACATTGACTCGTATGTAAGATCTCGGCCTGTTGTCCTTTGTTGTCACATTTATCAAAACACGTTACGGAACGATTAAAAATAGCATTCCCTACAAGTGTTAGTGTAATTTTGACAAACCTTGTATATGGGTTGAAAACTGGCATCCCATGCAAATACGTAATTTTGTTTTTCCCCTTGCTTTAACGTTTTTCTTTTTCTTCACCTAACACACCCATTACTTTTGTTTCGGGTCGTAAATATCTTCTCTCTATATAATGTAAAATTTTCTTTAGCTTAGGCGCTCCAGGGAATAATTATTTTAATTTCTTGCAAAAGTTTCAAAATCTTTTCCTTGAGAACGCCATGATTCTTTCTACCGGTAATAAGATACTTTTCGTTTTACACCCCTGAACGTTTACCTGTTTTACCAACTTCGTTTGTATTTTAGGAACTTCCAAAACTTTTGCAAAGCCTCGCTTTTAACCTTAGGGCTGTTTTCACTCTCTTGATTGGATTTTCATCATCTTTGTTTCAGGCCTCATTAATTCCCCCTTTCACCGACACGAATTCGCTTTTCGTGGTCTTACGATTGTTGCTCTCAACAATGGTATCCGCTTGCCTCGTGGAACAATCGCCTGTCTATCGCCTGGGATGTTCCCTTCCAGCCTGTCTCCTTTCCCCCGCGTTCTTCGGGAATAGAATGGCGGCATTTGACAACCGGGAGTTGTCGAAAAGTTTACAACTGATAATTCACAATGGCGCAACTTTGCTCTTCCTCTGATGAATATTTCATCAGGTGTGAACTTTCATCTGTCTAGAGTGGTTGCGGAGAGAGAGCACAGAGCACAAATGGCTGTTGGTTCGTCCCCCCCTTTCCACTTGCACGTTGGGACTTGTCTACGAAAAGCCAGCATGCAATATTTATCCGACTGCCTTTTTGCTTACCAAACAAATACGGCAAATAATGGCAGCCACGTCTCCGGCACTTTGAGAGCTCGGTACACAATGGCCGGGTTCAATCACTGGAGAAACTCTCTCCCCAAGTTGGCTTATTCAGTCGAAGAGCATTTCCTTTGATATAGTCGCCGAGCCTGTCATTTGGAAGCTCGCTTCTACGGTCTGCAACAAGAGAGACGTCCGGGTGTTTGCTACAAACTCTCTCGCTGTCTCAAGTTTTTTTCCCCCCTCAGGAACAAAGCTGACAGGTTTAAATGCTTCCATAGAACAAGTGGTGAAAGGAGGCGTTTCATGAAAGCAAATTAGATGGCGACTTCACTAGACTTCTTACAGCATTATCTTATTTTTAGCTCCATCACTATGGGTGTGGATCACTATATACGATCCTTCTTTACATAATATTTTAAATTCTAAGTGGAATGGACGTTAGATTACAATGATAACTGCAAGGTGCAATTATAGTACTGTTGGATCAAAATCGAAACTTTTTACCTCTTCTAATATTTGTTAAGTATTTCTATTTACTTTACAAGATATTTATCTTCCTTTCAAACATCTGAAACATTTTCTTGAACCATAGCTAATGAATGGCGGTACTATGTAAGTTTTTTTCATCTTTGTAACGATTAATTGATTTATTTACTTTATTTTCCTTCGCATTTGTCACCTTTGGATAATAGCGAAGATGATATGGATGAAGAGACGATCACAAATATGTAGGGACGACACAACACGAGCCCAGACGCCAGAGCCTCGCTAGTCTGCAAAATGTAGGCCAGGGTTTACTACGTTTTAATGTCTCAGCTTTGTTACAAATTTCTGTGAATAGTTGTCATATGTTGTATGTTCTACAATATTTTACAACCGTAGTTAAATAATGTGTTCATTTTGTACCCCCTGGCTTTGAGTAGTTTTGAACAGTTCCTGAAGCTCTATTGTTTCCGAGGAATGATGACGAAGCGCGGGGAGGCGGGGTGTTATCTTGCCCTTTGGGCCAGTATACCCTTACCTGCCATTGCTTGCTTCCATTTTGAGGTAAACGTTGTGAGGATAATTTTTTTTTGTTTTGTTTTTTTGTTTCAGATGACGATAATTACAGAGCTTTTCTGCATAGGACAGTTCATGTTTAGCGATAACGTAAATATCCCCTTTAAGGATGAAGTATGTGGCAACAAGGCATTTTCCTATCTCATTGAGTCTCGTACCAGCGTTCAGCCTCAACAGTGCATTCTACGTATAAGATTTAAGCTAATTAAATTGGAAAGCACATATTTGGAACAACTTTTCTTCCTTTCCATTTTTCGCTATCCGCACTAATAACTGAGCCGTCCAGTGGTGACGGAATTTTGAGTTACCCTGTATAGAAATGAATAAACATAAACAGGGGTAGAAAAATACAGGTCGCCCGGTAGCCACGGCGCAGGAAAATTTTCAAATCCAGTTAAAAAAAGATTTTTTTAAAACATTATTCAAGTTTACATATGAAAATTTTCATTACCTTTTTTTTTAAAAAAAGTAAATAGTACACGGTATATGTTTCTTCATGTTTGTGTTTCTGTATCACATGTATCATTAAATCCAATATATATATAGCCCCAATCCCACCACTCACTCACTGACTCACTGACATAAATGTTCTCCATGAAGGAAGCCCCGGAGGCGAAAAACGCCCGATTACGACCCCCCATGAAATCGTCCCAAAAGGCCGAGAAAATTCAAAAATCTCTCAATCGGCCCTTCCTTAAGGGTGAAAATGCCCTTTTCTCACGTCCTTAGCAACCGTTGCCACGGGCATTTCTTTTGCACACATTGTTTCCTTCAATTCTTAATTGTCCAGCTACATTATATTTCTCACAGATAAGTAACACACAGATGAATCAACTCCTGGTTTTGAAAAGGTGCCTGAAACAAGGGTGACATCTACATAATAAGGAGTTTCAGCCCAGATACAATTACGTATATATTGTTATACTCAATGCGTAAATATCTGCATCGTGCTTGTTTCAACTAAATGTTTAGGGGGTATAATGACATGCAATTCCTTAGAGCTTGCCGTGCTTGTTGTTCACCATGGAAACGGACGTTGCTAGGGAACTTAAAGAAAGTTTATTTTCACCCCGAATGCTACTGTAAGGGAATTATGCTAGAGTTTTCGATTGATTGATTCATTGATTTGGTGTTTTAAGTCCACTTGTGCACAGTATTAGAGTTTTCGAATTTTAAAATGTGAGCATCAGAATTCATTGCAGAGGAGAGATAGAAATTTGCGAAGAATGAAGGAAAACATTTCTTTATTTCAATTATGTTGAAAAATGTAAAACTGACTACAGAAGTAAAATGTTACTTTTCCAATTTAGTGTCGCTATTGAATTCGTTTACACAAAACATCTAACTAACTATCCTGAAACTGTTATTACTTACCCAGCTTATTATTAAGAATAAAACCAATAATATTTTGATTATTTGTACATATTACAGCGCATACACACATAAATTTACGTTCAAAACTTTCCAAATAAGCGAACCACGTCGGCGAGCGCACGAGACGTGGCCACAGGCCACGTCGAAAGTGCGCGAGTCAGAATAATAAACGTGCAGTTATAAATTTTCACACTGTTGCTACACAAATTTAATATCTGCAGCGATATTCTCGGAGTCAACCATGTATTAGAATGTGTTATTTATGCTATTACTTTAGGAAGGACACTCCCGCGCAAGAATTAATCACTTGTAACAATTATTGTATTAATTAATAAATTAATTGTTTTAATGTCATGTTTCAAAATGTGTAGCTTTATCTTAGTTGAATTCGTGGCTTTCTTAGCCCATATAAAAAAAAAATAGATATGACTCCTGAGAAAATGGGGCTGACTCCTGAATTATTTTTAGTTTTTTCTGCCCATGAACATAAATAAAATATACGAAACTTTTGAAAGACAAACTTTGGTGAAATCGACAGTGCAAAGAAAAACTAATCACATCGCCACATCGAAATACTGACGTAAGTTGTTGGGGTCAGATAGACCTCCTACAAGTTTTGAAGTCGTTCCACTACAACAGTAGTTCTGTTAACTTGCCTTCCCACAAGGAATCTACAGCGGTCAGAAGAAGAAGTCTAGTTCAATTTGGAATACCCCTGGCCGATATTCCTTTGGATTCCATTGGTGGACAGGATAAGTCCAAATACAGTTTGAAGGTTCGGAAGAAAACAAGCATTATTTCCCCCCTCTAAACCAGGATAATAGAATTAGCACAGGAGCCTGGAAGTCGAGGCTTTAACTTTTAAACTAGATGATGTAGAAATGGGTAAGTTTTTTTTTATTTCCTACGGCAAGGGCCGAAAAGTAAGAAACAAGGAACGGTCGGAAAAGAGAAATTAAATAACAGAGGAACAGACGTGACTGGAACCGCCAACCCGATTTCTTCGCGGGGGTATTTTTGCGAGGCTGAAGCACTTTTGGGAGATCCCAAAAGTGGAAGCCAAAGAATCTAATTCCGGAAGAAAAACAAGAGGGAAATCCATCACAGGGATTTTTTTCCCTTTCTCCCTCCTCCTCGAACTTCCCTTATGAACGCTTCTGACTTCTGACACTTCTCCGGGGCGAAGCATAAGTGGAACCCCGAGTCTTTCTCTGCTTCCGTATTCCGCACGTCCTCCCCAGGAGCCCACGTCTCTCTCAGGTTTCCCCTTTGAGATTGAAATGTCAGTCTGCGGGATCTTTCTCATATCAAGCTAATCTGTTTGAATAGCGCGATGGAAATTAGATGATGCACCTTTGCGGTGGTACTATCTCACCTCTCAAGAATTCTCGTACGATCCAAAAGTATTCCAAGGTAGCGATTCTCACACACACAATTAGAAAAAAATTAGAGCCTGTTCGGTGAGTTTATTGAATTGATTGAGAATTTTCCACACTGAACGTACCCCTGAGGGGCATTGGTGCATGTACATTACAAAATACCATATGTTGACATTGCACATTATATATATATATATATATATATATATATATATATATATATATATATATACATACATACAAAATAATAAATGTTGTAAAAGTACAATATTATAAAGTGTATACAATCTAAATTTATTTTATAAAATTATTTAATTCCTGAAATTCTTTAACTGAATATAATGTATAATCCAATAGCAATTTTTTCACTTTACTTTTAATGATCGTGGTTCTCTCAAAATTTTTATAACTATTTGGTAACGTATGCAGTTAGCCGAACTTTGGGAATATATATATATATATATATATATTTTTATCTGGTATTGTAATTGTGAGTGTGTATGTTCTTTGATAGTTCGATTTGGTTTCGTGTATAAAAGTAAGGGTTTCAAGTACTATGTATAAACTTGGAAGTGTTAATATCGGATTTTTTTTTAAAAAATGTTTACACGTGTCAGTTTTGTATCCTCTGCGATTGTGGCGAGTTTCCCCAAAATTGAATACCATATCTCAAAATGCTTTCGAAGATTGAAAAATAGATATTTAGCATACATACCGTATTGAAACTATTTTCTTGAAGAATAAACTACAAAATTCTATTTTTGTCTTTTCCAGGGAGGGTCACATGAACCGGTGAACCAATCGGCTTGGTCCAGTTGGTGTGGTGAGGAAAACTTCTCTTGGTATTCTACGTTGGAAATTTTTTCGTTTCCAGTCGTTTTCGAAACAGGTGGCACCCTCAACAAGGCCAAGCGCGGCGAAGCCTAATGGTTGCCTCCCACGTAACAAGGGAATGGGTCTCCGATTCCCTGCCTCTCCACTGGAATGCGAGCGAAGGGTGCATGTTGACAGCAATACCAGTACGTGTCGTGTACGACTGGACAAAAATCAGGCGTGTAGAAACGTCGCTTTTCTCTCCTTGAAACTCCCACAACTGGAGGCGAAAAGTGTGGGTTTCCTGAAGTTTATTCTTTGGCTGGTCGGAATTTAGATGCTTAGACTGCTGATAATCAAATCAAATTTGGAGCCATTTTATGCTCAGCTAAGCTACTGAAGATATACAGGTTGCAACTGTCCTTTTTTAAACTACCGTTGCAATTAGTTAAAGAGGACAAATATTTGTATCTTTTCCTTCTATTTTTATATTCGTATATGATGTGCAACTGTTTTATTTTATTGAATGATTTTTGTTACTTAGCGTCGCTTTTATGTCATTTCTGGCTAATCGTGACGATGAGAATGACTTCATATCAATATATCAATCATCACTCATCCTCGTCTTCGCAATTAGCCAAAAGTGGCAGAAAAGCGAAATAAAAATAAACCGCATGAATAAATCAATCACTGCCCGGGAGGTAGTTTATTTCAAAGCTTTGTTTTGTTAAACATATTGATTGTGACAAATCTCGGGTTTACATATTATTTAATGTTTTTTAAGTATATTTAAGTGAGCGTAAAAAGAGTTTATTTCAAAATTAGCTGTCGTGAATATTTTTAGAACACGAGAGCAGTAAAAATTCTGAATATTTCGCTTGTGAGTTAAGTTCAGTATGCGTCTGTAATATGGCAGTGATTTCAATAAGCAGTCCAACACGACAATAATAATAATAATAATAATAATAATAATACTCGTGCACCCTTTGTGAAGACAACACATTTCATTCTCTTTACGCTATAAAGCTTTGACAAGAGAAAAATACATTAATTTAATTGACTATGCAACCAGACACCATTTCTTGCATGTTCAGGTCCAGTGCAGAATCTGCGAATTACCGTGAAATTATACACAAGGCTTTTTAATTACACTTGCCCGTCCTCAATGTGTTATCTCCCAGCGGGCAACACGGCTGATCAGACACTAACCCTTCTCCCACAAAGCTCGGTCTTCTGTGGCCATGGATGCCGTTTGTTCACGAAACTAGTTCTATGTCGGGAGCCACCTGCTTCAGACAGAACTCGTTATAACCACAAAGCTATCGCATCTTCCGCCTCAGCGAGCTCCGAACCCAGGAATTAAACGTCAGCCTGCAATGATATCCATAAGCCGAACTCTGATAGGAAATCAAAGTCGATTGTTGTTATTTTCGGCCGAATTGCCGAAAGGAAATATCACAGACTAGAAGCTTTGAAATGGGTTTGACCATGCGAGGTAATTGAAAATATGGATATCTCTGCCAAGGACGTATTTAGGTGGGGTACAAGGGGTCCACCCCCCGAAAAACTTACAAAGTACTAAAATTATAAAATCAAAATATAACTGTTTAGCACTTGTAATGTAATTGATTGTTATTTATTTTCGCTGAACTTATTGGAAGGCAAGTAATTTGGCTCATACGTAATTCTTTGAAGGACAGTTCCAAAGATTTATGCACAAAATATTAATCAGCAACTTTACTTTTCGTCATTTGTAATAGGCAATTAAAAGTGATCACAGTACAATTATTTTTGCCTATTTCAATTGAATCTAACTCCTTTTTTGTTATTCAATAAATATCCAATTGTTTATCTACTTGAAATTTATTTTCTTGCCAGGGGAGTTGTTCTTATGCAAGTTTTGGCGATCTTAACTACACGTAAGCTAGATAATGAATACATGCTTTTACATATCTATTATTTTTACCATCTTTTTATCTATTCATGTAATAATAGCAATACAATATTAATTAATTTACATATTTAATTAATATTATTACAATTTAATTTAATATAATTATTCCAATTCCCCCGGAAAGTATTTCTAGATATGTGCCTGATCTCTGCGATATAGCATGTATATGTACAGGTAATGGACAAAATAATATGAACACCTTGGTTTGCAAGGGCCTATATACGCCGTCGTGGAAAAGGAACAACACTCAGCAGAGATTTCAACCATCTAGTGGCGATGAAAGCAAACATATCAGTCTATCAGAAGCTGGTGTGAGAGTTGCATGCGAGCAGTCAGCTATCCGTCAAATGCAGGTATGTCCGACCTTTCAGACTTCAAAAGAGGCATGATCATAGGAGCCCGCCTGGCTGCAGCATCTGTGACAAAAACAGCTACACTTGTTGGTGTAGCACGGAGCACAGTGTCAACTGTTCTGACAGCCTACAGACAACATGGAAAGACAACATCTGCAAAGGAGAATAGTGGGCGAAAAACAAAGTTATCCAACAGGGATCGACGTGTGTTGAAGCGATAGTGACTCGAAAGCACAAGACAACACTGTCCCAGATAACCGCAGAGATGAACAATCACCTCCAGGACCCTGTATCAACGAAAACCATTCAAAGGGAGCTGCTTTCTGTGAACATTCATGGCAGAGTTGCCATCCCCAAACCGTAGGTGTCTCCACGTAATGCAGTGACACGAAAAAGGTGGTGCCAAGAGCACAAGAATTGGACACAGCAGCAATGGGAACATGTGATATGGTCAGACGAATCGTCTTTCACATTATTTCAGACCACAGGACGTGTTTATGTGTGGAGAACTCCTGCTGAAGCATTTGCTATTGACTGCTTAGTGCCTACCGTGAAACATGGTGGGGGGTCTGTGATGGTTTGGGGGGCTGTATCTTGGAATGGTGTTGGCCCACTTGTCGTCCTGCGTGGGAGAATCAACGCAGAGAAGTACTGCACCATCCTGGGTGACCACCTCCATCCCATGGTCCAGACTTTGTTTCCCGATGCATACCCCATCTTCCAAGATGATAACGCCCCTATTCAAACTGCTAGGTGCGTTGATGCATGGTTTGATGAGCACAGTGATGAGGTAGAACACCTCATCTGGTGTCCACAGTCCCCCGATCTTAACATCATTGAGCCTTTGTGGGGTATTTTGGAGGCCAAAGTGCGTAATCGGTTTCCACCTCCAATGACACTTTCGGAACTTGAGACTGTTTTGTGCGAGGAGTGGCTACGTATTCCAGTTCACACTGTTCAGGACCTTTATTTGCCTATCCCAAGTAGGATACAAGCTGTCATTCAGGCAAGGGAGGGCCCAACCCCCTACTAATACACGTTTTCTGCAATTGCATTGGTGTTCATATTATTTTGTCCATTACCTGTACGTACTAGATTGTTTATATTTCTGTGTATTTTACGACGCCTTTTTTTACTTCCTTACGTTAATTTGCAAGACGAGAGTAAATAGTGAAATGATTACATATATGAAGGAACAAGCGCATCAAAACGCCCATGCCTTAGCAAAGAATTCGATCTATTCTCCATCCACTGAAAGAACGAAGTTAATGTAAAGAAAAGTACATAATTTCTGAGAATTAGTTCCTATCGTATGGATTAGCTCTGGTGTTATTTGCCCATGAACATATTGGTCTTAGCTGTATAGCTCACAATAAGAGGCCTCTCTCCTTTCATTTGAACCAAAATAAAGAATGTATTTTCCGAGGGAGAATTTTGAAATTGGTAGATATGACTAAAATGTCCGAAATGTGAAGAATGAATGTACTTAAAATGTTTAAAAAATTATTAAAATACAATCACAACTGCGAACAAATATTGAAAAAAATGAAACTATCGATTGTCCGTACAATACATGGTAATTAAATTAAGAGGTTGCAAACGGCTCTGCATTTCAATTGTTATAAATTTTCCTGTACCATCTGGTAAATTGACACACTAATATTTAAATAAGAAAAAAAATCGTAAAGCATTATTAAATTGCTTATGCTAGCTCGTTACCACCAAGAATGTTTTGGAGCTTAGAAGAACAGTTCACAATTATCGATACTCTGGTAGTCAATCTAACTCGGTAATTTTCTTTCCAATTACTTCTTTGCCATTTTAATTGAGACGACTTTCGCTTCAGGAATTAAGGTTCAAAGGCAGAGCAAGCATAGAAGAGAATAAGCATAACCTTCTTTGCATTCGGGATCCAACAAAGAGGGGGGGGGGTGTAACTAAATTCAAAAGAGGATTAGACACTTTTAATTAAAAGTTAGTTTGGGACGAAATAAGGACAAGCTCTTTATGTTCTCGTATGTCTATGTGGATGGGAATTCACTTTATCTTCAGAAAAGCGTACACTGACTCTTCATTAAGTCATGCAACAGAGAGAAATTTAAATGGAAATTTTAAATTGTTATGTAGGGTCCATCTTGATTAAAACAAATATTTTAATTCTTGCGCTAGAATGTAACACGCCTCGTGCATCATACAAACTTTCTGTTAGAGTCTGCCGTAGATGGGAGGGGCTGGGAGCTGGGGCAAAGAGTATGCACAGAAAAATCGTTGAGATGATTTCAAGAATAGGAAAAATCGATCTTGATTTCTATGTCTGAAGAACGGGCATCCCATATAGCCGTAACAAAACTCTTTGATAATTAATTGATGGTACTGCCTCTTTGACACAACAGGCCTACGAGAACAGCCCCTGTTGTCCCCCTTCCTACCATTACGACCGTCATCGTTATGATCCTGCAATATCTTTCTCTTTAATTCAAGAGGCCTAGAAAAATCGGAGTATTGCTGTCTTCCATAGCCATAATGATGATAAATCAAATAAATTTATATATATACATTGCGTATCTCAATAACCAAAAATTGATGAAATAACCACGCAGTCTCTTAAGACTGAAAACTACGACGAGCGAAAGGTGAAGGAACACGCACGAAGAACTCCCATGCAAGGCCGGTATTTGAACAAGAGACCCTGGCGTCGTAGCATTCTGTGATAACCACTCCGCCACGGTTGTTCACGAAATGGTAACAGTAGTGTAAGCCGGAGACACATTAAACTCGTTTGTTTTCAAATAAAAATCATTGCTACTTACCTCATATGCATAGCGGAAGATTTTTCAAGCTGGGAATAACTTTTTTTTCCATGAAAAAAGCGTTATTTTTAACATTATAATCATTTATTGGTCGTTGCTAATTCGGCGGGCAAATTTTGACTCACGTTGTCTATCGTCAGCTGATATGCAGTATCGTCAGCTGATGTACAGTGTTTCAAAACTTATGAACCGATAAATGCCGCACAAACTATTCACAAAAGGTTTTTAAGCGAAAATTGAGGCTAGACTCTACTTTACGTCCTTATCTGCATGGTGATTGCTTCTTTGCGTTCGCGGTGCGCGATCGTGGTGCGGCACCCGGCATCTCTTCGGGAAAGTACCTTTTTCTTTTTACACTTTCTGTTCACGATAGCCCCACTATCCATTCACGGGGTCGAGGTATGCCTACGAGGTTAGGTTAGGCCTGTTAGGTTAGGTTCCATTAGCACTCATTTCACCCCTAGATATGTGCTTCATAATCTAGAAAATTTCTCAGTACGTTCAATTGCGCATATCCGGACATCATCGGTTTTTCTCGATTTACTCCTTCAGGAAATTTTTGCTCGCTTTGGGATTTACGTTGTTGAATTCCTTATAAAATAAGCTTTCCAACGATATATGACACGTATTCCTTAGGAAAAGGACGTAAACTAGAGTTTTACCTTACATTGAAAAAAAAAACCCTCACACGTCATCTTGTCAGACTTCCGCGTGGTTGCTACACTGTGAGGGGGTTACATAACCGAACGCACGGAACATTTGATTCACGTAGTCGACGGTAATGGCGGCAGAGCTATCGTACAACGGAGATGCATGATTGACGAAAAATACCTTATTTATAGGCAAAATATGTTGCACGATTCTAAAAAATAATTTCCCCGGCTTCAGAAAGTCCTCAAGAACGCAATTCCGTAAGTACTTTCTCGTCTTTTCTCCTGTAAATTTTAAGAAATCCGTCTCCGGCTTATACTACCGTTACCCACGAAATAATATTGGGAGTACTAGAGTTGACCAGCAATAATTTTTTTTATTTAAATGTTTTTTTTATTTAAATCGATTTTTTATTTCATTTTTTTTAAACATGCTTAAAATTGCTTGCAAGGTTTTTGGCACCATGCACATAGATATATGTTTTTTATAGAAAGGCTTTTTCTAGTAAATGGCCCTGTAAGATATTTGAACAGTTTGATTAAAGCAAATAAAAAATATACGTAAACATACATTTTTCTGTTTCTGATACTGTAACTACTATGGAAATGTTTGTTGAGTTTGTTAATGAAACTAATAATAATTTTAGTAACTTTTCTTTCAGTGAAACAAGAACATTCTGGATGTACTACTCTATAACTGTAACTTAAAATATTAACATAAATATTTTTAGTCTTTGTACCTGAATTTTGGAGATTTTTTTAAAAAGATAGTTCGAACAATATCAGCTGCCATGTTTATTTAGAGTTTAATAATATTGACACTATTTATGGTTTAACATGATTATTATTTTTTATATTTTTCTACACAAAATGTTTGCTTTTTTTGCCCATAAAATTATTGAATTTTAAATCAAGAGAAATCCTGTGTTTACATTTCCTTTCGTATGAGCTTCACACCATCAGTACACGTATTTTATTTCCTTTATTTTCCTATCTTAGAACATAATAATCACCATTAAATGATAACGAGAGTAATGCACTTTCACCAAAAGTGTTTCTGATATCTACAAAATCCTTATGTACATACATAATTCTATAAATTATTTATTTAGAGTGATTTTTTTTAAAAAAATCACATGATTTAGATCAATCCACCCTGCCAGCAATGCTATGGTAGTGTTGGAGCAAGAGTTAAGTGTACAATTGTAGAGTTGCAATATTATGGCCCAATTTCAACTCACCGACAGACTCCCGACTCGACAATAAGCATCACAGTCGCTCACAGACTCAAAGACTGACACACGGTGTACAGCTTGATGCTTTTGTTTACGTTCAGTTTTCATAAGTATTTGAATAGTATCATTTTCCGCAAATTAACGGTGTATTCAAATTTCCTTTACTTTTCTTATACCAGCACCACTGAACAGCCATGATAATCCTATGTTTAGAAAATAATATATTTATAAATTAAATGTTACGTATTAGCAATGATTATTAAACACAAGGAAAGAGAGACATTTTCGCAACACAACTGCAGTTCGAAAGAAATCGGGACTGTCTTGACCAATCGGGACGTCTGGTAGCCTTGCATGAATGGTAACCAAACGAAAATTGCTCATTATTGCGAACTTCTGGAGTCTGCCTCTCCCTTCTCGAAATCGAAATTCTTTCAAAATCTGAAAAATTGTCAATGTTTTCTCCGTAGGATTTTATAGATTCACATTTCAGTATTTCATGGTTCGAGGCGGGCATGGCACCCATGTCACCTCCCATGGGAACGGTCCTGCCCACCCCCCTTCCCAGTGGCTCACATCACTACTATAGCAAATATCATGAACAAAGAACCAAGGCATTTGTACAAAAAGGTGCATTATTTTTTAAAAATTTGTTTCGCTTTTATATCAGACTAACCACACGACGAGAATAATTCAATGAAATAGATAAGACACTGAACCCAAAGGAACACTAAAGTACAAGCCGGGATTCGAGCCAAGAACCCTTGGTAACGAGATCGCAAACGGCGATTCAATAAACTGTCGTAGAGGCGGTACAAGTGCACTTAACACTTAACTAGTTTCAGAACTAGTTTCACTTGTGCATTAACGTTCATTTTTCTAAGTTTCAAGTTAGTTTTGCACAGATAAGCTAATTTTGGATGAATCTACAGTTTTAAGTGGTATCCAAACCACTGAAATGTACTCTAATCGTAAATCAAACATGAAACTCGTTTACAAAGGCGATAACGTTAACCACTGCTCTGCCGTAATGACCAATTGACATCTCGAAACTTTGTTATGCGCATTAAATCTCATTTTCTCATTTCCGTTTAGTTTTATATTGAGATTAAAGTTTTCATTAAATTCGCTTATTCTGTACTTATAATTAGTTATATTTATTGATACTATAAATCCTCATGCAATGCTGTTGTAACCAAGGGTTCTAGGATCGATTCCCGGTGGATATAAATTGCACCAATGTATTTGATCCTACTTTAAATTCCAATTCCGATTAGACAATGGAGTACGATATGCGTTTTAAAAATATCGGTTCATTTGTAAATACTCATAAAGTTCAGCACCACCGATCAATTTAAACGTTTGCGTAAATTTTGTATAAAATTTCTTGAATTGGATACCTTGATTGTTTGTGTCTTTGTGCGTGCATGTTGTGGAAAGCGGACTTCAAGTAGCAAATTACGTGTTTCTCAGCACAGGGCTGCGATGTGCATTTGTTTTGAAAGGAGTTTGAGTGGTTGAAGGACAGTGTGCCTTGACCAGGTGATGTTTTGGGGTAACTTGTGGTGCGTTTTTCCTAGTGGCGGTTAATTGGGCAATGTGCTACGTGAGCTTCTGGGGTTTTATTGCTGTGTAATGTGTATGATGTGTGTGCGCGTTGATTTCGATTACGTTTGTGAGCTAGACCAATTGACTTTGTACATACCATACAAAATCGAGTCGATGTTGAGGAGCTTGTGGCTGAGTGGAAAGGTGCAGGTGGACATTTTGAAGGTATGTACACTCTATATGCTGTAGTTAATTCAGGTAGTGGTGTACGTTTAATCGGAAACATTAACAATATGCATCAAGGCAATGAAGGCTTACGTGTTCTATGAACTCACTCTGGTATTTGATGACTATCCGTCAGACAGATTTCTTCATTTCTACAGAAGAAACTACTTACCGTAATAAGTTCCTGTAGTATTGGCTAACATCGGGAAGGTGTTTTGTGTGAAATTCAGGTAAGTTTTCCGCATCCTGGAAACGGATTTCTTCAAATTTAAAAGTTTGTGGCTCATTTGGGGGCAGGTGACTCCGGCCAATTTATACGCGTAACATTCTTTTAACAGGGAGTCTATAGAAAAAGCCGGGGAGCCGGAGCGGAGCGGAGCGGAGGCGGGGCCGCGTTAGCGGTTGGAGGCGGTAGGTCAATTACCCCAGGGGTGGAGCCCGGAATCGGTGGGAAATTTGAGTCAAAAATTTCAAACGAAAATATTTTTTTTGTTTAAATTTCGCACCTATTCCGGGATGGATAGCCCAAAAACCATTCACGGAATGTTCCGCGAATCAGATAGGTAAGTACGAATGTCAAAAATTGACGAAAACTCAGAAGTTATAGGTGTCCGATGGATAGTAAACTTTTACTCTAACTCTATGTGTGATATATAATATATTTGGATCTACAGAATACGTAGTCGATTTTACGATTTGGGCCTCCCCGATGGCGCAGTGGTAGCATCGTCGCCTTGTAATCAAGGGGTCCCGGGTTCGATACCTGGTGGAGGCACAAGTGGTTCGGATCCCACTTTAAAAACTGTAGGTCCAGTCCCGATTAGCCTTACTGTGCATAAAGTGGACTTAAAACAGCAACTCAAACTTCGATTTTACGATTTCGCTACCAAATGCTCTGGATTAACCACAGCGTGGGGATGAGTATTTGCAGTGTTGGCAAGGTACTCGTTACGTTTTTTAACGTAAGTTACGCGTAATTTACTAGTTATTTACTTCGCGTAGAAAACCAGATTTTTACGCAGATGTAAAAAAACTAATTTTCTTTCGCAAGTTACTAATACAAAAACTAACTTCAATTATATTACGGTACATTTTAAACTTTAATTTTCTTATATATTTCACAAAATCATTATTTTCTGAAGACTGTTTATACAGCCACCTTACGCCCTCACTAACAGATTTTTAAAAATAGAACTGTTCCTTCACATATTTTTAAAAATTGAGAAATCTGTTGATATGTAGTCTTGCACTAGTTCTTGTATTTTTAACATAACATAACGATTAACAATAATTTATTTTGATTGGATTTCAAACTTTTAGTAACAGCTTCAAATTCCGTTTTGATATGTAAGTACGTATATCTGTAAGAAAACACGTAATTGGGTACCCTTGACTCTCTGTACCCCCTGTATTTTGCATGGTTTATGAAGATTTTGTGTTTTATAGCGAATTCAGTTGATTTTTCGGCATGAGTTTACATTACCGGACCACTCTCCAATTTCTATGAAATTTCGCATACTCACTAATTGAGACCCCCTAATCACGAATCTGCATCTAATAATTGGCGGTCAAGCATGAAAATTGTAAAATAACGTGTAGAAGTTGTTGAATATTCTTGTTAAATTCCATGATGATTCTCCATACAAAGCATGAGAACCATGTTTCTTTCGAAATTCGCTACGACCTTTCTTGTCGCACAACAGTTTTCCTACCTTGTGTTTTGACGTCAGACGAGGAATGCCTACGAGGTTAGGTTAGGCCTGTTAGGTTAGGTACCATTAGCATAAATGCAACGAAACATTATTATTTAGTACGCTAAGAGAACTAAACACACTAAAATTGAAAAGATTTCTGCCTTGACGTCTGAACACAAGGTTGGTCAAGTATTGTGCGATAAGTGAGACCCAATTCGTTACGCTGTCTTCAGCGTTGCCACACTGTTGCGTTCTCAGTTACATTGTCTTCAGCATGGATGAATAGCGGGACTCACACGTTAAGTTTGGCAACAGTGTATTGCACGCTGATTTCTTCATGTTGGGAAAATGGCGTCTTCCGCAGAGCTGCTGTTGTTACGGTAGGGTTACGTAACGTTAGGAAAACATAGTATATTTAGTTTTTCTCTACATTTCCATACTTGACCGCCAATTATTACATGCAGATTCGTGATTAGGAGGTCTCAATTAGTGAGTAGGCGAAAAATTTCATAGAAATTGGAGACTGGTCCGGTATTGTAAACTCGTTCCGATTTTTCCTCTAGGAAATGTGTTATTGTGAAGTAAAGTACATCTGTTACTTACATTAGCGTGTTACTTTACCGTAAAGCAGAACAGCTCGAAGGTTTCACGCAAGTGAATATAGCACCCAAAACTACTTTCCTCAACAGCAACTATAATTTTACATAGTTAAGTTAGGATTGTTAGGTTTGGGACTGATAGTTATTCTTGACATGTTCTTTCGCTATTTTAGTGTGCATACAAACAGTTTTTACTAACAAAAATAGGCAAAAATACTCCGAAATTGCAAGTTTTAACTTACTTCCGCCATTCTTTGGTATCAAATATCTCCGTTATTTGTGCTTTCCTAACGCTGGAACCACTTTTACATTACGTAAAACATTGAAATCTGTCGATTAGAAGAAAATTCGACGTAATTCTCGAGGGGGTACAATGGGTAAACGGCCCCGTTAATTGTTATACGTTATACTGCAAAAGAAACTGCTGATTGAATAGAATATTTAACCACTTATTTTAAAAATAGCCGATTTTATTTCCAACACTGAAAAAAGTACGCGTACTTTGTCGTTATTTTAATTTTCACAGAAAAAAGTGTTATACGTTCAAAATGTTTGTGTTAGAGCACATACAAATTCGGAATGAAAGTTTTTTAATGACTTTTTTGTTTTCTGCTACTGCCAACTGCCATACATAATAACCATCGCAAAAAACAGGTCTCCTTTTAATTTTTGTGTTTGATTCTAGTTTTTTACGTACTTTACGTTTCATACGTAATTTACGTGTTCTGTAGAAAACATTTTTTACCCGTAATTGCACAACCATGGGTATTTGTTTGTGGGCTGCTCTTCATTTAATCATCAACATCGTTGTGGTTAGCCAGAAATGGAAGAAGAGCACGGAAAATTCAAATACAAATCTAGATATGACGTTGGTCATTGTGTCGTGTGGAAGCGTTTTATGAATTGTTACCATGTCCATATTTAATGTTGTGTGTTTATACCATTCGGATAACCGCGAGAACAAAGGGACAGAAAATAGGAATTGTCGTGACCTTTCCGTGCAATGTATTGGAAAGACCCAAACCATGTAAACCCCAGTCGGAATAGTTGGCCGTGGCACTTTAACCGTGTAATAGTAAACTTTTACGAAGAGTAATTAACGAATGTTTTGAGTAACTGGAATTCAAATTATTGAAACTGACATGCTTCCGTTCATTATTTTTCTGAATTCCATCCCCCTTACAGTACTTCTTTCAAATAAGATTAGAAAGATCTTATTTTAATATCAATCATGATAACCTAACGTTATTTAACTTTGGATATTGTCTTGAAAAGAGAAATAACTTCACTTTTTCTTTATATTGCACTGACCAATATATACGTATGTGTGTTTTACGACCTACACATATCGTGCCGACTGACTGGAACTCCGAAGTTGACATTTTGTTGAAGGATTTGATCTTATGTTTCAAAAGTAAGTCTGTGTGCAATTTAACTAGCAAGATTCATTCTTCTCGCTGCACCGTTAAAACTTTGTTCAGTGAAGTGTGAGGATCTGTCATGAACAGTAGGTGCAAGAGATCACGCACGTAACTCGCCGCTCAATTAAGCCTTCTTCTCCCATGCAAAAACGTACACATGTACAGAAGATAGGCCTAAAATACTAATGTTGTGTGAACTCTAATGTAAAAACTCTAATTTTTGGAATTTTGAAAACTGTGAAACCATTTATTTTTTGCCAAAACTGTAAGAATATGAAAATATAAACTTGTTCCCGTTTTATACATTCTTTTTTTTTTTTTCGATTTAACGCATTAGTACGTCGTTATTTTGTCCGAATACCAACTAACTTAACTTTATTTCCGTTATTAACAATGAAAAGAAGAAGGTTTCTGATCTTTTGTTGAAATGAACGATGGAAATTTCCAAGGAAGGAGGGGGTTGCTTGCCTGCCACAAATTGAAGAAAGGAAAGACGTTTACGGGCAGAGAATAAATTCACGTGCGAGAAGCATCTGCCACTGCATTGGTGCAGGCGTTCGCGCGAGGCAAGCGAAGAAAAGGAGCGAAGTTCAAAGCCTCCGCCGCGGAGCCCCATTCAATTAGCAGCGACTCGGAAGGAAAGGAGACGACGGACACTCCAGTTTAAATTGAGTCTAGGCGGGGGAAGGTTGGTAAATGAAACTGGTTGACCCAGCCTTGCTAAGGTGTTGGCTGCAGACGACTTCCCAATATTCCCTGCCTTTGTTGCGGGAAAAATACGTCGGGCGGTGAAGAATTGTCTGCGACTCGCTGATAATAGAGCCCCATTCTTCGGAGCATCATAAGAGTCTGGAGGGAGGGAATTGATAGCGTGTCATCCGGGAGCTGATTGAAAAGGGCACCGCCTGGGACTTCTTTCATCTCCTCTCGGATGCAAACGCCGTGGGTGCGATGCCAAAATTTTGCAGAGGGAAGAAAGTGTACTTGGCACTCCCTCAATCCACTGATCGACTAATGAGGGAGAGAAGTTGAAACAATACCTTTCCAGCATTTGCGCACGTTAGCTTCACTGAAAAGTTATTGATCTCTACACATTCACTGGAGTCTTTGGAGTAGAGTTAGCTGCTGTTCCCTTTCTTTCTTTGTGAAGTGAAAAATCTCGCACATTGATCAGGGCTCGAAATGGAGCGGACCGGAACGCCCTTCCGGTTCGTGAATATCTGAAACCTTCTCGTTCCGTTCCGTTTCGTTTTAAATTATTTTTGTATATTTCACTACATCTTTTCAGTGATCATTCATATAAGCTTCCCCTATTTCAATTTTTTTTTTTAAAAAACACGCCCAAAATTGCTTTTATGGTTTTTGGCCTAATACATATAGATACAGTATATGTTCTTTATAGAAAGGCTTTTTATGGTAAATGGACAAATATTTGAACACTTTGATTAAAGCAAATAAAAAAATGTGTAAATATTGTTTCTGTTTCTGATACTGCATATATGAACCGATTATGGAAATGTTTGTTGAGTGCTATTGAAACTATAATAATTTCAGTATTTTATCTTCCAGTGAAAATAAAACACTCTGGATGTACTGTGTAATTATAACTTAAAATATTTTTTATAGTCTTTGTAGCTGAATCTTGGCAATTTTTTAATGATAGTTTGCTAAATATCAGTTTCAATTTTTATTTACAGTTTAATTATAATTACACTATTTAAAGTTTAACATGATTAGTATTTACTATATTATTCTACACAAAATGTTTGATATTTTTGCCTATAAAAATATTGAACTTTTAATCAAGAGAAATTTAAGTGTCTTTACAGTTTACATATTACATTTCCTTTCGTATGAGCTTCACCCAATCAGTACATATATACTTTGTTTCCTTCGTTTTCCTTTCTTGGAGCCTAATAAACACCATTGAATGATTACGAGATTAATGGACTTTCACCAAAAATGATTCTGATATCTACAAAATCCTGATGTATGTAAATTATTTATTTAAAGTGATTTAAATCAGTGATTTAAAAAACATCACCTGTATTAAATCTTGAATTAAATCGCGATTTAAATCAAACTGATTAAATCAATCCCCCTTCACTGGGACAGAGTAAGATTTTACATCTTGCCCTTAATTTGCTGTATTTCATGGCACCCCTCATCCATGTTTTCGTTACAATTTCAACACTCGAATTACATGGTTTTTTTCTTGATATCTCAGGGGGGGTAAGAGCAAGTGCCCCCTCTGGCCCCCTCTGCGGGCGCCTTGCTTGTTCTCTATATTAATATTGTCGCTTAGTGCCTTAATGAGAGCAATGTTAAAATACGTATTTTCAATTTCCAATTACTCTGATCGACGACGAAAGCAACCCTCTAGAAACCACGTTATCGATATATTTAGTCGAGTTTTGATCTCATTCAATGATTTCCATGTTTGTCAATGCGGTTAATATGTCCTGCATTCACTCCAAATGCTCTGCTTCATGAGTATTTCATTCGTACATGCGCGGATGGATGTGGATCCACACAACATTCATTGGTGTATGTTTTGACTGATAATATATTTGTATAATACATTCTCGGTTATGCAGTTCACTCACTTTGTAAGCTTTAATTAAATCCTCCCAACGCAGAGCTGGAAATGCTAATTAAATAAATCTAACTGCTGAGCTAAAAATAACAGAGCCTGGGAAAAAACAACAACGCGCATATTTACATTGATTAGAGCTTTAGCTCACACAAAATATATGATAATAAAGCTGGAAAAATGCTTTGTGCATTACAAGAACAAATTGTGCATGTTTTGCGAACTTCACTGTACATTTCATAATGCTACCAGCCACATGCATTTTAGAATCTTTTTTCAAAACCAAAGTCATTACTGTGACAAAGGAACGAATTTGAATGAGCTGAAAAGCGGTAGATATGTGCACACACACATGCATATATATACACATGTAGTCATTTTAATCAAAATATGGAATTAAATATGGCCTTAAACTTGTGAAAAAAGGCAATTGTTATTAAGCTAGCGACTCACTTTGTTCTGAAACGTGAATCTTCTCTTGTTGTCCTGAAAGACAGATTTATACTGACTGAAACTGTGTTCAATCGTGGAATATCTGTCGGTGCAGGTATGGAGTCTCCGAATACGAAAGTGATAAGAAGGAAATTGTTCAGGTAAAAGTCCAGTCACTGTCGGGGTGAGCGGGGTGTGATTGCGGAATATGGGCAGAACAATATAGCCCGGCAGTGATCGGAAGGAGATTAGATCATATCGGATCAGAACAGAGCTGGAGAAAAATCGACCGAGAGGTAGACAGAGAGAGAGAGAGAGAGAGAGATAGAGAGAGAGAGAGAGAGAGAGAGAGAGAGGGGTTACTAGGTTCGAGGCTGTACATGCACGAAAGGAGTAAGTTCCATCTTCCGTTGTGAATTAATCTGCCATCACACTATGATATAGGCCTATAAACGTATTTAAACTTGGTCATTCGGATTTTCATTTTGTCAGGTCCGTACCTCAATCGCAGTCATTGCGGGCGGGCAGGGGGGGTGTTGTGACAGCGAGTGCCGAACCGTTAGAGCTGCGACACGTGATATCGCCTGAAGTAAAGCAAGTAAAATTAAAATTAATTTTAGTGCAATGAAAATCAGATTTGTTAAAGGTCCAGGAACTTCAAATAAATTTAATTACGGTCCAGGACAGAAAATCAGCAAGGGTAAATGGGTTCTGGACAGTAAATAACCTTTTTATCTGTAACGTATTTCAATTCGGTCCAGGAACCTTTTTTCAATGAAACAATACTCAACTTGGACTGAATTTAAATTGTGCAAGAAAAGAGGTTCCGGTCCTGGAACCCATTATAATTTATGGGTTTCACGACCTTTAACAACCCTGATTAAAATTATTTTTAGTACGATGTTTTTAAGATAACGAAAAACGTATTTCCCTTTGTTAAAAAATGAAACCATTGGTTATTATGTTTATGCATATTAGTAACACTGTGCATTAATTTTCGCAGACTCTGCCAATACAAAACTACGGATTAAAATTATTATTTCATATTAGCATTTGGTCCTTTTTTTTTTTTTAGTGAAGGGATAGGCGGACTACTTGGTTCCTACGCCCATGGTCTCATGCTATAGTGGAACCGCAAGGAAAGAAACCTGCGCAGAACCTCATGACGTTGGCGGGTGGGGGGAAGGACGGGGAGAGGGAGCTTTCAGCGCGACTCACGTCAGTGTTGCCAGACCTATTGATTTCTCGGGAGAATTCCTTAATAAACTATTGCTATGGAACCTCCAACGGCCTGCTCAAAGCCAAGTTTCCTGCTCATCTTACTTGAACATGGAGGGAAGATGTGGAGTGGAACTCCACTCAGCCGTGAAAAGTTCTGTTTGAACTGTGAAATTATGCCAAACGATACTCCATTGTACTAGGACATTATTATTTTTATTACTATTACTACATTACTATTTTTAGATGGCTGTATTTTATCCCACCCCAAACTCTATTTCTATTTTAGTTATTTTACGTCGCTTTTGTGCCTCTACGGGTAAGTACGACAATATGGATGAATGAAAAACTGATGAAATGGATAAAGTGACCTGGCAAAACTGCCCTGAGCACCGATGGAAGGGAAGATGCGCGAACGCTTTTGACGGAAGGTTTTTTTCCATGTGGTCGAGCTATACACCTCCTCTCTCTTCACTGAAAAGAGCCGCTTGCGAACTCCATCCTGTCCTAGAAAAGGAGACGCACATAGAGAAAAAACATAACACGTGTGCAAATGTGTCCTCAGTGGGCCCAGGCCAACCTTTCCCTTGACTGCCTGAGGCAGTTATCTTCCCTGTCTTCCCATCCACCCCTCCCTCCCTGCCTACCAGGGTGCAGAAATCAACAACATTTCAATTACGAGGGCGAAGGGACTCCGTGCGCCCTTTCAAGGACACGCTCGATGGCCGGGGCGGAAATTGGGTGGATGAATGCGCCCTGTTCAATAGCCCACCAAGGGAGAGTTAATTCGGGCTAATTTCCTCCCTAACTGCGCTCATGATTGCCTGTAAGAGGGCGGCTGCACTTCGCACTCACAATGAGCAGGTGCCTCAACCCCCAGAGGACGCTTCTCCTCCACTGGAAGGAATTTTCCCTCTCGTTCTGGAACTCCTTCTCCTTGAAGCCAAGAAAAAGACAATACTGGAATGGGCGGGTGCTTGAAATTTTCAAGGAACGAGAAGCTTACTACGGATATTCTCTCCCCTTGCTTTCAAATGCCATTTGTGTGTTTCACCAAAGCTACTCAACATACACGTATCTAGAAATATATTTCGGGGAGGAGGGGTCCAAACCAAGTGTCTCAAAATAATAATAATAATATTTAAATTTAAATAAGTATAACTATATATTACATTATTTAAAAACAATTATTATGAATAATAGTGTTAATTAAAATATTCAAATTAGTTAATATTATGTTGAAATTTTCAGCGAAAAAGGCAGGCTCGACCAGGACTCGAACCCGGCTCTCTGACATACCGTGCCATTGCTCTAACCACTTTTTCTTTTTAACAAACTTTTATTTTATCAGCATATATACAAAATAGATCTGCTTTCTTATATAAATTCTGTTAAAAGTATTGTATAGAATTTTTAACATAGTAAGTAATATAGTAAGAGTCCCATCTTCTCTATCTGATACAAGATTTTGGCGTAAACATGCAGTTGTACCTGTAATACAAATATACGTTTCTTCATATATTAAATACCTGTTTACACATTCACACCACAAGTATACAATTATTGTTGTCTAAACAACACTAAGGTAGTTTCCAAAATACTCATACATTTTTGGATATTGTAACATTTTCCATCTAGTTCTTTTTAAATACTGTGTGAACAAAATGCTATTGCTCTCATACTTTTTACAAAATACATAATATATTGTATTAGCTATTAACCAAATTACTGCATTGTTTTTTTTTTCTGGAAAATATTTGAAATCTGGTCTTGTACACATCGACGGTTGAAAGTACTGGGGTGCTGTTCGACATATTTGTCCTAGATATGTCGTTAGGCATTTCCAAATTCCCTGTACTCCATTACATGTTACTATTCTATGTTCAGTGGTGTCTATCTCTCCACATAAGTGGCATTTATTAGTTGTTAGTCTATTGATATTATGCAAGCGTTCATTAGTTGGTATAATATCGTGTATTACATTGTACCAAACACTATACACTGATGTATCCAGAAATTTCTTATTTAAATTTTTCCAAATATTTTGCCATCTGTTATTGGGAAAATGTTTTTCAATGCGGTGAGTCGGTATCTGCAACTGTTTGTGAAACAGTGTATGTAAGTATTGAGAGAGTTTTACATCTTCACCTTTTGGCGGAAGCACCACATAACTGAATTCTTGCATCAAACTTCGGAGATATAACGGTCCTTTTTTCAATCTGCGTAGATCTGGCGGATTTTGGGGTGGAAATTCCTCCGTCCATAACTGTATCCATAATGATGTAATGGAGTCTTCAATGCCATAGAGCGTATAGGATCTTGCCAGGAATAGGGATTTGCATTTGCTCTCAATATTTGTAAGCTCCAATCCTCCTTTTAGTTTCATTTGCCATAGATTGGATAGTGGTATTCGAAAAAAATGTCCATGCCACATAAACCAACCAATTGCTGAATTCATATTCTGAGGTATTTTTGATTGATTGGGATCACTTGGGCCGTATAGTTTAATTTACTAAACATATATGTTTGCAAAAACCACACCCGTTGTATCATGTTCAACTGTCTGCTGCGCATTTGATAACATTGTATGCGAATGTCTCTCGCTATCTTTTGCCAATTGGATTCTAACATTTGTTCCTCGTCCCTGTGAAAAATTATTCCTAATATTTTAATTTCCTGTACATATGGTATCCCTATATCTGGATATTTTTGAGCCCATGTGCCAAAGGGTAGCGCCTTTGATTTTTCCATATTTATTTTGGCCCCACTAGCACGGCAGTATACCTAGGTATATGTATCGCTGCCATAATATTTTGCATTTGCTCGTTTGTGGTGATACAAGCAGATAGATCATTCGTCGGGAGTAGTTTTCCTGGTATATTGCAGCAAAGGATCCAGGGTTAAAGCAAACAGGAGCATACTCAGTGGACATCCTTGCCGAATTGATCTTGTTATATTTATTGGGGACGACAGGAATCTATTGACCATTATCCGAGATGTTGCCTGTTGATAGAAACCTTTCAAAATATGAATAAATTTATCACTGAATCCATATGCCTTTAGCACCTCAAACAGGTAGTCATGCGACACTAAATCAAACGCTTTTTTGAAATCAAAAGCAAGCACACATGCATCAAGTTTCTGCACCATATAATAGGATATCAGATCGCGAATCCCTCCAACTGCACTGAATATGTTATGCTTTTTGCCAATGCATGTTTGTTTCTCGCTGAGTATCCGTGGTAAAATTAACTTGAACCTATTTGCTAAGATCTTTGCCATTAATTTATAGTCACAATTTAGTAATGTTATTGGTCTGTAGTCGTCTACTTGTTTTGTGTGTGATTATTTTGGTATCAATATGATGATGCCTTCATTTTGTAAAACTTTTCCATTTTTAAAGGCATCTTGTATCATTTTGATTAGTTCATATTTTATAATCTCAAAAAACTGCAAATATAACTAGGTGCTCCTTTAAGGTTGTATGTTCGTAGCGCTTCATATACTTCTTTTATTGTTACTTCAGTATCTAAAAGTTGTCTATCCTCTTCTTGCAAACCATTATTTAGCGATTTCAGTATTGTCTCTCTTGCTTCTGATTCCCCCTCCCCGGTCTGATAAAGCTCCCCATAATAGTCATAAAATGTTTGCATGATTCCTGGTTGACTCACATGCGATTCTCCACCTGAATCCACAAGATTGTTGATCATGAGTATTTTTTGTTGTTTTTGCATCTGTACATAGTGATGCATCGAAGTTTTTTCATCTTGAATAAAATTCTTGGAATTGGTTCTTATTATTATGCCTTCCATTTTTTGCCTCTGGAATGTTAAGATTTTGGCTTTATACTGCTGTATGGCGTGGTAATTTTTGGTGACATTTCTCCCTTGACATGCCTCGTGTAAACACGGGTAATAAAAGTTGATCAATCCGTTTCTGTCTCTTGCATTTTCTTTTCCATACCAGCAGAAAAAAGTTTTTAATTTTGGTTTTACATATCGAACCCACCAGTCATTATGATTACTGTAATGCTTTTGTTGTTTACACCATTCGACCCATTTTTGTGCAAGTATTTCATTGATATGTGGACGCTCTAATAACTGTATATTTAGCTTCCAATATGAAGGACCCCTGACTAGTTTTGTTTCTTCCAGGTTTATTGCCATTTTTACTGCCATATGATCAGGAAAGGGCGCTGGCCATGCTTCGATGGATGTTACATTTTTTTTTGATCTGTATTTGTATATAACCTATCGATTCTAGATCCAGATTTATTATTAAAATATGTAAATATTATAACGTGTCTCTTCTGTAACCAAATATCTTTCAAATGCAATTCTTCAATTAATGTTGCAAGTGCTGGACTCTTTCGATAAGCTCCTAAACAATCGCTGGGAGTCAATACCTGATTTAAATCTCCCCCAAGTATTATTTTAGATTCATTTAACGGTAGCAAATATAATATGTCCTGATTATAAAATTGTTCACGTAACTGTCTATTTTGATTGCCTGATGGGGCATAAATATTTACAAATGTATAGTTGGTACTTTGAAAGCTAATGCCTTTCCCATCTACTAACTTTTTTACATTATTAATGGTTAGGCCGTTTCTAACAAGTGTTGCTGTCCCACGGCCATTCATACCAGTATTAACTATGGCTTCGTAACCATATATTGATGGAAAGTCACACATACAAAGTTCCTGCAAAAACAATACGTCTATGGAGTGTACCCGTACAAATTCTTCTAACATTTTACATTTTACAGGCGAAAAGATTCCATTAATATTAATAGTACATATTCTAGTGGTATATCCCATTAATAAATGAATAATGTAGCACAGAGTTAAGAGTACTTTCCGATCATCCCTCATAACTTTGAAAAAAAATTATACAAATAACAAATGTAATATCAAATTAAATTTCCCTTTTTAGGGTTTACTTCTCCTGTTCATTACTCTATTCCAGTGACGTGCACTGAGGAGTAGCTAGTCTAGCAGAGATAGATTAATCAATCTCACATCTCTAATTATTTTTAAATCACAATATTTATTGTCTTCTTAAAGCCACAGTTCATATGCAACACTTTCTTTTTCACGCACTTCTCGTCCCTCGGTGTGATCCGCGGACAAAACTGGCCTAGCTCGCTCTTTTTCCGCCTTAGCAGTTCCAGGTAGAAACGGGTTTCCGAAAGAAAACGGAAGATTACTGCCTCTACCTCCCTTGCCCCTCGCCCCCTCACCCCCGCTGCAATGGTTGAAAGCCCGTGTTTTCAGGTCCCTCAGTCTATCTCCTATAGGACAGATAGGGGATTGGTTTCTATTCGATTCCTTTGTAAATCCTCTAAGAACTCAAGGGAAAATTTTCTGCAGTACTTAATATGTTCTCTGTATTTACACCACAACGTTTTACACGTTGTACAATATGTATGTATAATATGGGATGTAGTTTTATTATTTATGAAATGGGAACGTGTTATGTGCAGACAATAATGTTACGCTTTCTTTATTTTTTGTTTTTTTATTTTTCAAATATGGAATATATAATGATTAAATTACAAATGTTTGCTCAGGCTCTCTCTCGCTCTCGTTTTAGTAGCGTTTTTTAATATACTAATCTCTTGGCCTCCAACGGATGTATTTATTTGGGCAAGAGATCGCACATTCATATTGTTGTTGCTTTGGTTTATTTTACTTCACTTTTCTGCCACATTTGGTTATCGCGAAAATGAAGATGATGTGATGAAATTAATGAAGGGACCTCGAACAATCCAGACCGGGATTCGAACCTGTGATGAGCGTGCATTCTTGTTCCTGTGTTGTACTCTGCAGTGAATAATGAAATAATTTGAAATGAAAAATGTATCTCAGAACTCAAGAAGCCAAATTAATATTATTGAAGAAACTACAAAAAAGTGTGTTTTGTTTCTGTGCATAAAGTGAACTTACAACACCAAAACAAACCAACCGTGGGGGGAGTGGTTATCACAGCGCGCTAGACACCAGGAGTTCCGGGCTCGAACCCCGACCTGGGCATGGGTGTTCTTTGTGTTTGTCCCTTCATTAATTTTATCGTATCATCTTTGCGATTAACCAAATGTGAGAAAAAAGCGACGCTAAGTAACAAAAATCAAGTCAAATCATTGATTGGTTGCTTGATTTGGTTTATTTTACTTCACCTTTCCGCCACTTTTGGCTAATCGCGAAGATGATACAATATAATTGATGAAGGGACAGACTCAAAGAATACCCATGGCCAAGCAGAGATTCGAACCCAGGATCTCTGGCTTAGTAGTCAAATCAAATCTTTTTTATTTTCAAATGGGGGTGGGGGTTACGTGTACTTTTTTTTAGTACTCATTCATCATTTTGCAATCTTTTCCTGTTATTGACGATCTATTTTTAGGAATACTGGGCCCTAAAGGGGGAAGGGGTATGAGACACACCAACCCCCCCCCCTTGCTTCCCCAAGTGTCGACGTCACCGCACGTCACTGCTCTATTCATACCTCCTACCTCTCTCACTGATCTCCTCTTCGCTACTGTGTTCTCGCTACCTTTCGAAGTATTCTTCGTCCGTTTTTTTTGCACCCATCTGCTGAGATTTTTTCCACTTTGACACTGAAGTGGCACTTTCGTTACTTTCTTCATCTGTATTCAATTCACTTTCCAGCTCACAGTCTTTCGAAGGTCCCTTGTCCTCCTCTTTTGGGACGTTGTCCTTTGCCGCTGGGATGGGAGGAAAAGCAACTGAGTTCCCTTCGTCCTGCATCTGGTCATCCTGCATTTCTTCACTTCCTTTTTCCTCTTGTTTGTCTAGGTTGGAAGTTCCCGGTTATTTTGTGTCCATGGATAAGATTTTCTGGTTGTGTTCTTCCTTTGTGGTCGCCGTATTTACCGGTGGTAACATTTCCACCGGGCGGGTGTCACTTGGCACATTCTTTATCCCCTTATTTTTCTTTTGTTCTTTTATCACCTTTTGTAGACCTTCCGACTTGTTTTGATTATCTGGTTGGAACTGATTGTTCACGTTCGAGGAACTCCCCTTTTTCACTATTATATCACTATAATTTCTCTCTCTCGGTTTTTATTCACACGAAGCGTTGTTATCTGACGGTTATCACATTGCCAGCTATCGTGTCCTTCTTTTCCACACGCCCTGCACGTTCTCGGCTGTCCGTCGTATATCACATGGCACTGATGAGATTGTACTGTAATGAACGACGGAATCGGTTTTTTTAGTTCCATTTTCACTATTCTCGCCCCGTTGTAAACTTGATATTTAAAGTTATCAGACCATGCTTCTTTGTCTATACATTCCACCTTCCCAAATTCCGTCATTTTTTCTTTCACACAGTCATCATCTAATTCTAGTGGTACGTTAAACACTCTTACCGCTTTTCTTTCCCTCCCCGCATCACTCAAAAGCACTTTTACATTTTCACCATTATCATAACAAAAGTTTGTTTCCGGACCACATTTCTCTAATAATCGCGTCATTATTGCTTCTCTGATACGTTTTACGAAAACACATCGAAAATGCGTAGGTATTTGTATTCCCAAGATCTCATCTACGTGGAGTTGAAGTTGTCCATGTATAAAGTCATGAATTTATCGCGCCGACGGCCTCGGTTCCCCGAACGGAAAACGTATCTGGATGGTATTTTGTCTAATGATATTCATCTTTTTACTAAAGTACTTTTCCAATTCTACTTACTCGCCAGCCAGCTGCACCAAACGCCACAAGCAACACGCACACGGCACTCCCGGTCGTTGTTTCCTGAAGGCAACTTTTCACTGACCTTCACGGAGCAACTTGTTTCCGCGTTCGCTCTCTCTGAAGGCTTCCACGGAACTGACCACTGAGCTACCGAGCCGGCCTGGCCTCGTCTGATTTCTTGCTATCACTGTTTTACGTGCGTGGAATCGTCTCTACCAGTTCTATCGCAAGGGTATGCCAGAGACCCGGGTTCGAGTCCTGGTCGAGCCTGCATTTTTCGCTGAAAAATTTCAACGTAGTACAACTCCTGTGTGTGCCTAATCTACAATTAGTTAATATTATATTTTTTATTACATGAATAGGCAAAAAGACGTTCTAAGGATAGTGATATAACAGCACGTATTCATTATCTAGCTTACGTATAGGGGCTATCCACGAGTAAACAAAAACAAATTGAACGGCACAATCGATTGTGGAACTGTAGCACAACAACTTCCGGTTCACAGCGGCCGGGTAATTCAAGCGCCTACTTGTGTCCTTTCTTTTCGTTTTGAATATCGGATGAAATGGATCATATAAAAGCATTTGACAACGAGGAGAATAAGAGATATCAGGGCAAAGTAGAGGCCTTTGCATATCAATTGGATGAGCAACTAGGAAGTATACGGCATTATTCCAGGATGAGATCCATTTGCTGATCGTCGTTGCATTGGCGATATTTGTAGCCTATATATTTAATAAAAAGTAATTTTTCCTACAGGGCGAGAACGCTTAAAGCATGTAAATCTTTGGATGAATACATTTATGTTCTAAGTGAAAAAGTGCGAGATATACGGACATATAAAAAACGGAAAAAGGAGCTTTTTTTCTTCTTTCTTCAGTCAGAGCGAGTCAGAAGGATGCGGTAATGCACACATGCTGGTTTCGTTCCCGTCTGAACGCAGAAATACAAAACGTCCATTGTTATTTTAAGTCAATTTTCTGCTATTTGTGTTAAACATGACGATAACGATGAATAATAAACTGGAAAAATTAATAATGGGACAAACACAATGACACACCATTGCCTGACCATGGTGTTCAAACCTAGGACCTTTTTCTATCAATGTTGAAAAGATTTCCATTGCAAAGACGAAAATTAATAATAGTACCCGCACTTTAATTTTCTGGTTACACAAAAAAACCAAAAAAATATTTTCTCTGGTTGCAAAAAAAAAAACAACTTCGTCTGGTTACACACACACACACACACACACACACACACACCCCATCACACACCATCACACACACACACACACACACACACACACACAAAAAAAAATCTGGTTACACAAAAATTTAATATAGTTCGTGTGTACTTCAAGAACGTAACGTGTAACCTATCTGACTATGACCGAGCATCTTTTGAAAGGAAAACTAATATTTTTGCTCATATCACTAAAACAGAGAGAAAATCGAGATTTGAATGATTTCTCTTCTACCTTTAATGAAGTGCAAGGGGTGCTGGTCGCAAAATTTTTGGTTGGGAAGGAAACAGAAAAGGGTATTTTTAAAGTCCTCACGTTCAAAACGGGAAAAATAATGTTATTTCCCGACTAAATTGAGAGATTATAGGAGCAGAAAATATTCAACATTAGGCTACCCGATACTAAAATAAATGTTAATTATACACACAATTTCACCCTCGGGTAATGATTTATTTTGCATTTCTGGAATAAAACTGCTAATTTCAATAAATTTCGGACATTTAGTACTTTTAAACTCTATCATTTTTTCCGAAGTCTGGATCGGAACGGGATTTTTTTTCAGGTCCTGACTTTTTGGGTTCCTGCACATCCGTTGTCATTACTGCGGAATCTACTCCTGCTAATGGGCTTCCAATTTTAACGCCTGACAGCTTGAATGCAATAATTTTGGCGCCTAGATCTCGAGGAAATGGATGAAGAAAGATCCGTGAAATATTATTTAGCCCTGATCGTAGTTCACATCCTCCTTGTACACACCCATTCGTTCCTTTGATACATGACACAATCTCAGCTCCCTTTAGGGGCATGTTGTGAGCCTACGAACCGGAAGTTGTTGTGCTACAAGTATGGCGTCCACGTGAAGGCACTTCCTTCCGGTGGATACCCCTATAGCTAAGATCGGCAAAATTTGTAAAAGAAAACAACTGCCCTGGCAAGGAAATTAATGTCAAATAGATAAAGAATTGAATATTTATTGAATATCAAAAGAGGATGTTAGATTCAATTGATGAAAAGTAAAGTTCCTTGTAACATTATATGCATATATTGTAAGTAGTAATAGAACTTGCATAAATCTTCTTTGGTTCTGCCATTCAACGTTGTATGATACCAATATAATCCTTGCCTTCCAATTAGCTCGACGGAAATGAATGACCCTCGATTAGACAAGTATATTTTCATTATTTAATTTTTTGTTATATTATTATTTAATTATTTTAATTATTTAATTTTAGACTTAGTAAGACTCTCGGGGGGGGGGGGGTGTAATATGTACAGGGTGTACCAAAAGTCCCATTACCCCGCCTTTGAATTGTAGACAAACCTGCAAAATGTTATTTTAACAGCATGCGTATGATGAGAGGATCGTATACCATTAAACCAGACCAATGACCACTATTTACTCCAGAGGATCTGTGTGCACACCGCCTTTTTTTTGCCACAGTATTATTTGCCTCCAGGTGCGATGTGAAATCCTCCGTAACATAAGATGTCAGATCTGGAGTTCGGTGTGGCTATTTTAAGAGAATTCCTCAATAATGTGTTCACAGACAAACGTATTGGACGAGGATCGACAAATTTACCAGCACCTTTAAAATGGCCACCCCGAAGTCCAAATTTGACATCTTGTGATAATGGGCTATGGGGTCACATGAAACAGAAAGTCGCCCATAATCGTTATCAGACAACTGAGGAACTTGTTGTTCTGCTGTTCGCAGTGCGTTTGCTTCCTTCACGCCAGCCAAGTTACAGAGGATTTCACATCGCACCTGGAGGCGAATAATACTGTGCCATGAAAATGGCGGTGTGCACACAGAGTAAATGGTGGTCATTGGTCTGATTTAGTGATATACCATCCTCTCATCATACGCATGCTTCTACAACCTTAGTGACAATGAAGTTCGACCAGTCACAAATATAGGAGTACGTTGTGAAAGAAGGAGAACACATGCATATGCTGAACATATTTTATTCAGCAGGCTACATGGAACAAAGGAAAACATAAATTTCCGCTGCAACGCAGCAATGTATGGTGTCCACACAAAATAAAACATTTTCGTCCATCTACACGTGACATTGAAGTTCGACCACTGTTAGAGGGGATCCTGTTTACCATGGTGTGACGCCGCCCCGTCGGCGAATAACTGTGGCAATGCGTCGGGGCATGCTGCGGACGAGTCGTTCAAGGTATTCCACATCGATGCGGTGCCATTGCTCCTGCAGGCAGGCGATAAGAGCAGCCACTGTCGTGGGTCCTCTCTGTTGCACACGTCGCTTAAGAACACGCCACACATTCTCAATGGGCGAGAGGTCGGGACTCGATGGTGGCCATGGCAGAGTTCGCACGTGATGGCGAGTCAACCATTCCCTTGTCAGCCGCGCTGTATGAGGCCTGGCATTGTTGTGTTGAAAGATGAGACGCCGCCTGTGGAACAGGTGCCTTCGCACTGTGGGAAGATGCCGCTCCAGTATGCGTGTATAGGCGTGTGCATTCACAATGCCCTCACAGACGTGTAGTGGGCCAACCCCAGATGCCGTCATGCATCCCCATACCATCACTGACGCAGGTTTCTGTACCCGACGTGCATAACATTTTGCTTCATTCTGTTCCTCCTTCCGACAAATGGCTGTTTTCCGTATTTTCCTGTACACAACATTGAAAATGGATTCGTCCGTCCACAAAACCCTGTTCCACTGCCGAAATGTCCATCCCCGGTACATTCGTGCCCACCGTAGTCGATTGCCTTTGTTCAACATGGAAAGGAAGGGTTTACGTTTCGCCTTGTACACTCGGTAACCGCATCGCTGTAGGTAACGGCGAATGGTTCTGGTTGACACTTCAATGTGAAAGCGTTCTCGAGTCCACAGTAGTAATTCGGTCACAGAAACATGATTGTTGGTCTGGATATAACGCCTAAATATCCGTAGGTCACGCACGCTCAGCAGGCGTTTTCGACCGGGGGCCTTACCTGGCTCTGGAGTACCCGTATTGTGGTGGTGTTTGATGATGCAGTGGACGGTTGACTTGGGTAAGTTCAGTTGGCGCCCTATTTCCCGTTCACTGAGTTCATCCCGTTGCAAATCCACCACTCTTCTCCTCACGGTGTTGTCAATAGGTTTGCCCCTGGCCTTTGTGATGATGCACTGCGGTTCCTCGGTGCACAGCACGCGCTTGTATACGGCGGACTCCCTTATCGTGTCCGTGAAGTCATGCTTCCGTCGAATGCGCCACTATCTCTACTTTTCCGTATGGGTCTGGTGCCTGGTCGAAGTTCAATGTCACGCGTATAGTTCCCCGTTTTCGTTCTTTACGTGACCTTGGGTGCAACATGCTGGGATCACGATTCTTGCCTGCTCACACGCCTCCTCTTACATGCGTCACTTTTGCGGGTCACCCATTCCACAGCCTATGCCTCTGTGCATTTAATCACGTATTCCTTTCTGGTCGAACTTCATTGTCACCAAGGTTGTAAAATAACATTTTGCAGGTTTGTCTACAATTCAAAGAGGGGGTAATGGGACTTTTGGTACACCCTATACATTCTTGCTATACTCAATTTTTCCTTAAGTCGTCTAAATGGTAATGTTGCTTTTTTAGGGTACTAATAAACAAACGTTCCACTTCTCACCTACTGCCTTGCTGACCACCTTCTCCCTCTCAAGTCAATCCCAAAAGTCAGTCTTCCCTCAGCTTGTCTCACCTCTATATTCCCAGGCCATCGAGCTCTTCCTCAATGCCGAATCATGTTTATTATAATTGCTACCATGAAACCGCCGACTCCATAACCAGAAGTATTACCTGTTTCCTGAATGATCAGGAGGTTTGCATAGCACAGCACAATGCATTGTAAACATGCCTAAGAGGCTTGAGACAGCTGAGAAAAACAAGTGAATGCCCTGGTCAACATGAAGCGTTCAGAGAGACTTAATAAAATAAACATACAATCTTAGGGTTCGTTACGTTCGCCCGCGCGGAGAAAAATTTTCCCTTTTGAAAATTTAAAAGTCAAATCGCAAAGCTTGACATGACCCAGGTTCGCCAATTCCATATATTTTCTTAAAGAAACCAAATATACAAAATAAATCCACCAAACATAACTTTCTCTTGTTTGCCGCATCCCGAAAGAAAAATTTTCCTTCCCTAAACATGACAATTAAAAATAACAAATTCGTATGTTCATATGATATAAAAACAATTATATGTACTATTGTATGACTAGGAATCACAAGAGTTAGTGGAGTTAAGCAATATAACTCTCAATGTACCACATTTGTAGCAATTTCTACTCTGTGTCGCCAAGCGAGGCAAACGGCTGAAGCGTCTTAGCAAGGTAGAACGTAGTTCACAATGTTTGTTTATATTGCCACTCGATATAGACCCTTCAAATAAGCTACAAAACCTTAAAAAAGTGCACAAGTAAGTAGAAACGTAAGTAGGCATGTAGAACATTGTCACAAAATACACATCTCACTGTTTTTTCTGTGTGAAAGCCTGGTCATACCAAAGTGTAATATGTTTTACTAACTGCGTAGCCACTTCACTCCTGACGTCGTCAAATATATGAACTTTCACTGCTATGTTGCACATTCCGATGTATTATTATACAATATTTGATGCATATAATTAGTTACACTTAAAAATGTCGCTGGTAAAATCCTAAACATAGCGTTGAATTTTCTTTTCCACGTTAATCTGTACACTGTATACATATATATGGCTTGATGAATACCTTTGTATGACTGCACACAAAAAAATAATAATCTTGCAAGTATCTTACCAACTGTCTACTCTGATTGAAAATATCAGAAAATGTCCAATGTACAATTGTATTGTTTACTATGTACCATGTTGGTGAAACACAATTAACTGTTTGGAAGAAACATTTTTCATAAAACATTGGCATGCTTTCTGAAATGTTTGAAAGTGCTGTAGTTATGCTTGTTGTTGCTTGCATGTTCAATTGGATATCCATTGTAAAAGCTTCTTCTTAAAAAAAATTATGCACTAGTTGATGCTAGCACTGGTCAATTGACACCACTGGCGCTTGTCGCTTCCTTGTAGTGTAATGTAAACTTGAATGCATATAAAACTGGTTATCATGCATGGCACGAAACTGAAGATGTGTATAAGGGCTATGGAAAAGTATTGTTTCCCATAAAGCATGTTAAATGACCAAATAAATACACATGATAGGAGCTCGCACCACAATTCTGTAATTACTGTTTGTGACCGAAACTGCTGCTTGTAGAATGTATGTTTTCTCTGCTTCTTCTTCTTTTTGGATTGCTTGTCGTCTTGACTGCATTGGGGCAATGTAAAGGATGTGATAAATGTGTTGCCTTAAATTATTAATTATTACTGTGCTGCTCTGAGTGAACCTGTCTCGCAAGCTGATGATGCTTATAGAAATAATATCCTAGGGTTGCGGTTAGTAAAACATAACAAATAACAAAAACTAATATAGACATGGGCAAAGGGTTTAAAACTAATTCCTGAAATGAAATGCCCTTACTAATCGATTGATTAAGTTGCTTTAAAGCAAGTTCAAGCGGAGTCGATTGGGGAATAGTGAAATCAGATAAATTCTTGGGAATATTAAGTAATAATTCAACTTCCTTCATTTTTACTTGTTCAAAAGCTAAAATTTTTGTATGTAAAATTTGTTGATCCACAATAATCTGAGAAAAATCCTGATAGTTAAAAATATAGATTGCCCCTCGTTAATCTGAATTGATCTATGGGTGTTCAAATTATTATTCAAATTCTGAATAACAATAAATTGACCTGAACCTGATATTAAAATACCATTACGTGTTCTGATAAACTGAAATAATTTATTGTCAGTAATAGACTTCACTTCAAAATTACAAAATGTAGAATTAATAAAGAAAAGTAAGTGTTGCAAGCATGTTCTAAATTCTGTTTAAATTTAAAAAAAATATGTTGTGAACCCTTAAAAGGAAATATATATAAAATTTGTGTTGCGCAAAGCAAGCTATTAATGTCATAAGAGGTTGCTTTGGCAAGCCTCTAATGGCCTCGTAATAAATGATAGGCCGGTGCAATTTGCCGTGGTTCATATTATGCAATATAAGACAAAAAATTCAGTAAAAGCTACTTCTGAGTTTCGTTGAAACTCCAGGTGGTAACAAATATGGCATCAGGGAATTAAAAAAAGTGAAATTCAAATTTTAAACACAATAAGGATAATAAAAACTTTCTCTATTCCAAATCTTCTTTAAACAAAAGAAATTTAACCACTCAAAACTTCTTGAGTCCGCCGTATACCTCAAATCACTTGGTCGTGTAGACAGACCCGCCGCGGAAAAGTATACTTGACTCATATAAGAATGGTGTGTCAATCCCTTAGGTTTGTTCAAACAAAATAGATCGAGACTAGTTATGCAATATATTAAAATATAAATACAAATTACTAATTATTACCTACTGTACTAAAATTAACATGAAGTTAATCAGTAAGAAGTAATGAATTTATTGCTGCATTGTCGAATAAGGTGCAAATTGGGTAGATAAACTAAATTTCCTAATAATAAATATTAATAATAATAATAATTCTCAAATTATAACATTTGTGGTAAACCACACAGTTTAAATTTGGAAAGGCTAACGATGCCGTGGCGATTTTTGCTGCACATGCCTGTGCCAATCAACGAGGCTTAGCCTGGACATGTTGCTAACAATTTTGATTACTCTATGTGCATAAAGTGCATAAATTTCCCTTTTGTAAAAAATTTCCTGATTTTATCGAAATTTCGTTTGACTTTATCCTGATTTAAACCAAATGTACGTCGATTTCCCCAAAAATTTACTTACTATAAATATCTCTATGAAAAACGGGAAAATTTTGCGAGAAAAATGCAAAAAAAATTCGTCTTGTTGTTCCTTTGTAAAATTATTGGTCGTGATTAACCTGAAGTGCATAAATGCGACGTTTTATTTCAAAAGTTATTTATGTAGAACAAAATATCCCTAACAATGTTAATATGAAATTCTATCGTGAAAATCAAATTCTGACAGCTATATGCTTAACTAAACTGGTACCCTGAAAATTTTAATGAGCGAACGCCACTGGTTCGAAAAAATAAGCAAAGCCTATGCTAAGTTTTTCTGAGCTTCCAACGTGCTCAAAGTACTCGGGAGAGCGCTTCAGCTCGGAAAAAGGAATGCGCTGACACCAGACATTCTAAGTTGTGCAAAGTTTGCATTATCGTGGTCGCTTGGAAGGACTGAACTAATTTCTCTACATCGAAGAAAATCGTAGGCTCGCTAGTCGGCGTGTTCGGGCGACATCTTCGGGTACGTTCGGGTGCCGTCAGAGAGGTGGAGGGGGGAAAATCTTTGCTTCGAGCAGCGGGCAGAGGAACGGAGGAAGAAAATGCAATGCATGATTCGCTGACTATCAGCATGACGTGTTAATGTTTACAAAACTTTAACTTACTACGAACAAGGTTTAGTAAGACCTGCGAGAATCTAAATAAAGTCAAGGACTTTTAAAATTACATCATAGGCGGGCTGGAAAGAGAGAAAATATCGTCGCGCTTGCGACAGCGTGTTTACTTGAACACTTCCGTGCTCGTACAATAAGAAGACTTGGGAAGCTGCTAGCAAAATAAATTACTAATAAACCTTGCATAAAGTATACTCAAACCTAAAAAAATGAATTGTATTTAAAATTTGAATCGTAATGAATATAAAAAATTCTAGGCGAACGTGTAGTCGTAAAAAATATGATCTGTAAAAGATACAACAGGTTCGGGAACCTGAGAATTTGGCTTACTTTCTGCTTTTAAAGTGACATTTGGAACTTTCTCGACTTTTCTTGGCGACTGATTTACAAATAAATCTTTAACTTTTACAACTGGCTGAACACAGGGTGAAATAGGCAATTCACTTTCAATTTTGCGTCTGTTTTGACCAAAATGTGGACCCTTGCTTACGGCAAATTTCTGAACTCTATCTTTAACAGATACAATATTCTTCGGCAAATCTAAAATGTCGTCTTTGGTGACTAAAATATTTCTGGATACATCTTGAACTTCTTGATGTGTACTGGATTGAATAATAACAGATTGAGGCAGTGGAGGCGGCAGTGGCGGATTTATCGTTTTCAAAGGTACCACTTCAACCATCGGTGCAACATCATCGTAAATCTGGTCAATGGATGGTGAATCATTATTAAGTTTGCTTAACGGTAATTCGTTGGTACACTCATGGTCATAAATAATAATAGATTTCTTGCGTTGACATTGACAGTAACAAATTATGAAAATTATAGAAATACTAATAATAAATGTTGTTAATAATAAAATTGTAATTATAATATAAGGATAGTCAAAGGACTTGTTCAACAGATAAATAAAATTAGAAGCTTTTACATATGGAAGAAATCCGTTTAAAATAGCTAAAATCGCAATGATTTTCATGTTGCTTAGGCAATCAAAACAAACAGTTCTTCAAAACTAATACGTACTTTAAGCCTGCCTAGTCTAATTTAGTAGGTATTTTAACTCAACTTTTAATTATTCCTGACTTTAGGCTCAATTCATCTGCGTAATTTATTTATTTAATGTAATTTATTTATTTATTCTCTAAATTTATTAGCACTGTTTAACTTATCTTATTTTAAATTTTACTGCAAACTTATCTTATTTAATTTCAGGTGTTAACTTTGTTTAAATACTTAAAATCAATCGAACCGTACTGAGGTACAAGGTAGAGGAAAAATTGAGACTGATTTACTCCTGACTACCTGAAATAAAATAATAATTATTATTTATGCAATCTTTAAATGCATTAAAATACTAACATCACTAAAACTTGAAGAATCTTTAATTCTCTCTACTCATTCTAAAATATGCTTAGCATATTATTGTGGCAAAGTTAGAAACTAAAACCGTTGTGGTTTAATCATTATCATTCTGCGATGGCAGAATGGATTTCCAGGATTATCGGTAGCTATCCAATATCCGAAGGAAAATACTGGTTATTGGAGCGCAAAAAAAATCTTGACGTCGACGTCTACATATTCATATAATATAAATATCCTCATAACTGGCGCTTAAAATAAACTTTGCTAATATAATCATATACCTTCTTCTGAAGAGTAACTATAAAATTCTAGTGATGTAATCGCTGAGCTAGTATTATTACATACTGCAAAAAAAAACTTTTGTGCCTAAAGCACATTATTGAATAATAAGTCTGCTTTTAATCTTTAATATTATTAGTGCCATTTTATTATAAATTATTATTATGTCATGCAAGTGAAATTAAAATGTTAAACCTGTTACTTATATGAATTTTCATTTTTAGTGACCATTATCCATGCGTGAGTCCGCGTTGTCCTCTTGATGATCTTCATCTTCATCTGGATGCTGTCAAAAATTAATACTTTATCACCTGGTTGAAATTTGATCTGCTTCCTCTTTCGATCATAATACTTATTTACTTCAACATGTCGCTTCGCTAAGTTATCCGTAGCATTGGTTCTTGCTTTCTCCAATACTCGGAACCGTACATCATTCTCCACATTTTCACAGCTTGGTGTGTGTAATGCAAGTTCCCAGGGCAAAGTAGGTTGGAATGCATGTACTAAAAAGAATGGGCTATACCTCAAATTCTGATTCCTTGTAGTGTTATAACTGAATACACTTGGTTGTAAATATTGGACCCAATCAGTGTGTTTTGAATTAACATAACACTTCACTATACTCTGCAATACGCCGTGGTTACGTTCAGAAAGCCCTATCGAATTGTGTAAACCTACTGGCGAAAACTTGATGGTTATTCCCAATTTATTGCCGAGTTCCTGAAAGAGCTTAGACTTAAATGGTGATCCGCGATCGGTGTAAATATCCTGTGGGGTTCCGTAGCGTAACACTATTTCCTCATACACAAATTCAGTTGCTGTACTGGCCGTACAATCCGCAACTGGTTTGGCTATTAAATATCGCGTCCCAAAATCTGTTGCGGCCATGATATATCGGTGACGAAGATTGGATGAAGGAGGATATGGACCTGAAAAATCCAGGCAAATCCGCTGGAACGGCTTTTGTGCGGGAAAAGTACACAGTTCTCCTGATGGTGGACCTGGACGGCGTTTATTCTGCTGGCATGTAATACATTTCCTAATTTTCCTTTGAATAAATAATTTCATATTTGGAAAATAAATTCGTGACAATGCAACGTTGTAACATTTGGTAAATCCAAGATGAGAACCTCCTATGGGTGAAGCGTGGAGTGTCTCGATCACAGAATCACGTAACGTCATTGGAATGCATAACAATTTCCTGGTAGTTGCTACTAATTTCTGTTGTCTATATAATACACCATCTTCCAACACATGATGATAAACCTGCCTTTGGATGGATAAAGGTAGTGTTCCATCGTCCGTGTCTGGGTCTTCCAAAACTTTAATAATTGGGCCAAAAAATGAATCCTGTCTCTGATGTTCCGCAACATATGTGGTTGCATCAAATAATGTAAGTGTCCTGGGTTCAGGAATGTCCTCTTCAGTGTTGCCATCCTCTACATTTTCTCCACATTCTCTGCTAAGGGGATCAGCGATGTTCTCCGTAGTTTTGACATGGATAGGAGTGAATGAAAAATCCTCCAAAAGGTTACTCCATCGAAGAAGCTTTGAGCTTAAATTACGGGATGTCCTAATATACGTAATTGCTTTGTTGTCCGTATGTAAATCGAAATGGTGTCCCACAAGAAAGAATCTAAATGATTTGAGAGCATATAAAATTGCTGTTAATTCTTGCTCAATAACACTCAATCTTTTTTCAGTGTCCGTCAACGTTCTACTGCAGTATGCACATGGCAAGTACTCTCCTTCTGCATTGGGCTGCATTAATACGCCACTGACTGCATGAGATGAAGCATCGGTGAAAACCTTGGTGTTCTTCGCTGGATCGTAAGGTAACAAAACAGGTGCAGTAATTAGTGCTTCCTTTAATTTCTCAAATGCTGATTGTTGTTCAGGACCCCATGTAAATTTCTTGCCTTTACGGATTAAACCTTGTAATGGTGATGCAATGTCAGAAAAATTTTTGACGTACTTCCTTACGTAGCTGCAAAGACCTAAAAACATTTTAACCTTTTTTGTGGTGGTAGGAACCTTATAATTCTTAATGGATGACAGTATTCTATCGCTGATACGGTAGCCATATCTGCCCACATTGTGGCCTAAGGCAATTGTCTCGTAATATCCAAATGAACATTTAGGTACAGCCAATTTCAATCCGGCAGATCGTAAACATTGAAACATTTTCTCTAGATTCACGAACATATCCTTAAATGTATTAGCAAATACAAACATGTCATCGATATAAAAGGCAAAGTTATTGTCATTCATCCCTGCTGTAGCGAGCTGAATACATCGGGTCATTGCCGCGGGAGATGTCACATGTCCCATAGGTGTAAAATTCATGGCAAATTGTCCCCTGGCTGGTATAGTAAAGGCAGTATATTTTTTCGATTCTTCTGCTAATAGTATTTGAAAAAATCCTTGTTTCAGGTCGGCACTACAGTAGTAGCTCTTACCGGCCATATTGTGCAATATTTCTGAAATGTTTCCTATAGAAACTGCATCGAAAACAGACCTAGCATTAAGTAATCGGAAATCCTGCACCATGCGATAAGCTCCTGACTTCTTCTTAACAAGAAAGACTGGTGAATTGTAGGGTGATGTCGTAGGACTGATGACGCCTGCTTCTAGCAAGTTATCAATTTGCTGATTAATTTCCTTACGCAGGTGTACCGGTATAGGGTAGGCTGGGACGTGAAATTCAGAATCGTCCTTTATACGATGCGTATAGTTAGTGGCGCAACCAATGTCCTGCTCGGACCAAGAAAACACGTCTACATACCTCTCTAATAATTGTCTAAGTTGCAATTTTTGATCGGGTTCTAATGCTGGATTAATGTCAAATTAAGTGATGTCGTGCACTGGTTTTGTCATGGTGCCAGTCTCCTTGGTCACCATAACGTTAGGTCCTCCGTCATCTGGAATATGACGCGAAGCTGGTACTGGATTTTGCCATGCCTCTGCGGTACCTAAGCGTGCCCCTTTCCTAATTTTAATTTTGTAAGTATTTGGGTTCGTAATCCAAATTAAAAGTGACTCCGGATTTACAATGGCTCGAGGCACCATTAAGCCTGTGTCCATTTGAAACTGTAAATCTGGTTCTAAATAAGTTAAATTCTGATTACTAGAATTTGTCAATTTGACAGGAATGCACAAATGAGATCTAGGTTTGATTCTAATTTGTCTGGAAGTCACAAATTCTGGCACATATAAATCCCTGATCAGACTAGCAACTTTTATGGATACGTCAAAGGTTTTTCTGTGTTCCGTCCTTAACTGGTTCCGCGGAGGAGTACCAAATCTCCTCAATGTGAGTCGATTTTGATCAAAATCCAAATTTGCTATATGAGCTCTTAAAAAATCATTTCCCAGGATTGTCCCATGTTCAAAATTTGGAATCATCCGAAAAGGTGTGACGCTTGCCTGGGTTAAGGCAACTAACTAACCCGGTACGTTAATGTATAAGTTAATGGAAGCGCGTGGTAAATATACCCTCGTTAGCGCCCACTCCATGCAAGGGTCACAAACACCTTCCGACGCCACGTTTCCGTTGGGTAAATATGTTCCAAACACGTAAACCACCAACAGAAAGGCAACGTCGTGTTCCGCTAAACGCAGGAATCCGAGGAACGGTCAAAAATCACGAAGATTCCGTTCCAATTACTACTTTGCTTATTTATGCTGTCAACAGAAATTTTCCTGTAACAAATGACGACACAAAAAAAACTTAATCACAATTAACCCTCTTAATACTAATTGATTAAACAGGCATGCAAAAAATAGTATTCACTCTAATCTTCAAAAGAAGAAAAAGGGGGGGGAGAGAACAGTCAAAAAGGTATACAAGATTTTAACCATTCAAGGACAGTATCCTTGTTCTTATTCAGAAAACATATATATGTATATATTGCATTCTTTCAATGTGTTCGATTTAACTCTAACGGGACAGATGCAAGCAAGAAAAGATAAAAGAAAAAAACTTCAATTTTAACCTCCTTTTATTTCAACAGTTTTAGATTATCTTGATTTCTTAATAACAACGTGAAAGTTAAATATTATTACATGACCCTCAACCTCTCTTTTTAAGAGGGAAACTATTCTTTACAAAAAAAAAACGAGTACAAGGAACAAGTCCAATTGAAAATCTACGTTCCCGTAACTGTACTGCTTAACAAAAGGCAACACAATGCCGATAACAATCTACGGAGGTGTTCTTCAATAACAATGAATCCTTAACAACTACGTACAATCATGCGTATGTACATTACATACATATATATATATATATATATATATATATATATAGTGCATGGCTTTGAGGCTACTGCTTAAGGTGTTCGGAGATGTGACTTATTAAAGAGGGAAAATGGGAAGAATTACAAAAAAATGAGCAGTGTCATTTGACGAACGCGATTTAAACCGTTGCTTCCTATCTTTCAACAGGGTCTATACAGCAATTCCTTGCGTAAAGAAAACAAATTTATTTTCTTTTATCACAATCGATTATTCAGTCTCCAAAAGGCATGAGAATAGTCAGCTAATCGCTCTTTCTTTGGGATTGGACTTTTATACGAAAATATTGGAGTAAAAATGCCTAACGCTTCGTGTTGGGCGTTCTTTGACTTGGTATTATTATCAGTTCCAAAAAATGCGTGCATAAATTATTAGAGTTCACTATCCGAAAGCACTGTACCAATATACTCGGTACGTTAATTTATATCCATAGGTCAAAAAGGGGGGGGGGTAATGTGTTGGAGAAGAAACTCCAAAACAAACAGCTCGCTCAACAATCGCAAGAGAGGGGAGTAATTGTACAGTTCAAAAAGGGCAAGTCGGTAACAGGATCGAAATCTATAAACGTCCACTATACCTTGATGCAATCCTTCTGATGGTCCTTATCACAATCACAAGCACATGGTCTGGATCACGTAACTGCATTCGTGCGCCTTTTCACGAGTCTAGAAATCGTAGCTTCCAAAGTTGTATTCCCATCTCACCATTGCAATACGTGGGCGAAGGAATTGCGTGTAGGCAAGACGATCCTGCTCCGCTGCTAGTCGACTGTATGTGGCTGTTTCGAAGACCGGAAGCGAACTGTGCTATTGACGATCGAGAATCGTGCAAGAAAAGGGGAAGGGGGGAGAGTATAGTTTAGCTTATCTACGACAGATGGCAACACCATCCAAACGCCGTAGCGCTATCGTATTTTGCGGTGGAGAGTTTATTTTCTCCGAATAAACTCTATAGACGTACCAAAAGGTACGAGTAATATTCCCAAATTGAATATATTATATTTGGAATGTTACAAACTCCCGTGTCCTGGGAAAAGAAAGAAAAATTGCCCGCAAAATAAAATAACCAGGAAACAATGGCCTAAACGACGAAGTAGCTTCAAAGTCTTACAAGCCAAGAGTTGCACTTAAATTATGAAAATATGCATAGAACAACCACCCTATTATATATAGTTTATAAAATAACCATTTCCTCAGCTTTAACGCAAGAATTACATGTATGAGCAGAGAAATACAATTAAAATAGAAACGCACACCAACAATGTACAATCCCCCAAAATGAACCTGCAGGGAAAAAAATTCCTAAGCGTTTACATATGATAAATTGAACCAAAACATAATATAAATATCAAGCTCAGAGTATAACACCCAGAATAGTTAGAATAATATTAATAGTGGCAAAAAGAAATCCATCAAGGTATAATAACATACCGGTTGAAAATGCCTACATAAATATCAACAAGATGATATATCAAAGTCCACAAGACACCTAAATTAACCTTGAACTCCATATTGGCCATCCCTGATCCAATATTGCAAAGAGATCATACACAGGCAAAAATTACCAATTTCATCACATTTAGATCAATTAGCAAAACAGACAGCAAAAATGGTTTCAAACTGGGCGACGCCAGAACACAGAATCACTACCAGGCAAAGGCCTTCACATTAATTAAAGCGATGCGCAACACTGCGAAATGTTCCGAGGCGTAGTACACACTCGTCGCACGATGGTCACACTAGCAAGGATGCAACGGAAGTCTCCCATGGCGTAATTGTAGTATAGTAGTAGTCTCGTGAAAATATGAAAAAAAAGGAAAGGAATCAAATCAAGAATAATAAAGGTAGAAGTTAGAAAGAGAAACAGGAAAGTTAAGACTACAACCTACAGAAGGAAGGAAGAGAAGGAAGTAGCATCATTACAGAGCGCATGCATTACAAATATTTGTGATTAACCAAAATACCCAAACTATAGACAATAAGAATTGTACATAATAGCACTCCATAAACATTGTATTGAAAAACATACACATTTATATGGATAATACACTTAATAACAATAATGCATATAAAAATTACCATAATGCCCTTACATCTAAGACACTTCTTATGTTGGCAATTTAAATAATGGAAAAAAACAAACCAAAAAGGTTGATACATAAGTAGGTCTAAGGGGCAGCAGAATTATGTAGTGTCTGACCCACCTGTGTATGTGCAAAAACCACAGGTGACACAGTGTTCGAACGGCAGCGACACGCGGAGAGGGAATGACCGAAATGGCATAGCCGTTGAAGAACGAACCGGTAAATCAGGATACCTATAAAGTGGCGGATGAGGCCACGAAAAATGGGGGGGTGGAGGAGCTGAAGGCACGGAAGAAGTAGTGACTGGAAGAAAAGGCGCAACAGGAAATGACAATGTGGTTTGGCAACCAGCGTCAAAAACCTTTATTTCATCTAGAGGTGCCATCATAGGAAAAAATCGGTTCCAAAAAAACGCCGCAGGAATCTACCAAAAGAATCGTCACAAGATGGAAAAGAAAAAACAAAAATTTAGCTAGGGAAAAAAAAATTTGGGAGGGGGTTGTGTAAAAATTTCTTCTTTCTGCAAGGTTACTTGAAAAAGATAAAGTAAATCCCTAAACCTGCTCTGGTACCAAACCTTTGTGACGCTTGCCTGGGTTAAGGCAACTAACTAACCCGGTACGTTAATGTATAAGTTAATGGAAGCGCGTGGTAAATATACCCTCGTTAGCGCCCACTCCATGCAAGGGTCACAAACACCTTCCGACGCCACGTTTCCGTTGGGTAAATATGTTCCAAACACGTAAACCACCAACAGAAAGGCAACGTCGTGTTCCGCTAAACGCAGGAATCCGAGGAACGGTCAAAAATCACGAAGATTCCGTTCCAATTACTACTTTGCTTATTTATGCTGTCAACAGAAATTTTCCTGTAACAAATGACGACACAAAAAAAACTTAATCACAATTAACCCTCTTAATACTAATTGATTAAACAGGCATGCAAAAATTAGTATTCACTCTAATCTTCAAAAGAAGAAAACGGGGGGGGGGGGGGAGAGAACAGTCAAAAAGGTATACAAGATTTTAACCATTCAAGGACAGTATCCTTGTTCTTATTCAGAAAACACATATATGTATATATTGCATTCTTTCAATGTGTTCGATTTAACTCTAACGGGACAGATGCAAGCAAGAAAAGATAAAAGAAAAAAACTTCAATTTTAACCTCCTTTTATTTCAACAGTTTTAGATTATCTTGATTTCTTAATAACAACGTGAAAGTTAAATATTATTACATGACCCTCAACCTCTCTTTTTAAGAGGGAAACTATTCTTTACAAAAAAAAACGAGTACAAGGAACAAGTCCAATTGAAAATCTACGTTCCCGTAACTGTACTGCTTAACAAAAAGCAACACAATGCCGATAACAATCTACGGAGGTGTTCTTCAATAACAATGAATCCTTAACAACTACGTACAATCATGCGTATGTACATTACATACATATATATATATATATATATATATATATAGTGCATGGCTTTGAGGCTACTGCTTAAGGTGTTCGGAGATGTGACTTATTAAAGAGGGAAAATGGGAAGAATTACAAAAAAATGAGCAGTGTCATTTGACGAACGCGATTTAAACCGTTGCTTCCTATCTTTCAACAGGGCCTATACAGCAATTCCTTGCGTAAAGAAAACAAATTTATTTTCTTTTATCACAATCGATTATTCAGTCTCCAAAAGGCATGAGAATAGTCAGCTAATCGCTCTTTCTTTGGGATTGGACTTTTATACGAAAATATTGGAGTAAAAATGCCTAACGCTTCGTGTTGGGCGTTCTTTGACTTGGTATTATTATCAGTTCCAAAAAATGCGTGCATAAATTATTAGAGTTCACTATCCGAAAGCACTGTACCAATATACTCGGTACGTTAATTTATATGCATAGGTCAAAAAAGGGGGGGTAATGTGTTGGAGAAGAAACTCCAAAACAAACAGCTCGCTCAACAATCGCAAGAGAGGGGAGTAATTGTACAGTTCAAAAAGGGCAAGTCGGTAACAGGATCGAAATCTATAAACGTCCACTATACCTTGATGCAATCCTTCTGATGGTCCTTATCACAATCACAAGCACATGGTCTGGATCACGTAACTGCATTCGTGCGCCTTTTCACGAGTCTAGAAATCATGGCTTCCAAAGTTGTATTCCCATCTCACCATTGCAATACGTGGGCGAAGGAATTGCGTGTAGGCAAGACGATCCTGCTCCGCTGCTAGTCGACTGTATGTGGCTGTTTCGAAGACCGGAAGCGAACTGTGCTATTGACGATCGAGAATCGTGCAAGAAAAGGGGAAGGGGGGAGAGTATAGTTTAGCTTATCTACGACAGATGGCAACACCATCCAAACGCCGTAGCGCTATCGTATTTTGCGGTGGAGAGTTTATTTTCTCCGAATAAACTCTATAGACGTACCAAAAGGTACGAGTAATATTCCCAAATTGAATATATTATATTTGGAATGTTACAAAGGATGTGTAAAATTGCGGCCGTTTATTGCAAATGTTAACAGGACAATCTCTTTAATTTCAATTTGTTCTTTTGCTACTCCCCTTATGGCCGTATGAATTTTAAAACGTTTGGAGGTTGAAGGAATACCTCGATCACTGGTAACTGATACTTGGCTTCCGGAATCCACAAGAAACCTCTGACGTTGTCCCCCTAACACTGCGTTAATGTAAATTAATTCCTCATAGGGGAAAGTAGAGACTGATATTTGTTTGCCAACGAAATCTGCGCATACGTCTCTTCTATGGGCAGTCACTGTTCGTTTAAAGCCTCCGTGTTCTGAAAACAAGTGGCTGCTGTGTGATTAGGGTAGTTACAAATCGAGCAGCGTGGTCTCCCCCGTTGCTCTTCCTTGTCTTCCTGGCCTCGCCCTGCTGAAGACGAGGAACCCCGCGAGTTCTGTCCGCGGAAGTTTCCACGTCCTCGCCATTGTTGGGTATTGCCATATCGCCTATTGCGATCTGAGTTGTTATTGTTATTATTGCGTCCATTCCTGTACCCCTTATTATACTGTCGTCTATTATTGTTACCCCGGTAGGAGCCTCTATAATTATTACCTCACTGATAGCTATCCCTATAATAAGGTTCTCTAAATTGTTTTGGAGTAGATGAGTCGGTGCCAGGGTTCTGTTTTTGATCCTCCATGCTATCCAATCTCAAAGTGAGACTGGCTAATCTCGCTTCCAGACCAGTTTCCTGAGCCTGGACTTGAGCTTTGGTATTTTGAGGATTATTAGATAATTTTAATTGCTCAACCTCCTTTTGCAAGGCATTGAATCTTGCCTCAATGTCTGAAGTGGGTCGCGATTGCGCAGACTCAGCAGTAGCCAGATTGTTACTCTGCAGTAATATCTGCTGCTGTTGCGGAAAGGTTGGTGCATGATGCAAGGGAGAGAATAAACTGTCCCTTTGATCTTCGTACCTCAGTTCTTTCAGCTTGCGCTGCCTCATCAAGAACTGAAGTTTTTCAAAGGATTTTAAATCCTTAAGTAACCCATGCACTGACTCATTCTCTTTATGGTGGATATCTTTCATGTAATCCACCTGTAATCCTAATATGATCTGTTTGATCTGTTGTTGAACACTCATTTTGGGGTCTGCCTTAAGTAAAAGTAATTGTTTGTCCCGAACATAATTCGTAACTGGCTCAGTTTCCTTGTGTAATCTGTATCGAATTTGTTCCTCGATCTGGAGTTGATCCAAGGACCCTGTAAATTCATCCTTAAATTTCTGCCGTATCTGTTCGTAAGAAACGTCTTGATTTTCTGTACCATCTTTCCAAGTCTGGTACCATCGTAACGCTGGCCCGGCCAGAAGGGCTGGAAATAATTCCTGCTTACGGCTACTGTTCCATCCATTTAGTATGGCAAGGCTATCCACTTTATCTAAAAATTTTGATACATCTTCCCCGGCTATCCCCTGAAATGGGATACCCTCTAAAATAGTTGGGGGAACAAACTGAGACTGAGCCATCGTTGCGAATTGTGTTGGGCCTAAATCTCTAATATCCTGATCTTGTTGCTCTAATTGCTGTTCACATTTCTGTTTTTCTAATAATTGTCGTTGAAGGCGTCTAGTTAAGATTGGGCTACGTTTAAATTTGGGGGTGGAACTTGCAGCTGGACCGCTGACATCTAAATTAAAACTTGTAGTCCCTCGTGCTATATCTAATAATTGATCTAATGTTTCATCGAGTTCATCAGCAAGGTGAAAGCTCGACATCTATCATGGCACAAGTAAATTCTTCTCCCCCCATTAATTTTAAAACCTTTAAGCCCTATGTATTTTCAAAATAAAATATGGCAAGGACATACTAAAAAAAACTAAACAAGTGAGCAAAATTTTGGGGTGGGTAGCGAACTTAGGGGTGGTATTGAATTCTAAACTGGTTAACAAACTCTTTTCATTTCAAAAAAAAAAAAAAATAAAATGAAAAGGCCTCAAGCACTCCACTACGTGTCAAAATTTGGGGTGGGGTTAAATTTAATTAAAAACTGGTTAACAATTTCTTTCCATTTCTGAAAAAAAAATGAAAAGACCCGCTAATCTCCACCACGTGTCAAAATGGAGATAGGGGGAAAATTTCAAAGCTAACAATTAACTGCAACTCTTTCATTTCCTGAAAAAAATGAAAAGGCCCGCATCTCTACCACGTGTCATTCTAAAGAATGAAGGGATCTGAACCAGTTGTTTATGCAATTAATTGCTGGGGTGATGTATATTGGTCATCATTCATCCTTGATGAGACCACTCGTCATTAACATGGCGAGTTATCGCTTGGCAATGCGAAAGGTACAAAATTACTAAAGAACTAGACTACAGAAAAGACAATGGTCACTCGTTGGGTTTTGCGAACCGTTGAACCTGAATCATGGCCGGGTGTAGGATAATTACCTGTCTATCTGAAGTCTTTAGCTGAATCAAAAATAGCGAAGTCCTCTGTAAGCATCTCTCCTATGCTGACCAAAGCGTCCTTCCACTTCTCACCTACTGCCTTGCTGACCACCTTCTCCCTCTCAAGTCAATCCCAAAAGTCAGTCTTCCCTCAGCTTGTCTCATCTCTATATTCCCAGGCCATCGAGCTCTTCCTCAATGCCGAATCGTGTTTATTATAATTGCTACCATGCAAACCGCCGACTCCATAACCAGAAGTATTACCTGTTTCCTGAATGCTCAGGAGGTTTGCATAGCACAACACAATGCATTGTAAACATGCCTAAGAGGCTTGAGACAGCTGAGAAAAACAAGTGAATGCCCTGGTCAACATGAAGCGTTCAGATAGACTTAATAAAATAAACATACAATCTTAGGGATTGTTACGGTATTATGTGCCACTCATTTTTGTCTATCCATCCATGCCAACAAAAGATACCCGGGAATTCGAAGAACTATAAAATAATCGATGAACGTAATCAAATCAACTGTATCTACTCGTGAGAGAAACGATATATCAAAGTGACCCGTTTGTATCTAGTATACTAAGAAATATGAAAATCTAAAGTTTTCTACAAATGAGGGATGGTGGCCTGCCGGACCCAAAAACTTTAGTTTTTCGACTTTTCAACTGTTCATGCATTGCTTTTGTTCATAAAATGATAAAGGTAACGTACGAAAGGTAAAATTCCCTGTGCACCATGCTATGAGGCATATGCAGAGGGATGTTGGAGTAGGGCCCCGTACATTCTTCGATCTCGTCTATTTGGGAGGTGATGTGATCAGCACCACGCTTCCGATGCCTTTACCCCCCAAAGGTTGCTCCAAGGTAAGTTCGCAGAATAGAAACATCTAACACTTAACCAACATGTTGAGGACCTTGATTCGATTGTCTCCATTTTCGTATTGCAGTCAAACAATCGACAGTCAGCAGGTGATATACGAGGTTTAACCGTCGGAGTAATTTTCGAATACTTTCTAATTTTTAGAAAAACATTTTAGGTTATATTCTCAGTTTTTGAGATCATATTTTTGTAATTTTTAGGGCGTAATTGCAAGAATCATAAAGATTTTAATAATCCGAGCCATAGACACTAACTATCATGAACGTCCGCAGGATTTTTTTCCAGGGAGGGGCAACCAAGGTAATTTTTTTCCAGGGGAGGGCAAAGGACACATATTTTCCTCCAAAATAGTGATGCCCTCTCAAAAAACACTATTTCAGTCTGAAATTATCATGTTTCTTCAACGAATTTATAATAATTAACATAAATTACTGTGATTGAAATGAAATTATGTATGAAATATATAATTTTTAGGTACATATTCATTTTCCAGGGAGGACGTACCCCCCCCCCTTGACCCCCTTCCGGACGCCCATGCTAACTATCAATAGCTTAAAATAACACAACATACTTGAATACGGTCACTCGAAAAAGTTTTGAAATGTGAACGGTGGACACTTTAAAACTAGTCTTCTTCAATCTCCAACCAACGGTCTTCTCGATTGTGTAGTGGTAACTATGTCGCCTTGTAGGTAATCAATCGATCCCCGGTTAAGGCAAATGGCATAGAAGAGGAACTGATTTCACTCTAAACTGTAGGTCCAGTCCCGATTTGCCTACCTGACCATAAAGTGGATCTTTGAAAAAAACAGGCGATCTCATTTTCGAATCCCGACAAGAACTTGGGTATTTTTTCTGTGAACCCCTTTTCAATTTCGTCTAATCATCAATCATTCTCGTCGTCGCGATTGGCTTAAAGAGGTAGATGAACGGTGTAAAATAATACAAAAAAAAACAAAGGTGAGCTTGATAATTATTCTCTTACGTCACTGTCAAGGTTGCTAGTGAGGAAGTATTTTTTAGGTCGTGAGAAAGCAGTTTTTTGTGTTTTTTTTGTTGGTGTTTTGAGCACTTAAGTTTATGTTGTAAGTCTTCTTCATGCACATGTAGGTTAATCGGAAGTGGACCCACAGTTTAAAGTGGGATCCAAACCACTATGTGCCTCTACCGGATATCGAGCCGGGAACCATTGATTACAAGAGGGAGACGTCTCGACTACGTAAACCGGGAAGGCCGTCCCTTTTCTCGAATCTAATTCCTGTTTAAAATCATATCTGTCGTATTCTCCACCCCATTCAATCCAAACTACAAATTACGCACCCACTGTTGGGCGGAACAGCTACAGTCAAATAGGTTGATTTCGATATTTCTTGGTAAGTGGATGATGACATCATAATTTATGAGCCCCCCAGGTTTCCGCCCCCTCCACCGCCGCAAGCATCTGCGGCTCACCGCGCGAGCGAAGCAATCAACAGCAGGCTGTCACAATTTGCCCCTCCGTGTCCCTGAGGAGTTGTAACATTGACAGCGCGTTGTAACAGTGGCAGTGTACACGGGACGGGTGATTTATGATCGAATATTCAATGTTTTGAATAAGGCACATTCAACATCGCTGACATTTGATACCAGGCCCCCTCCGAACGGTGCGATCAAACTGTTAACGCAAGGCACAGGCATCACGGAGCCCACGACGAATGCCGGGTAATACAGGGTGCATATAAAGTTTTTTATTGCAGGAAAACGAGATTGGGCTTTCCATATTTTCTGTCCCTACATTTCTACGTTTCAAAAGAGGAAGCAAGTTATTCTTTTGAAAGTTCTAGATTTGCATAATTTTGAGGAGGAAATGTGACACTGTCACACCAGAATTTTCTGACAATATCAACACTGGTACCGGATATTTTTGGCGATACTGTAACACTGGCATAACAGATGTTTTCCGAAGATATCATAACACTGGCATAGCAGATGTTTTTTTGACGATTCCATACTAGAAGTATTCGGACGATATCATAACACTGGCATACTAGAAGTTTTCTGACGATATTATAACACTGGAATACCGGATATTTTCTGATTATATCATAACACTGGCATACCAGAAGTTTTCTGACGATATCATAACACTGGCTAGATTGGGTTCCAAATCTAGGGGTCAAGTTGCTAAAACTGGGGAGGAGCAAGGATAGTTTTCTTTCCCTTGGTAGATAAGGTGCGGAGGCAAATGTGGCAAAAAGTGTGTGTAAGGGGGGGGGGGGGCAACTGCGCCCCTAATCGCCGCCACTGACACTGGCATACCAGATGTTTTCTGACGATATCATAACACTGGCATACCGGATGTTTTCTGACGATATCATAACCAGAGGCCTGCACGAGACCTGGAAGATACCCGTCTACGGCCATTATATTGCACTACGCATGGAGACATTTGAATTTATGTTAGTCGCATGGGCCTTGAGATTGTATAACTATTGGATTTTGTAACTTATCAAATTGGTTTCATTATTATGTCAAACCGACTACCGCATATTTTCCAAATTTGTTTTGAAGGTATTGGAGTAGGTTTGTGTGTTTTGTTCATTTTATATCACTTTTCTGGTCTTGAAATCGTAAATCTTCTCTCGGTTTCATTTTTACGTCGTTTGTTTGTTGAAATGTGTAAATAGCATTGCCTATTATTTGCACCCGTCTGAAGATACAAGCTAACAATTATATTTTGTATCGTGTTACTATCAATGCGGTCTGTAGAACTAGATAACTCGCAACAACGTGAGCGAACGACGATTTGTTGAAATAGATGGCAATATGCAAAAACCATTTGTAATGTAAATTATGATTTCATGTTACATTTTACAAACTCCCGTGCTTTAGTGTTCAGCATCACGTGATATCAGAAATGTAATGGTTGAAAAAGTACTACATTACATATATATTGAGTATAACATTCCCTTCAGAATGTAATTTACAAAAACAAAAGAAGCTATATTTGTGCCGCACAGGGAATAATATTAAACAAGTCACGAACAGCATAACTTTTCAAAAAAGGAGGGGGATATCTTGAGCAATTAATTCGGATATTGAATTGGCAAAATTTCACCAGAGAGAAAATCTCTAGTAAAAGTTTTCGAAGTTCTTCGAAAAATAGTTTGATTTATTTGGTATTTTAAATTCACTTTATGCGCAGTAAGGCTAATCGAGACTGGACTTACAGTATAAAGTGGGATCCGAACCATCATGTGCCTCTATCGGGTATCGAACCCGGGACTCCTTGATTACAAGGCGCCGACGCTACCATTGCACCATCGGAGAGTCTCCCCCAAAATAATGTAGAACAACCACCAGTCACACAATGTTCCAAAATATTTACGATGGCACTATTTGCGAAACTTGGTTCGTACTCATTTACAGGTGTCAGCAGTGGTGGCGATTAGGGGGAGAGGGTGAGAGTGGGCAGTCGCCCCCCACTTTTTGCCACTTTTGCCCCCATACCATGCTAACCTTATGTACCAAGGAGAATTAAACTTGCCCCCTAGTTTTCGGAAACAATCGTCGCAATTGGGTGTGAGTGATACAAATGTTTTCTACCACGGAATAAATCTCTGCAATTTCAAATTAATAAACGTGATGAACATTTCAAGAGCTCCTTGAAAAGTTTAGAATCTATTAGTTGGCAACAGTGACTGCATGACTCTTGTATCTGGAGACGGTGCAAAACCGGAATGAGCGTTCGCTGCAGCTAAGCGAGCTGGGTCTTGCAAGGCCTGCCAGTTAGCCGTGGGCTTTCGATGCTTGACGGGTCAAACCCCTGGCTTACTGTTTTACTCGCTCGTTCGCCATTCAGGCAGGCCTAGTAAGCGAATCTTGCCGATGTGCAGCGCTCTGATCATAACACTGACATACCAGATGTTTTCTGACTATATCTGTAGTTCCAGTCTAAATTCACTTTCGGTACATTTTACAAATTCTAAGTCTCAATGTATGCCCTACCCATTTCCATTTTCTGTATCAGGTCCCTTTCCGCACTTCATTTTGATTTGTTTTTCATCATAGCATATCGTTAGTTATTACTTCTAATTAATTCCTAACATGAATCTTAAACTTCTATTTATGTATACTGGCAATATATTTCTTAATGCTCGAGGTTCTAGCCATGTTTCACATCCATAGAGTTGCATAGATTTACATTTGCGTTGAATATCTGATTTTTGTTTTGAAAATTATTTCTTTAATCTCCTATCGGTAAGAGCATCGAAGAAAATATTTTAATTATTCTACTTTTCACATTCTCTCTGACCTTCTTGATGTGGAACCTAGATAGGCATTGTTTTACAAATTCTAAGTTTTATTGATTGATTTTGTTTATTTTACTTCGCTTTTCTGTCACTTTTGGCTAATCGCAAAGATGAGAATGAGTAACGAGATGAAGAAATCGATGAAGGAACACTAACAAAGAACACCCCATACCCAGGCCCGGATTCGTACCCGGGACCCCTTGCATCGTAGCGCGTTATGCTAGCAACTCTGCTAGGGAGATTGGCACAACTTTTGGATACAGTAGACTCTCGATTATCCGAGCTAATTGGGACCGAGATTACCTCGGATACGGAAAACTCAGAAAATACGGAGATAATGTGCTAATAGGTCGTAAATGACGAAACAACACTTAAAACTGTATAGTAATTATTTATTACTAGTACAACACAACATAAATGAGAAGATTACTTTTTCCGCTTAGAATAGGCCTACACAGACTTAAACACCACCGTAACAATCGGATACACCGACAATGTAACGAACACGTGCAGCGCGGACGGTGACTCGACTCCATAAACAAACAGGAGGGTGCGTTATGAAGCGCGATGTTTTCCAACAACTCTCTCGGTTAACCCGTAGCCTCGGTTAATCTGGACTCGGTTAATCGCGAGTCTACTGTATTTGAATCTCCAGTTTCAATTTAGTTTAGTTTTATTAATGACACAACTACGAAACTAACATTATTATGATATGTAGATGATGATGACGAAGGACTCAACAGCCATAGAATGTCTGTAATATTTTATAATAGAGTCAGATGGGGGTGACTCTGTATAGGTTGTGACCCTGCACAGAAGTAATGTTTTTCAATCCTGTCGGAACCCTATCATACGCATGACATTATACCGTAGTTCAGAGTAGTTGTTGGGTGTGTCCCGGATGTGTGACAGTGTTTTGCATCTTTGTAGGAGGTTGCTGTGGAAGACACGAGGATTGAAAGACAGAGAGGTGAATTCGTGTACGTCGATAAATGCATATACGTATTGCTAAATGTATTATGTACACAGTAGGTAAGATAGAGCAGACGGATTTTATGAGAAAATTCATGGCAGTGGGATACCTGACATGTGGCCTCGTGGACAAGATATGCGCGCACGTACAGTGAGGTTAAATATGTTTTATTGTGTTCCGATGCAAAGCGGGGCAAAACGTGGGTTGACTCTGGACACGTACATACAAGGAAAATTACAAAGGATGCTAATGAGACAACGTCATGAATTGGATGCAGTCCATCTCCTGGATCCAAGATTGATTTCACAGAAAGCGGCTTGTATACCGCGTTTGTTACAACCTGTCCCGTTTCCCGCGCTAGCGATCGCTCGACAGTTTCGGTGCCAATGAGAAACGAGGAAAAAATCGTCTGCTGGGCAGCGAGGAGCGAATGTCTGTAATATTACGCTTACGTAGACGCTGTTGCGACGTTGCGCATTTTAATTGGCTGCCTGGCTTTGACTTTCCCCAGCACGGAGAAAAGCCAGCGACCAGCTAGCGCGGGAACCGGGACAGGTTGTAACAAACGCGGTATAAACAAAGCAGCGTTTATGAGGCGGCTTCAGCACTTTCAGGAACAGAGGTCTCCTGGACATTCTCTGCTGATTCTTGGCGGCCATTACATCTGCACCAGAAGTCTTGATGTCCTACTTTACAGCATGGGACATGACATTATTCTCCTAAGCCTACGAGCATACTCGACTCACAGATTACTATCCCTAGATCGGTGTGTGTTTAAATCATTAAAATCTGCATACTTCAATTCTGCCAATGTATATGTGAGGGCCAGTGGCGGCGATTAGAGCGGGAAGTTGCTCCCCCCCGCCCTCCACATTTTGCCCCCGCAATATGGTCTCTTAAAGTCAAGCCTTGTTTTTGCACTCGATGATCACTACTGATGAGAGCCAATGTGCGTTTATCATAAGATGCTCGAACAAGGATATTACTGGGGCGGCTGCTCCTTAGGTGGCAAAGTTGCGCAATTACCACATATTTTTGAACTTACAAAGATAATTATTAAAGTTATTTGGTAATGAATAATAGTTATAAACTAAAATCCCGAGCATTTTCTGTTGTTGTTTGCCTTTGCACGGGATGGAAATCTCAGTCTTTCCGCGAGGTGGTTTACTCGGCTTCTGCACTTGAAGAGAGCATTGGAGTGGAGGCCTTCCTATCCACACCTGCCTTTCCCCTATCTCGGTGTATGGGAGCCGAGCGGTTGCAAGACCATCTATCAGTGTTGCCAACTCATCGGCCTGACTCAACCGAACACGCATAGCACAGGGAAAGCATTTTTGTCTTCTGGGCCTTACATTTGCATTTAACGGTTAGGTACGTATATGCATGAACGTCCGAAAAGGGGCAAGAGGGGCTCCCTGGAAAATGAATGCCCATCTAAAAATTATATACCGTGTGAGGCACCTAAAAATACCACCTGAAATAGCGAAGAAACCAGAAAGAGTAGCGATGTGAGGTTTGCGGGAAACAATAATATCAAATGGGGCTCGTAAATCGGAGGTATGGGGTGGGTCGAAAAATATCGACAAATGGGGCATCTGGAGCAAAGTCATATTTTTCTAAATGGAACGATATACAATAACATGCATAATATAAAAGAGCACACGCAGAGAAACACAACGCCGTTGGTCTCATGCATCTACTGCACATAGGAACGAAGATATGGCCATGTGAAAATATGTAAACAAACTAACAAGTGGCCCACTTGACCGTCAGTACCACGGCATGTAAGACTTCTCAGGTGCCTGACAGAACTGCCTTTACGCAGAGCAAGTTTTGATAGCAGGTCCACGAGATCGTGTTAGTTCATAGCAAGCAGTCGTAGTGGTAAGAGCGAAGATTATGGTGTTCACAAACATAGAAAAAGCGGACATGATCCTGATTTATGGGGAATGCCGAAAGAATGTCCCAGAAGCCTACCGTGTGTACGCAGAGATATCCGGACAGACGACAGCCATCTCGACGTCTGTTTAGTAAGTTATTTATTAAATTAAGAGACACCGGAAGTGTAACACCACGAGCAAGTGTGCGGAACAAGCCAACTACAGGTGAGGCAGGTGCAATAAATGTTCTCGCCGCTGTTGCTGTGAATCCGCACGTTAGCTCCCGTGAAATTGCCAAGGGATGCTGGGATGAGTCAGCGAAGTGTATTGCGCATTCTGCACACACACACAAGTTTCACCCATATCATATCTCCCTCCATCAGGAACTTCACGGGAATGATTTTGTGGACCGTGTTCGGTTTTGCACATGGATGTTACGACACGACACACCCGATTTGTCACGTATCCTCTTCACTGACGAGGCAACTTTTACCAATCATGGAAATGTCAACCTAAGGAACATGCACTATTGGTGGGTGACAAATCCACATTGGCTTCGCCAAGTGGAACGCCAGCGCCCATGGAGTGTGAACGTGTGGTGTGGTATAGTGGGTGAACATCTCATTGGCCCTTTTTTTTATACAAGGGACACTGAATGCTGACCGATACATACAGTTTTTTACAACATGAACTGCCTGTACTATTGGAGGACATACCACTTCAGACAAGGAGGGAAATGTGGTACCAACATGACGGGTGCCCAGCTCACAGTGCAAGACGCGCTACAGCATGTGTGGAAAATACATTTCCAAATCGTTGGATTGGACGTGGAGGGCCTGTCAAATGGCCGGTTCGTTCCTCAGATTTGGAACCGTTAGACTTTTTCATGTGGGGAAAGCTGAAGGACATTGTCTACCGGGATGTGCCAACAACTCCAGAGGATATGCAACACCGCATTACTGCGGCCTATAAGGACATTCCCTACGAGATGCTACATTCTGTGCAACGATCTTTGCGTGGGCGCCTCGTTGCCTGTATCGCAGCTGACGGCCACCACTTTGAACACACACTTTGACAGGTTTTCGCTTCTTACGCAGTGGTTCTTCGACATACTGTCATGGTCATTTTCATTATGCTGTAACACTGTCAAATACATGGTGCTGACGATGTCTACTGTATTTTTTCTTCCTTTAACACGTTCTGTCTTCATCTTGTCCAATGGCTTCCGACATCTCATACTTGTACATGCCGTGGTACTGACGGTCAAGTGGGTCACTTGTTAGTTTGTTTACATATTTTCACATGGCCATATCTTCGTTCCTATGTGCAGTAGGTTCATGAGACCAACGGCGTTGTGTTTCTCTGCGTGTGCTCTTTTATATTATACATGTTATTGTAATTATATAGTTCCATTAAAAAAAAATATGACTTTGCTCTAGATGCCCCATTTGTCGATATTTTTCGACCCACCCCATACCTCCGATTTACGAGCCCCAATTGATATTATTGATTCCCGCAAACCTCACATCGCTACTGTTTCTGGTTTCTTCGCTATTTCAGGTGGTACTTTTAGGTGCCTCACGCGGTATATCACTTCAGTCACAGTAATTTATGGTAAGTGTATAATAAGTGCGGGCGTCCACGCGTATATGTGTAAATAATACATATGTTATATCACTACATAGCGTAAAGCGCTGCGAAACCGGCGTTCCTAGGTTCGAACACTGGCGAAGACATCCATTTTATCTGTCTATCGTTCGACCTCATCGTCGTCGTCGCAGTATTATCGAGCTTTAGCCCCCAAAATATATAAATTCCCAGTGTAATGTACGTAACCTTTCAACTGCTGTCAGAAAAATAAATAAATAAATTTAATTCGATGTTTCCTGAATGTTTTGGTTTGTCTGCTCAATGTTGTAGTTGGTATTTGTGTGCAAATTAACAATTTTTTCTTATTCTTAGCCAGTGGCCGAATTGGAAATCTAAATTCTCATTCTCTGTCTTTTATCACTATAAAAAGGGTAAATGAGAGAGAAAAGAGCGAGTACAGTGTTGGCAATTTGTAGCAACTTGTGCGATCAGCTCCAATAAATAAATGTCAATTTTAAAAAATTACTGCTGCTATGCTTTTTGGCATCATAATTTACTACCGGTATGCCATACTGGCTCTCACCGGCCTAATTCGATCACTGTTCTTAGCAATATTTCTATAATTTTTAAACTTTTTTTTAAAGGAACTGCATTATTCGTGCGCAGACGAGATGAAGATGTTTAAAATTAATAATAAACTAAAACCTAAAAATAGACAAATAAATAAATAATTCAAATGCACTAAAAAATCATGTCCCATGTAGATCATGCCTCATGTAGAAATGATGGCAAAATAAGAGCTGACTACTATAAAATTATACGTTACCCTCCCCCACGCCCTCTTTCGAAAATCCCGGGCACGCCACTGATTGCAAATACCAACATTCCGAACCAGGAATCGCCACTGGGTATTAGACCATATGTTTCAAATGGCCAGTGATTTTTGATATATTTTAATTCATTCGCATGGTCTCGCCTAGGTACGGTGAGTCACATAATTATTCGGACAGATAAGATTTCTGAATATTTACTGACGGAGTCGTGATATAATACGATGATAAATGTTTAATATTTATTTAACAAACAAAACACAATATGAGCACACTGTTAATTATCTTCAATTATGTTTAATATAATATATTAGTAAAATATTTTCATTAAACAAAACAAACATTTTTTGTGGGTTAAACAAAATTATTCGGACACAGGGAAGGAGAAACAGGAAAACACGCTTGAAAGCAACGAACAGAAATGTCAGTATCTGGTAGGCATCCCTTTCATTTTTAACACCTTGGATAAACGATTTGGCATACTTTCTACCAATTTTCTGGTGTAGGGGAGACCGGGGCTAGTTGACACACTTTTTTGTTTCTTGCCTACAGCTACCTAAGTATTTATCCAGAGTAAGAAAGTAAACTATTGCAAGAACTGCCATAGTGTCCTCTACTAAAGAGAAGAATCAGAGATATTTTTCGTCCAATACGTTCGGAGCTATGAGCACAAAAATGGAGGCATGTGAAGTGTGTCAATGTGCCCCATACACGGGGCTGGTTGACACACTATGTGGGGTAGGTTGACACATTGAAAGGAAACATAAAAACACTGTTTTGTCTACCTCTTGTGTATTTGAAGCTCATACATTGTTCTGTTTTAAACAATACAATCAATATACAATTGTTTTTCAAACTATAGAATTGCTAATACTAGATTGAAGTACACATTAATTCTTAGTAATGAGATTAACACAAATTGGCCAATCATAATTTAGTGATTATACTAAAATGATGTACACTCCACTCTTCTACCTAAGCAGTGATCAGTCTTTTATCATTATGTTTCAGTCAGATAAATCATCCATGGAATCACAGTTGTGGCATACATAGAAATCTCCTCCTGGGGTGCATGCTGTATGAGCCCAATACTTGCAACGGGAACACTGAATCCATGACTCTTTTGGCCTACTATTAGAATAAAGATCTGTGCAAACCAAGCAGAAGACATCATCTTCATCAGAAGATATATCTAAACTATTTGACTGTTTATGCTTCTTTGCTGACTTTCTCTTATCACTGAAGAGTCGCTTTGGTTTTGATGTTTTCTTCTGTTCTTCTAATTTTGTCTTCACAGGTGTGTCTGTCAATATAGCAGAACGACGTTTTCTTACATTCCTGTTGTGGCATTCTTTTCTTGGTCCTGCCTTTGGTAATGGTCGTACATCTTCAGGGGATTTTGAATGATTTGCAGGACTAATAGTGAGTTTTTGAACACTGCTAACAGTTTGTGATGTTCCGGGTGTTGCCTGTATGTCCATATTTCCCGAATCCTGAACAGAGTCTCCTTCTGTGCTGGTAAGTTTGTCGACTTTTGTCTCTTTAACACTTTCAGATTGAACATTAGGTCTGTCCGTGACATATCCTGTCATGAAATCCTCATCTTGAAAGATGTGTGGATTAAATGGCATTATTCCCGTTGCTACAAATCCTGATTGGATATTGATTTGAGTTGCTGCTAAAGGTAACGCTGTTTGAACTAGAGCAGGAACATCGTATATGGTAACTGTACGTCCTGGGTTGTTTGCCATCCAAGCGTCTGTGGCTGAGTTAATAAACTTTTTCAAAGGGCCAAATACGGATCTGTCTAGGGGCTGAAGTTTATGAGAACAATGTGGAGAAAATGATAATAATGTTACTCCATATTCTTTGCAATAGTTTAGGGCGTCTATTGAAAGGTGGGAATCATGATTATCAAGAAGTAGCAGAATAGGAGTTTCTTTGGTACACTTTACTTCTTTCACAAAGTGTTTCATAAAATCCACAAAGTTAACTTCGTTCATCCATCCTGATGGGTTGGCTCCTCCAACACTACCAATTGGACCCTTTGATATGATCCACATTGTTATGTGACGTCATCAGTAGAAGATATGTCACTAATGTATTTATTTTTGTAAAAGAAAGCGTAATTTCTTTGTTATTAAAGGTAATAATGCACCTTGTTTGTAATATATATCTTTTGTTTAATGTTTATTGTATTTTATGCTCTGTTATGAGTAATTTAATGTATCTTTGTTTGAAAGAGTGCTCTATACGAATTTGTATTTCTAAAGATGTATAGATGTCAGTCTTGTTGATAGTATCCTTTTGTAGATAGTGAGTGATTCATCTGTACTTTAATCTGTGTTCTCGAAAATAGTATAAAAGCGAGGATGTCCCGTAAGAATCAACACACTTTCGCCACGGATCGACGAAGCTTTTAAACTTAAAAAGAACTCCTCGGTGTTGTGCATACATCCTGGTATGGTAGTTCGGGGCGCAAGCTAGGCCTATGTGAACATAGGTACGCCGATAGCCATGCATTGATGATATGCACAATACTGCAACCATTCCACATCAAATAATAAAGTTAGCCTAAAGATTAATCTAGAAATAAAAGGTTAAAGAGTAAATATTGGCTCAGTTATCATTGCATATCTCTTGGTGTGGTAGTTCGGGGCGCAAGCTAGGTCTATGCAATCATAGGCTTGCCGATAGCCACGCATTGAGTTTTATGCGTTTTAATTGAGTCGATTCATCGACAAAGCGAAATCCTCGCCTTCGTCTCAAGTATAGTTGCATTATAATTGCATTAAATAAAAATAAAACTTTTCAATTTATATATACGGCAGTAATGTGGTTTTATTTCTCTGTGCTGTGAATATTGTCTTTGCCCAACACTATCCCTGTACCTGAGAGGAGTCTGTGTACTTCACAGAGTCTCATCGTTCACCGCTGAGTATTATTAAGTTAATATTAATAGTATAATAATACGACGCCTGAGGTAATTCGGCAGACCTTTAATAGAACGTATCAAATGGCAGCTCAACGTGTTGGCTCGATTCTGTAGTGTACAAGGGCAAGACAATTGTTTAAAGTTGAAATTCATTGTGCGAGAGCACTAAACTTTTATATTTGTAGAAAAGCACAGAACTACTTCGTTGAAATGGAAAGAAACATTTGCGTAGCGCAAATAAAAATCTTGCTTCTAGTTCAGAGCTTAATGTTCCCGATTGTTGTCGGAACGTTGATAAAGATAAACCCACATTTGTGTGCAAGAAATGTACAAAGTTTCTACATTATGAATGTTGTGACTTAGATGTTCGATCTGAAAGCCACGAAGCTACCGATTTCGTTTGTAAAGAATGTGAATCATTGTCTACAACTATTACCTCTGATCCATTAAATATGTTTGAAGCTTTAAAAGCCATGATTGAAGGAATTAGCAAGCAGCAAGTTGAAAGTATGGAAACATTACAGGCTGATATTAGCAAACAGTCTGAAGCACTGAAAGCTGATATGTTCAAACAGTCTGAAACATTGCAGGCTGACATTAAACAGCAAGCTGATTCCATTAATAACTTGAAGGCTGATATTAGCAAACAGTCTGAAACATTGCAGGCTGACATTAAACAGCAAGCTGATTCCATTAATAACTTGAAGGCTGATATTAGCAAACAGTCTGAAACATTGCAGGCTGACATTAAACAGCAAGCTGATTCCATTAATAACTTGAAGGCTGATATTAGCAAACAGTCTGAAACATTGCAGGCTGACATTAAACAGCAAGCTGATTCCATTAATAACTTGAAGGCTGATATTAGCAAACAGTCTGAAACATTGCAGGCTGACATTAAACAGCAAGCTGATTCCATTAATAACTTGAAGGCTGATATTAGCAAAGTCTGAAGCACTGAAAGCTGATATCTGTAGACAATGTGCGCTATTAAAGGATGATATCGGTAAGCAGCACGATGAATCTATGAAAGCTTTAAGAGCTGAAATAGGCGAGATGGCCTGTGAAATACAACAACTAAAGTCTGAGAACGAGAATACTAGGGCCCGATTCTCTGAAGAAATTCGGCAGGCTAGAGAGATGGACTTTGATGAGTTCCGGCGTAGCTTGGCAGCCGATGTTAATAAAGCCACGGAAAGTGTTCGCATCAATGTAGAGGATATTAATTCGAGATTTACTGAGGAGTGCAATAAGATTATTGAAAAACAGCTGACGATGGAACAGATATTGGCCGAGGCCGAGACTGACAAAATACAGTTCCGGGCTGAGGTCCAAGAAAATATTAGTCAGATTTCCGTCGTTGTGTCTCAAAGAAGCAAGGATGTTGAGGAAATAAAGACTCAGGTAGAACAACTTACGAATCAGTTAGAGACTATGCACGTTTCCCGGCAAACGGAAACAGAAACTGGATCTCGAACAGCTGGTCACCCGTCTGCGGTTGTTGAGAGTGCAGTGTTACCAACCATTAACATTGAACTAAATGAAGCAATGGACAGAACAGGTGGAGAGAGAACTAGAAAAGACAAACAAGTATGTCGCCCACGAGTTACTGCTGATTCAAGAGCTAATGAAGTGGCCTCTGCAGTACCACCTACCTTTAGTCTCTCGGGCGATGATAGAGGTTACAGAGAGCGTGAATCTCCCAGGGCACGGCATCGTCGTTTTGAAGAAGGGGCAAAGAGGAAACGTCTAGCAAGGAAGAAAGATCGCAGTTCCTCCTCTTCCAGCACCAGCTCGGACTCTCAGGATCAAGCGAATATCAGAAAGCGAACACGAAGGCATGGAAATATGAGAAGCGGGTCAGATGAGTCACCACCGCGAACTCAGCGATCAACGACGACAGGAACCCCAAGGATGGCAGACCTTAATTCCTTGTCCAAGTTCAAGGGAGACCTGGAAGCCGAGAATGCTGAACAGTATTTAAAAGAACTCAATATCAACTTTGATTTAATGCAAGTTCCATACGAATATCGATTGGAAATTATTCCTCGGTTATTCAAAGGCCAGGCTGAGCATTGGTTTCGAGCAAACCAGTTAGAGTTCAAGTCCTATTCTCATTTCTGCCGTCGTTTTCGCAAACAATATGCTTCAGAAGAGGCCAAAGAAAGGCAGCTGACAGCAGTGAGATCTCGTCGATATTCAAAGCAGTTTGGTATGAGTATGGAAGAATACGCATGGTCCATTTACTCAACCTACCGCAATCTGTCTGCCCGTTATGTAGAACCAGAGATAGTGAACTTAATTATCTCTCAGCTTCCATATAGAGCCCGCAGTCTGAGTTTGGCTAATTCTCCTCGAACTGTACGACAGCTTGCTGATTTTTTGAAAAGATTCGAGGTGCTTGAAGAGCAGGACAGTTGGAAACCTGTGTGGAATAGGGAAGGTGCAGGCCAGGGAAATGCTCCCAGACAAAATAGAATTGGAAACCAACAACCCAGAGTCAGACAAGTTATGCAGAACCAGAGGAATGGATATTCCAATTACAACAGACGACGTAATCCTCCGAGAAGGGATGGCAGGAACAACTACGCACGTGGGCCGCGTCGTTCCAGATCTGATCCAGAAGACCATTCCCGTGACTCTTCACGTAACGCCTCTGAACCCAGTAATTTCAGAGCGACGGCGCCTCCGTTTGAACCTTCTGCTTCACGTTTGACGAACGAGCAACGTCAAAGTGTCGACATAACAAGAGACTTTTGTTGGGCACCATCGACTAGTGCTAATCCGAGTGGTATGCAGTCGGATTTAGCCAGTCGCCCAACGTGAATTCTTCGTTCCCGATCACGGTTGGGCTAAAATCTTGGACTTCTCTGGGAACCGATGACAGCGTTATAGATAGTGAAGATAATCATCTTTTTGTTGTGCTGACTCTCAATGAAGGAGAACAAAGTTTAGAGAGAGCACTACAACAGGCAGTTGGAAAGGAAAAACTACCCAGGGCTCCGTTAATTAAAGCAACTGTAACAGGCGTCGATTTTATTTGTGTTCTGGACACTGGCAGCGAATGTAATCTCATGAGCTACGCCATTTGGAAGAAGATTAAAGAGAAGCTGCCTTCATTGCAGTTACAAACTTGTCCAGATGTTAGGCTGACTGATTTCACTGGGAGAAACAAAACTAGAGTTGTGGGATGTAGACAAGTATATCTGGAGATTGCTGGAAGAAATTTATTGGAGGACATGTTTGTCTTGAAGGGTCTCGAAGCTGACTTTATTTTGGGCTACCCATTCCTCAGGAAATATGAAGCAGGAATTGACCTACAGCGCGAGAAGTTATCCCTCACCGTAGACGGAGTTCCGGTAGAGCAGGACCTCGTGAATAATGGATCTTCGAAAGGGACGTATGTAAGAAAGGTCCGTGAAGATTCCCATGTCGATCAGTGGACGGCTAGTCCTGACGACATTCTGCAGAAGGTCAATGCGAATGAGATTTTATGCGAAAGGGGTAAAAACCAATTGAAATAAGTCTTATTGAAGCATGGAGATGTATTTTCCGAGAGACCAGGTACTATTAAAAACTTCCAGTGTGAGATTGAACTCACCACCACAGAACCTGTGTATCGATCTCCATATCCCATACCTATAGCAAAAAGGAAACTCCTGGAGGAAGAATTAGAAAAGTGGAGACAATGGGGTGTTATAATGCCTTGTAATTCCCCTTACTTGAACCCTTTAATTGTAGTCGACAAGCCTGACGGTACAGTACGCCCATGCATTGACTTCAGAAATTTGAATAAAATTGTACGTGTTCCACGAAATTCAGTTGACCCCATTTCGGATGCCTTACAAAAATTTAAAGGTGCTCGTTATTTTACAAATCTGGATCTGGCTTCTGGATATTTACAGATCCCTGTAAAAACTGACTGCCAACCATGTACTGCCTTCTCCTATAAAGGACGTCAGTGGATGTTTGCTCGAATGCCTTTTGGTATCTCTAGTGCTGTGTCAATTTTCATAGCTGCCATGCATGCTGTATTTGGTCCTGAAACCGAAGAATATCTAACTCAATATATGGATGACTTGCTGATTTTCGACAAAGAACTCTCCAAGCATCTCAAACATCTAGACGAAGTGTTGCAGCGACTCCAAGAAGTGGGCATGACTGTAAAACTGCGAAAGTGTGAATTTGTCAAAAAGGAAATCACCTACTTGGGTCACGTTGTTTCTGGAGATGCGATCAAAATCCAACCAGACAAAAATTCAGCCGTTAAGTTATTTCCTAAAGCTAAAACTAGAAAGGATGTTCGGAAATTTCTTGGCCTCGCCAACTGGAGGCGGAAGTTCATTGAAAATTTTGCAGCTAAATCTGAACCGCTCACCAAGCTGTTAGGTAAAAATCAACGTTGGATTTGGGGAGACGAGGAAGAACAAAGTTTCCAGCTACTGAAGAATGAACTTGTAAGAGATGCTGAATTAGCACAGCCTGATTTTGAACAGGAATTCTGTATCCAATGCGATGCTTCTGGGAAAGGATTGAGTAGTATTCTTTTCCAAATGGATGGTGAAGAGAGAAAGGTCATTCAGTATGCAAGCCGAAAACTGAAGGAGAACGAACGCCATTACTCCATCCATGAGTTAGAATGTTTGGCCATAATCTTTGGAGTTGAGAAGTATGCTGTTTATTTGAAAGGTAGGCCCTTCACTATCTACAGTGATCATAAAGGGTTGGTATGGTTACAAGACGCCCGTAACTGGAACAGTCGTTTGACTCGCTGGTCTTTAAAACTCCAACAGTACCAGTATAAAATAGTATACGTCTCTGGTCGCCAAAACGATCTGGCAGATATTTTATCTCGGTATCCTGCTGATGATATACCACAGATTCATCCTGAAAATAGCCAGCAGACATTCAGAATAAACTACCTGTGGGCCGAAAGAGGAGAAATAGATGACGTCGACAAGTGGAGAGAGGCACAATCTGAAGATGAATTCTGCAAAAATTTACTCCAATCTCTAAATTCTCAGGAACATAACCTCAGATTGCATCGTTCCTATCGCATTCAAGAAGGAATTTTATTTAAGAGAGGATCAGACAATCAGTCCCTTTGGAAATTGTGTGTTCCGGTGGTAATGAAGCAACCTCTCTTGAAAGTAATTCATGATGAAGCTGGACATTTTGGAGTATCCAAGACATTGAAGCGACTTGCAGTACGATACTTCTGGAAAGGCATGAAGGTTGACGTGATACAGTACATCCGAGACTGTGAAATTTGTGCCCAAAGTAAACCAGACAAATTGGGGATACTCAAAGAGACCCTTCATATCAGTCCCAAGCAACCTCATGAGATGCTTTCTCTGGACTTGATTGGGAAGCTTCCTCGATCTAATGGATACCAGTACATCTTGAGCCTTATTGATGTGGGTACACGTTTTGTCTCCGCATATGCTTTACGGACTGCCAGCACCACAGAAATTATAAACACGCTTCAGAGAGGATATTTTGCTCACTATCCAAACGTTACGTTTACCCTGAGCGACAGAGGAGCTCAGTTTACCTCTAAGCAGTGGCACGAATTTACCAAAAAGCTTGGTATCCATCACGTTTGCACCACAGCTTACAATCCAAAGGGGAACATGGTAGAACGAGCAAATCAAGAGATAGTCAGATTACTTCGCCTATTTTGTTATCGAGAACATCAGACTTGGTCTCGATACATATCAAAAGTTGTTTGGTTAATTAATTATTCCGTTTCTGAGACTACTGGATATTCACCTGCTGAACTATTCTTCAACCATCCCATACCCAGAGAGATCCTAACCCATTTCAATTGGCCCGAACGGGAAGAAGCCCAACCGGATTGGAAGTCCAAATTATTCTTAGCCCAAGTCAGGGAAAAGAAGAAGCTGTCGAAGGATTTAAAACAGAAGGGAAACGCCAAGACAGTGACAGTTGGAGACTTCGTGATGGTTAAAAACTATTCCTTAAGCTCCTCATTAGATAGGACCATTCAAAAGTTATTTATGTTGTGGATAGGACCTTATCTAGTGGACAAAGTGGAAAATAATGTTGTGACATTGCTAATTCCAAGGACTAAAGAATTATATGGTAAGGTTAACTTGGATAACGTAAAACTGGTGCGTTTTTCGGAGGATAAAAAGAAATAATTTGTAATTTAAAACTAAGTTTCCTCCAGGTAGATAACTTCCTTCCTGAAACTTAGTTTCCGAAAGGAAGGGGCAGATGATATGATCCACATTGTTATGTGACGTCATCAGTAGAAGATATGTCACTAATGTATTTATTTTTGTAAAAGAAAGCGTAATTTCTTTGTTATTAAAGGTAATAATGCACCTTGTTTGTAATATATATCTTTTGTTTAATGTTTATTGTATTTTATGCTCTGTTATGAGTAATTTAATGTATCTTTGTTTGAAAGAGTGCTCTATACGAATTTGTATTTCTAAAGATGTATAGATGTCAGTCTTGTTGATAGTATCCTTTTGTAGATAGTGAGTGATTCATCTGTACTTTAATCTGTGTTCTCGAAAATAGTATAAAAGCGAGGATGTCCCGTAAGAATCAACACACTTTCGCCACGGATCGACGAAGCTTTTAAACTTAAAAAGAACTCCTCGGTGTTGTGCATACATCCTGGTATGGTAGTTCGGGGCGCAAGCTAGGCCTATGTGAACATAGGTACGCCGATAGCCATGCATTGATGATATGCACAATACTGCAACCATTCCACATCAAATAATAAAGTTAGCCTAAAGATTAATCTAGAAATAAAAGGTTAAAGAGTAAATATTGGCTCAGTTATCATTGCATATCTCTTGGTGTGGTAGTTCGGGGCGCAAGCTAGGTCTATGCAATCATAGGCTTGCCGATAGCCACGCATTGAGTTTTATGCGTTTTAATTGAGTCGATTCATCGACAAAGCGAAATCCTCGCCTTCGTCTCAAGTATAGTTGCATTATAATTGCATTAAATAAAAATAAAACTTTTCAATTTATATATACGGCAGTAATGTGGTTTTATTTCTCTGTGCTGTGAATATTGTCTTTGCCCAACACTATCCCTGTACCTGAGAGGAGTCTGTGTACTTCACCGAGTCTCATCGTTCACCGCTGAGTATTATTAAGTTAATATTAATAGTATAATAATACGACGCCTGAGGTAATTCGGCAGACCTTTAATAGAACGTATCACCTTACTTACAAAATGATTCTTGAAATGAACCCTCGGGAAAACAAAATAGGGTGGTATTTTATTTCCGGTAGCAGAAACAGCCATTGCCAAGGTAACCAACTGTCCCCTCTCAGCAGATGTAATCTTCCCTATTTGCTTCAAGCCTTTTCTAGCAACTACTTTGTCAGGTTTTTGAACAGTCGAAATACCAGTTTCATCCATATTCCAGACTTCACTTGGCCGTAACTTCAAACGATCATAAACTGTCCTCAGATTTCTGAAAAATTCATCAACATTTACTCTGTTAAAGCCAGATGCTCTTGCTAAACTCGTTGATTCTGGTGTCCTGATTGAAAGCTCTTTGTGACGTTTCAAAAAATTCGAAAACCAATCTGCTCCGGCCAGTTCAGTTTCACTCCAATTTAAAGGCATTCTAATATCCAATGCTTTAGCACACTGAAAGGCAACTTTCCGAACTTCTTTAGGGGTTAGTCCAAAATAAATGTCCGAAGCTTTCTTTAAATAGTTTACAAGTTCTTCCTCCTGTTGCTCTGAAAACACCATTCTACTCTTCACATAACCCACTCTTTAAAGTTATATTATCGTTTGCACCTGTACTTACATCATTTTTGTCCTTCAGCGTCTTCACGTATCTAGCCAATGTTTTAAATGGTATCCCGAAGTCTTTGGCTGCCCCCCGAATAGATCTGCCATCGATCTGAACAGCTCTTGCTGCACGCAGCATAACATCTGCTGAAGTTTTTGCTCGTTCAGTCTTCCTACGATAATTGCGTACCATTTTCTGGAAGGAAAGAGAAGCAGATATGTAACACATGTACTTGATCAAATGAGAGTTTATTGTCATGAAAATACGGAATTACAAAGAGAAATTTAAAAATCCTAATTTCAAAAATGATCATTCAGACAATGACAAATTCAGAATTTATTCTGAAACCGAAATTTAAACTGTTAAATATTATTGTAAAATTTAGTTTTCTCTTTATTATATTTCACAATATCAAATTGTGGAATACTTGGCAAAAAGTGATCTACATGTAGCCAATACATCCAGCACTAGCAATAAAACATATATTTATTGCGGAAAAGTATTACCAACGAATATGTATGGATCATTATTTTGCACATGGGGCAAGTTGACACACTGTGTCAACCAGCCCCAAGCGCTTTGTGTCAACTTACCCCATTGCGCCATTTTGAACAAAGAACTTTCCTTCACAACAACCATTACTAAGAAAGATTCTCTGTTCATACATTTTATCAACGAAATATGGTTGCTTGAAAGCCAATACCCGGCATCTTCATAACTTCAAATAAACTATACAGAAAAACATAAAATCTGATGATGTCAAAATTTACTTACCCACTCGAAAAACAGTCTTTTTCTTCTCACAAGTTCTGAATGGTTGCGATCCGCTCCAAACTACACCAGCAACTGCGTTTCCGTCGCGCGCTTCCACGACAAAGCCATCAGGACTACCAACTGCAGAATATGGATTTTATCGGCAGCGTGTCAACTTACCCGTGTGTCAACTAGCCCCGGTCTCCCCTACACTGGCGATATGTTGGCCCATTCATGTTGAAGTCTCACCTTGAGGTCTGCCTTCGAGGCTGTAGGTGTTTTCCTCACTTCTTTTTCCAACTTACACCAGAGGTGCTCAATGACGTTCAAGTCTGGAGACTGCGGTGGAGGATGGAGCACTTTTGGGCAGTTGTACAATAACCATTCTTGTACTATGCGGGAAGTGCATTATCTTGATAAAACATAAAGTTACAAAGAATGCCCATCATTTCAGCACTAGTCTTTAGATTTGACTTCAGAATGTCAAGGTAAAGGTACCTGTCCATTGTCTGTTCGATGAAAGCCAATTTACCAACGCCTTGGGCCGACATGCAGCAGCAAACCATTACGTGACCACCCCCGTGCTTCACTGTTGCTTGCAAATTTTTCCCTCGGAGCTCCTCATTTGGTTTAAGCCACACTGTTACCCTCCCATCTGACTCCCAAATATTGAATTTACTCTCGTCAGTGAAAATTACCCGATTCCACCATGTCTGATCGATCCTTTCCTAAGTGTTCCTTTGCGAACACCAGTCTTTTTGTCCTGTTTGGCTTACTTACAAATGGCTTTCTCCTGGCTACACGGCCATGTTAGTTTGCCCTTCTGAGCACTCTTCGTATAGTTTCAGGATGACTATGCTTTCCACACTCCTCAGCAACCTCAGCACACACCATTAAAGCACTCATCTTTTTTTTTTTTTTTTTTTTTTGATTTTCCTCACGACTCTTCTCTGGGGAAAAATTCTTGGTCTCCCTGTATGATCGTGGGACTCGATCCTGTCTTCATCTTTAAATCGCTTAATAATATCTGCAACTGTACTTTTTTTTTAATTTTCAACATTGAGGCAATTACACGGTAAGTTTTGCCCTTAGCATGGTGGCATATCACTAACTGACGTTGTTCAAATGAACTTTCCTTTCCTCTTCGCCCCATTTCTACATAGAAAATGTTCTTATATCACAACTTCGTTAAACGAAACGCGATCGTAATTGCTATAGAATATATATATGAACAGAGTATACATACATCAATCAATCCGTAAATCGAAATTGTCACTGTATCGCAAACTTACGTTAACATTTACTATGTGTCCGAATAATTTTGTGGCACTATTTTTGCAACGGTAGGGATTCATCCTTCGTTATATTGTATTGTTGCTGATGTTCGTTTTTTAACTTTTTATAGTTCAATTTTATGCTAAACATGACATTTTTTAAAAAAATCAACTTCAACGCTGTACACAGATTTCACTCCCTTCCCGCTCTTAAACGTTAGAAATTTACTGTGTGTCCGAATAATTATGTGACTCACTGTATGTGAAGATATATCTTTAAACTACCAAATGATACCAGTTTTACCTTTTTCTTTGGACAACTGAGAGAAGACTCTTGACAGTCTTCTAAATACGCCACTGAAATAACGATCCAGTTCAGGAAAGAGACACGTATATTCTTAACACATTAATGACTTTGGCACAAGTTGTTAAAACTGAACACGGCAGAGTACGTAATCTCTCAACTGACGGTATACAAGTTTGCTGTTGTTATTGCCATAGTTTGAATTGTCTTCTACCAGGTATATGACAATACTTTGAGACATATAACTCTCAAAAGTGTATTCAAAGTCCACTTTATCGGGAGTGAACATGAAACTCTTTATATGATGTGAACTAGAGTACTGCATTGGACCACTTTCGTTCGCTCAAACTCGATCGAATCTCCCACGCTCGAGCATGATTCGCTCGAATTTATAGAACATCAAATATCATTTCAATGTGACCAGGGCTACTACAAAAGAAATATACACTTTCAATGTTGTATGAAACAAAAACTGTTGGGTTGAGGAACTGTGGAAGTTTCGATAAGACACATTGTTGGTGTTTGTTGTTGTCGCTGATTGTTGTTCCGGCGCAACAATTGCTAAGATGGTTCCAAACGCTGTTTAAAAATCATATTGTGTTCTTGAACTAGCCAAAACAAACCCCGTTACTGTCGTACGGCAACATTTTCGAACACGTTTCGGAAAACCAGCACCTACTAGACAGTCGATCTACGATTGGTACAGAAAATTTGAAACAACAGGGTGTTTATGTAAAGGCAAAAGACCGGGAAGACCCACCGTGAAGAAAAAGTGGATTGTGTCCGTGCTGTTTTCCAGCGAAGTCCACAAAAGTCCACAGCAAGGTCTATTTTGGAACTACGAATGCCAGAACAAACTGTGTGGAAAATTTTACGGAAGAGAATCAAAATGACGCCTTACAGATTGCAGTTATTACAGCATCTAAAGGAAGATGACAAGATTAAACGTCGAGATTTCTGCATTGAAATGCAGGAACGTAATAAAGAAGAAGATGGCTTCGTCGAGCGATAATTTTCAGTGATGAACATCTGCAAGTTCCCGAAACAAAACTTAAAGAATTACTTTATAAAACAGTGAAAAGTGTTTCCTGATAACATAAATAGTTATGGATTTATAAAGCATTGAAAGTGTCTATTTCTTTTGTAGTATCCCTGTATATGTGTCAAATTCGTGATGGTAGTTTCAGCCCATAAGCATCTATTCCTTTTCATATATTGCTATATATTGGTAATATAGACTAAATTACATTTTAACATGGAAATGATTACTTTGTTTACTTAAGTTGCAATTTCACTGCGTCTTTCAAACACGATCCATATTTGAGGCCCCGCTACCACAGACAAATTACGGGCTTCGAGCATATCGCTCGAGCGAAGAAACAGTATATTCCGTAAGCCATCTAGCGTCATGCGTGCGAACTATTAGACGATCGAGCAAAAAAGCCTCGATGCAGCACTCTAATGTGAACCACTGTGAAATGTGGCTCCACCCTCCTGAGACCCCAAAGCGACAGAGTTGCACGTACGCCATTGTGGAACTTCGTCGAAATCTCATCTCTGCATTTTCTTCAAATAGAATACTGCCTCCAGTGTATAGTTTGAACATAACACTGGTCGACATGGGTTTTGTTGTCTCACAGATGACTGTTGTCTCTGAATAATTTCGGCATGCTGTTTCCAAAGATGATACAGTTTTACCCATCACTAGTTTTTTTCATAAAACAGCAATATATTAACTACCTAAATTTCACAATAAAATGTGTAGTTCCATTATTTCCGCAATAGATGGCGCTGTTGAAATTATAGTAAAATATTGATTTTCTACACTATAAATCCTCCAATTTTGAACTACGTATAAATAGTATATAATTGTAAACATTTAATCCACCTTCCATCTTTCATGTGACACATTGGCACAAAAATTAAATTTGGTTACGTTAATTTAATTTACTAAATTTCTCAAGAAATTTCTTTACATAATATCCAAAAGTCAATGTAATATACTGGGTTAATTGACTTTGGTGACCTTGGGAAAAATGGATGTTATTTCCGTGATCAACATTCAAAATACTTTCAGAATCGCTTATTGATTTGGAAGTAACCGATTCTTTTTTTTTCTTCATAATGTCGACCAGTGTAATTACAGAAACTGTGTCTTTGTATAAGCTCGAAGAATGAGCAATGAAATGATGAAAGTTAGGTAACATTTTCGATACAAGGGAATGTATTAGCTTCATATTTTAAAAACATGCCCTTCAGTCATATTGCTGAATAATGCTACCTGCAGTCAGACTTAGGTGGGCTGGCCATGTGGCACGAATGGGAGAGGAAAGAGGAGTTTACAGGATTCTTGTTGGGAAACCTGATGGTAAGAGACCTGTAGGAAGGCCAAGACGAAGATGGAGGGACAACGTTGAGATGGACCTAAAGGAAATCGGTAGGGATGGAAAAGAGTATATAGATCTTGCTCAAGCTAGGGACAGATGGAAGGCCTGTGTTGCTGCAGCCATGAACCTTCGGGTTTAAAAAGGCTAGAGAGGGAGTTAGTTAGCAGTCAGTAAGAGGCGACGGGTTGTTTTGAACCCAAGCCTCTAAATGTATACATCAAGGATTGCGCAAAAGTTTCAAGTGGTGCAATTTACTTCGTTGAAATATTTTGATTGGCAGGAGCTGATTTTTCAAACTTTCTGATGTTCCGCACCTGAAATAAAAGGCCTTCTTGAATCTGTGGGTTCCTCTTTGTTTTGTCCCTCAAAGAACGAGATGACCAATAAAGAGCAAAAACGAATAGCGAGGAATGGACAGAGAAAGCTTATTCCAGTCATTCTAATTTAATAAGCCCATTGGAGAGGAAACATATATGTTGCCATGGTGATGCTGAATGCATTTGCAAAACAAAAAAACAAATCTGTGCCACCACAAAGCCGGATGTACAGACTAGCTCCCACACAAAATACCTGTGCATAGGAAAAAATAAAAGCTTCTCTGAATGCGAATTCATTTCGTAACAATCTGCAACGATAGAGAAACGTGAAAAAGGTGGAAGGGGTAAAAGTTTATTACGTGGATCGATCGAACTAGGAATGCGATTGTTTTTCTTTCTTTTTCGAAATCACAAACATGGTCAAAGAGCAATCGCAGAGAATCATGAAGCACTAATTAATGCAGGAGCATTCAAATTGGATGATATAAGAGCGAATCTCTGTACTGAGTGTACAGGGAGGATATGGTTCGATTGCTGTTGTGTCGTACTTTACTAATTGGAAACTAAATACAGTTTTTTTGTGTTCATTATTTCAATACCAGAGAGAATTAAACACGATCGCATTCAAGTCCCGCATGCACACTTTCTACCGTTGCAATTTACCGACTGGCAAATCCCAAAGCAATGCAAGGTGTGGAACACGACGCTTTTCCAATGTAAATAATACAGCATGAGGAGGGGAGGTAGGGCTGGTTTCCCGTGTAAGTACACATTTATTTACATTTTTAGAAATAAACGCAAAGATAGAAAACAAAGAGTACTGGTTGAATGCGATGTACTTTTAGTTTGATAAGAAGTGTAACACACCACACTTATTTTAATTTCGTAAACCTGTACCAAAAGTAGGAAAAAAGCAATAGTTTTGAAATTTTATACAAAGAGGAGTGTCTTCTCTAACATTAACCTTGATAACCTCCGTGTGGGGGTGGTTAGCGTTAAGCGTAACGAAGCCAAAGGTTCAAGGTTATTGTGCTTTCTACTTAACCAATTAATGAATTCAAGATGCATGCTCATCGTAAAAAATAATATAGAGAACTGATAGGAAAAGACGTAAAACTATTCAAAAGTAAATAACAGTAAACTAGTCTGAATTTGGAAAGACTACTACCTAAGTTCTAAATTTATTCTTGAGACCATTTAATGCTATGATAAGCTAATCGAGATGGGACGTACAATTTCTTATTCTTCTTAATTTGCGACGCTTTTCTGCCATTTTTTCTAATTGCGAAGATGAGAATAAATGACGATTGAATGTAATTGAAGAAAAGGACACTTACCATGGACTTGGCATGGTCTGTCCATGACTTGAGTCCATAACGTTCGGGTGGTTGTCATAAGTTATAGTGAGCTTCGAACCACTATGTGTGCCGCAAAGAAATAGAACACGGTATTTCTTGATTACAAGGCGAAAGCATTATCCATAACTTAGATTTCTAGTTTATAATCGTACTAAGTCGTTTTTCCACGTATGAATTAACTGATTAAATGTATCAATGTCATAGGCGTAGCTAGAACTTTATATTTGGGTGTGGACAAAGAAAAAAAAGTGAGGTCTTGTACCTTTTTAATATCATATTTTGCAACACAATCACTTGGTTCTTTAACTGTACTGATGTTTGTAAAGGAATATAAATTCACTAAATGACAGTGTTGAAAATTTCTGATTATATGTAGTAGAAAAAATCAAATTGCATAGAAATTACACACACACACAAAATGTTCACAAATGTTACAAACAAATACATCAAAATACACGTCATCTATAACAAGAGACGTCTGGCAAAAGGTACAATGTTCTTAAACTCATCAATAACTTCATTTACATCAATAGACTAAGCTTTTTCCTGTTCCACAAATAGCAAGAGCAGGGCTTCCAATCTATCCTGCTTCTGAGTTGCTCTTAATTTAGTTTTAACTTGGGTAAGCTTGGAGAAAGCTCTCTCACACACGTGCAGCTTGTGACTGGTATAGCAGAAAAGCGCTGTAGTACAGAGTAGAATGCAGTAAATATCTTCTTTCTCCAATGACATCAAAAAATCGAAAATCTATAGACACTCGTTTAATCAGCGATATCGCACACGTTTGTACCAAGTAATGACATTTTCAACTTCTTATAAACTGCCGCTTATTTTCTCTCTTATTGAAATATTTGGATTTAATTCTCTTTGATAAAGCAGCCCATTAGGGTGTGCCTACGCACACCCGGCACACCCCGTAGCTACGCCTATGATCATTGTACGTACGTACAAACAAACACATGTTCATGCACTATCAATGGTTTAAACCTACAAATCCTGACACTTTAGCAATCCTAATAGCATCACCCAAGCAGTAATGACCAACAAGCAAAATATGTCATGTGTGTTGAAGTATGTAAAGTGAAATAAAATTATTATTCTCTAAATACTTTAGTTTCATGTATTCAGATCTGTGATATTTTTTATATCTGCATCTTGCAACACATCTATACAGAATCCAGTATTAGTTTTCGGATATAAGTTAGTTTATCTCTTACAACGGTTACATCATTTGAGCACGAGCAATCAGTCTAACTCCTGTAGTAGTATCCTTGGAAAATATTACAGTTGTGCAACGTAAATTCATCTCCATGTTATTTTATTTAACAGAGGCAAAGTCAGTCATTTGAAATATTCGTCAAGTTTCTGTGAACTGTAGACGGTACGAAAATAATTGAAACAACTGTTTGTATAGGTTCAATACATGTGTTACTTGCTACACAACAAGCCTATTGTAAAGCACTCGCCGAGCTTATCCTCACAAACGGCGAATTAATATATTGGACCACATCATCAATTTGAATGCTGCCAATTTCTGCAAATTGGCAATTGCGGATGTAATGGACAATTTTGACTCTAATGTGGCAGTGGAGTGACAAACCTCTCTGTTCCAAGCGTACACACTCAGTCTGTTTCCATGGGAACAAATTATTGAATTCTGAATTTGAACCTTCTTTTGCATCTTGGAAGCTAAGTTGCGTAGGAAGTCAACAACAAAAATATATCTATTGACTCAAAGGACAGGCATAATAGCAAAGCATGTATTGAAAGAAATGGGTTTAGGGTGTAATAGTTCATTTAATTACTAAGTTTGATGTCAGTTGAGGTAGCGACAGTGAGCATTGGCAGGGATTGGGTTCCAAAACTGCAACTACCCTCCCCCCCCCCCTAATCGCTGCAGCTGACATTGAGAAAGGCGGAACAGTTGCTGTGAAGCTTCTTTGTTAAGCTCTCATGGAGATTTAAAAATGTTGTCAGACTTTGAAGCGTTTGCAAAATATACATAATTAGTTTCACGCATGCCATCTTTCACTCGAATGCAATTCCGAACCAGTCCTCAAATGTGCTTAGAGCCCTGCAGATTAGTGTTGCCACATGAAGGGAAATTTCCCTTCTGCAGGGAAATTCGGACTGAAGTAGTGTGAAAGTATATATTATAAACCCGAGAAATGATGAGGTGTTTGACTGAATAGAAATACTTAAAACTAAGGCAAAATGTCTATAAAATTTCATTGCTACTGTGTAAAACCTACGATTTTTGTAAAAAAAAGCTTCCGAGAAAAGATGACCCCCTCAAATTGATGTGGCTAAACCTGAATTTGCTAAAATTGTTGTTTATAAATTTGTTAAAAATATGCTTTTCTCGATATTGGTTTTTGGCCTAAGCCACCCACCCACACCTACACCCACCTACACCCACACCTAAACCCACCCACACCCACACCCACACTTACACCCACACTCACCCACACATATATATATTTACTTCCGGTCCACTTCTGCTTTATTTTCGGTTTAAATTTAGTATATTAATATGTTAACTCAAATATTTTAATTTAGGACCAGGTTTAACTTGTTTATCTAATACTAAACACAATATAATATGCAAAAGTCTTCTAGAATTGCTCTGTCACTCTTTCATTTCTTACATCATAAACATATGATTTTTCACCTATTAGAATAACACTACATATGGTGTCATCAGGGAGTGTATCATGGAATTCACAAATAATTTTAATGTTTGTCCTGTCATTAACCACAACCTGTTTCCTTTTTGAGGTGTTGATGACAAACATGGGTCTCTGTGCTTTGAATTCATCTGGTGAGTAATACATGTCAGTATTCCCAATTGTGACTCTTTTGTATGATGTAAATGCTTCATATAATTTGAGGAAATCATCCTTGGACATGTTTAAATTATAATTTTCTCTAGGAAACACCTCATTTCTACCATTTTTAAGATATATGTTCTTAATGTTGCAGATATCAAATTTACTTGAATTTTTTTCTTGATTATTGTTTCTTCCAGTCTGAAACAGTACCACCACAAAATCTGGCATGTCATATTGTATACTGGAGAATGAGTTTGTAGCATCAAATTCATAATAGCTACCAGTGGCAGGCTTTTGCACACATTGATATGTGTAAAATTGTAAAAATACCTGTGGATTTTTTAGTATATTTGCTTTGTATTTAAGAGCATAACTGGCTTCATATTCAACAACTGGAATTCTTACCTCCATAGTTTGAATAAGGCATTTGCCTTCATCAGGTAGGGTATTAGGCAAAGCTGCCCCAGTAGAGTTTAATGTACTATACCTCATCAAAGCATTATTATCATTGGCGGCTCTTCTAAATGTAATTCTTAAACCACCCTTCCACATAATATCTTTGTAATCTGAGGAGAATCCTGGCAACAGGCGCATAGGAAACAATACTGTGTGGCTCTTGGATAATATTTTATCACCAGCCTCAAATCCACCTATCTTGTAGTATGAGGCCTCGGTCTTGGATAATTTTAGTGTGGCCAAAGCAGTAGATGAAATACCAGGATAGTCTACTCTGTTTATAACAACACCATGTTTTCTGATCTCGATTTCAGAGAACAGATGTGGCACAAAATTGTCTACCAGTCTTATATTTGAGTTAGCCGGATAATCTGTACCATCGAGTTTTACAACATCAAATTTGATATATAGGTCTGCTCTGTGAGGGTGTATAAAACCATCCCCTACATCAAGATCAACCTCAATCTCTGTGTTAGCTTGATTTAAATTTGCAAAAGTCCTACGGTTTGGGGGGAATGATTGTAGCTCATAACTCTCAATATTTTGCATTTTATTTATTTTATTTTTTTATATTTGTATGTATTTTTATTTAAATATTAATTTCTATGATAGCAGTTGTTGTGGCTCCAGCAAAATCAACTAATTCTTCTTTTTCATTAGTGACCATCAACTCAATATAGTCTATTCTATTATGGCACACAGGAAAATATAATGTTGGTGATGGAGTGTAGATGATCGGTTCCATAAATTCAGAGTTAGGTTTAAATGTTGCAATAATGCCAGTTTGTTTGTGAGTGCCTATGCCATCTGATTTGGTGATCATACCCTCGGCCACATTACAGTGAATATTTAGAGTCTCTATGGCTAAGAATTTAGGTATATTAATAGCAGTGTGTTTGATGCCTGGTTCAAGTTTTGTGTTATTTTGGAATCCTAATAGTTCTCCTATAGTACCCAGATCCACTGTCTCTGTAGCAGACACAATCTCTACTCTGTGAGTGACAGAATTTTGAGTTAATACTATACCTCTTGGTAACTGAGCATTTAGAGTAGACAGATTATACTGCCCTGGAGTGATGATAATTTTTTGGTCACCAACTGTGATTGTGTTGTTATGGTGTGTAATATTGGGGATCAAATACATGCCATAGAATGCTCTGAGAGCTATTGTTTTGGGATAAACTATATCATCATGTAGGCTGAGTTTCAATATTGAATTTTGGCTAGTAAGATGGAATACCCCCATGATGTTTTAAATACCACAAGGCTTTTTGAAAATTTTCAATTGATGGTTTATTTATTTGAGATAGATATCTAAGAACAGATAAACACAGATGTCCACAATTAACATCTTTGAAGTTTTGAACACGAGCATTATTGTAATAAAGATTAGTTGATTTTAGATATTTTACTAAATTCTCATGTGGAACACCTCCAAATGAATCAAACACAAATGCCTCATTTTTTAAATATTTAAGATAGCAAATCCAGTGAGTGCCCTGATTTTTATACTTATCCAAATTAACTATGCCACACTCTTTTTTAAGTGGTTGTTCTGGTAAAGAATCAGACATGTACACACCTCTAAAATTTTTGATGCCCAGTGGTTTGATTAAAGCTTCAATGTCTTGGTTTGTAAGCGGCTCTTGTTTTTTTTAAACTTATTTATGGCTTTCTTAAGACCTTTGCCTCGTTTTTCTATGGCCAGATTATGGCGCTTTTGTTCATCTAATTCTGCCTTATTCTTCTTGGCATCTATTACTGTTTTTGCTATGGCAGCCGATCCCCCAGCCAAGCTCCCCACAGCCCCCAAAGCAGCTAAAATAGCTGGGATACTAAATATAAAACCCCCTATATGTGATTTTTTTCTGGAATGGTGTAATTTTTTTAATTGGGGGGTACTAAGTAATAATTTCATACCATGGCCCTTGGCAAGACAAGAACTTTTTTTCTTGCGCTGCTTTTTGGTTAGAAGACTATCAATAGTTCTAAGATTTTTAAGACCTGCATAAGGTATTTGATACATAACACCCTTGGCTTTCATTGTTGGTTTATTATATACATATTCTGGGATTAACTAGTTCAATTAAATTGTATCTAATTTATTTAATTTTTTACAACCCCCACCCCAGTTTTTGTTTGGTGTTCATAGCTATGGTGGTCCCCAATGCTGCAATTCTCTCACCCAAAGAAGCATCTTTGCTTACAAATCTACCAAATGCAGCCTCTTCTAATTTTTTGTCTGCCACATGTCGCTGGTCAAGATCGGTATGTGTGTTGTATAATATGTCATGGTCTCTACAAGCAGCATCTAGGGGATTAACACCAGGGTCCCCTCTGTTTAGTCTATGGTCTAGTTTGGTACCTGGATCACAATACTGATAGCCTGGTATGTGTAGCTCAAATGGCAACTTGTTTATAATGTCATTAACCAGCCCTCGACCCTCAGAGATATTCCAAAATTTGGGGGGTAGAGTATTAATAATTTTTATAAGACATCCAATCCCCTTACTGTCATTGACTATAAAATTAGACAATTTGGTGCTTATCATGTCCATAATTCCAACCTTTTCATTGTAAAAATTGTGGTTACCAGCATTTTCTTCCCCAGCTATCACCAGCAACCTATCTACGAGTTTCCTGACATCGTCAACTCAGACAAATTCTTTAGGCAGAGTGTTGTACTGTTTGATCCCACTACCTGTCTTGATCTGTGACCATATGGGCTTGATTAAATTGTTGTATTTTGCTCCACTGCTAGACTTGACTCTTTTTTGTGTGGGATCATTGTTCTGGTATAGAGCATCTGATTTTATTAATATTTCTTTGTAATGCTCATAGTCTTGATCTGTATAGTTGCCAGGTCTCTTACGAGTCATCAGTTCCCACAATCCAGGTGTGCCAGGATACTTAACAAAAAGCACCTCTTTCTCCAAGATGAGATTCTGAATATGCTATTAGATCATCTCCCATAAATGTTACCCTAAAATTGCCAATTCTATGTATGATGCTACCATCATGCTCTGTGTCAGCATATAAACCAAATACCTCATCTTTGTTGTCTTTAGGTGTGCTTAAATATTTTTGAGCAAGAAGACCAAATTCAATAGGATCCTGACTAGCCTCAATTCTTCGAGGAGGAACAGGACTAGGTGTATGAATACTAGAAAGTGGGGTGATTGGATAATCTAATATGTTCCTAGCAGCTACCGGCACAAGCTCTGTTATCAAATTTTGATTCTGCTCTGTAACAGTTTTAATATTTTTACCTAATTCACTAATAGCATCAATAATAGGCTGTTCTGTGCGCTTGTGTTGTTCATAAATACCTCGGTTTTCTGATTTCCATCCCTTAAATCTTTTTACAAGATAATCTCTTAATTTATGATCATCAATAATTGGTCTTTTCATGGTTATTTATATATGTTTTAATACCTAGAAAATTGTTAATTTTATTTCTATATTTACCATTATTAGGTTTCCTTGTCATATCAATTGTGACAAACCCATAGCTGTCCGGGTTCCAGCACCTACTGCAAAACTTAGAAAAATTATTGTAACTCAAGTCCCCACCTACATATTCATCATGTATGTGTTTGAGGTTGGTATGGTCTTGATGAAACACACATATAAAATTGCTGTTGTCTCTTATCAATTGTTTTGGTATTTTAGAAAAAGTCTGTGCCAGGTAGAAGCAATCTATGTTTTTATGTCGCCCCTGTGTAAAAAAATTTCTAACCTTGTTTTGGTTTTCCAGTATAATATCATCAAATACAACAACAGAGTTATCGAGACAGTCATCGAGTGGCTTAATATCTGATTCAAAAGTGGCTATATCCAGTCCATCATATAGATTCATCAGTTGCTGATATTTTAATTGTTCTAAACTTTTAGAGAAGACATACAAGTGCCTGATTTTCCAGTCTAACCAGTTGGGTGCCAATATAAAATTATCAATCATTAGTGTAGTTTTACCACAAGCCGATGGCCCAACAATAAGACATATAATATTATCAGGAAGCAAATTAACATTTTTCTTAGTTTGCTGTTCAGGATCTGGTAGTCTCTTTATAACATCCCAGGTGTTTATATTATCACTTTGTCTGCCTCGATCCAACTGTGTTCTGGGAGTCCTAGCCATTTGACCAGTATTTTATTGCCTTTTTTGCGAATAACTTTTTCTATAAGATATGTGTGTCTCTGCTTAGTTTTGTTAAGTTCTTCTTCATAAAATCTGCCTTTGAGAATTTCTCCTCGGTGATCTTTTATTATATATGTGTTACGGGTCCCAGGTTTAACTTGAACCACTGTAAATAATTCGGTACTCCAGTTTCTTGTAAAACCTCTTTTGAATAAGTGCTTATATTTGCTAATTCTTACTTGATCACCAACCTTGTATTTAGCTTTTTTTGTTGTTGTTTGGTATCTAGGATAGTAAACAGTACTGATCAATTGTTGCTCATCAGATGAAGTTACCTCAGAGGGTTTCATGTTGATTGTAGTGTGAACTGAATTATTATATCTATCTAAAAGTTCTGGTAGGATAGTAAGCCATTTATAATTACCTTGAAGGGTAAATTGTTTATACATATGATTTTTTAGGGTTCTGTTAAATCTTTTCACAATAGAGGCTTTGAGATCACTGTAACTTGAGTAATGTTTTATTGACTGGCTTTTAATAAATTGTTGGAACACCAAATTATAGAATTCTTTGCCATTATCTGTTTGTAGATAGCGCGGTGATCTTCCACTCTGATTAATAATTGTCCTAAAAGCTTCTGTAACACATTTTCCAGTCTTAGATTTGAGTGGCAAAGCCCAGGCAAATTTTGAAAATGTATCTATAACAGTAAGTATATATTTGTAACCTTTGTTGATTTTGTCTAAGTTTTTCAGCAGTCCCCCATGAGGGGCCATGTCAACCAAGTCACACTGCCATAAATCATCTATGCCTTTTGTAACTACTGGCAGTCGCTTATAGTTACGTCTAGCTGGTCTGTGTAATTCATCAACAATAATTTGTCTAGACATAGTATATAAATAAGAATATTGCAACTATAGGGTGTTCAGCAGCAGATACCACAGGATTTTCTAAATATAATTTGTCTCCTATTTGTATATGAAATTCCAGAGAACCATCATCTTCAACATAAGCTGTCTCTAATGTATTGGGGTCTGTAAAATCCTCTAACTCTACACTGGTGACTTTTGGTTTGTCGTCAGCATTTGTTATTGATAAAGTAGGATAGTGGTGTGCCTGTGGTTGTAGCCAATATTTGATCTTGATTAGTCTGAGTGTGCCTCTAACAAAAAACTGGTAATAGAATTGTGCAGGGGAGAGCATATATATTTTGCCACCTGGTGTAAATGGTGAATCATATTCTTTGTTGGGGATACTGTACATTTCAAGAATTACTGTATGCTTAGGTTTTTCGATTAGACCAGTTATTTCTTTTTCTGCTGTAAGCAATCTACTTGTTACAGATTCAAGGTGCTCATTGATAGTCCTAACAATCTCATCGTGACCTGGTTTAATTCTTATGTCTACAGCAAGTTTTTTGTATTGTTGCACAATTTCTTGAAGCTGGGTGGTAAAAACAGACAGAGCATTTGCTTGGTTGGATTCCATGGTCCCTAGCTGTTGCTTGATGTTGGCTACAATTTGCTGTAGATTTTCAACAATCGCTAATTTTGAATTTTGAGTTGTAAGATCATGAACTTGTCTTCTAATATCCTCAAACAAAGCATGGAGTTCATTAATATGTTGATTGGTTGGTAGAGTGGCCACTGTCTGATTAAGGTGTTTGATTTCTGTCTGGATATTCTTGATATCTTCTGATTTTAGTATGCGATTCACTGCTCTTTTAATATTTTTAATTTCCTGAGATGTAGGCAGATTTGCTACAGTATTCTGCAAAGATTCAAGTGCCAATTTCACATCATTTAATTCACTAGCGTCAGCCACACTACGCATAGCATCTTGGAGCAGGTTTATGTCTGCCTGAGTAGGTGTCGATTGTTGTAAAATTTCAAGTTTTGTTTGGATATCATCGATCAAGTGATGAAAATGAGATAGCTCAGATTCAGTGTTGAGGTTTTCAAGTTTGGTGATCTGTTGCTGGACACTGACAAGGGTGTCTACAATACCAGGCAATCGAGATTCTAGAGTTTCTTGTACATTTGTCAGATCACTTTGTACTGCTGCTATGGTACCCTCAAGATGGGTTATGGTACTTTGAATTTTTCCAAAATCTTCATATGTCTCAAGTTGCAGCTTGATGTTGGCAACACTACGAGTTATAGCACTCAGAGCATCAGAAGATGGTAAGTTGTTCATAAAATTTTCAAGTGTCTCAATTTTTTCTTTAACCTCGGCTATGGCATTGTTCAGAGGGTCCAGATTAGGTATTTGTAGTGATTGAATTTGTTCTTTTAGAGTGGAAATTACTAGATCAAAATCTTCTTGTGACTTTATGCTTTTGACAATTGTTTGGAGTTGTGTCTGGACACTACCAATTTGCTCTTCTAGTTGTTGTTTTAATTGCTCAGAGTTGGTAGTCTGAGTCTTTAATTTGATTTGAAGAGTCGCTACAGCCTCCTCTAAACTTTGAAAATTATCTAATGTTGCCAAGTCAGTATATTTTTGAAGCAATAATTTGAGTTCTGAGTCAATTTTAAGAAGAGGGTCCATGCATTGTGATTGTAAATTTGTAATTTCTAGTTGAAGACTGGCATTGAGTGTAGTTTGTAGAGCTTGTAAATCACTACTTAATTTTTTAACTCTGACATCAAGCATCAGAATCTCATCACTGTGATCTTCGCGCCTTGTATGGCCAAATATATCATTAGGCATTTTTTGTTTTTTGTTTTAGTGGTTATTTATTATAAAATATCTAATTCTTAATTCTATAAAAAAAGGTATAAGTTTGTCATAGTATCCCGGGACATCAATATATAAACAGTCACCGGCAGAGACGGTATATACAGTGCCAGAAATCATGTTTGAGTGCTTAATTCTATAAATATTTCTCCCTACTGAAACCTTGACATCACCCTCGGGAGTTGTAATAAATTGTAATTGACCACCTATAGGTAATTGGTAGTAGTTTAAATTATTATTAAATATATATAATGTTTTACCTGTTTTATCATCAACATCTGTAAGTATGCTGTTCAGATGAATAATTAAGAAACCACTTAATTTAGATTTTATATCAGGAGAGGGGGCTGGTGTCGGCAAGTCCATAATATCTTGTTTTTTAAATCCAAATAAGTTCATCGGCATGTTTATTTATTTCAAATCATGCTCTGTGATTGGGCATTGTTTATCACTTCTCAAGTCACAATGCCCCCATGGTAGAGTATGTAACCCACATGATAAAATGCATCTCTTATCGTCATGTGGGTCCAGAGCCACTTTTCGTACAACATTTGTGGTTAACAAATGATCCACACTCTGGATTCTACATTCTGATGTTCTGATTAACCTATCTGATTTAAGACAATCTTCATAATCTTTAAATTCAAGCTCTTTGTCTACAATTACTCTACCAATACCCTTGGCTTTTTTAGTAACACCACCACTACATGTTTTAAAACTATACATCTTGGCCCTTAACCCAGCAAATCCTACAATAACATCGCCAAGTGTCTCATCTTTTAACTTACCAGGCACCTTTTTATTGTGGGGTTTAATTTTTGTATGTTCACTAGTATCAAAATATTTAAATAATTCAGGTTGAGATATTTCTTTATAAACATCTTCTGTTTGAATATCAAGAATAAAACTATCTGTGTCCATGTACATTAATTTTATATTATTACCATAAAAAGGTTTCAACACATCATAATAAAGTTTTAACATATGTAATTTGGCTAATTCTAATATCACCGCCCCTACATAAATAGGTTTATCAAACTTAATTTTTGTTTTTTTCATATTAAAAAGTGCCATATTCTCATCATAAATTCTTCTATAATTAAAATTCGGCTTTGCCACCAATTTTTTGCTCCGGCTGGGGTCGGTAACTAATTTAACATCAGTATGTTTTCTAACATTTTCTATAGTTTTGCCATATACTGAATTTACCATTAATTTAAACAATGTTTTATCAAATTGGCTCACTGCAAGTGTTCAAAGCTCGGTGTTCGTATCAATATATGACTTTAACCATCTCGAGTGCCTGAACCTCAAAACTTTGCCAACTTTGGTAACTTGAACACCATGATCTATTAGGAACTGGAGGTTTTTATAATATATAACATAATCCTGTTTTGGCTCTAGAGTCATCATCAATTTCTTTTGTTTAGAGCCAGGTGAACACTTAACCTCAGGAATTGGGGGCAGATCAGAAAACTTATTGTGTAAATTATCTGGAATTGTCAGATCAACCTCTAAGAATAAACCATAATCATTATCATCAAAATCCTGAAGATCCCCAATATTAAAATCTTCAACCCACTCAAGCCCTGCATATGGCAATTTATACATCATAGCATAACCATACAAGCTATTGGCATCCACATAAAGTATAAAATTTGATGGCAGTGCTGGATCATAATCAGGAATATATTTGTTGTTGGCTCTAGCATATCTTTGATAACATTGCACCATGCCTCCTCGTATACATTGTTCCATAAATAGATACATATCTTGATCCTGGATCAGATCCAATTGCATTTTAGTATTCAAAAACATGGCAGACCATGCTAGGCCTGGAGCACTGTAGAAATACATTGGATCCATCTTATAATTTTCTATTGAAGATTTTCTAAATGCCTGAAGTATATCGGCTAAGAGAGTCACATCAAGTTTTAAATATGCCTTATGATAATCACCAAGCGTCTGGCATTTTAAATTGTCCCACATTAACTTGGCATGGTGATAATCTTCATCAGTGATTTCGGGTGCCTTGAGTTTACTGCAGAATGCTTCTTTTGGTGGCAGAGTACACTCATCAAATTGAGAAAAATCTGTAACATAATCATATGGGTATACACCTTTTCGCCTAATTAATTTCAAGTCCTGATTTGGAAACATATCACAAGTAATTTTAAATTGATCATCAGATAATTGACTGGCCAGAGTAGCCAAGCTAGCCGACAGAATTCTGTATGAATCTAGAAATCTTAAGTGAATAGAAACACCATTAACTTTAATTATTTTGCTAATAGATATATATTTCTCATCATTTTCTGCTAAAATATTTAAATTCTGCTTGTCAAACCCCTCATACCTGATCAGATGATGAAAATCATAATTAGATGCACCATGGCAAAATATTGGGACAAATTTTGGTCTCTGGATCTTAATATTACAACTATTACACAGAGCCATTAAAAATTTACCATCTGTATGAGAATGGTGTTTCACCTTGATATTTGTATTTGAAAATTTAAAATCACATATCGGGCATTTTTCTGCATTGTTAAAATCTTCAATCTGATCTTTTGTTAAAGGCATCATAGGTTTTGATTTTAATAAGATATTAGATGCTATGTAATAACACTCATTTTCTATTCTATGTGCAAATTCTTTGATGGCATTTGATCCCATGTATAAGTGTGGTTCACTAGCTACACCATCCCGTATAACTATATAACAAAAACTAGAAGGTTCATGTAATTGGTATGATGTAATTGAAGATTCCTCAGGATCTAGGCTACAGAATGCAAGAGGTTTCAGGTTTGACTCAAAATCACAAACTATATATGTTGGGTGCCATAACAAGGCTTCAAATTTTTTAAATTTGGCATTTTCACTTGGATTAGGCATCACCATATGAACAGGTTTATAGTTGCCACAATATTTTAAATGTTCAACTAACTTATTTTTAGCAATTTCTTTATTTTTTTCACTAATCCCATTCACCATTTTTTAACCATCAAATTCAGTTAAACATCTTCTACACAACTTGAATATTCTATTAGATTTGTCTAGTTGTTTTCTTACTAAAGCTTTAAGATTATGTATCAAAGTGTAATGGTATGTGCCATCTCCCTCAATTAAAAGCAAATCAATTGGAATAGCAAAATCATCATCAAGTGTACTAATTCTGAGAGGTTCTATCAAGCAATTGCCAGCACCAGTGGAACAAATAAATACATTAATAGATAATGGTTTACCATTGATATCTCTGGCCTTTTTTTCAAATTTATCAATATTCTGAATAGACATTGGATATTCTAAGCCCTCCATTGCGTCATCAAAATCGTGTTCATATTTTTTATAATAACTTATTCTCTCAGGATGCCTTAAAACTGGATACAAAGCAGCTAAAATACACCACAAAAAGCATTTCTCATCATTATTTTCGATGTTAACCACGGCTCTTTTGTTTTTAATATTGGCAGGTAATGGCAGATATGTCGAACCTTGTAGTGGGTTAAATTCAGAAATATTAATATATAACTTGTGTGGAGATCCACATAAACTCCATCCTGATTCTTTAGCAGCAAATTCAGAGTGTTTAATAATCAATTGCTCTATCAACCTGCTTATTATTTTGTCTAAATTTGTATTTGAGTATACAGGTACAGTTTCTGTTATGTGGGGGTGTGTAAATTTCGTTCCATTTGATTTTTTATATTGTGTAAATAATTTGAAAGATAATTTATAAGAGCTATTTTGTTTATTTAGAATATCCTGCACATCAGAATTTATATTATTCAAAAAATTCTTAATATCACATTTTGACTCTGATATAAAACGGTAATCCTTTAGTTGACCATTAAAACTACTATGAATAGGTGCATAGCGGAGCTGCTTTGCTGGATTATAATTAATAGGTGTTTCAAGTTTTCTTTTTAGACCAGATGAAGATGTAGATGGTTGTACAGAACAATTGTTTTTATGTTTATATGTGAAATATTCCAGATTATATTTTCTGTGGCATTTTGGGCAAATTTTTGTGGGAGTTCTGCATTTGTCTGGATCACAATTCTTTTGGTGCCTAGCCCAATTAGGGTTAGATATATTCTTATTGCATTGATCACAATATTTTTGATTTGGCATTTTTGTTATTAGTTATAAAATTTCTTGGGGTTTAAATTATACCTCTATACTTAATATAAAATATTAATTAGATTTAGCAGTGTGCTTTTATATTTATTCTATATATTTAATATGTTAATATTTTTAATTTTTGAAGTTGGTTTTATATATCAGATTTCTCGGGATTCAAATCAAAATTTTATACTTAATAAAACTATCACAAATTATAATGTCAACAGCTTACATGCAGGAAGGTAGAATAAGTATTGATCCACAGAAGCCCTGACCTACAAAAAACACTAATCTACCTCAATTGCATGTGCAGACAGGCATAGAAATAGCAATGACCTAATAGCGTGTGTTATGTATTGATCTTGGATAACACACGGAAACAGATTGCAACAGGTGCAAGCCAAAACTTTAAATATAAACTAATTACAACTGGATATAACAAATATCAAACTCTTTTATATAAAATATAAGATTCTTGTTCAATATATTAGAAATATGTTTAATATAAATAATAAGAAATTCAGTATATCAAACCAAACAAAGCTATAATATGAGGAGCACTGGAACAACACGTCTGTACTCTTCAACTATTCTCACAATATTAACTATTATAGTTAGATCCAGCTTTTTATAGATGTAGCTAAACTCGGTCTGAGAAAAAAAACGGGAAATTCCCGAGAATTTTGTTTTTAAGGGAAATTCCCGTGGAATTATACTTTTTACGGGAAATTCCAGAGGAGTTATACTTTTTACGGGAATTTCCCGTGGGCTTTTTTACAAAAATCTTGGATTAGACAAAATAGCACACTATAATCAAGAAACTCTTAAGAGCATCTTGGATTAGTTTTAAGTGATGCCAAAACATTATCGAGAAAAGCATATTTTTAACAAATTTATAAACAACAATTTTAGCAAATTCAGGTTTAGCCACATCAATTTGAGGGGGTCATCTTTTCTCGGAAGCTTTTTTTTACAAAAATCGTAGGTTTTACACAGTAGCAATGAAATTTTATAGACATTTTGCCTTAGTTTTAAGTATTTCTATTCATCATTTCTCGGGTTTATAATATATACTTTCACACTACTGACTGAAGTTTTAGCCAAAAGGAAAAAGGGAATTTCGATTAAATATATCACAATTTCAGGGAAATTTTAAGACTTCTGACTCTATATTATTACAGTTTATGTCAAATTCCAGTTTCATATTCACATTTTTTTTACCCTTCTTATTTCTGCTCCCTTGAATATAAACCTGTATCTATTTATATTTCTCTTAAGTTTATTGTACGTCGCTTTTCTGTATCTTCGGATAATTGTAACTATTAGAATTAACGATTTAATGGATTCCTGGGACATCTGACCAGAAAGCGATGAAAACATGTATGTGAAAAATTTGTGCAATATTTTTTTATTCATACGATCATGAACCAACGGAAATTTTACTACTACTACCACTGCTAATAATAATAATAATAATAATAATAATAATAGTTATTATTATTATTATTATTATTATTATTATTATTATTATTATTATTATTATATTTGTTTAGGTGAAGGGAAAAAATGGTCCAAAAAGGGAAATATTACCCCTTGGAAAGGGAAATTGTGCCCTCAGATTGTGGCAACCCTTCTGCAGATGGCCCATTTCCCTTTCCATAACCGCCTGGAGGTCGTCAGTCCCGCTCCTTCTCTCGCCTAGTGAGTCAGTGAGAACTGTGTGTCTTGGTACTGCGGCTTCAAACATCGAAAGCTCACGGTAGTCTGCAGACCTTACAAGCTTCCAAGGACCCAGCTATCTTATCAACAGAGAACTTTCATTCCAGCTACGTCTCCAGTGCCATGAGTCATGCAGTCACTGTTCCTCGACTCGAATGACGACTTGAGTCAAGAAAGCGTTTATTCATTTCAGTTTATCACATTTAGTCAATTGTAAATTAAAAGAAATCAATTTCTATACTTAAATTAGTTTTTGTCCATGGTAGAAAAGTTTTATACTAAGGGGGTACCAACCAATGACACCAAGAGTGCTGTCGACTCGGTAGCTGAACGTGTCGAGTGCTGGACTCATGACCTGGGCATGAGTGTTTCTGTCCTCATAAATTTGATCGAAATTCCACTAATCTTCATCGTTACGACTAGCCAAAGATAGAACAGCGCTGCTAAATAACAAAAATACCAAAGGCACTGCTCGTTTCAACCTTATACAATATAATCCAAAACATTATAGTCAATAATGTGCAAGCGACCAAAAAAATTACTAACACATTCATGTTCAGCGCCTATAGTGCTGCCTCCTACATATCGTAGTTTCTTCTTGAGTGCATGCATGGTTTAATCATTTGACTACAAGATTTTAGTGCTAATATATCCGAACACTACTTATAAGAAAGCAGTTGGTGATAGATAATGGTGGGCACAGAAGGGAGTTGGTGAGGTTTTAACCCAGTGTGAGCAAATTTATATGTAAAATAATCTGATAGAGTGAGATTATTTCCGTAACAGCTGTGGTCGTTCTGCGCTTGCACCTTGGGAGCGAGTCATAACTCCCGACACCTCCAATCAAGAAGTGAACCGCTGACGTCATCTCTACTCTGCGCCTATAGCAAACTCTATTGCTCACGCTGTACACTGCTCGTAGGCTCGCTGGCTAGACTCGCGCAGTCAGCTGGAGATGTTCCGAATGCACTCGGACTCTACTTAATGTGGCTTAGACTAACTAAAATATAATAAATAGTCAGATTCTATCTTCACCTGTATAAGAACTTTCCTAGGCACAACCTTGTGGATTGAGACGTCATTATTTGTTTTTGTTTTTAGTTCACAAAACCTGCATCCCAGGCTGCAGCCTTCTCATGCTTTCATCTATATAACGCAGAGAAATGCAGTGGATTTTTATTTAGGAAAAAAAAACACGCTCGTATTTCCCCTCCGAAAGAAGGCTTCTGTTATGTTGCTTAACTAACGATGTAATACAAGGCACATACGCCAGAGGATATTCTCCAAACACATAATGAAAACCAGATATTTCCAGAATGATATTCACTCCCTACCGCGAATGATAAACATAGAAGGGAAAAAGGAGCGCTTGCATTTTCCAGATGAATAGACGCGGGATTCATTTTTTTTTCTGTGTAAAAAGCCGCTTTGATCCGTTTCTTTTCTCCCTGTATAGTCTCGCAGTACATTTTTTGTCCTCACATTCTTCGGTGCTGCTTTGATTAAACTGCTCAGATATTGGAGCTTCCAAAACTGGAAAAAGCCTGGAAATGAGGTTGCATTCAAGGGATGACGAGCAACCACATCGTTGCAGCCTTTCAAAGGTCGCCCATGTAAAATATGAGTCGGTGCCGATAAGTTTGTGGTCACCTGGCGATTCTCGCATGCGTGGTCTTTGTTCGGTCAACCGAAAAAGGGGGTTATTTTGTGATGAAAGAAACGAGACAATATCTTCTTGCTAGTTGTTTGGTGTAGGGGACCTATTGTGCCTTGTTTTCATTTATCTTTAAACGGACTTTAGTTACTTTCGTTCAATGCTAGTTTCAGAAAACATTTTTCAAACCTTTGTTTGGGCTTTTATTTAGTTCTCTGCATAAGTCTTTTACTTTGAAAATTGAGACTGCTGATCAGATACTCTTTGCCTCGGCCTACGTGTCTATTGGTGATTTATGAATAGGGGCCAATCTATCACACCAAATGCACCAGCACTGATTGCTCGACCATTTATAAAAAAAGATCATGTTGTTGCTTCTTTGCAAACACACGTCTTCCTGTGACGTCACGCTCCCCAGTTGCTTGAAATTTGCGAGTTTGACCAGAAGTGAAAGCGGGCGCCTCGAAGCGGAGGATATTCGAACTTCTTGCAGGCGCTGTTTTAAGAATGCAGAAGTTTGCTGCCTGAGATCAATGTCTGCCTATTACCTTTGTCTGTAGTATTATTTATCTAAAACTTGACTTCGTTTGATTTCATGACTTGAGGCATTTTTGGTCTTCGCAGAATCAAGATAAATCAGCTAAGAAAAATGATAGAAAACGTGGGTAAAACCATTGTTTCCATTACATCAAGCTACATTTTATGTGCTGTACCTTTCTTATCATCTCTAATGCTGTAGATGATTTAACTTACCTGCAAAGCGTTGTGTGTGTTGCCTAACTCCACGGTGTTGGTAGAAATTGCCATTGAAAACTTGCTAAGACTCTTGTGTGATCTTATGGCGAGCGGCCTACATGCTGGCAAGAAAAGCGGTGAGCGGGGAAGTGACCAATCCAGCGGGATGAGAAACACAGCAACTTGTAGAACGAGGTGCCCGCAGCACCTTCTCCCGTGACGTCGTAATTCTCGGCGCGACCGCTGTTGTCTGGTTGGTCTGCTGCGTATTCCTCTCTCCCCTTCCCTCGCCAGCATGTAGGCTGCCCGCCGTAACATCAGACAAGAGCTATAGTAAAAGTCACTTATCGCCGTAGAGTTAGGCAACACACATAACGCCTTACAGGAAAGCGAGTCTCTCAAGATCTAGGTGTACAATTTTTATTGCTGGTGACTGTACGTCTTTCACATTTTCACGCTCCCCGATTTACTTAAGCCGGACTGTACCATCAAAGGTGCTACATCGAATCTTCAATTACGAAACTCTCCCCGTCGATTTAAGATTCGGGACATTCCAGTACCCAGCATGTGGCGACAGGATAATGGACGAGTGTCCTCCCGGCACAGAAATCCTTAAGGACACCTGCTCCAGGACATGCGCAACATTGAAGAAAATGAGCGAAGACTTGAGACTTTATTACAGGAAGCAGTTTTCTCTCGCAGTCGTCATTATTCCCTTAACGAGGACACCTTGTTGCCTCTGATCGAAGCATGTTCCCGGTAATGAAGGAATAATTGCCCGCTTCATCGGCTGGCAAAGTGGATTAGCAGCCTAGACGTCTTCCCGCGGAGAATTTCGACCCCTGCTTACTGCGACATTAATTATCCAGCCGGGAGCTTGAGGAGAGGGTGGAGGAGGGGATGTTCCGGGAATTGCACGTCAACTGACAGCCGACTGTCGGCAAGTTCCCGAAGGACTTTTCCCGGACACCTGTGCCACGCGGCTCTTGAGAAGTTTTGCAGATTCGAGAGCTCCGGACGGCGTAATCTTCAGAAATCCTCGCAAGAAGGCAGTAAACAGGTCTCAACAGATGTTAGTCTGACGGCTAAAATCCACCGAGGGAGACCTTGGCTTCTGTCTGAGAGCTGTCTGTTGTCGTCGCCTCTGCGGCAACGAGACACCTTCATTCGAAAAAAAGTGGTGTTCTTCAAAACCCCTGCGACCGTAAATTTGGTCGCTTAAAGCACGACACACATATCTGATGCATTATCTGAAACAAGAAATGCATAAAGTATGCAGCTCAGACCTTATGTGCATCATCGAGAAAGATGCAAGAAGGTGAATAACAATAGCATCCACTGATGCATTATAATGCATCTTGACAGAAAAACTCGCTTGCATCATATGATACACCCCGACCCTGTAGCCGAGTGGTTAGCACATCGCGCTGCGACGCCAAGGATCCCGGGTTCGAATCCCGGTCGGGCTTGGTTGTTTGTGAATGCCCATTCATCAATTTCATCATTTCATCACTCATCCCCATCTTCGCAAATTAGCCAAGAGGCACAAAACGCGAAGTAAAATAAAGTAAATCAATCAATCAATCAATCAATCAAGCATCATATGATACACTATGGCGTTACCTTTACGATGATCAAAAGGTGCCTCCTTATTTCGTGACCATCCTGTACGATTTGTAAACCTGATTCTTAGCAGAGACCATAAAACACACTTTAGTTCACCATTCGATGCGATTCTGGTGCACCAATAGATTCAATGCATTTAGTTTTCTGTGTTAGGTTTGCAATCTTAAGAAGTCACGTCCATTGAGAAACATTTTCTAATACAGGGTGTTAAGGAAGGAATACTGAAGATGAAACATCACATATATGAAAGTACTGTCATGAAGTTTGTTTAATCGGAAAGGGAAACCAAAAAAGGATGGATTCAATGGAATTGAGCCCGAAGTACGGTTTTCTCAAACGATACCGCTACCTATAGCAAGGGAACGTGAGGTGCAACCAAGAATCCTTTCTGATGTCCTAGTATAGAATTTCCTGTATGGTGTAAGCCGGCAAACAAAGGAACTATAAAATATCTCAATGGATACGCCTTTCCAAGATAAATACAGTATAAATATCCACTTCAGTTAGAATTGAGTGATTTTTGAAACACACTCTCTATACTTCATCGGAGTGGAGTATTTACAATTTCATTTTCTAGGAGGCTATTTTTTAATTTATATATTTATTTTTGCTTAACTCTTTAACTGCCAGGTTGAATTTTGCATTTTGCATTTTTGTGTTGTGGGAGGTCTGAGCTATGTGTATAATCATTATGCACACGGCCTGCATCATACACTTATTAGTTGCTTTCAAAACTTGATTCCCATACCATCTGTAAGAAAACTCAGAAACGAAGACTGTACAGCCTTTCCAGGAGGCCAGGGAAACTCATACACACTTTCGTTTTCAAAGGAGCTGTGTATAAGAACTAAGCAAGTTGCCTACAAGTTGTGTATCAATTTGATACACATAACAATTGACGTGTTAAGATTTGTATGTCTCTCTAAACCACACAGTACGCGATTGCAATTCAGTTGTGGCTTAGAACAACTGCTCGAATTGAACAAAACATAGCAATGATTTGGGTGGGTCCAGACCTTTAATATTGAAGTATAAAATTACAAAGGAGAAATAAGCAGAAGTTTATTTATTTATTTATTTACTGCCCTCAACAGAGGTAAACCTCCAATTACAGATAGCAGAAAAAAACAAAGAAAACAATACAAAATATTAGCAATATAAACATACAGCAACAGATAATACAAGTAATCAATAAAGTAATCAATAATGAAATTAAACAATCTGGTCCTTTCTCTTGTCTTTCACAAATATGTGTTACAGATATAAAATACCATGCATGAAGACAACGTTGTAGTTTAAAAATAATTACAATTGTCCAACTGATTTGTATCTTTTAAATGAGGCCTGATTACCAATGGGGATTTGCCACTAGGCTATCCTAGGCTATAGGCTAGGGGCCACAAGTCTAGGTGGAACGCACAGAAATGAGACGTTGAAGGCAGTGGCGGATCCAGAGGGGGCCACCGGGGCACGTGCCCCCCAAAATGCTCGAGCAAATTTACTCGTAATATGTAATTTACAATATTAAAAAAAATCTTATTAATTATGTGTACACTTTTGAAAAGTGGTGCACCCCTCCTTAAAAATTGCTTAATGCCGAACATCATTTGAAGTTTGTGCCCCCTGTGCATTGTTGAAAGTTGATGCCCCCCATACACCATTGGAAGTTGGTGTCCCCTAACATCGTTGAAAGTTGGTGCCTCTCAAACATCGACTATGTTTCTTTCATAAATCGTTTGTAAAGTTTCTCCTTGTTCTTTGTTCCGTGTGAAGAAGTACAAATACTTCAGTGTTCTTGCTGATGAAACCACAGACTGTAGCACTAAAGAACAGCTGACTTTTGTGTTCGCTACTTTAATACAGGTGAATGTAGAGTTGAGGAAGATTTCCTTGGCTTTATAGAGGTTACAGATCTGAGTGGCGAAGGACTAGCTCAGACAATTATAGAGAAGATGAAACATTTGAATTTAGACATTGCTTTTCTCAGAGGTCAAGGTTATGACGTAGTTTCCAACATGAACGGAATCTACAAGGGTGTTCAAGTTCGTATTCTTCAAGTACAACCAAAAGCATTATATACCCATTGTGCCAATCATAGACTTAATTTAATTCTCACCAAGTCTTGTACCGTTCCAAATGTACGAAATGCTGTGGGAGCTATTTCAAGTATCGCTAAGTTCCTACGGGAATCTTCAGGAAGAACTCATTTGTTAAAACAAACGCTGTTTCCTGGCACCAAAAGTACAACAATTAAGACTTTATGAGAAACCCGCTGGGTAGAACGCCATGATGCGGTACTACATTTCCTTGAAGTACTACCTTCTTTGCTTTGTGTCATTGATGAACTAAGCTTCAAAGCAAGAAGCACTGAGGTAATATCTACAGCTCATTCTTTAGCCCAGTCGATTTCAAATTTCGAGTTTCTGATCAGTTTGAAAGTATTAGAAATATTCCTGTTCATTACTCTTCCTTTGTTAATTCAACTACAGAACAAGCAAATGGATTTAACGCAATCATCAGTTTGTTTACTTATCTCTATTGGATATAAGAAAGAACAGTGCTCAGGAGTTTGATAAAGTCTTTCAGGAAATTAAAGCGTTTGCTGAAGAGCTGAATGTTGATGTAAAAATCCCAAGAATTGCACAGAATCAAAGACATAGGTCAAATATTCCCTCAAAGAATGTTATCGATTATTTCAGATGTGTTGTGTTCATCCCTTTTGTGGATTATTTAATATCTGAATTTGATTATAGATTTCAAAGAACCCAGATTGAAGTCTTAAGCACTCTACAGAAAGTAATTCCGAAATTCATTGTTGAAGAAGATGACCCAGCTAAAGATATAATTGAGGCAGCTAAATTTTATGAAGATGATGTGCAGTCTATTTTAGCATTAGAAGGGGAACTTAAGTTATGGAGACAATTCTGGTTATTGGAAAAATCTACCCCAGATAATCCAGCAGAGGCTTACAAATTTTCTTCCTTGTATCCCAACATTAGAAGTTTGCTTCACCTGTTGTGTGTGATTCCAGTTAGAACGGCTACAGCTGAGCGTTCATTCTCCAATCTGCGAAAAATCAAGACCTACCTTAGATCTACAATGGGTAATGAACGATTGAATGGTTTGGCTCTCCTGAACATCCATAAAGACAAATACCAAGTGAAACCAAAGAAGGTTTTTGACATATTTGCAAGGAAACATTTACGAAAACTACAGCTACAGTATTTGTAGGGTGAGTTAAAAGTCTTTAGTAAGTTCCAATTACTTGACGATTGAAAAGATAAACTTGTGTCCAAATTACTAGCAGCTTTATCATGTATCATGCATGTTACTGAAAAGGACTCAGGTGCTACATTAAACTAATTATAAAACAAAAAAGAATTAAGAAATGAAGTAAAACAGACTGTTTATAATATGAAAATACTTCTGTAACTTGTGCGTTTCTGTGTTCGCGAGGTATACGCTATTTTTAATATATCGTTTATATTTTACAATGTAATTTTTAAATATATTTGTTCTTAATAATTTGGCCGTATTTACAGATGACTGGAATTGGTACTTAAAGAAATATTAAAGTATAAAAGACTTGTTTCACCATGGTAAACTTTAATTTAAAGTAGTACTGTAATCTTCATTAGTATTTATGTGTACGCTTTTGGAAATTGGTGACCCTTCCCCTCAAAACTAAATCCTGGATCCGCTCCTGGTTGAAGGGATAGAAGTGGCAAAGATCATCGACTATCAAGATTATTTTAAAGGATTTACAATTGACTGATATGAAGTGTGAAGTATGAAGTGAATTCGGCTTGTGACTATTTAAAACTTAATCATGACAAACATTTAACAGTGCTTTTCCCAAATCTTGACATTGCTCTGAAAATGTTTGTGAGCATTTCACAATGAAATGCCTGTGGTGAGTGTTCGTTCAGTGCTGTAAAAAGAATTAAAACTGCTATGAGAAATTTATCGTCGGATAACAGACTTTCTAGTTTTGGCATCCTTCACAGCGAATGCTGATGTCCTGCAAGAAACTGGCTTTGAGTCTCTCATTCATTAGTTGGCTGCCATAAAAGCCAGAAGAAAACAGTTTTAGATGTCAGTAGCGGCTCGTGCCTAAAATAACAGGTGAAGAAGTATATTTATAGGCAATGAAAACAAATAGTAAGTGCCAGTGCCCCCCCCCCCCCAATTTAAAACGTCTTTTTTGTCTTCATCCGTCCATCTGGAAAATGGTGTCTGCAACAAATTACACACTAAGTCATTTACTGGGTTCATTGTAGAAACCACAGCTCAACACATGAACACAACACACGATAGGAAACGCGAAACACACACGCGGAACAAGATCTCGCGAGAACGCGAAGATTTTGCCACAAGCACTGGATGCGATGTTTTCTCCGACGAGAGAACTGCTTCATCTAGAAGGCGACACCCGTTCAAGGCCAACGCTAGGTGACGTCACCGTTGCCATGACAACCGGCTAAGTTTTCCGCAACCTAGCGGTGTTTGCTCTTGGGTTGGGACGAACTCAATACGTGCGTAGCGCCGAGCGGCGTGTTATTTGAGTATTATCGTGTGCGTTCTGCTGGGAAATAGTTAAATTTAACAAGCAAATGAAAAATGTCAATATTAATTTGAAAATTAGGTGAAAACATCTGCACTTGTTGCACTTGGCCAGCCGCCACTGTTAGATGTGCTTTCTCTTGTTAAATTTAAGTGTATTGGTTTTATTGAAGTTAAATTAATAATTTTTAATGAGATGAATCTAGCACATTTTAAAGTTTACAAGTGTTATTAGTACGGAGCATACAATTAATGGAAGTGAAGTACCATGATAACAAAACTGTTATAATAATAATAATGATGATGATGTGTCGGCAGAGTCCAAAAACAAAGGATAGCGTAGTGACCAAAATTTTATAACCCCCTGACGATTCGTATATGTGCCTTAAGAGTAGCTCCAACATCATTCAATCAATTCAACTATCATATATAGACCGGCAATCTTAGAGGAGATATTTATATCTAGCGAGGAGAAAAAGAACACGAGAAAATCGCTATCTATAAATAAGTCGTGCCGCGCATAATATTTGCTCTACATACGCGATTTCCCAGATGGGCGATTTATCAACGGAAGATGAGATATTGGAGCATGAAATTGGTCCGGGGATGGCCTTCATCCGATACACGAATAGCTGGGTAACCGCATCAGCGACGAGGCCCTTGGCTCTCCGATAGCTGTGCACGTAGATCGGTAGGAACTTAACCAATCAGCCCGCTTCATATTCAATCTGGGCAGGATCGCCAAATAATAATAAAAAAAGAGCTTGCATAGCCGGAAGCTAGGTTGTGTTGCCAAGCAACAGCTCGTAGACCCGAGGTCGTTGCCTTCTGTCAAATGAATAGCGGATGCTGTTAATATGCTTCAAATAGGTTTCAAGTTAACATCTTTTAAAAATGCACGAAATTCGTTCTCTTGCTTGGGTAGTTTTCAGAAACGCTCACATATCTTACATGCACACTGTGTGGAAATATTGTGGAAAGAGAAGACATCAAAATGCATTTCGGTCAATTGCTTGTCTCACCAGCACAATAGCAAAAGTGTAATATAGTTTCAATTATGGATTTTAGAGAGGGTATTTTATCCCAGGTTTCGAATAGCTATTCTGGTGAAGAACCTACCATTCCATTTCATTCATTCTTCATTAGCATGTCATTCTAATGGGACAATTTGTTTCCTGCATATTTTCTTTTGCTTTAGGCGAACTATATTAAGTTAAGCAAGTGCTCAAGAACTGACCACGTGCTCCATTTTCATATGTATAAAGCCTCGCATGATTTCCAAAATAGCGACCTCCCTAAAAAACGTTGGTCCGGCCATAAATATACACGCGTTTGTATATTAAGTACCTGCTATTTTTTTGAGATGGTGCGTTTATTTCTGCATACCATTGGGAAAGGCGCTTACTGAAGAATTACAGCTTGACCAAGATGACAAAAACCCTCCGGCGCTATCTTCGTATTTCCACCGTAAGCGAGCCTAGGGAGCTTGGGCGATACAATCAGCTGCTTACCATGTAATCCCGCCCTTGCGTTGTCTAAATGTGCTACAGTCAACACATCGTCGTCACCTGTGTTCCGTTCCAGGTGTTTGTTTTGAAGGAGAGAAAGATACAGCATAAGTAGAGACGTAATATTAAAGGTTGTTGAAGTTTTTTGGAAACTATGCAAGGGAGCTAACAGGGGAGCACTCTGGCACAAGTAAATAGAAGGGAGAAGAGAAAACAAATGACTGTCAACTTTAGTCCCCGAGTCTGCCGGGATTCTTTTCTTGGTTGAGCTGTAGTTGCTCTTAATATAAGCAGGTTCTCACCACTTCATACACACGACTTGGAGCACATGTTTCAAAAGGTTGAGGAACAAGTAGGTGCTCTGCTTTATTAATAGGGCCTGAGGAACCAATAATATATATTTTTTTGTTTATTTGTTCAGGGGGGTCCTTCCAGATGGTGTAGTGGAAACGTCGTCGCATTAAAATCAAGGGATCAATATACCCAGAGTGGGCAAGTAGTGGTTCGGATCCAAGTTTAAACTGTAAGTCCAGTCCCGATTAGCCTTCTGTGCATAAAGTGGACTTAAAACTCAAAATCAATCAATGAATTATTTGTTCATGAAATTTCTTCAGTTTACCGAAAAGCTTGATGCATCTATATAAGCTAATCTGGAAACTTTGTACGCCCAAAGCGACTCATGTTTCGCAGTCGTGCAAAACTCCACATCTTGGAAACAGATGTCAGTGTGAAGGAGACGGGGCGTTATAGGAGATGAAATACGACCCCACAAGAGATTCCGGCGCCGTCGTCACCGGGAATTAGCCTACGAGAATATCAAACTTGGATCCAGCGAGAACATCGCATTCCTATTTCCACGAAAATAGCAGAATCTCTCTTTGCCCGTTCTTCCAGAAGGTTCCAGGAAAGAAGATAAAGGGGCACGGGGAATAGATATTCCAGAGACAGATGCCGATTGATTGGAACTTGTTCAAGACGTAAGGCGCAGATGTCGTTCACGTCGAATTTCATGGAAATGATCCGACAACGATTGCATCTCACGTTTCCAATTTGTTCGTATTCCCCTTAATCAATTGCGGAAGAGTCACGTGAGCTGGAGCAAACTTCCCTCCTCCCCCCCTTCCCACACAGACGCAAGTATTAGATCAGTATTCAATTCAGTCTTTGATCACGGAGGGTTGACGTGAGCGGATGCAACAAATATGGTGGCAAGGAAGAATATTTTTACCGCTCTAAGCATAAGCAGTAAAGAGGGTTCATATATATCTCCTCCATTATTTCCTCGCTGGTTATGGTATCGGATGAGAAAATCGACAATGATATCATTGAATTCCAGCATTTTAGAAGACAGATAATTAAGAATAATGACACCCCCCCCCCCCAGAGAATCATCTAAGTATTATGCGTATTCATTCACGAATTTCCAGCGTATTTCGTACTCACCATGTACGAATACCTTACCTAATGCTTTTACTTCTAAACGTTAGTTTGCAATATGTGTGTCGTAAGGATCCATCAAAATAAACACTATTGTACACCACTACGGTCGAAATTTTCCCTCTGTTTATGCAAATACCTTACCTGACATGATGAAATTGAGCTTGTAAGGGGTGACTTGAGGCGGTACCGAAAAGTCATCTCCAGTTCCTCGTAGTACACCCCACTCTTCAGTATTGCAGGCCAACGAGGCTCTGGCGCCAGTATAATTCTCTGTGGTGTCGTATTGTTGACCTGTGGTTGTCCTTAATTGTGTTGGGTACTCATTTACAGCCTCAGCTTTTAACAAGGTGTTACGTTCCTGGTAACTCTTCTAACACTTTACTCCAGTAGTCGAGAACATCAAGCCACTATTGGTCTTCAATAAAACCCATCTCAAATTAGTTTTTAGGATTGAATCCAACCAAGGTTGTAAAGTTTAGATACATGTCTATTATTCCACTGAGACACTTACAACGAGCAGGTAGGTAACTCGAAAGCCGGAACTTGAAGTAATGTTTATCGTAGATAAGATTATACTCACTTGAAGATCAACACTAAGGTGGCCCAAATCTAGGTTTTACAGAAGAGTGGCTTAAACCTATTTCACTTCTTTCTAGACGTGGAGTTATCAGCTGAGATGGCCAATCTAGGTTTTACAGAAGAGCGGCTTAAACCTATTTCACTTCTTCCTAAATTGGAACTTTCATTCCATTCGGCCAACCCAGGGTTTACAGAAGAACGGTTTAAACCTATTTTACTTCTTCCTAGACTGACACTGACCTCTTTTCAAGCCAAAATGCGTCGTATTTATACTCAAGTTTCCAGCCTCGAACTCCGGTCTTTAGGTAATTTTCTGATACAATATTCTGAATTATAACTGATAGATATTTAGAATATACATAGTTTTGCTTTGAGTAACTTACAAAGAAAGTTTACATATTCATTTGAATTAACAATTATTTCTTTAACGTTGATAAACTTTTTACATTTTGGAAAAATTACAAATTTAAACGTTCCGCCATTATCTAAACACAATCTGGTTAGTTCATTAACATTGGTAAGCTTTGACTGGCGGCTTTATATTTACATCATAGCATTATGCATGTTGCGTTAAGCGAACTGACTTCTTCAGTATATTACATAAAGGTTAATTCATTAGATCATAAACACCCTGATTGGTGCATTCACGTTTACGTCACAAACTGAGTTATACAACATGCAAATTTATAAACATTATCAAGCAATCAAGATGATACTACATCTTTCTTCTTTTATCATGTCCATTCACAATCATAACGCAAAGTTACGAAATGTGCAAGGACGTAACGAAGGTTTGGGGATTTGATTCTCGGGGATAGTATAGTTTTTGTTTTTGTTAAGGTATCGATGATCATCAGTTTTAAAAATCGAGTGATGACGTTTTTAACAGACATATGTTCTTTTCTTGTTAAGGACCTGGCCCCACTTTTGTTTTAGTTAAGGGGCTTATCGCATTATTGTGTGACGTGCAGAAATAGCCTATGTGCTGATGTGCCTATCAATATGGTGAAATTCTAATACGAGGGTTGTGGAGTAAGTCGTGGCAACCCAGTAATAATTCGACAATCGAAGGATGTATTAAAAATTTGTTATATACATTATGGATATTTTTTTGGTAGGAATCATGAAAGAAAACCCCAAGCAACCCTGTGACATACACATGTATTAATGTACAAGTTACAAAAACCTGTCTGACCCTGTGACGTGCACATGTTACAAAAACTTTTCTGCTTATTACAAACCTTCGAAAAGTAAGCAAACTTGTATGTAATAAGTATATTGTATAATACTGTTAAAGGAATAACACAATTTCACGTTTTTATTCGATTTAAATTGATTTTTCTTTATTTAGCGTCGCTTTTCTTCCACTTTTGGCTAGCACAGCGCTACTCCACCAGGGTCCCGGGTTCGAATCCCGCCCTGGGCATGGATGTTCTTTGTGAGCGTCTCTTCATAAATTTCATCATATCATCACTCATCCTCACCTTCGTTATTAGTCAAATGTGAATGAAAAGCCAAGTAAAAAACAAATCAATAATTATGTGCAATTGTTATGATATAATTTGCACTTCTTGACTTAGTCAAGATCGTCTTAAAGAGACTCCATGATCTCTGGAGTTTAAAATAATAAAAACAGAAACCCGCTGCTTTCTGTTACCGTCTATCGACAAGCACTGGTTGGAGAGAGGAAATCAGGAATTGTCTACGCAGAAGTTCTAGATATATTGCTGTAGATATCAAAGGCTTAATTTTATGTGTTTTTCTCTTTACAAAGTGTTTTTTTGTCTGTATCACAGCAGAATTCCCCCCTCTCTTATTTTTGCGTCTGACAACGAGTTTGCTACATACCCAGAAAATAAAACTTTACAGGCAAAGTTTTTAGTGAATCTTCAGAATATCGGGATAAAACCAAACATTGAATATGACGATGACATAGGAACTTCAGATGTCAAACACTTATTAATCCTTCCCTACGTACAATCACCGGGACACCTATATCCTGAAATACTTGCTTCTCTGCAAGGCGTTATGTATGTTGCCTAAATCTACGGCGATAAGTGGATTTTAATAGCAAAGTTTCAATGGCAACTTCTACCAACGCCGTACAGTTAGGTAGAGGGAGATTATTTCCATAACATCTTTGGCTGTTATGCATTTGAAGCTTCGGAACGAGTCACAACTCTCGAAGCAGCCAATCAACGAAGCGAGCCGCTGACGTCATCTCAACCCAGAACCTATCGCTAAGCCCCCTGCTCAGGCTCTACACGCCCACTAGGCTCGCTAGACAGACTCGCGTAGTCCGCTGGAGATGTTCCGAAAGTAATTCGACTCTAACACATGTACACGCCCGCTAAAATTACATTATTCTCGCATGTCGACACTTTCGATTCCCACCTTTGTAAAAGGTATCATACTGCATCCACTTGAAAGCATATTTACACTTCATTTCCCATGCCCTGGTCGTTATAAAAACGCCTGCCACGAAGTTCTTCAATCTTCAGGCAGCATCAGCTTGCTGCCATCATGATGTGAGCAGGTACATTGCTGTGAAGGAACTATATCCACTTTACTTGGAAATTCCACGCCTTCTTTCTTTGATACCGTCTCTTTAGAGTAGCGTTGATGGTCACACCATTCTGCAAGTAGTAAGATAAAATGATACCCAGACTGCTGAACCCCGATGTTGTTTGGGATCAAAAGGAAGTATGTTGCCACCTTTAGGATTTCACATTGATTGCATGGCCATAATAGTGTACGCAGGGCTCTTCCATGGTGACCAGACTTGAAAATAAAAGTGTGTTCCACATCAGTCAAGGAAGTCGATTACAGAGCAGTGCTCAACTTTCTCCATTAACACTTTCTTCAATATATAAATCTGAAACGCACAAGAAATGTAACAAACTCTCTAGTCTTCTTAAACCCGAAGGTTTATGGGTGCAGCAACACAAGCCTTCCATCAGTCTCTATCCTGGGCAAGATCAATCCAGTCTTTTCCATCCTTACCGATTTCCTTTAGGTCTGTCTCAACGTTATCATCCCATCTTCGTCTTGGCCTTCCTACAGGTCTCTTACCATCAGGTTTCCAAACAAGAATCCTGTAAACTTTTTTTTCCTCTCCCATTCGTGCCACATGGCCTGCCACCTAAGTCCTTCTCATTTAATTATTCTAATAATATCTGAACAGGGATACAAATTGTTTAGTTCTACATTGTGTAACCTTCCACACTCACTCATCTCCTCATTTCATTTAGGTCCAAACTGAGGATCAGACGATCAAGGTGATCTTGATCCCATTCATCCTGTGCCGCAAGAAGAACTTCACGAAGATTGGTGGGAGCCACAGGACTGTTTGCAATAGCATTTTTTAGCATTGCCCATGCATATTCGATGCAATTCATGTCGGGACTTTGCACTGGCCAGAGCATGCGACGGATATTCGCCGCCTGCAGATAATCGTGCAAAAATCTGTGCGCGGTGTGGACGGGCATTGTCATCCACTAAGACAAATTCGTCACCAATTTCCTGATGAAATGGTTCCACAGTAGTCTGGAGAATGTTCCTGACATAACGAACAGCTGTTTGCGTCCTAATTGGAATTAGTGCGTTCGACTTCCGAGCATGATCCCTGCCCACACCATGATTCCTCCTCCTTGGTATGGATGGACCCCCTGGACATCACGAAGCCGCTCCTGCAGTCCAGGGCCTCGCCACACCCGTCCTCTTCGTGAATCTGGCCTTAGACAGAGCCTACATTCATCGGTGAAGAGCACATGAGCCCAATGATCGGGTCCCCAATTTCGATGTGCACGGGCCCAATGCACACGGTCGCGCCGATGTCGTGACAATAGGTGCTGGCGCCGGAGAGGTCTTCTGGAACGTAAACCACTTTCTCGGAGTCTGTTACGGACAGTTTGGGATGCCACACGCACACCAGAGGCTCCCTGGAGGGCATGAGTGATGTTTTTTGTCGTCATGGTATTCTTTCGCCGAGCTGAGAGTCGTACATAGCGGTCTTGTGAACCCGTGGACGACATGTCCGTTGACGATCTGCTACTGTTCCTGTGTCTGTATACCGCCCCCAGGTCCTACAGACATCGCTTTGCGCCACTGCAACAGCACTAGCTACAGCCCATTGTGACATGCCAGTCTGCAGTAGCGTGAAGATCCTGGCCCGATCAAACTGCACTATCGTACGCCTAGGCATGCCTTGCACATAGCTGCACTCGCTCGCCTACGCTAACGGGATACAAGGAACACCTACCTAACCTTCGCCGACTACCGTGGTGCTACGCTCGAACACACGCATGCGCTTGCCGACTCCGGTAATCGTCTGTGGTGATTGATATTGCACGTCGACCGCGTTACTTCGCACAATGAGCTCTGCTTCATCGTTTCTTGTCCGCTTCAGCATGTTGCGGACGATATTTTCATCACTTCTCGGGTGATGCAAAACTTTTTTGACTGTGTTTATTATTTTGACGACCTCTGTAAGTAACAGTGGATCAGAGAATGCTTGTGTTGTCTAGACCAAAAAGTGACATAGTTGTGTAGTTGGAATGCATTTGTATCTGAATTACAGTATAAGTAAGTTCAGTAAGTATTCATTTCTTGAATCTTACTCTTACAAAAAGAGACCAACATAATTGTTAGAGTTTTAACACATGCATATCCCTCTTGCTTACAGTCGAATCCAGAAATAGGTTGGAAACCCACGCGGAAAAAATGCTTAATTGAAACAGTGGATTCGCTTGTATCTCTTGCTCTTAATAAGAGGACACGGGGGACATCAAAATTTAGGTTTGTTGAGCACCTCAACTGGACGAACATAACGCACCACTTCATTTATCATTGCAAACACTGTTGCAGATCCGTAACAGTTTCTCCAAAAGTACACAACAACCCAGAAACTAGAGCAACTTTCCCGGAGTACCATCGAGTTCGGATCTCCAGCACGTCATTGCCATCGCACCAATTGCCAACCTACCCCCAACCCCCTCTCTGGTTTCCCGCCCTACCGCTTCGATTGCAGAGGCTCATGGGAAATCATCCGCCATGAAGCGTTGTATAAATTGATGCCGCGGCCAATTCCATTTCCATCTGCAAATTGAATTGCTTCGACCCTTTGTTCAGGAATATTAGGATATTGTGGCTCCCGCGTAAGGATCTTCATTTGCCGTGAAATTATCCTGAAAGGCCGGAGCGGATGGGATTGGCACCCGCGCGCAAAACGCGGTTAATAAATGTTGTTGCGTCAGATGGGGCAAAACCTCTTTTATGTACCGCTCGTAGTTTTCAGTGCGGAATTCAACCTGTTTTAACTGCTGTTCCCTGACGACAAGTAGTTTAACTCTCACGACACACGGGGTTTCAAAGACCGGTCTTAATATGTGTCTTCCTCTACATAAGTGTGCTTCTGCCTGTTCGTTTGACTGGCTTTATCACCAGTGTATCAGCCAGTGTGGCTTTATCACGAGTCCGCTTTTTGTGTTCTGTTTTTCTCGCGAGTCTTCACCATAGACGTACAAAAGCCTACCCTGCAACCATAAACCAACACTCTACCCTTTTCTCTGTACAAATCCTCCTTAACACCTCTACCCTCTTACAAAATAAACCATTCGTCGATAAGAGATGAAATAATTTAACATTGAGCTGGCTACGGTCAGACGGGGTTCGTCGTTCTGTTTCTCCCCCAGAATAGATTGGACCGTCAGCACACCGTACAGCACCCAATCAACGATCAAATAATGAGTCGGTCTGGTTTTTTCAAAGTAAACTAAATAAGAGAATAAAATATCGTTAAACAATATAAAATAATCAAATTTTGAAATTAATGATTGCGACGATGATAAAAACAATTTTCAATAAAAATACATAAATAACCACTTTTCGCTCTAAAAAGAACCATATGAAACTAACCAAAACATTTTACTTCATACCCTTCTGGTTACCCAGAATGGAATTCATACTACAAACTCACAACACTTCAAAAACATCATTGTATTCAAGGACGTATTTAGGGGTGTCCAGGGGGTCCTAACCACCCGAAAGACTTACCAAGTACTAAAATTAAATAATGAAAATATAATTGTTTTAGCATTTGTTATACAGGTGATGTTTTTGTTATTTCCACCGAACTAATTGTATGGCAAGGAATTAAGATTGTACGGCTTTGAAAGACATTACCAAAGATTTATGCAACTTGTTCTGCTCTATTTCTCTTCTAGGGAGAGTAACCTGCCATGGATCGACCTGTTACTTGTCTTCGTTACTTCCCAGGCAAAATAATTAGCATAACACTTCAATACCTAACAAAAACGGTTCAATCGAATATAAACTCATAGCTACCATAATTTTTTACCATGGATATTAGGGAAAAACTCAGTTCTTTTTTTCTTTCAGACGTTCAGTTTATAAAATATATAAACAGACTATTTATTTCGTTGATTAAATATGTACAAAGAATTACATATGAAATAACCCCCACATAAAAAATGACATTATCTTCTTTAATTGAAACACTGTAATATATATATAGGAGAGGTTCGTATGCTGGCCTAGACCAGCAGTACTAGTTAAAAAATGTATCTAGCTTGTCACTAGTATACATGACATGTTTCTCTAATTCCCTCCCTTTCATGTTTATAATTAAAATGGCCTCTAAGAAATAGACTAAACTTGGTTGAAATTACAACAACTAATTATGCGCTGTACTTGAAATTAAACATGTCTCTTAATTCCTTCGGATATGACGTTTCTCTAATAATAATAACAAATGTCCACCGAAACTAAGCTTTAGCTTGTCACCAAACGAATCAAGAAAAAATGCGTGGACTTATCTATGCAATTCGTTGAGAGCAAATGGTTGATCCGTGTCCGCTAGCCGTTTGACTAGTCCCACCACTCTACCGGCACCGAAGGACCTTCCAAAGGTCTCCCCTATAATCCAAAAAACGTAAGGATGCCAACCCCCGTTACTCAATCGATTTCTTTCAATAGTCGATTCGAAAAAAAAAAACAGTAAACGGACCTTTTTCCAACACCCCTCAGGTTGAAAGGACAAGATTTTAAAACTACCCGCTTTCTGCCGGCTGGTTTTCATCGTCACGTAGGACATCCCTACAGCAAGTTACATTGGAAACTGCATAAAAAAGAAGTTTAGCTGTCACTAACATTGAACATACATAAAAACTAATAATAAAAAGGATCTTGTAGTGATTCTATCATTACCAACTTATGATAATATCCATAAAATATTAATCAGGAATTTTACTTTTCGTCAATTGGATCTAACTCCTATTTTGTTTTTCAATAAAAATTGAATTCTTTATCTGTTTGATATTAATTTAGTTGCCAGGGCAGTTGTTTTTATGCAAATTTTGGCGGTCCTTTCTATACAAAGTAGATATTGAATACATGCTCTTATATATCTATTCTTTTACCATATTTTCACCTCTTCAGATTGTGACTGCTTGTGGCAATTTTTCTCCATCTAAAGAAGGTGAGCCAGCGTCTACATGAGAAATATACTTTCGAATACGGCAGATTGTTTGTGCTTCCTTCCCGGCTGCGACGAAATCATCTTCTGAAAATATGTCCTTGTTGAAAGGATATATATATTCCTGTAATTCTGAACCCGTTCACTGCAACCTCTGCTCTTAGAACCTTTCAGTAGACCTTTCCAAACGGCTCCATGATATTGTAATGGGGTAAGAGCTCCATGGGAGTGCAAGAGAGCATACCTAACCTCATTACTATAATGGTTCAGAGGACCCATGAAAGTCTTATCCAAGGCCTGGTGTTTGTGACTGCAGTGAGGAGGCAAGAACATAATGGTGATGTGATTTTCACGAGCAATTTTTATCACCTCCAGGTTTCGGACATAGCTGTAATGACAGTTTAATATCAACAAAACAGGTGATTATTCTGTGGGGTGAGCTTTTTCGACGAAGTGTCGAAGCCATTTGCTGAAAAGATTACCTTGTACCCAGCCAGATGGACGTGGCTCACCAAGGGAACCACTTGGCGCCCCCTTTATTAGCTGTTTCGACATACTGGTTCTGGGGAAAATAAACATAGGTGGGATGAAGTCGCCTTTAGCATTCATACAAGCAATAACAGTCATCGTTACTCCTCGCTCCGCTGAAGAGCGAGTTAGAGATCCGATCTGTCTCTTTCCTTTACTGACGATAACTTTTGGTATTTTACTCTGGACCTGTTTCGTCTACATTGTACACACCGTCTGCTGAAGACGGGTGTTTACGATAAGCATCTTCTAGCAGAAGGAAGAATATGTTAACATTTTCTTCGTTGAAACCAAGAACTCTAGCACATGAAGTTACAGTGGGTTTGCGGATTGAAAAAACTCCCGTGTGGCGTTGAAAAAAACGCCAATCCACGCTCTTCCTGCTTCTTCTGAAGTGAAAGGGTGGGGCACATGATTTTTCACAGCCAGCTGATAGGCCAAACGTTTTAAATCCAAACAAGTGAATCAAAAAAAAAAAAAACTTGCTTCCATATATAAACCACAAGCATCTTTTCGAGCTGTTCACCTAACACTGGTTTTCTCCAAAGTTTTTTAGATACTGCTTGCTGTGGAGAGAAAGAGATGTCCTTGCTGAGAGTTTGTAAGGTTGTACGAGGAACACTAAAACATTTTGTTGCTTTCAAAGTTCCCATCTTCTTCTCTCGAACTGCATTAATGACCTTGATCGTATCTTCAGCATTCCAACACTTTTTTTCTTTTGTGAGACATGCTTTGGGATACTTCTGGGCATCCTAAAACAACAGAAGTACGGAAATAAACGTTTTATACGAAGTTTAAAAATAAGGTAAATTATGGGCTAGTAGCCATAACATTCGAGACATTCAATGTTATATTGTAAAACATACCTTGGGTTCATTACTTAAATTAATGTCAACTAAAAGTTATTTCTTAAACTAAGCAGGAAAACGTATCGGGAATGAAACTTTTTATGCATCTGGAGATTAAGAAATAAAATACACATACCTACAAAAATTTTCTCTACACGACAACTATAAACACTGACGCTCTGAAGTAACTGCTATGAACAATTACTCTCAACTGACCCACGCGATATGTTGTGGCGTTAGACAATCAGCGTATGCAACTACCGTCAGATTGCAGCGCCACATAAAGCCAGACCTTCGTTTCCCGTATTTGGACCTAGCCCATATTTCCACCAGTTCCTCTACCTTTCTACCAAAAAAACAAAGAAACACTACTGCAAGTACTATTATTAAACACATCAGTGCAGTCAATTTGTTCCAAAAGTACAGACAAAGGTGATATATGAACTTACCCGAAGAGAAAGGTTCACTGCATACCAGTGACAGCTCGGGGCGGATGTGGGGTGAGAAAATATTGTAGGGGGGCAGTCACATTATAATATCTGAAAACAACACACACACAGTGAGTATTCCAGACCCTATAAAGACCGATACCAGCGATCTAGAGCCTCCCCGATGGCGTAGTGCTAACGTCGTTGTCTTGTAATCAAGGGGTCCCTGGTTAGACACCCGTAGTGGTAGTGGTTCGGATCCCACTTTAAACTGTTGCTCCAGTCCTGATTAGCCTTTCTGTGCATTAAGTGAACTTCAAATAATAGTTCCATCAATCACTCAAAACCAGCGATCTGGACAATTCAAAGATTCTCAGATTGCAATATACTAGGGCTAAAATTTCTATTTTTCATATTTTGCGTCTCTTTTCCGTCATATTTTACCAATCGCGTCAATAAGAATGAAGGAGCACTCGCAAACGTAAGCATATGCCATGCCTCTAGGCCGAGATTTGAAACAGAAATCTTGATGGCCAAATCTCAATGAGCTTACCGAGTCGACAATGTAGGAAGCAAAGGCAAATGTGAACCAGAGGCTGATAAATAGTATAATTAGTAAATAGTACGTATTTTGTTGCAGAAGAATATTGAATAAATTAATTTCTTACTTTCCAAGATACTTCCACAATTGTATTAATTATTTTGGGCTAAAATATTTTGGGACTGCAACACCATCATCTTTTCTTTCTGGTAAGCCCTTGGAAGGTACGAAGCTTTGAGTAATCCTCACAGACTTCACTCTTGCTGAAGAAAGTGTATTTTGCATCAACAACCCCTGTACTCCGATTGTCGGCATGCCCGCGACACTCTTCCGTTCCACTTCAGCCCGACGCCCATCAGGAAGCCCAACGAAGGAGAGACAGACACTCGGAATGCATAATCACAGCCCAAATTGGAAGGCATCATTTTCGCTAATTCACTCCCTTAACCATGTTACGTGGGACTCCTATGCTGGCGTTCCTTGAAATTGAATTATTGAATTTCCAATGTAAATTTGATTTCCTCTTTTTCCTGATAAATATTCATGATTTTCAAGTCGACAGCTGATTCGCAGCCGTTTTCATGAAAGGAAACACGCGGCACATTTCAACTGCTTCATTAGATAAAAGTGACAGAACACGGCCGTGGCGGAAGGATGGGGTAGCTTCGACTGGGTGAGGGGCGAGGGAGCCTGTCATGTCAGAACGTGGTGAGACGAAATCGTAATTTTTTTTGCTCGTTTCGCAACAGTGTTGTTCTGAATGCGGATAGGATCGAATCTGCGGGTTTCCAAACGACGTTATTATTCGTGCAGAGTTGATTAGGCTTGTCAACATCTCACTTCCACCTTCCCTGAATCCCTTTCGATGGTCCCTTGGAAGAAATGGACGGTCTCGATTTGATTAGAAAGAAAACAACAAGAATATCATGCATTTTCCAAATTTTGCGTCCCACACAATGTTTTGTTATATCCGTCTGGCATGATCATGAAAGATTGACGACAAAACATAATTTGTGGACCAGTAGACGTAGTTTCGGCTCTAGCAGCCGTCAAGAGAATATTTTCTATGCTATTGGTATGCACCATCCAGCTTTGATTTGTTACGTCTCTACGTAATTCAGTAGTGGACGTTCAAAATGTTAAATTTAAAATCATTACTATTCTCATATCATGACGTCAATTCCGTTATGACATATTATATGTCAATGTTTATTGACTAACATGTAAGTTTCTTTCCGGTTCCTAGAATATGTTAATTGTTTGTGATGGATGATGATGTAAGCTGATTTAAACCTATAGTTTCTATAGTGTAATTGAAAAACATTCCGAGGTGAATATTGTTATTTTGCAATGTAAACATGCTCATAAGCCCCAGAATAATCGATACAAAAACAAATTACAAAACCTCACTATACCTTAAGAAAAGAAAGGCCAACACAATTTGATAAGTGATAATGGAGAATATAATTTCCTGAGGATAGTATATAACCATACATATTACTGTGTTTGAAACAAGAACAAAGGCAACAAGATCAGTATTCGGCACCTTTGGCTAGAAATCACTTGAAGGTGGTGTGAGCCTAGAAAAGAAGAAGGAGCAATTCCATATTTTCTCTTAAAGTTTATCGCACCTCTCAGGTGGCGTTAGAGTAGGCTCGTATGTCTTCATATTCTCCATGAAAGGAGTGATAGTAAGTTTCGAAAATGATAAAAACCTGGTAACGTAACAGATTCAAGGTTGCCACTGGCATAACTGTCGGTAAGGAACTAAAAGTTAGTTTCTCTGGAATATATGTCCAGCATTTTAATAGTAGTTACTGATTGGTAGGAGGTTCTGGGTTCGCAAGGGTGTTCTTTGTGAGTGTTCCTTCATCAATTGCTTCATATCATCACTAGGGGGCGAATTTATATAAAAAAAGCCAAAATATACATGCAAATATGCAATAAAAAGGCCAGAATATGCACTTAAAATATGCACTAAAAATTTTCAAAACAACCTATTTTAAGGTTCTGTAAGCCGCACATGCAAAGTAAATGTATCAGTAACTCACTAAACGCAATTATAGAAATGAAAGTGTGATAAATAATGCTATTTAGGCTCACCAAAAAATATATAAATTTACAAATGTTTTTAATCCCATGTAAAAAAATGATTATATTACATGAATTTGTTTGTCTGGAGGTTCACTCTGAAAACTGCAATATCGCAAGTATAATAATAGCCTATATGAATCTTGTTGGAAACACTATGCTCTTTTTGTTGCATTAATCAATATCTTAGTCTTTTACATTAACATTTCAATACACTAGACGCTATTTATAGTTGTTTTTATGTAGACGCCATTAGATATGTCAATAAGTACACAAATCCCACGGACGCTATCTCAGTTTCTATAGGACTGGCATCTTTCTCTTTCAAATTACTTTAATAGTAAATTTACCACTTCAAATCACTACTACCTTCGTGACAAAAAGCACCCAAAAATCATGTTTAATCCTCACGAGTATGTTGTTTGATTATTTAGCTGCAATCCATCGACAGACATAATCGCAAAAGTTATTTTATTTTTATTATGTCTAATTTAAGAACCAAATGTGCTCATAAGGCACATCTACATCGTCTGACCAACATTCCCTAGTTCCTACTGTCTTCTTATTTTGTACACAAATAACAGAATGATCCTTCAATAGGTTATAGAGCAGCAATGTCCGCAAAAATTAACATAAGTTTATAAAAATTTGTGTCCAGGCCTACGCAGGCAACAAATATTTTTCAAAAATGAAAGCTCTGATTGAACGTAGTAAATTTGCATTTCAGAAATTTCCATTGAAGCTGCCTAAAACTAATCTAAATTCCTGTAATGTATTACATGTTTAGAGCATACTCGATATTAAATAACTGCCGGAAGTTGTTGCCTTCTACCCACTGTTGGAGCACTATGCTGTTACTTCTTTTTCCTTCGGCATCTATTGTAACTTCTGCAGTGCGCACAGACACACTCACAGATTTATCAAGATGTCACATTAACAAATAATCCTCAAGCAACGCGACCCCAGTGTTTTCGTTAGAATTTGGAAATGTGACTCACATCTCTAAAAGATCGTTGGTTGGTTGATGAAAAGGTGGGTTTTCTCTATCTTCCCAACCAGACCACCTGCAATACTACGAGATGAGTTTAGGAATATCCTTACCCGACTAGAAGTTGACGAGCTGTATCTTTGCGGGTGGCCTTGGCTACTCGCCGCAGAGAGTGAGAGAGATACGTTTATGAAGTTTCCACCTACTCGCACTTTGGGTGGTCGACAGCAAGGACAGAACGCAAGGATAATGACGCGCTGCCGGTAGCTCCTCCCCTTGCTACTGCGCAGCCGGGCTTGGGCAGGGTTCACCCGCAAAGATACAACTCGTCAACTCTAGGAAGTAAGCTATTTTTTAATGCTGACTCAAAGAATGGGAAAAATGAAGCAGACAAACTTGAAAGGAAGAATTACATGAGAATTACTCCCAAATTCCCAATATATGCAAATTATATGCACATGAAGCTAAAATATGTACTAGCGTCCCAAATATGCACTTATATGCACTATAAAACTTTACCAAAGTAATCTACATCAAGTGAAATGGATAAATCCGTTGAGAGGATATGAATTTTCCTTAAGGAAAAAATCATGCAAATATGCAAAAATCCACCCCCTAATCATCACACATCCTCATTTTCGCGATTAGCTAAAACATGAAGAAAAGCAATGGAAATAAAACGAATTCAATCAATCATTCAATCAATGTTTGAGTTTGAGTTGGTGTTTTAAGTCCACTTTGTGCACATTAAGGCTAATCGGGACTGGACCTACAGTTTAAAGTGGAATCCGAACCACTATGTGCTTCCACCGGGTATCGAACCCGGGACCCCTTCATTGCAAGGATACGACGCTACCACTGCGCCATCGGGAGGCCCCCATTCAATCAATGAGGCTGATTATTAAGGACACCGGGAAGGAAGTGCTAACATATGTTCAAGGAAATGTTTTAATTATATTTTTCAAGCACACACAGAAAAACGTTAATTTGATATATTGTAAATTTTCTACACTTTATTTTTATGCATTTTGCATTTAAAAATACGACTGTAATCAAACATTCATAGTTGCACAAATCTAATGTCATAATTTGTTCTCATTTCAAAGGCAAAATGAAAAATTTACGAAGTTATGCCAAACTGACTTGCGCGATAAATATGCTATTGCAAGTTTTGTTTGTTTCAGTTTGTTTTCTTGAGTGCACATTATACACAGACAGGCTAATCGGAACCGGACAAGCAGGGTAAAGTGAGTTACCAACCACGATGTTTCTCCAACGAGTATCTAGCCCGTGACTCCTTGATTACAAGACGTTACCACTACGCCATCGGTTAGGCTAAGGCAAGTTTTCAAAGATAAAGGCAAGACGTAAAGTTCAAACTAATCTTCCGTTAGCATGGACCTCTTTTACTATGGACTGGTATAACGCAAGGATAATTAAAGGGATTCCCGCCCTTAACCGGTATTCGAACTAAGAAGTCTTAGACCAGCGACAATGCAAGCCCGGGGATATCCAATACGTTATCACACAAAAATCAAATACGTTACACCAGCGACAAGGTAGTCCTGGTGATATCCAATACGTTATCACACAAAAATCAAAGACGTTACAACAGCGACAAGGTAATCTTGATGATATCCAATACGTTATCACACCAAAATCAAAGACGTTACAACAGCGACAAGGTAATCCTGGTGATATCCAATACGTTATCACACCAAAATCAAAGACGTTACATCACCGACAAGGTAATCCGGGTGATATCCAATACGTTATCACACCAAAATCAAAGACGTTACATCAGCGACAAGACAAACCCGGGGATATCCAATACGTTATCACACAAAAATCAAAGACGTTACATCAGCGACAAGGTAATCCTGGTGATATCCAATACGTTATCACACCTAAATCAAATACGTTACAACAGCGACAAGGTAATCCTGGTGATATCCAATACGTTATCACACAAAATCAAATACGTTACACCAGCGACAAGATAATCCTGATGATATCCAATACGTTATCACACCAAAATCAAATACGTTACAACAGCGACAAGGTAATCCTGATGATATCCAATACGTTATCACACAAAAATCAAATACGTTACATCACCGACAAGATAATCCTGATGATATCCAATACGTTATCACACCAAAATCAAAGACGTTACAACAGCGACAAGGTAATCCTGGTGATATCCAATACGTTATCACACCAAAATCAAAGACGTTACATCACCGACAAGGTAATCCGGGTGATATCCAATACGTTATCACACCAAAATCAAAGACGTTACATCAGCGACAAGACAAACCCGGGGATATCCAATACGTTATCACACAAAAATCAAAGACGTTACATCAGCGACAAGGTAATCCTGGTGATATCCAATACGTTATCACACAAAAATCAAATACGTTACATCACCGACAAGATAATCCTGATGATATCCAATACGTTATCACACCAAAATCAAAGACGTTACAACAGCGACAAGGTAATCCTGATGATATCCAATACGTTATCACACAAAAATCAAATACGTTACATCACCGACAAGATAATCCTGATGATATCCAATACGTTATCACACCAAAATCAAAGACGTTACAACAGCGACAAGGTAATCCTGATGATATCCAATACGTTATCACACAAAATCAAATACGTTACACCAGCTACAAGATAATCCTGGTGATATCCAATACGTTATCACACAAAAATCAAAGACGTTACAACAGCGACAAGGTAATCCTGATGATATTCAATACGTTATCACACCAAAATCAAAGACGTTACATCACCGACAAGGTAATCCTGATGATATCCAATATGTTATAACACCAAAATCAAAGACGTTACATCAGCGACAAGACAAATCCGGGGATATCCAATACGTTATCACACCAAAATCAAAGACGTTACATCAGCGACAAGGCAAGCTCAGTGACATCCAATACGTTATCAAACCAAAATTACAGACATTACAGCAGCAACAAGGCAAGCCCGGCGATATCCAATACGTTACCAAAACAAAATTAAAGACGTTGACAATATTCTTTCCATCATATAAATTGATATTACAGTCTGGTTTCCCTGAAGATCGAACGTTTACCGAACGCTCGTCTTTTGAAAGTAATTCACTGATCATTAGGGAAATTGAGGGAAGGATCTTCCGCGCTCAATCCCTGCCAGGGAGTAAAGCGGGCGAGCATTCTTTCCAGGAGCAGACTATGGCTGCCAGCAATAAAACACAAAGAGGGCCGCTCACGGGAGAGCTACTCTTCCCTCCCGGCACTGTAATTTCCATCATCCAGCCGACTTGATTTGTCCCTCGGGAGGAGAAAGGAGTAAGGAGGGACGCGTCTCTGCCTCATTTGCCTCGGATTACAAGAAAGCGATATTTCAGGAGCCGGAAGAACACTTTATTTGAGAATCATTAGAGCGCGAGGCATTGCGGGAACAACTAACTTGAGATTTACTTTGCCTGCAGGGGAAGATTTCGAGGCTTCTGCCTATAAGGGGAGGGGGATGTCGAAGCGATGTATATTGCACTTTGAAAATAGGAAACAAGGTTTTCTTAATTCTATAGAGATTACGTCGTCGTAAAAAAGAATGTCTTCCTCTACTATAATTAATTGCTGAGACTGAGCCGTAATAAACAGGCTTCGCAACCTGTGGGAGTTCTTGAGAAAAACCGCCCTACAACTATATACGAGAAACCAAATACTGAGGTTTAAGAATGTAATTTAAAATATGGCGTCATTTAAAAGCAGTAGTATAGTATAACTTTTTCTCTTGGGGGGGGGGGGATTGCACTGCTGATTCAGGTGTATATATATTTTCAAGGGAATTTCCTCCCCATGTGCACATTATTATTACTATTTTTAACAACTTCAACAAAACATAACAATACTAAACACTACATATTAAATCGTTTTCCTCACCATTAATGTGTGTTCTGAGCGTGCAATGCTTCACCGTTCAATGTTGGCTACGCACCAGATGTAGTAAAAAGTAACAGGTCTGTTATAACTTTGATCTCCACGACCGGCAAAAATAAATGGTTTACCTTAAGACGAGAGAATTGGTTCTCACGAAAGGTAGTGATAAAATAGGTATAAGTAGTGAAAACACTTGATAATGTTCAATTATTATATGCTAATATTTGTGTTACAAATGTGCTTATTTATGAAAGGATGAAAATTGCAGTAAATTAAGCTTACTGTGCCAACATGCAATTATTAAAGAGTAAAATGATAATCAGAAAAAAACAAATTATTGATTATTATAACAAGACCTGTGTTAACATATAGTGCAGAAGTATGGACAATGAGCCTAGAGAATGAACAACAACCAAGAGAAACTGAAAGAAGAATAACCAGAAAAATATATGGGCCAATCAAGGAAGGCGGTTATTAGAGATCCAGAAGTAACGAAATGCCATTTAAACCAAAAAGATTTAGTAATATTGATCAAACAAGGAGGATTAGTTAGATGGGCCACATAGAACGCATGAACAGAGAAGATAGAACGTAGGAATGTCACGATGGATCATGCATGAGAGTATGTATTCTACAAGAAGAAGAGGCAGACCCAAATTAAAATGGCATGACTGTGTAATGCAAGATCTCCACAGAATGAGAATCCATGCTTTGAGGGAGAAGATGATGGACAGAGATGCTTTGAGGCTGTTCGTACAGGAGGCCAAAGCTCACCCACAGCTGTAGAGCAAGTTGGTAAGGTAAGGGTTGAAAATTTACCTGTGTTGCGAGGTATACTTGGGCCTATAGAGGTAGTATTTATCCATTAATTCACATCTTGCGCAAAGGGAAATTGTACGCTAGAGAATAATAAACTTAGTTCCGACATAGCACATAGCAATTAACATATATTTTCACTAAGTGGTAATTTTCAGGAAGAAAGATTTACCAGATACACCCGCAAAATGTCAGCTATATTTTGCAATGCTGATTAGCATTTCTTTGACCTGTACAATGTGCTATATTATAGTATCCGACCTGTCACCTAAGAAATGTTAAGCGTCCCTGCTTTGCAGATTGAGATTCTGGCGTCTGGGACCACAGCCAGTATAATTCTTTGTGGGACTTGTGTCGAGGTTAGGGGAAATTTCGATTGTCCCTTCAACCATTTCATCCCATATTCAACTCCATGCAAGCGATTAGTAAAAGTAGCAGGAGAGCTTTGTAAAATTAACTAAATCAATTGAAATCAATGATTGCATTGCAGTTGTAATATAAATATTAACTTCAAAAGGTGTAGATAGACTGTAAGTAAGAATTCCAGTTTTACGAAATGAAGAAGTACAACATATGTGTTTTCGTGCAAATGTAAATCTTCATGATTATTCATTCACTTTAAGCACATTAATTCATTAAAAGTTGTATTACCTTGAAGTTTTATAGTGCATACAAATAACACTTAATTTTTCTTGTATACAATTGCACGTATTGGTAATGCACATATTGGAAAAAAATAAAAATTCAAACTACAATATTGGAATTGTAAATACATATTTTTCTTTTTTCTTTTACTATGAATCAATATTCTACTGATAAATATCATTTTTCAGTCGTCCACTCGGGCTGGCGAAATATGACTATTTGTTTCTCAAGGGAGTTCTGTGTTCAAGTCCTGTCCAGTGTATTGGCGTTTCTTTGTTCTTTGATCACTCATGTCTAAAAAATATTCGTCCTAACCGTCTTGATTAACAAGAACAAGATAAAAGCACTCAGCGCTGAAGAAACACACGGAGGCATAATTGACTTCAACGATCGCGAACGAGAAATCGTGACAAGAGAAATAAAGAAACGAAAATCACCGAAATAAAGGAAACAATGAATTAGCGACTTGGCAAACGCCACTTGGATACAACTCCGAAGGATTAAGCAAGCGGTGATGGTAAAATGCGATTGTGCCCCTCACCCACGCACCCAGCGGCAGATTTTGCAATTAAAACCTCTGAGAGAACCCTGTCCCGAGTCACTAAAGACTCTCTTTCAGAATTCCCTTGTTTGCTATCTTCCTTCTCCCCCCTCGTCTCAATTTTCCCCCTTGTTAGATGAAAAGGGGACAGCAAAGGAGTTAATTTCTCCCAAAGAACCACGCTCTGGAGAGCACCAAAATGCTCCTCGCGCTCAACATTTTCTTGAAAGGAACGAACCCTCCTTTTTTATTATTTTTCCTTCCCTCGCATGCGAGGCAGTTGTGAAGGTACGACTGAACAAGGAGCCTCAACATTGACTGCCACAAGGCTATTCCAATCTGTAGAGACAGTATTATCATGCAGTGATTTGTACACACATCTGCCAAAAAATGTCCAATACTCTCCCAATTTTGACGCGACAACCTTGTAAGGTACATGAGCCAAATAAGTTACATCTAACGTTGTGATGTTAATAAGCAAGATAAAAATTGGAAAAAAATAGTAACAGAAACCCCAATGTATTGGCTATAAAGAATAGACATTAAAATTTGTGTAACTTAAATAGCATAGTTGCAAAAAGTTATTTTGTGAACACCTACAAATGGGCTTTATTATCCCTGACACCTAATAAGTCCGATCGTTAGAATTAAATGAAAAATGACAGTTTGTAAATGATACTATGTACCAGGACCTCTAAACAAAAAAACACACTTATAGGAGCATAAATTGGAGTGAAACCATAATGTTTTAATTGTACATAGGCATAGGGTAATTGTTAAGAGATGCTAAAAGTATTTGGACATTTTTACAGGGTATAGCATAACAACGACATAGCATAACAACGACAACTACGTATTTACTTACCAGTGAAAACTAGCACGTCTGATAATTATGTATATATTGTTTTTGTGAACCTAAGAAGGCACACTGAGCCTTGTTTGATGCACTGGCACTTATTGGGAACCCCATAGTTATCAGGACATGTGCCACTGTTGTTTTTCTAAGCAAATAGATTTTGAAAAACTGACACCAGCAACGCAAAGAGCATACTTTAGTTAACTTATAATGCTATTTACAGCACAAAATACTTCCTTTTAGTATGAATTTCAAAGCAAATATGCGTAGATAAGTTCTTCCTTTCTCAGATTTCCGCTCCCGGAAATCTGAGCAAGACTTTATTACGCTGAACAAAATTATGAAATATAATTTTCGTCAGCAATTTATTATCATGTAAATATGATAATCTGCTGACGTATCCCTGAAGATTTTGTATCGATTCACATTGAGATTTCAGATTTAAAGAAGGATGGGGGCCTCTCATTCTAATCTCGCCCAGGGCCTCCCGATATGTTGCTACGCCATACAAAACTGACTTTTACATTGGTACAAAAAGTACATTTTGTAATCCCACACAATTCCAAACAACTGCAAGAAAAGGCTCCAGAACTTGCAATGAAGTACGAATCGGACTTAGTATCTAAATTGTTTGTACAAATATTCAGATTCAGCAAACAGTATCCAAAGAGATGGAGCACAGTTTTTGTTGACAATGGCTGTGTAGTCAGCAGCTTACCTGCTTTCTCTATCTTAGTTCAGATGAACCTAATCACCCCTAATGTAACTTTTTGAACTCTAGTTAATGAAAACAGTTTTGAGAAATAACATAACAGAACCAAGATAAGTCTTTCTTTTGAACCTTTCTCCACTCTTGACGTAGACAATGTAGTGAAAAATCCACTCCAAGAAAACGACGAACAGATAAACCTTAAAATAGGTGTATGTGCGGCAAAAGCGAGACTGAGTTTAGCATCAATATTTCTAAAATAATAAAAATTTCGCAAGGTTAAAGACAAACTGAACAAAATTTAAGTTATGGAAATTTAATATCAAGGGACGTGGTAAACATCCTCCACCTTTCAGAAGAAAAAACAATCAAAATTCCTTTCCTCGAGACATAAGAGTAACCTTTGTCATCGTCCAAGATGATGAGAGTAGTGGTATGATATCGAACAATATTTGTCCTGACATTTTTCCCTCAACGAAGTGCATTCTTGTGCTGGAATGTTTCATCGACGTGCATGCCTTACATAAGCGGCTTTGCACAAAGGTATGCTTCTCCCTACGAGCACAGCTCGTTTGTCCTGTACCATCACATAAACGAGGAATGCTCCAGGCTGCAAAACTACTAGCGACACCTGGCAATCTGGAACTTGCAAGGATTCATCATTCTACTTTATCGTTTTACTTTACGGAACGCCAGCCCACAGTGAAATGGAATCTGTGGAAATTAAAGTTTCTAGCATTCCAATCGTAACGAATGATTTATTTAAGGTGAGAAGTTACAATTTCGAAAAATTACATTTATACATAAATACTGTCGAGATTCTGCTGAGTTTGCAGTGTAATTGGGGTAAAATTACGTTTTAATCTGGATTCAAAATATGATCAACTAAAGCTCCAAGAATCCAATGTACAGTCACTGTCAATAATGCGACACCTTACTCGCTTCGCTGCAAGACGTTACATGTGTTGCCTAACTCTGCAGCGGTGTAGAGGTTGCCATTGAAAATTTACCAATAAAATCCAATTATCGCCGTAGAGTTAGGCAACACACTTAACACCTTCCAGGGAAGAGAGTTTTTCAGGTTCTAGATTTCTTATTTTTTATTGCCTGTAAGTGTACTTCGCGTAGTGGTTAGGGGTCCCGTGTTCGAATCCCGTCCTGGGCATGGGTGTTCTTTGTGAGTGTCCCTTCATTATATCATCACTCGTTCTCATCTTCGTGATTATCCAATAGTGGGGAAAAATCCAAGTAAAGTAAACCAATCAATCCAATATACTTCGGGAAGGGGTCCTACTGCCTCTGTGACAGAGTGTGTTGAGTGGTCAACTTAACGATCTAACTACCGAAGGGTCAGAGTTCAAGTCCTGTCCTGGGAATGGGTGCTTCTTGGTGTGTCTATGTGAATTTCTTCTAATGAACATTTATAATAATCGTCGTAATTGACCAAAAGGAACAGAGAAAAAATGTAAAATAATACAAATCGTTCCCACTTCACCTATTGGATATGTCTATTGAAGATACTGTTTTAAAGTTTTGAATGGCTTTTTTAAAGGCTTGTTGTCTCCCAAGCTTTTTTCCCCGTTCATTGTTGATTTAGTTGGCGTTTTAAGTCCATTTTATGCACAGTAAGGCTAATCGGGACTGGACATACAGTTTAAAGTGGTATCCGAACCACCATGTGCCTGCAACGGGTATGTAACCAGAGGCCCCTTTATTCCAAAGCGACGACGCTACCACTACGCCATCTGAGAGGCCTTTTCCCCGTTCATGTGCTTTAAGCAATAGTTTTGAGTTTTATATTCTATATAAACGAATTCTAAATTTCTTGATAACCTCAATGTAAAATCCGTGTTTGTAATGTAAATATACTGAAACATCTTTATTTGATCAATGTAGGTAGAGAAAATGTAATACATGGCGACACTAATCAATCTCTTGAACATGGACCGTGAGTTGTGAAAGGTGACTTGGTCTCACGGATTGAGGCGTAGTATCCATCGTGTTATACAGTGTGTTTCCGGGCTGATGACACAAACTTTCAGGTATGATGGAGAAGGGAACATGTATCAATTTAAGATAAGGAACCGTGGTCCGGAAACGACTTACAGTTAGTCGAAAGTTGCGAAAATCGGTGTATGAAGATGTAATACTTTTATTACCTGCACAAGTTTCACAAGCTGCTACATTCACAACAGTTGTTAAAAGTAGTGTCCCCCAACTTTGCTGCAGGCATGACATCGTCGCACAAAATCCTGGTGTACCCGTTGGAACAACCCCGGGCTCGTTCGAACAATGTCACAGGTAGCGAGAATTCTTGCCAGGAGATCCTCTTCAGTCTCGACAGGTGTCTCGTACACAAGGCTTTCCACATGACCCCACAAGAAGAAATCAAGTGGGGACGCATCTGTTGAACAACTGTTGTGAATGTAGCAGCTTATGAAACTTGTGCAGGTAATAAAAGTAATACATCTTCATACACCGATTTTCGCTTATAACTTTCGAGTAAGTCGCTTGCGGACCACGGTTCCTTATCTCAAATTGATACATGTGTCCTTCTCTATCATCCCTCAAAGTTTGTATCCTCAGCCCGGAAACACCCTGTATAATGCTTCTTGTTTTTTGCTATACTTATCTGTAAATACCTGCATGCTATTACTTTGTGTAATTCGACCACGTGTGGACAATATTAAAAATTTCTAACACATTTTTGTTTATCACCTAATTATTTATTAATTTTCTTGTAAGATATTCGCTGTGAACACCTAGTTTATGGCAGTGTCAATAGGCCAATAGAGCATAACATGCTCCGTCCAATACCCATCAGGACCATCTACAAGTTAACACCGCATTCAGGCTTCTGTTAGTTCAAAAACTTACCACCCGATTACGCTACAGTCACCTGCAGAAAAGTATAAAAGAAGCGGAAGGCTGCCGTTGCCTCAACACCTCCACTTACATCACTCGAAGCTTTGGCGGTGAAAATCCAAACACCAACTGGACATCTCATCTTGGTTGCAGCATATACCGTTCTCCAGCATGCCCATTGGATTCTGACGATATTTTGCAGATCGACGCTCTTGGCCCAAATATCGTCATCGAAGGCGATCTAAACTGCAAACATCCTTCCTGGAACTCCAGCAGGTAACGAACTCTATAATCTACTGCAGGATTTGGACTTCTCAATTGCGGCTCCTCAAGACCCCACATTCTGTCCACATGGGGTTGGACTTCCAGATGGCTTGGATGTCGTCCTCTGCAAGGGAGTCGGCTTAGTACCTTGCCATACGTGGAAGCTGATCTACTTTCAGATTATCTCGATTATCATCGATTCCGCATACTTCAGGAACCTATTGTCGACTGCAACTTCTATCGGCAACAAACGTATGCAGAAATGACCACAACTGCAAAAATAGACGCGGCCATCATTTCCTTTACTATCACTGCTGTAGATAACTGGAGATAATGTACTCGGACACGACCTGATCCAGAAGCTATTTCTGCCTCACCGGTCCTACTAATCCTAGTACAACTTAACCGTTGGGTTCGACGTAGATGGCAACGCACTAGAGCGTATCACCACTATGCCGAATGGAAAATGGTGACCAAATATCTCAATAATTTTCTGGTCCGTGACAGAACGGCCAGATGGGATCAGAAATTACGCAACCTGCAACCAGGTTCTGGCAACTTGCTCGAACGCTCAACACTCAACATAAAAGCTCCAATAGTGTACTTCAAAGACCACACGGCCCAGTCTTAGACGCCGCCCAACAAGCGGAAATCCTGGCCGACTCCCTCCAAGAGCACTTTCAAAATAATGACGACCTTCATGATCAACTTACGGAAGACGAAGTTGGCCAGACCTACGATCAACTTCTCCAACTACCATTAACTTTTGATGTTCCTGTGATAACTCCGAGGGAAGTCCAGAGAGCAACAAGAGCACTTAGGAATACGTCAGCGGCAGGACTTGACAAAGTGCCTGCGTGTGCTTTAAAAAAATCTGACGAGAAAGGGACTGGTCTTTTTGGACAAACTATTCACCAACATTCTGCGACGCAGACATTTTCCACTTCAATGGAAGCTGGCCAAAGTCATAGTTCTTCTTAAACAAGGAAATAATCCACGGGATAAAAACAACTATCGTCCCATCAGTCTGCTGTCACATGTAAGCAAGCTGTTCGAACGAGTGCTTAAACACAGGCTCACTCAAATTATTGAAAACAGGAATGTACTACCTCACCACGAATTCGAATTTCGCAGCACCCACAGCATCACAGACTAATTGGTCCGAGTGGTTGACTAGGCAGCAGTACACATAATCCGAAACCATAGATTACTCGGCATTTTCTTAGATGTTCTTGACCGAGTCGGGCAAGGAGGATTTATATATAAATTGTATCTATTACAATTTCAGCGTTATTGTGATGGTCAACGGTCGGAATTCCCTGGTAAAACCGATAACAGCAGGTGTTCCACAGAGATCAGCTCTTTTACCAACGTTATGTGGCCCTGTACACGGCTGATCTACCAACTCCAAAGAATGGAGTTACTTATGCTGATGACAGACCATCCTTGTCCATGCAAGGAAAGTAGATACGTGGGAGGGGCGTCTTCAAGCATATATTCCTGCCTTTGAACAGTGGCCAAGGGCATGGGAAATAAACATCAATCCAGAAAAGAGCACAACTGTCATATTTGACCTCCGTGCAGCACTTGAAAAGGCCAAAATTCAACTTTTCCAACGTAATATACCTGCAACACAGATAGTCAAATACCTTGGAGTGTCTATTGACTCTCATCTTACATTCGGCCCACACGTAGATATACAGTGTACAGAAGCTAAACAGAGAATTGGACATCTCAGTCCGATGCTGCGCACACAAGCGCTGACACTAGAAACCCGAATACATCTTCTCAAGATCATGAGATCTATTCTCCTCTACGCAGGCCCAGCTTGGTCACAAGCAGCTCCGAGTGATAGGATCAAACTACAAAGAATACAAAATCGTGTCCTACGGTACATTGGACATTATCTTATCCAATCGCCACTCGAATAATACAAATGCACGAAGACCTTGAGATCTCACCGATTTCAGACCTTCTTCTTAAGGCTAAACAGAAATGTTGGGAGAAGATCTCTGTTCATCCGAACCCAACTGTACGCCTGATAGGTCCGATTCAACTTACGAGCAACCGTATGCAACTACCCCGGTTACCGCTGGTTTAATGTTTGTGTTGTCCTTGAATTGTAGTAGTTAGTTTAGTTTAGTTTGTAAGGCTTATTAAAGATAATTCCCTCCTGCGACAATTGCCCCGGTTTCCGTTGGTTTAATGTTTGTGTTGTCCTTGAATTGTAGTAGTTAGTTTGGTTAGTTTGTAAGGCTTATTGTCGATAATTCCCTCCTGTGACAGTTGCAGGAGGTTTTTGTATAACCTATGTGCAAAGAAAATGATTTATGTAATAATAATTAGTGTAAATTCCAGTCAAAAATAAATATTGATGCTGGGCCAGACAAGACCCGACACGGAAAAAAAAACACCGTTGCCTCAGTTGACTGTTGGATGCCAACTGGTTAACTAATTCAGTTTTTAAGCTAATCAATTATTGTTTTGATATGAACCGACACCCTCTTTTCCAAATTTTTCCAGTATTTGGACCATCATTTTGACTAACATATTCCTCAAAACTACATTCAAAATATCCATAAACGTAATTGAAAATTCATATTCAACTGAATGCTCTCTACAGCAGGTGACGAATTTTAACTGCGACGTCTCGGTTCTCTGTGCCTAGTGAAGGACATTGCGTTGTATAACAGATAATTTAAGTGTCATGTTACACGATTGACTCTCAATAAACACAAATTTTCCCACTGTCCGCGTTACCACAGAGCAGATGCATAACAGCGTGCAAGAATATGCAGACCTTGTGGTACCAAATAACGGATCATTGTCACTATACAACTCTTCACACATTTAGCTTGATGCAAGGGTCTTTGTAGATGTAATTGGGGTAATGCAACCAAGGGAAAAAAGACCCCCCACACTTTAGGTGTTGGGTGTGACTGCTTCAAAAGCAAGTACTTTTACTTGGTACCGTTTACGGAAAGGGACAAATGTTAATTGGCAAGTTTTAATCTCTTCGCCACTTGGAATTTTGACAGAATAGAACATTGAATGATTGATTGATTTGATTTATTTTACTTTGCCTTTTGTGCCACTTTTGGTTAATTTGCGAAGATAGGGATGGCTGATGATATGATGAAATTGATGAATGGACACTCACAAACATGTATGCCCAGGTCAGGATTCGAACCCGGGACCCGTGGCGTAGTAGCACGATGTAATAACCACTCCGCCACGGGGTGCGGCAGAATAGAACACTTGATTGAACTCGCATTACGTTAGTTTTCTGGTCTTGCAAAAAATATAATTTTTTTTATTGTAATATTATGGCTACTAACATTTTTACCATGCTCTCTGAATAGTACCTTATTTGCTCATTTGTTAGTTATTTGCTTATCACTTACTTAAAATGGAGAGCCTCCCCGATGGCGCAGTGGTAGCGTCGCCGCCTTGTAATCAAGGGGTCCCGGGTTCGATACCCGGTGGAGGCACAAGTGGTTCGGATCCCAGTTTAAAAAGTAGGTCTAGTCCCGATTAGCCTTACTGTGTATAAAGTGGACTTAAAACAAACACCAACTCAACTCAACAACAACAACTTAATGAAGAACATGAAGACTGTTAGCGCTTACTAGTAAGCAAGTGGTGGGTCAATATTTCAATGCTTAACTTCAGAAATGAGTTACGTTGATTACGCTAGATCACTAACTAAAGGATATTGTTTGTTTCGGAAATTCAGACACCCCCGTAAGAATCCCTTACATAAATATTTCTCCTCATATTGTAATTGGCTGAGATAAGAACTTTCCCAAACAATGGTTACTCGATTCCTGGAACTTCGAAACAGGTTAGCATCTCCAAGGGAGTAAGCACTCTCTCAGCAGTTTTTCCCCTCCCTCTGGATAACCGGCTTGTTAGCTTCAGTGCTGTGTTTGTCTTGCGATCCGGCCGCAAGATAAGGGGTTTTCTGGGGGGAGAGGGTAAAGGGATGGGAAGAAAGGATGCTAACGCTCCAACGGTTAATTTCGTTCGTGTGAGCACCCCGAGGTCTGTTTTGACAAGAGAAATATACACAGAATTTAATATACCCGGCTTGAGCGTTATTGCAGCCTCCGGTAAAAGACGATTGTTATTACTGGATTATATGAAGTTGCGTCGGACGTGAGGTCTTCTTGGTCCTTGGGGGCATCGCGTCCTTGAGTGTATCTGCCATTTGCTTGCTTCTCTTGGTCTGGCTGGTGATCAAAAATCAAGATAGATAAACTTTTTTTCCCCAGTGAAAAAAATTTCAGTTTCTCGACATTTTATTGATTTCGGGAACATAAATACAAGGAAACGTTGAACAGAATCAATAAACTTTCACGGTATATCGAGGGCTATTCTTAGAAATAATTTTCTCCGTCGAGATCTGGTTTCTTATGTCAAGCTCTCGGAAAGAGGTTTTTTTTATTGCACGTATGCAACCACAGAGCACAAATTCATATTTACTACTGACATTTATCTTTCCTAACGGAAGGCACGTTAGAAACGATTATTCATTTATTTATTTATTGAGAAAATTTCAGATACAGCACGTAGCCATTTTACACTGAAATAATGAACAATGAAAAGAACAAAAATAAAAATAACACAAGGGATTAACATAAATAAGTCAAGATGGCACAATTAAATATTATTTAGCAACATATGTTCTGAAGATAGACCGAAGAGCGTTATCTGTGGAAAATACATCAGCACTTGATGGGAGGTCGTTATATTGAATGGGAAGTCTGTGGAAGAGCGTTTTTTTTTAAATTTCCAGTCTAGGCTTTTCTGTATAAAATTTGTATTACGTGTTGTGCGCATGAGCACTCGAAAGTGGAATTTCTGGATGAGCGTGTTGCAACGGATTTTGTATGGGCCTCCCCAATAGCGCAGTGATAGCGTCGTCGCCTTGTAATCAAGGGGTCCCGCGTTCGATACCCAGTGGAGGCACATAGTAGTTCGGATCCCACTTTAAACTGTAGGTCCAGTCCCAATTAGCCTTACTGTGCATAAAATGGACTTAAAACACCAACTTAATAAATAATCAAAGCAACGGATTTTGCCATTGATAATTTTGTATAAATAATTGAAGTCATTTAGTAAACTGCTCTGATAGGGAGACAGTAAGTGTAGATGGGACAGGAGATGCGATGTTGAAAATTTCGTAATGAGGGAACCCTGTAACGAACTATAGCCAGGAAAAAGTGAATGACAGAATCGATTCTAGACAGCTGAGTGGGACACTACATGGACCAGACTGAAGAGCAGTATTCTACGTATTATTGGGGAAATGAACGACTTGAAGTATAAGGCGAGGGCTAAGATGTCACTAATTTCGGTGAAACTATACAGTAAACCTCAGGGTTGCTACGCGACTGGAAAACCGGGAAAAGTCAGGGAATTTGGTTATCCAGGGAAAAGTCAGGGAATAGTCAGGGAAATTTGCATATTGTCTGGAATTTACGCGCATTTTGGAGTTGCAGGAGAACCAGTTACAAAATGAACGAACGGTTCATTTCCACTTCCGAATTAGGTTCTTGTGATTCCAGTCCCACCAAAAGATTCAGTTCAGAAACTTGTTCCTCTCGTCATTATGACTTCTAATCTGTTACTTACAAAATTATGGTTCCTTTACATTTCCATTCTATATTTATTCACTCTCGGATCTAGGTTCTTGTATTCGTTACGACCGTCCGTTCATTTTGCGACTCGTTCTTGTGAATCTGTTCAGGACCGGAATTTGGAGAGGCGGGAGATTTTTCCTTAGAGAACAAGCTACTCAAGACGAAACTTACACACCAGCCATCCTCAGAATTTCTTGCGGAGAAAATGTTGCTTTAGCTTTGTGTGTGGTGAGGAAATTCCCTTTCTGCAAGAACAGATCCGTTCGGAACCCGTTCTCTTTTGATACGTGAAGCGGAGCAGGTTGGTGTTCGGACAGTTCATTGGTTTTTGATCTGCAATAACTGTATACTCCTTGAACCAAAGACAATGTAATACTTTCTTCCTTGAAGAGCAGAATTTCACGTAACTGGCTGTGGTTGACGTCACACTGGACGGGTGCGGACGCCGAGTAAAAACAAAGGGACTCACTACTTCGTTCCCCCCGTGAACCCGTTCTGTGAATTTGTGTCCTCCGTTTGCGACCCGTTCAGAAGCAACCTAATCAAATAGTTCATTTGCTCGTTGTCGTAGTTTTTACATTGCAGAGATGTGTTACACCCGAGAAATTAGTGATTTTATGCAGTATCAGTGACGTCATTATTCGAATATGCACGTGTTTTGTGCATGTAGAACGCATTTATTTTTTAAAAAACTGGTGCGAAATAGAGGAATTAAACGTACGCTGGTCACACATCGTTGTTAGGTTAGGAATGTTGGTTTGATGCCGATAGTAATTTTACGCGTTTTTTGCATGTAGAATGAAATTATGCTGAAAAGTGGTGAAAATGGGGCAAAGTTCCTTTTGTTTTATTACGATTTCATCGTGCTATAAATGCAACTTTTACATGGTTCGATTTCGATTTAGTATGTCTGTTAACACATACTGCAGAGTTTTAGCGATTACTTAAGATTTTGTCAATATATGCTTTTGTGGTTAGAAGGTCAGGTTTGGTTGTCTTAGAATTAAAATAAAGATCCTGAATGCGCTCTACTAAGGTTCCGATTTATTTCTACATTCATTCCCACTAGTTTACGATACTTACTTGTCAACCGGAAAATACCTTGTCCGTGGGAAGCGCGTATGATTGCGTAAGGTCATTTCGAAGTTTTCTTTTCAACATATATAACTTTTTTCGAATCCAAACAGTGCTCATTATTTTAAGGAAGGTTCAAATTTTGTGTCACAATGATTGCCAAATTCCATGATAATTAGTCTTCCTGCTAGGAAAATTTGAAAAAATCATAAAACATTCAGAACTGTTACCTTTTGATAGACAGATTTCGATGTTTCCCGTAATATAAATTTGGTTCCAGCATGTGGAAAACTCAAATAATGGAGATATTTGATTCCAAATTATGGCCAGCGTATATATTTTTTTTAGGTGTATGGTTGGTCACCAGCCCCATTCACGTTCTGAATTTCCGAAATATGTACTATTTTCAATAAATTAAAAAATATAATCATTAAACTTATTGCATATTTTCTAAAGGTACATTACCTAATTTTCTGTTGTTTCTCGTTTGTATTGATATAATTGAGGTTGTATACAGGTTATATTGTAAAGCTTTGATATATGCCACATTTTTTTATTGATTGTTTTTACACCACCTTAATTGTAATGACTTAGTGAAAATGGGGAAGTACAATAGTTTTTTTATTTTTTCATTGAATAGCATTGTATTAATCACTTGGTAAATTTTCAGCTAATGACTGTCATATTCATAATAATTAACGTGCCTGCATATTTTATTGAAAAACATGGGGTTCAATAGCAAAAATCATGACGACAAACATGTCTGGAAAAATTTCATTTCTGGTCTGGAAAACCTGGAAAAGTCAGGGAATTTCATAATCAAAAAATCGTAGCTACCCTGTAAGAGACGCATTTCCTTTTTTGTCGTGTCTGTAATATATTCTTCAAATGTGAGTTTCTGGTCGAAAACATTGCCTAGGTTTGGAGACTTATATGATATACCTATCATAGATCCGCGATAGTTGTCCTGGAAATGCCCCCCCCCCCCACACATATATATACATATAGAGATTATCACCGAACAATGCCGACAAATTTTCACAGCATTGAGTACTTCGAGGGATACAGTTCTCTTAATTATCTCTCGTTTCGAAGCTATATTTTCATCTATATGTATGCCGGCCCTCATGGCTGAGTGGTTAGCACATCGCGCTACAACGCCAAGGGTCCCGGGTTCGAATCTCGGCCTGTGCATGGGTGTTTGTGAGTGTCCATTCATGAATTTCATCATATCATTACTCATCCCATCTTCGCAAATTAATCAAAACTGGCACAAAAAGCGAATTAAAATAAACTAAATCAATAACAATAACAATAAAAGAATCAGCTATATGTATAAAACAACAAGATACAAATTTGTGGTTTCCACTGACATTTATTTTTTCCTTCGAAGGGACAAAACTTAATATAATTTATAGAGATTGTGTAGCTAATCAGTGCAGAGACTGGTCTCAGGAGTGACAATCCTTAGAAAAATAATTTATGAAGCCCTTCTTGAAATCAGTAACATAAGATATGATACACAATATAATGTTTGGAGAACGTCAAGGGTTTGATCTCTACAGCCTCACCGAGCCGGCACCTATGATATTTGCAGGGTTAATTATAATTACTTGAACATATGTTGATATCCAAGCAAACCTGAATATCCACCATTGCAGCAAACGTAAAAATTATCCCCAAATTTTCTTATTTCTTACCACTCGAAAGGACATCTTATTCAGCCTATATAGTGATCAATGGTCTTACTTGGTGCTAGTTCTTGGTTCGAGCTTTGATTGTGGCATAAGTTTCACTTTAGGATTAAATCTGGAACTTCTCAAGGCTTAGACCTTGTCTACTACTGACTTGGTGCCTTTGGACATGAAGAAATATAACACTCGCAAAAATTCGCCTTTCTTAGCGACCACCTGAGTAAAACAGCTAAGAAGTATACCGAGTAAGAATCTGTCAACGTCGTCAATGTAGTGGTGGTACACAAATAAATTACATCCTTGAAGCACGAGACGAACATGCTGAAAGGCAACCCGACCCCTCTTGAAATTACAGCTTGCATTAGAGATTGCAGCTGGTAGAAGATAAAGAGGAGTTGTTTGGCGACGGGGTCTTTGATGAACAATTCATTACCTAAATACCTGCAATTCTTCCGAGGACGCCAAATGAAAGTGGAGAGGACGGGCAACGCCACCAAAGGCTTACCGCACGGCACATATTAAAGCCTCTCTCGCCGAGAGAAACGAGCGTGGCGGCAAAACTCTTGCTTTGATCGTTTGAGGCTCAAATTACATAGTGGCTGTACAAAGTGAATATGTTCAGTCACACACACTGGGAAGACCCTCCATAAAAGAAATTCCATCAAAGGTAGAAAGCGGATATTGAAAATCAGATGCGTTGATGGGTTTTCCTTCGAGAGCTACAACAGCCTCTCTCTCTCATTGTCTATGGTTTGGTAGCTCTTGTGACAGTCTTCGGAATGCTACGCAGTTCACTGTAAATTAAATTTACTGCTTAGTGGAGAAAGCATATCTTAATAACAACAATGTTCTTTCTCTCCTTGTGGAAAGGAATTTCTCAATACAATAACATGATCTATTTCAGGGTTGTAATAAGCAAGAGCTGAAACAGTACGTGGTTAGTGCCCGTCCGTGTTAATTATCAGTATATTAGAAAATGACATAGCTATATCAAGATTGAATTTTGTCAATTAGTGAGTGTCAGTCCTTTCATTAGGACTGACTCAGAGTTGTCTAATATTTGTAAATGACATATTCGGTTGAATTATTCGCATATCTACATGTCCTTCCCGCAACTGTCGCAGTAATGGACTATTTTGTTTATCTTCTTGGCTGGACTTCACATCTGGAGATCCAGACTATCTTGATTGTTCCGACGTTCGTTTATTCCGGCGGATTCATTTCATTCTTTCTGAATGTCTTATACCCAGATATGCTAAGTCCATGATGTGATCTTTGAATGTGAGGTTCTTGTCCAATAGCAGGCCAAGATATCGCACACTATTTGCGTTTGGAATCTTGTTACCATGGAGTATAGGGCTGGTTGGAACAGAGGTCGTCTTCGTGTGAAGGTCACTGGCGAACTTTTATCGCGTTCGGATTCTCCACCTTGTTGTCCATTCCTCGTAGGATTGAAGATATCTTTGCATTAAAGTTTCACAATAGTGAAGGTTCGTACTTGAGATGAACGCCGCAGTGTCCTCCGCATATGCTGCCAAAGTTGTATGTCTATTAGTAGGCATATCTGCTGTATACAATGCGTATAACAGAGGTGATAAGGTAGAACCTTTGTGACTCCTGCCGTGATTGGTCGTGGCTTTGACGTTATCCAGAAATTGGTACATTAATAAACCTACCAAATTTTGATAATCTGTGGAATGAAATCTGCTTTAGAATCGCTCGCTCCTTGGCGATTTTGAATAAATTTTCTGTTGCCAGATTGTGATTGAAGGAAGAAAACTTCTACTGGTAGATGATGACTTGAGGGATACTGAAAAACCTGTGGTTTTACCAACCACACTGACATATTTGTCTGAGCAACGTACTGGAGATCGACTGTAGTGATCAAGAGGACATCACAATCGAACATTGCTTTGTGTATTTTAATGGCCGCCTAATTGATATGGAACCTATATTACCCCTTATACTTAATGTTGGAAACAGGATTTAATTTGTATGGGTAATGTTAACACTTAAATGAAATTAAACTGCAATGTTTTTATTGTATTATTGTAGTAGTGGGCGGATAGTTATGAGACAACACTGTCTTTGCCAATCTTTTCTATACTCTGTCCCGCGAATCTCTAGAGCGTGCGAAAGAAAACAAGCCTCTGCTCAGGTAGTTACTTGGCCAATGAACAAGTGCGATGGAACGGAATTCCGTAGAGGGGGAAAAGTGAAAAGTTATCAGCTTTTGCAGTAGCGCTCCGCCCATTCGCTTTTCTCCTTCTCTGCCATTATGTGCGACCTTGCTCCAGAGATTCCCAGGATAGAGTATAAGTAGAACTTGCACAAATCTATTACCATAGTCTTGATGTCATTTTCAACAATTCAATTTATGATTTTTCAATATACATATAAATTAAAGTATGAATAGCATATTTAGTGGTATCTATTAAGAAACCATACAAAATATTATGTTGAAAATATCAAATTCCGGCGAAAAACTACTTTCGTAATCTCGAAAGTTACACTCGTATACTGGATACATATAGGTGAGCCTTTTCCTTAAGGCTCTCAATCCCATACCCTGAGAAATCACCACAGAATCACATACGTTTTCTTCAGAGCTTCATGCCAGTGTTATTTTTGCAAGAATCTCTAACATGCAAATTTTTCAGTTTCTCTTGGATTCCTAGCTCCGTAACCGTTAGAGATTAAAAAAGTTTTTATAACCAACAATATGTAATTTTTAGTCCTGTTAACTTTATCTGAAACTTTTTTTTCGATATTTTCAACATTTAGCGACAAATTGCTGAAAAACGAAACAATTTCCACCATTTTCCCAAGATAGTGGCCATAGAATAGCATGCTTTTGTGGTATTTTTTTCGGCATGTTATTGCTGGACACCAATACTATTCACAGAAAGTGTATCGTTTAAGATATATTTTTTCTCAAGTAGAGCTAAAATTGTATGTAATATGATTGCACTCTACCACGCCAGGGGTACCTGGATCGAATACCGGCCTAGGCATTGGTATTATTTACAAGGGACATTCAAAATCACTAATCCTCATCGTCGTGATTAGCCAAATGAGGCAGAAGAGCGACGCTAAATAAAAAATATCAAATCAATTGACTGGACTATGGCAGCAGTCATCCCTCGTTTGCTACTGGACTCGTCCAGTTGACGCATGCGCACTGCGTTGAAGGGCGTGACTATCTCATTACATTACTTTTTGAACTCCCTTGCAGGGTTAGCGACAACAGCATGAAGCGAATCCCGGCGGGAACATGAAGCATCAACAGCATAGGCAGCGTTGGTTAAATGTACCAATAACCAACACATGACTATTAGAAATGCAAAGAAGGCGAGAGATAACAAGCATTATCCTCAGTGTAAAACTACCTCTGGGGGGCGATTTCGGAACGACGACATTTGACACAACAAGTATGAAACAGCCGAACGTCAGTTTGGCACCCTGTCGACCCTCCCCTGTAACAACTGCCCGTCCCCTGTCATGATGTAGGTCCTGACAGCAGGTGATTTGTAGGCCTCATGTAGTGCAAATTGGAACAACCCTTCCCCTCCGCCACAAAGCAGACCAGTTTTGTGATCGGCGATGACGCTATCTCCTGGGCCCTGTTACGCAGGGTCGGCTGCATTAATTGCATGTGCAGTTGTTTCCTGGCGGAATAGATCGCTGTTCTTCCTGCGCGAAGTGCAGTCAACGCGCCTCGCTTTGAAGGGAAGCTTCACAGTGTGGCATAACCTCAAGGGGCTCACTCCGCTATGCGGGGACATGGGCAACTGTGGGGAACATGGCAAATCCATTATCGATGGATACGAAATGAATTTTGGCAGGAGAATTCATTGCGGGTTGCTTTTTCGAGCGTAGTGTTTTCAGACAGAAGTGCATTTGGTATCACGAAAGTTGTAATTGCATAATGAAGCATTCCATTATCGTGAAATGGGGAAAAACCATATCCGGCCAAATTTACTTGACAGATTTAATGTTCCCTATGAGACTGTGCAGTCATCGACAAATCTTGGTTGTAACTATCCCATTGAATGTCAATGGAATTTGAATTTGAATTTAAAATTTTGGGTGCGTCAGCACTAAGGCTATTTTGCACCCGTCACATGATACGGGGTCCAGCCCCTTATCGTTACACATAACTCTAACGTTGCATAAGTAAAATCATAAAATATTCTGACTTTCGTTAAAAGCTGAGGCTGTAAAGGAGCACTCAGCACAAATAAGGACAAAACACAGGACAACACAAACAAAATTATACTGGCCATGGGGCCAGTCGCCCGAGCCTCGTTAGTCTGTAGTCCAGGGTGTACTACGTGGAAGCGAGGTTGACTATTGGGTGCACTACGTGGAAGGAGCACCCCTTACACCCCGAATGTCAATGGAGTTATCACAATCCACAAATGTGCGCAACTGTACATATACCGAATTTATACGAATTTTATGTTAATTATTATTATATATTAATTAATTCCTGATGAAATTCTAGCCCAAAACCATACGCCACATGCCCCCTTCCCATTTAAGGAAATGAAGTTGGATCCAAGATGGCGGACGTTGTCATGATATGCACCAAAAAGTTTCCCCCTAGGCCTAACATAGCTATTACTATCATCACCACTTCCTGCAATCTACAATCTACACTCCCTTTTATTTATATAAGGGGTGGTCAGGGACTTTTCACACCCTGAAGAATCAATTAAACAGAAAAACGTATGTTTAGATAGGCTAATCGAGACTGCATCTACGAGTACAGCTATCCCAATCATATCGTAATGTGCGTCTACGGGAAATCAAACCTGTGATCCCCTTGATTACAAGCGCTGCCTCCCCCCCTCCCTAGAAATGAAATACAAAGTAATGCATAGATCTCTCTCCATTTATTACTTTACATTACCATTCTTCAGACTTTCTGATAGTATAGCGGTCCATGTTACCCTTTGTATAGCTCGGTGACAGAGCCGTTTTTAGCATGGGCAATTCCGATAAGAAAATATTTAAGAACGATTTCAAAAACCTTTCGGAAAGATTTAATCAAATTTTCAAAGTGAACACCATAAAACCGTATAGTTTCACATTGCTCAGTAAATCTAAGTAACTCAAAAGAGGTGGTTATGAATTTTACTCAACTTTTTGTCTTGTGAAATTTTTACCTCTTCCTCCAGTTTCTATGGGGCGAATCCATATTACGCAAAAATTCTGCATTCGGATCGTGGCTTGGTAGTTGCGAGGTTTGATGCGAAATTACAAAAATGAAAGAGGGGGGGGGGACGGCTTGTAACGTTCCGAAAAACCACAAAAGATGTCCATTCCTTGCCGCCGAAAACTTGAACGCATTGCATCATCCAGAAGAGTTTCGGGAGATGACTGGAAGCAGGGGAAAACGCACGAGGAAAAGAAGCATTGAAATATTAGGAACTCGGTGAGCGAGGGAAAGCAATTTATATGTCCTCGAAGGAGGACAAACGCTGAAAAGGGGCGAGCCGAAGAAGAAGAAGAAGAAGAAGAAGCAGAAAAACTCCGTTCTTTCGAGAAAGCGAAAGGGGCAGATGCGACGCCGCCATTATGGAAATGAATTTGATCACAAAGAGCACACGACGGTGACTAAAACTTCCGACAAGATGGAGAGCGGGAAGGAATGGACATATTGTTTCTGGAATCGTGATCCGAATGGTGCATCCGCATGCACGGTTCTTTGCCAGAGCGAAATTAGGAAGCAGGGAAATATTCCCTACGAACCTTCAACTGAAATACCAGAAGTTTGCCTTTCGATTCTTCGACGTGCGTCGTCGCAGGTCGTCTGATCTATATTCACAGCTTATTCTTCAGCGATTCGGGAGGAAAATTTCGCTCCTAATGACTGATATTGTCCGAGACGTGTGTCGTAATTTCCAACTTTATTTTGTGAAAAGTATTCCGGCAGCAGCAAGTAAAAAAAATGCCAATGCGTTGTGGATGATCGCGCATTGCATCTACAAAATTTAATCGTGAAAAGTTTTCGTTCCGTGGAAAGTCAATTTTAGATTACGAACCATCGTGTGCATAATAAGAAGGGAAGGTAATGAGAATGGTTGAATGTATTGAAGATAATATCTTGAAATGGAACATCGATATGAAATACGAGGGTTGGGGAGTAAGTCATGGCAACCCAGTAGTAATTCGACAATCGAAGGATATATTAAAAATTTCTTATAAACAACTGAAAGAGTATCCATTATGGATATTTTGTTGGTAGGAATCATGGAAGAAAACCCAAGCAACCCTGTGACATACACATGTATTAATGTACAAGTTACAAAAACCTGTCTGACCCTGTGACATACACATGTTACAAAAACTTGTCTGATTATGACAAATCTTTTGATATTTGTCTCCATTCTGCAAATCGCAGTACACTCGTTAACACAACTAACGTAAACAGCTGCTGTGCACAAACTGATGGATAGATTACTCTACCCCTCTGCGTGGTCATTCAGTACAGTGCTGCCATCCTACGGACAAAATGAATTCTCGATACCTCCAATGTGGGACTTTTACCACCAACATTCCGGGTATTTTTATTACTGAAGGGTATACGTATTAAGGAAAGGAATCAGGAGCGGGGAAGGTGTAAATGAATAATTAAAGCCGACGCCAAAGTGCTAAGATGGTAACCTATATACCGAAATGCTTAAATGGCAATGGAAGAAAATAAATAGTGAGTACTATGAGAGAGCTCTATAAAGAAAACTGATATTAGGTACTATGAGAGAGCCCTATAAAGAAAAACTGATACTAAGTACTATGATAGAGCTCTATAAAGAAAAAACTGATACTAATAAAAGGCTCTAAAAGATAAAATCAGCACTCATAATGGGTTCTAAATTCGCAAAGTTGGTATTAGAAGAGTATTCTAAATGGAAAAATTGACACTAAGAGAGCCTTCTAAAATGGAAATAGCACTAATATTATTCCAAAAAGGGAAATTGCACTAAAAGAGAACCAATAAGGGAAATTGCACCAAGACAGGGTTTATAAATGGAAAGTGGCACTAGAAGTTTGTTTTATAAGTAAAAACTAAAGTAAAAGATGTTTCTGAAAAAGAATAATGACACGAGAAGAAGCTTCTAATATGAACATTTTTACTAAAGAAGAGAAGGGGGTAAGGGACACAGGAAAGTAAATTAGAATTAAAGAAGCAAAAAGAAAGAGAAATATAGAGTAACACTAAAAGGGGCTGCAATAGAAGGAGGATGAAAACTCTTAGTTAATGGCATAGAATGAAAACAAATAGTAAAACAGAGGAAGAAGACGAAGAGCACTATAAGTGATGACACGAGCAGTAAAGAGGCACTGAATTGATCCGAAAAGAGAGATGTATACATTTATAACTGCCCTTCACCTTACATAGACACCTAAAGAGTCAAAAGGCAGGAGGACCTCCCCGATGGCGCAGTGGTAGCATCGCCGCCTTGTAATAAAAGGGTCCCGGGTTCGATACCCGGTGGAGGCACAGGTTTGGATCCCATTTTAAACTGTAGGTCGCTGGACCCTGTGGCCGAGTGGTTATCACATCGCGCTGCGAGGCCAAGGGTCCAGGGTTCGAATCCCGCTCGGGCTTGGTTGTTTGTGAATGTCCATTCATCAATTTAATCATACCATCAGCCAAGAGGCACAAAACGCGAAGTAAAATAAACTAAATCAATCAATTAAACTGTAGGTCCAGTCCCGATTAGCCTTACTGTGCATAAAGTGGGCTTAAAACACAAACTCAATCACTTAATCAAAAGGTAGGAAAAGAGGTTAAAAATAAGCCGGGAAGGTACGCTTGAATGGGGGCCTTCCATTGCCGCATAGGGCCTGCACCTTAATCGCGAAATAAGAAGCATGCCTCTGCTCTCCTGCCTGCCCCTGATGGATGCTTCCCCGGTCCCCCTTCCTCTGCAGATGAAGGGCTGTCGTCATTTGACAGGGGCAAAGGAAAACACGAAAACAATTTTGCGTAGGCCAGCAGGAACGCGGCCAGCGGTTCTGAATATGCATGATGTGTTGCGTAGTTCGTTTTAATCACCGGGCTTGTCCATCCTCTTGGACAGATGACGCCAATCTAGAACATTCAAGCGGCGGGACGAAGAGAGGACGTTTTTGGGGCGAACCACATATTGCTTTAAAGCATTCTTTTCCTGTTCAATTATCGATGGCCTTCGATGCGGCACCGAAACAAAATATGTTATCGTAAGAGCTGATGTATTGTATTCTGTGACTTTTGAGGTTCGATGACTAAGTTGCCGTGGAACGTAAATGATTTTCAAAATCATGACAATGAGCAGCGTATCCAGATCGGGGGTTTGGATCTGCTACTTCATATTTTCTATACAGTAAAGCTCAGGTATGTCAAATCTTGTCAGAGTTTGTTTTGAGGTCACTTTATACTCATATAGACTACAGTTCAAGGTGGTGTCAAAGTCACTGTGCAACATCTCTTACCCGGGGATCAAACCCCCGGACTTTATCATGATTAGTCAGTGTGCATGGAGCTTAAGATGGAATAAGATTTTGATCGTAGAGCCGTCTGCTCATGTCTCATTGGACTAATATTGTTGGGTATATTAGCTTTCACTGACTTGTGTTAAAAAAGATGGTGTAATTCGGACGTTTAAGGTTTACGAATGTATAGTTTAAGCAAACATTTACACTATGCCAAGATACGAACTTTTGCAGTGTACAAAGACCACTAAGGCAAACAACGTTTCTTAAAAAAAATTGTCCATGTTTGACGCCTTCTTTTGACACTAGGAACCTTCTAAAAATGGAATTTTATAACAATATATGCAATCGCACATTAGGCTTGTAGTTGTGGACAAACTTTGTGATTTTTAGAAACAAAATAAATGACTTGTCTATAATCAGGTAGATATAACTTTATATATCTGAAGAAGTCACATGCAAGAGAAAATTTGAATATTTTCAAATATCACACCGAAGTCTCGATCGAAACATAGCGCCTCGATTTTATAGAGGTTTGTCTCAATCTCGGTCTCGTCTCGATAAATTTCTGTCGGAACTCGATTTTTCCAAGGAGATTATACCCTGTCCCAGCTAACTATGGAGCAAGGCCGCGCATAGCGGCAGAGTGGTTAGAGCGAAGCAGTACACCCTGCTGGGAAGGCTGCAGTCGCTTTCCTCCCTCGACGAATACCGTTTCTCTCACTTGTTTTCGTTCGTCTGTTCCAGAGATAGCTGGGACAGAGTGTAGGTCTGATACAAGTGGCTGTAGCTGTTGCTTTGTAATAAAAGAGTCCCCGGGTTCCATTTCAAGCGAAGGCACCTTGCATAGCAGTACGGATCTCACTTTCAAGTGTATGTAATGTTAGCAATTGGGAGGCACCACCTTCTAGCGAAATGGCAACCGTGAGTGCACACAGGTCCAAGCACCGTAGAAGCCTCTGGGATCATATTCTTCTTAAGTTCAAGGTGTTGGAATAAGTGCGTGGAGAAAGCCTATTCCCTTTTTTTGTTACACTCAAAACAGGAGGCAGTTTTCTCCCCAAGATGCGGACTAGGAGATGTCCAGCATCTAGAGAAGGTTGCGGGCAGCGACAGCGGAGAAGAAAACCTCTTTCGGCGTTTATGGCTGGGAGGAATATGAGCGCCGGAAAGCAGGAAGCTGTCCTCTTTACGGCACGTTCCTCCGCTCCGCTTCGCTTTTATTCCCTGCCTTCCATTATGTTGACCTGTCCGCTTCCGTGTTCGGCGGAAATAAAATCAGGCTGTAAAAGCGAAATAGGGGGAGAAGGTTGGGGGTCTTTTTTTTTTTTTTTTTTTTTTGTTTCCTTCCCGTTTCGGCGAGCGACGTCCATACTGAGTTGCTTCGGAGACTGCGGGACAGTTGATTTCTGATTCGTCCGAGATCCCTGACGGTGGCCGATCCGAGCCCTACAAAGGTTTCTTTTAAGGGCTGGATTCAAAGCGTAGCTCCCACGGACGATACGCTTGATTTGAGAGCAAGGGCAAATATAAAACGAGGGTAATTAAATTGATGAAGGTTCGCCCTTTTGTCTATCAACAGAAGAGGCTCGTAAATCGTGGAGAAGTATCAATCCACTGGAAAGACGAGAGTGCATTAGGACATGTTTCGCTTGTTTGGTTAAATCCATGACATTCCGCCTAAAGGAACTTTATTAGCGTTCCTAGAGTATTGTGGCTGTTCGGTAGATATTGACAACGCTTCCACAGTTTTCGCACCCAACAAGAATGTGTAATTTCCTTCAAATATGCTTGATATAAATAAATCTAACCAGCAAAATGTCACTCTTCCATCTCGTCTTGCTATGTCGAGAAACATGTCTTCCATGTTAAAGTAGGGAGTTTTCAAAATATCGCCACCCGATTCATCATGTGTATTTTTCATGCGACGTCAATGGAAACTATTGTGTTTTGTTTTTTCGTTCTGAACATGTGAAGTGTGAGCCTGTTACGAACTGAGTATCGTGGAGTGGTTAGCACAGCGCGCTACGATGCTAGGGGTTCCGGGTTCGAATCCAGACAAAGGCATGGGTGTGAGTATTCTTTCACCAGTTGCATCATATCATAACTGCTCTTAATCTTTGCGATTAACCAAAAGCTAGCTTTGTTGGGTTTAGGTCTCTTAGCATAAACACACTGCACTTTTTCGGCATTTCACCTAAACGGCATTATTTATGCTAAGAGAAGTTTACTTAACAAACCTAAAAACGAGAACATTTCTCATGGCGTCAGCAGTGACCGAATTGGAAATAAATTACTCCTGGTATGCTCGTATACACAGACCTGTCCTTTGATACAACCCTATATTTTTTATTTTATTAAATATAATACATCTATTCTCATTCTCTCTCTTTTATCACCACAAATTTCACTCCTTTTTATTTGTGCCACGAATGAATTAATTGTAATAACTAATAATGTATTAGACCAGGGGTTCCCAAACTTTTTCGTTTCACGGCGTCCTTAGTGTTTCAAAATTTTCCCGCGGCGCCCAAGTCAGAATGTAGGCCTATCTAGAACTTGCAACGCTCAGTTAGTGTGGTTAATTTGCTTGCCTTCAGTTAAAAAATAAACACCTCGTATTTCAAATCCAGAGACATTTTATGTGTAAAAGGTACTAAATAAGCATATTTGGAACAATCATAGTGAAAATATTAGAAGATTTCGAGGCGCCCCTGAAAGCTAGCCACGGCACACCAGGGTGCCGCGACGCACGCTTTGGGAGCCACTGTATTAAACAATAAACCACTCACTACTGCAGAAGTTCCTAAGACAAGCTGCGTAATATGAGTGACGGACGTGTCATGGTTTAGTAAATAGGTATCGGTCTAAATGATAAACAAAAAAATACACTAATTGGTAAGTTTACTAAAACTGGACTCATTTATTTTATCAGTTTCCAAAATAAAGATACTAACTTGCTAATAACTGGACTCACCTATTTGTTGGAACGTGTCCGTTTTAGCCACAAATGTAAACTCATTTTCCACTTGTGACACTCATACGCAAAATGCAACGTACATACAGATTAGGTAAACCCATCCGAAGATTGACGATTTTGCACGAACGCGTGACGTCACCGGAGAAGCAGTGAGCTCGGCTGAAGCAGACGGCCCCTAACATTTATATGGGAGATTCAGAGAGCGAAAGTATATTATTACTTTTAGGAGGGGGGAAATAATAATTGTCATCCTCCAAGATTCTATTGAGGCATCCTTTTAATGATTAGTAACATAATTGAAAACGCGCTACTTGTAAGAGGGAGCAAAGTACATGTGAAAAAATGTATTTTCAAAATCCATATTCCTGAAACTTTCTGACCGATGCGCTACAAAGAAAGTTGCGTGTTCTCCTTTAGAATTTCGTCATTTTACAAATCGTAATATAATTTTAACAAAAACGTGGCATGCTAAAGAAGAATTAAAGAGTTTAAAAAAATAATTGATTAATAGACTTAGTTTATTTTACTTTCCTTATCTGTCACATATGGCTAATCGCAAAGATGAGGATGCGTGATGATATGATGAAATTGAAGAAAGGAAAATACCCATGCCCGGGCGGGGATTCGAACCTGGGGGCACTTGGCATCGTAAAGCGTTGTGCTAACCACTTCGCCACGGAGGTCAGCATTACAAGGAAATAAACAGAAAATGGCATCCATGTTTTAATATGCGAGAAACATTTGCGAGGAGGTTATTGAAGTAACAAATAATTATTACAAGACGTTGTGATGAAAATTATTAATATATCTGAAATATCGGGAGTTGACCTTGCAGTCTCTAAATGTACTTTTACGGTTACGCAAAAGCTTTACTCAAAATTGCTAGTGTAAATTTATAAGCTACTAAAATTTAAAACTTATTCCTGTTCGAAAAAAGAAACTGCCAAGTCAAATTAATATTTCGTAGCAATACATACATACATGTATATTTTTCTTTCATAAGGCCACGAGAGTATTTGGAGGGGACGGTGGCTTGGGAAGGCTATAGCCCCGGATCTCGATCTGCAAAGGGGCTTCCTGTGTGAAAACATTGCTATGAAATAGTCCAGAAGAAGGGGCGAAATGATTTTCTTTAAATGGCTCAAGAATACAAAGATATAAGTGGACATTTGACAAGCTTAGTCTAAAACTTACAACTGAAATCGTACGTCTGTGTGTGGGGGAGGGGTGGCTACGTGAGGTAACACAGTGGAATATGATTCACAATACTAAAATTAAAATAAATATGTGGGAACAATAGAAATCAAAGTATGTTGTAGCTAGTGACGGCGCAATAGAAAAGATGGAGGAGTAAATCATATTTTCCCGGGGCAATCATGTTTATTATTCCGTTACATACGACACAAAAATGCATATTTTGGCTAAAAGAGCATTCATTCATTTATTTATTTTTGTCGTTTTACTGGGGACAGATAAAAGAGAGAGAGAGAGAGAGAGAAATTATCGAACGAGAATAGGGGGGCGTTCCTGCCCCCCCCCTGTAGTGTGGTCACTGCATATAGTTATGCTGGAGAAGAATGCACCAATTAATACGCTATTAAATAAAACAGATACTTTTAATAATTTTAATCAAATTATTTGTGAACTATGATTTAAATTTAGAGAGAGCACATACCCGTTTAATTTAATTTGGATGAGTTAACTTCTGAAGCCTGCCATTTCCGAGCCTTCTTCCGGTGTAACTGCACTGCCCTTTGAGCCCTAGCTGCTGCGTTCAGTTGGCGGAACGAGCAGAATACTAATTAAAACAAATATGTGACAAACATATATATATATATATAAAACTGTTGAAGAAGAGACAGAAGAGAAACGTGGAGAGTGCAGTGATATTTTACGGGAAGCAGTCACGTTTATTACACCCTTACATTTACATACAATATTAAAAAGTTCTGCTTTCAGATCTCGCACAATGCCTTTTTCACAAAAATGGGCAATCCCGCATTTTTAATATCAATCAAGCTGTGATATTTTAGATTTCTTCCGTTAGTTTTCTGATAATAGTTTTCACAGCTTTCCATAGCATTTAGGCATGATTTCAGTTGACAAGAACAAAATAATGTTATTTCAAAACATAGAGCAAAAATAAATCCAACGCACTTAAGTTAAACTCCCTTACATTGGAAGCTTGGAGAGAACAAAACAGGGGTTCCTTCGTAACACGATTACTTGAAAATTATTTTACACATTTGAATCAACTTTGTGATAAATTGATTAGAAAGGATGAATGTTAACAGTAAAAGTTGTAACTTTTCCCCTGCTACTATATTTTAGAAGATATTCGTTGTCAAATATATCAATATTTGCATAAGGAACCAGCCTTTTTCGTGCTTAGCGTTTCGATGATGACGCAATGCATCCACGGACAACTGCGCATACGATCTGCGCCGCCGAATGAGCACCCCCTGCGCAAAATTAATATATTGCACAGGTCAGCCCATGACACCAACTGAATGAAAAACAAACATTTATACAATACAATAACAAAGCGTTTGTTTTTACACCACTTCAATCCACGATCATAAGAATCGACATCAGAACTGAAAATGTGCGTGGGCAGTTATAATAAGCAAGAAAGAGAGAGAAATGAGCGAGCACATTGTTGGCCATTGTGTAGCTACTTGTGCTAAAACTTTACTGACGGTATGCTTTTTGCCATCATAATCTACTACCGTTATTCCATACCGGCTCATACCGACCCAATTCGATCACTGGGCGTCAGTAGACGAAGGAGCTCAATATGGTATGCGATAAATGAGACCCATTTGATTGTCGTCCCGTCAAACGCACTCTAAGTTGGAAAGGAATTCAAATAAATTCAAATTTGAAAGTTAAAAAAAGAAGAAGTTTTATTAGAAATTTACGGGGAACAAAACAACAAACAGGGAGTAAACCGAGAGCAGGTTCCTTTGTGTGCCATGCTGCTGACGTCATTGCGACTTTCGCGGGCCCGCCCTCTGCTTGCTAAAGGGGAATTCTGGGAGAACATACATGTTTGCTGGAAAAGAGCGGGAGGAATTGCAGGAATGTTGACCTCCAGCGATGTTATCAAGAGAGCACAGAAATGAAATCAGCGCGAATGCATTACAAGCTGCAATCCCTCGTGCCGAAATAGCCCTTCTCTTCCCTCGGCCGTTTCAACTGCACCAGCGCTCATTTTTTTTTTTTTTTGTTTGCGGGAGAGAAAAAGGAATGAAGTGCAGAACGAAACGGACACGCTTACAGAGACACGAGGCGGAAGATGGGGGTACCAGTATGTTGTGCTAAACCTATGAGAGGGAAGCGTAAGCCCTAATACGCTTGCAGATAATTTCGCAAATGCAGTACCAGATGTCTCTCATTGCCAACCTGAAAGGCAGTTTATAGCTTAATTCGCACGACTGAAGTTATTGCTACCTAATTGGGCTGTAGAGAACGGCCATCTTGTTCACATTTACTACTGGCGCAGACTACATAATTAACTTTTTTTTTTTTACAAAAGCTTGCAGTATTTATTAGACACCACGAAGCCTACAGCTTGTAACGTGACAATGACGGCGAACAGTGGCGCGTTCAGAGTAGTGGTTTGATGTTGGTTAAACCGCATACCCGTCCTCTGGTCTAACTAAAAACAAAGGACAGCAAATAAATGAAAACAAAGAAACACACAGGACTATTAAAAAAATGAAATAACAACCCTGCACTGTCAGACACACCTAGTCACACCACAGAGGTTAAAAGTGCATACTCAGTGGGGGCTACAGTCGTGAAGAAGTATTGTCATCAGATGCAAGGTTGCCAGGTTGTGAAGATGAAAATACGGGACAAAATTGGAATCACTAGTTCAAAACAAGGGACAAAATTGCAAAAATAGCCTTATCAAGCATTTGTACACACCTTTTCAAGTTCAGAACAGTTCCTTCTTTTGATGAAACTACTAATAGATCCTGTGGAAAAGATACTTTGGTAGTCTTGACTTTTTCTCTGAACATGCTCGCATTACATGGCTGTGACCGCCATGTGAAATTGAAAATGCCCTTTGTTATAGTTAGTACCACTATCCCTCCACCACAGGTGAAAATCTTCTTTCAACTATATATTGTGAAATACTCACAGTCTTCCTTATATCAGAAGACCTTACTTTACGTTTACCACTCATCTTGAAACACGTTGAAGAGAACTCACAACAGAACCCTCGCAAGACGCTCCCTGGCAAGAAAGTAGAAAGTGTGCAGGAGAGGTAGCTGTCACAAACAGGTGGAGTTATTATCTGTCCCACAATCCACAGGCAGCGGTGAAAGAAAAGTTGATGATTTAGGCGTTCAGACACATGGATATAGTCGGGAGAAAGATGTAATTTCAAATACTATAAAATCGATGCCCCGCGAAATACAGGGTATCCCAGAAGTCTTTCCCTGATTACAAACTTTATTTACATCCGCTATATGCAAGGTAGAGATGTGAAAGTGGTGCCAAAATGTTGGAAAACTAACCAAATTTATTTGTTGCAGGTTTGAGTAACGTGGCTGTAGTGTAGCAGTGTCAGTGCCCAGAAAACCGGAAATGTTCACAAATCAGGGGAAAACTCAGCATGTCCTCTGGTATCACGAGACCCGGTCACCAATAACAGTGCAGAGGAACTTTCAAATGTACAGAATTCTTTCGCCTAGAATATCTGCCATCAATAAGTTGGTATTTTAAAAATGGAATTTATCTTCATTCCCAAATCCTGTCAAGTCCAAGAAACATTGCATGGAAAGATGCCACCCGATGTCAAGAGCATTAATTCCGGATTCCTTGGCACTGACACTGCTACACTACAGCCACATTACTGAAACCTGCAACAAATAAACTTGGTTAGTTTTCCAACATTTTGGCACCACTTTCACATCTCTACATTGCATATAATGGATATGAATAAAGTTTGTAATCAGGGAAAGACTTCTGGGACACCCGATATTGTCACGGGACGCGGTACATATTACCTAACTAAGAGACTGCCCTTTAAAATCGGGGACCCTTCGCAACCTTGGCCATATGGAAAGAAGATGTTAGACACGCAGAAAAATGGAATTTAAAATCAACTTTGGATGATATAATTACAAAATTAAATCTGTTGATCTCCTTCACAAAAGCCACAGCTTGGTCGACTCCGCGATCTATCTATTCTGGGCTCCCTGCATCCTCGCAACACACCGTCCACCTCTATCAACCTAGGTCGTCCTCGTTTTCTCTGTCAACCCGAATATCGAGAAATATTCTCTTAGAAGGTTTATTGTCACTTATCCGGACTAATGCCTACCTGTTTCAGTCTAGCTGCTGTAATGGTTCCAGTGACCCGTTGGATAATTCGTATAGTTCCTTATTAAATCATTTGCTCCATTGCCCATTTTCGCACACACAGTCCAGGATTCTGAGCAATATTTTCGGTCTCCAATATCTATTCCCCTTTTGATGTAGTCCATGCTTCAGAAGTATTCATCATCGCTGGTGTGATTTGGGTCTTATAGATAGTTAACTTTAATCTTCTTGGGAGCATTTTGCTCTTAAAATCGAAGAAAAGGTATAAATCATTTCAAAGTATAGTTAGCTATTAATATGATATATGATGGCATGTCTGTATCACTACAGATGTAAGTAAGAATTTGGAGCACATAAGTAATGAAATAGAATCAGCAACCAAAGAAAATATAGGATACCATAAACCAAGAAAAAATAAGTCATGGTTTGATAATGAATGTCATGATCTAGTAAAAATAAGAAATAAGGCTCTGATGATACAAATTTTAGCAATTATAATAGAGATTAGAAGCAAAAAAGAGAATGAAAGAAATTGAAACAAATAGCAAAAATAAAAATATCAGATTTATATAAAGATGTAAATGAATTTAGAAAGAGGTGGCAACAACCTAAAGTAAAATTGATAAATGATAAAAACGGTGAATTTTTGGCTGATCGAAGCGAAATTTTAAATAGATGGGAGAACTACTTTAATGACCTTTGAAAAGTTCATGTAGGAGATAAATCAGAAGTAAATAAAGTACACACAGCAGAACCTAACTTGACTGAAGTTAAATATGCTATTAAAAGGCGAAAGAATAACAAAGCCCCTGGCTTTGATTTAATACCAAATGAGTTAATTAAATGTGGTGGAAATTCGTTAATATGTCATATTTATAAATTAATATGTTTAATATGGAATAAAGAAAATATTCCTCAACAGTGGAAACAATTCATAATTGTTCCTGTGTTTAAAAAAAGGTTATAAAACGAACTGCAGTAATTACCGTGGAATTTCTCTCTTCTAAACATCATATAAAATATTATCTAACATTATTTTGATAAGACTAATGCCATATGCTTGTAACGACCCTGCGTGGTCGCCACATTTAACGATCCTGCGTGGTCGCAATATTATATTTTGTTAAGAAGGTATGGATGAAGAATGCATGCTAAATGTTTAAATGTGTTAACGGATCCACCTCTACGGTTATTAGTTTCGCTTATTATTATTTGACCCTGCGTGGTCGCTGTATTCTGTAAATGTTAACGGGTCCACCTCTACGTTTATTAACTTCGCTCATTATTAGACCTTGCGTGGTCGTTGTATTTGGTAAATGTTATCATTTATTGTCATTTACACTGTTCAACTCTATGTTTAGGATTGCAGAGTCCTGCGAGGCTCATTATTAATTGTATTGTCTGAATGCACACAGTTTTAGTTTATATTGACACGTGCAACTAGTGATTTTCCCACTAGTGTTTTCTTAATGTCACTTCTTGGAGGTTTCTCAGTACGAAGGTTGCAATATGTAAAAAAATGAGTTAGCAACGCGTATTTGTAGTTACTATTTTCACCACCCATGCGCCACCGCGAGTATAAAGCCAGCGCAGCGAGGCCAGGCCTCCCGCACTGGTGCAAAAATCCGAATAAGGTTAATTTCGGAATTCATTTGTTCGTGCATGAATTAACCAGCTACCAGTCGGCACCACCATCGATGCTAAATCCTAATTTTCTCATTAAAAATTTAGTTTATGTATCTATTAATCAATGATGATCACTTGTACGTGATTTTGTATTTTATTAAATGCCTTTCCCTTCTTAAACATGTATAAGAAAAATCGTATTTTTAAAGTCACTAGTTCTACATGACGTAACATCGTTCCATATGATCTGTCATGGACGTACACTAACTATTTTAATAAGGATGTAGAAGAACAAAAAATAAAAACAATGGCTTATTGTGCAGATTTTTATTGTAAAAACTGTCAGGAGAGGAATCCAGAGCTGTGTTCGTTGTTCTTTCATATTCTGAAAGGTTAGTTATTTATGAATTCTGTTCGCTCTTTATGTAAAAATAATTTCCATAAAGTTAGTTTCCACGGAGAATAATTCCTAGCATGTCTTCGTATTCTGTATTTTGCTTCATTCAAGTAAAAGGACATGTGTTAAAAAAAAACGTCTGAAAGATTAAAAGTTCGATTTTGTAACTTAATGTTATTTATAAGTTACACAGGAGGATAGGAAGCCAACGAGAATAGTAGGAATGACTTGAAGTTTGTTTGAAGTTCGGAAAAGCTCATTTGTGCATGTTATAATGCAGAAAGTTGCAAGTTATCGCGCTCCTATTCGCTTCTGCATGAAGTTTATTTCTTCTAGCATTTAAAACTTTGTCAACATGTACAGGAGATGAAAAAAAGCGTGCAAATATTAAAGCAATGAAACCTAAGGTAACGATTCCTATCGTTCTATGATTTTTTTTAAAAATTCTCTTAGCAGGAAGACTAATTATCGTAGAATTTTAGCAATCATTGTCACACGAAATTTGAACCTTTCATAAAGTAATTAGCAGCAGTCTTTGGGTTTTTTTTAAAAAAATATTTATGTTGAAAAAACAACTTAAGAGTTACCTTATGCAAGCTTGCACGCTTCCCAAGGACAATGTATTTTCCATTGACAAGGAACTGTAAGTATCGTAGACTAGTGGGAATTAATGTAGAAGTAAATCGTAACCTTAGTAAAATGAATTTAGGTAATTTATTTATAATGCTAAGAGAACCAAACCTGGCCTGCCTAACATAACTACGAAAGCATACATTGAACCAAATCATAAGTAATCATTAGTTTTGGAAACGAAATGAGTGTAACTAACCTACATGTGCAATATATGCAAAATATTTTACGAACATTTACACATGTGTTACTGTAAAGAAAAATCCTTTCTCACTGGTGCCACGGGAGGAAGATTTTGTGTTTCAAATCGCATTTTAATCTATGTGCTTTAATCCAAACCTACAGAATTATGGATGTTACGCCTATTATTAATAATAATATATTTTGTTGATGGAATCATCTAATTATACCTGTAGTTAATATTATTGCTGTAATAGCTCTTGTTGTTGGTCATGGGCTTTGATCTACTAGATGGTATGGGTGATTTTGATTTGTTGACATATTTCCTGTCCTGGTATCTTCTTCAGAAATATGTTGTGTCATAACATTTTTCTTGAAAGCACTCCCGGGAATAGATTCCATGATCCATTTAATGACAAAAATTGCATTGTTAGCCAGTTGTAGGTTAGGCAGTAAGCTTCAGGGACTCTTTCTAAAAGATAATGTGGTAAAACTTTGCTTCAAATGTTACCACACACTGTATGGTGCCATAAGAAGTAGTTACGATGAGAAATAATGTGAAAATTGAGTAAAAATAAATCAATTGAATGGTGACAAGCTCATAAGATTTTGCGCAATTGTTGAAGGAGCTATCATAGAATGGACCCTTATACATTTGACACTACTTTATTCAACAGATACAGATAGTGATCTAATGCATATTCATTTTCAGTAACTTTTCTTTGTGTTGACCTTAGCTCACTAACAACTCTTGCATCTTGGAATTTATCTTTTTTGAGTGACATAAAATGCAGAATGCTTTGTCTTTCATAGTTATATGTTTCTAAAATAATTTTTCGTTATTTATTTTTCTCGTAGAGCTGAGATATAGTTGGAGAAAATATGGCAAAAGGACTTGAGGCACAAAACATACAAAAGTTACAGAGTTTGTGGAGACAATTTTTCAGAGAAAATGTTTATGAATTCTAATAGAAATAAGTTAGTGCATGATGCATACCCAGATGTAGAACCAAGTAAGTATATTGCATTTCTTATGGAATAACATTGTCATCAGTTATGTGGCTCATGCATAAGAAATTGTATTTTCCCTTTTCTGCATTAAAAAAAAATATGCTTTAGAGATAAATTTTGCTTAAAGTACATAACACCTAACAACACGATACATTGTTGAGGATGTTAGAAACAAATGTATTTAATGTTTCACTAAATATTCCAAGCAGGATGGATGAAAAAGATATGATTTTCAGCTAAACAGTCCTGTAAAATATTTGAAAAGTTTGATTAAAGGAAATAAAATGCACATATTTTTCTGTTTGAGACTGTACATATGTGAACCTACTATGGAAATGTTGGTTGAGTGTGTTAATGATGCTTTAATAATTTCAGTAACTTTTATTCCAGTTTAAGTCTGTAGGACCTCAAAGAGATTATCATACCTTATGCAAAATTATTAATTACTAGTGATTCAATAAATATATATATACCTGAATAACAACGTGTTTGTTTATTTTCCCTTACATTTGTTATTAGCAATAGAATATAATGTTTTACATTTCCACTGTATGAGTATTAAATCATTAAGAGTAATGTACTTACTCTGAAACTGTTCTCTTCTTCTGGAGTATTTCAACATGTAAATTCATTCTTGGTGAAGTATAACATGTCACCATAGTGAGTGTCCGACCAAGAAACCTATCAGTATGACACAATGGTTTGTCTAATGGAATTTCATTAACAATATTATGATAATATTCAATACAGTGGAAATTATTTGATGTAAGTTTTAAGGATTTCTTATAGTATTTTACTTTATATTCCATATGTTTAATGCTAACAATATAATTTATATGTGTAATTGGAAGTAAGATGCTTGAAATAAATTTTGGGACTTGTAGGCATAATCACCATATTGGGCCATTCAATGTATGTGAGGAAGAATCCTCTTATCTAATATCCTTACTTGAGTTTGAACTGTTCTTTTAGGTCTACTTTATGCACAGAAAGGCTAATTTGGTTGAAACTACCGTTTAAAGTGGGATCCGAAACACTATGGGTCTCACCGGGTATCGAACCCATACCTGAGTTAAAAAATGGGTGTGAAGAGCCCCTTGAGAAAGGTTGAAAGTGAAATGTTATAAAGACTTGCAAAGGATATACACAAAACTACGAACTTCCTCAGAGACAGTATAAGAGCCCAGCTCTTCTCAAAAAGGTAATGACATTTATTAAAGTGCTGTCATTATCTCCCAACCTGGTCAATAATTGGTAAGATCAAAAGTTTGAGGAAAGTATAATCTGACACATTAGGTAGGAATAAGCCAATCACTTAACATTTAGACATGACACATTGGATGGTCTAGCCCTTGCAGCAAATCATCATGAGTGAGACACCTATGTTCAATACGAGGCCAAGTTAAATTTACTTCTTGATGGAAGGGATGATATGAGAAACATGCACCAATGATCGACCTGATAGTGTGAAGCTTGAAAGAATGATTATTTATTAACTCTTTATGTTCACTTTCTTTTAGACTGACTAGAAACATGTGTGACATTATTTAGAAGTAGCAGGGATTTTGTCAATATGGCATCCACTATGAGTGAAATGTTGCTGTTCATTGGTTCATTTCCAAGTGGCATATGCCACATGTCACTTTGGTGTGAAATCTCTCTAAATTGCAAAAAATACTGTTGGTTTCTTTGTCATCAGCTGGAAATTTGCACATTTCTTTTGTTTTTTAATTAGCTTTAAAAAAATCATGTGCAATATTTATTCTGAATGCATGGATTGTATCATCTTCAGTACTGTATTAAGTATATGAATATATAAAATACATATCTGTGCAGGATAAGATCTTTCAGTGGTGTATTTTTAATTCCATTGTGTGTGTGTTTAGGAGTGGGGGGCTGCGAGTGCGCTTATCTAGCTTGATCCTACATACTCCATGACTGCTTTGCTTTTTATTATTTCGAGTCCAGATTTTTGTGTAACTATGAAATATGTAATGTCATATGATGAAATTGTAGTCAATGTGTAGAGTGGTTCCAGTAAGTAACTTCGAACAAAACTCGCTTGTATGACATACTCCTACTCCCATTCTAGATTAAAAATTAGGGATTTTTAACAAATACTAAAATGAATAAGCATGCAGTGATTAGTTAATAATATATCTTACAAACATTCACACGTTTTTAGAAATTGGTTGAAATTACTCTCATGCAAACCAGAAAAGTGAAATTTCATACAACTTCGATTGATGGATTGATTTGGTGTTTTAAGTCAACTTTATTCACAGTAAGGGCAATCGGGACTGGAACTACTATGCGTCTCCATATAGGTACAACTTCGAGATGGGGTGGTTGCTATATAGGCATTCTAGGTTAACTTGTGTAAGGTGTGCCCTTTTCTTACTCTATTTTCCTATAACTATTCATTATCACCATCATAGTAGTTTTTACAGAGAAATAGACTGATAGAATTAAACAATTATTGGATTGGATTGATTTCTTGTTTTAAGTCCACTTTATGCACAGTAAGGCTAATCGGGACTGGACCTACAGTTTAAAGTGGGATCCGAACCACTATGTGCCTCCACCGGGAATCGAACCCGGCACCCCTTGAGTACAAGGCGACGTCGCTACCACTGCGCCATCGGGATGGCCAATTAAAACAATTACAATTTTATTCCAGAAATTATTCTGTTTGATAACTTCCCCAATGAGCTGTGTCACTCATAACTATTATTTTATTCTATTCTCTCATGGCAGATGGCACTGAACTAGTTTCTATGTCGTATTGTCCAGAATACTATTTCATCTACAGAACACTGAATGTAAGTTGTGATAGAAATTAACTGTAGTGTAAAATATTTACTTTCATCTACAGCATAACATAACCCATGGTTCTACAGAATAGTTTCTCAACCTATAGGGTGCGACCAACTCCTGGGCCCTGAGGGGACATTTGGTGGGTCGGGAAGTTGGGTTCGAAACTTTGTTAACTGGATCTAAAAAACCTATTACCTTAAATTACTTAGATATATCGTTTTAACAATTTAAATTCAGGCCGTGTTGTTGTAAAAGAGCAAATATATGATTATAGACTAGGTGCACACCCCTACAAAGTAATTCCGCTTGTTCCCATCTTATGGGTCCCATGAAGTGTAATATCCTTCAAGGTGGGTCCCCGACTGAAAAAGGTTGAGATCCACTGCTCTACAGCCCTGGAAGGTCCTTGGCCTATCAACTGACTGCCAGTCTGCCTCCCACAACCCTACCTAGAGGTGTGGAGATCTTCAACCAGTAATGGGGTGACGTAGGGTCAGCACATCGAACCCTCAGCTGTTATAGGAGATTTCCCAGACTGGGTTACGCTACTCACTTGTAGGTCCCCAATTTTCTTAGGATGGTGGTTAAGTTTGGAAAACAAGTACTGACTGACTATATGTATATATCTTTTATTCCAGTATATTTCATACCTACAAGCCGCCAGCCGATTTGTAATGGTTTCGTTAGATGAATAGCGTTAATGTTCCATCAGTAGTTTTTAATATACGTTTTATGATTTATTCTTATTTCCTGAGACAAAACCTTCGAATCCTGTCTTTTGTTTCCTGGCATTTTCAGCATCAAATCCCCCTCCCCCCTCCCAGGATACTCCACTGATATCAATTGCAGAGAAAGTGGATGCATTTGTCTTTCGTTTTATGAGGCCATAGACAGATGAATGGAATTTTCTACGTTGGTAAATCAGAAGTGTCTACATCTTGCGATTGAATATGGTAGGCCTACACAAGGGAGAAAATTACAATGCTGTATCCTGCACATTGCCACCCACGTTAAACTGTGCAGCAATTGTTATGAAGAGAATTAACAATTTGGGAAATGTTGCAACATGGCTCGAGCGCCCTTTAGAACACTTTGGGTAGCGCAATGATCTGCTCACCCCACCCTTCCATTCCTGCTTTTATTTTCTGCTAATAATTCGGGACATATCTCGTAAGGTCGTAGTATTTATTTTATTTAAGTTCATAAAAATATTCTACAAGGATAAATACCATTGTTCGGTTCATGCAGGGGTCCTGGGTTCGAATCCCTGTTAGAGCTTTCTTTGTGTCATCAATTTTTCATAGCATCGTCGCGATTAGCCTAAAATTGAAAAAATGCGACGCTAACTAAACAACGACGAGGAAGGGGTAAAATGCATTGATCTACGAACAAAGTAATCGCTGTAGAGTTTACACAAGATAAAATCGCGATTTGCCCAAAATGTCAGAAAAGCAACGCATAATAGGGAGAATACGAAATAAAAATACTTATTACCACAGATAATACACGGACCATTTTTCATGCACAACAGAATGATTTACGTGCTGGAATTTCAGGAACTTGAAATTATTTTCGTATGTTGTGCTTCTGGGCTACTAATTCTGTATATCTCGTAACTTAGATGTAGAAATCATTCATACATAATATGCATTAACTGAACAATGGCATTTATCCTTGTAGAACATTTTTATGCACTTAAATAAAATAATTAATTCGACCTTACGAGATATGTCCCGAATTATTATCAGAAAATAAAAGCAGGAATGGAAGGGTGGGGTGAGCGGATCATTGCGCTGAGACGCATTCAACTGTCACTGCCAAGAGTAAGATATGATTGGCGGAGAGGTTGCTATGACAACGCTTTACGTTTCGAAACAGCCGTAGGGTGGCTCCACATGTCCGGTTTGGTATACGCACAGATTACAAAGGAGAGATAGGAAGTAAGCGATCTTATTAATCTGTGGCGAGGCCCGGAGATCAGTTGGCTTTCAGGTCGGCTCACGATAAGATCTCTCTTACCAACGGACCTGGAAGAAGGACCACTCCGCTCTTGCGAGAGGCCAAGCACCCGAGAGAAGCCGCACTCCGCCTTCCAGCGAGAGAGGTGAACTCTGCCTTTGGCAAGAGAACCCACTCCACTTTCGAGTGAGAGATACCCCACTCCGCTTATTGGCGAGAGAGAACAACTCCACTTTAGAGTGAGAGGACCCGCTCCGCTTGTTGCGAGAGGTTTCCTTCCCCTATCAACCTGCGGCACCCCGCCAGGGTAGTGTGGCGTTGGGTTTCCAGACAACCTACTCTCTCTTTCAGGGGAACCCGTGACGACTGCGACGACCAGGCCCTAAATAAAATTAGGTCCCCATACTCCCCATTGGCGCCTCACTGCGAGGAAGGAATTGGATGTTCCCTCTTTTTTTTTCTTTGAGTCTAAAGGTGGTACAGGTAAAATCACGTAAGGGGTACAGGTAAAGACTCGTGTGCTAACGGACATCTTTGTGTTCAGATTATAATAAACTTTATAGATATATATATGTATATAAACCTGGTTTAATCTTTCTTTACACCCAGCAAGCCCTGAGATATTTCTGAGTCTTTGTACTACGACCGAATCAGTTAGCACATGTGGGCAAACTGTTGACGACCACCCAACAGCAGTGTTTAGCGTGTTGAACGCAGCCGTACCAGTACTCCTGCACAGTGGTGCTGAACTCTGCGTGGGTGGACGTTGCATGCTAATGAAATTATAGGTGATTATCAATGTAGAATTAGACGAAACAGATCAAATTTTTCACATCAGACAGACACTTCAGAAAAAGTAGGAATATAATCAAAATGTCCATCAGCTATTCATTGATTTTAAAAAAGCATATGATTCGTTTAAAATAGATACATTATATATTATATTAGTTGAGGCTTGTTAATTTGATAAAAGTATGCACCAGTGATACAAAAAGTAAAATTCGTGTGGGTATTAATGTGTCTGACAAATTTACAATGGTTAAGACAGGGATATGCATTATCTCCATTGCTCTTTAATTTTGCCTTAGAATATGCTGTTAGGAAGGTAAAAGAAGCTAATGAAGGACTAAAATTAAACGGTTTAATTCAGTTATTAGCTTATGCACATGATGTACACTTACTAGGGGATGATGTAAATTGAATTAAGAATAATGCTAGAATATTTCTCAAAGCAGCTAAAGAGATAGGTTTGAGCAAGGAGAAAACTAAATATTTTCTTACAGACCGAAACCAATGGTTAGGTAATAATCAAAATCTAATTATTGATAACAACTCGTTTGAATCAGTTTTCAAATTCAATTAGTTAGGAATAATACTAACAAATGAAAATTATATGAAAGAGGAAATTAAAATAGGCTTAATTTAGGAAATGCATTTTACTTTTCTGTTCACAAACTTTTATCTTCTCGTATAATATCTAAGAAACTAAAAGTTAAAATATACAAAACAGTAATTTTGCCTTTAGTATTATATGGATGCGAAAGTTGGTCCCTTTACATTGAAAGAGGAACATAAATTAAGAGTATTTGAGAAGAAAATCCTTGGAAAAATATTTGGACCTAAAAGGGATGAAGAGACAGGTTACATACAGTGGAGAAGGTTAAACAATTTAGAACTACACAATATGTATTCATCTCCAGATATTATTAGAATGATTATACCACGAAGACTTAGGTGGGCAGGCCATGCGGCACAAATAGGAGAGGAAAGAAGAGTTTACAGGATTCTTGTTGGGAAACCTGATGGTAAGAGACCAGTAGGAAGAGCAAGACGAAGATGGAGGGATAACGTTGAGATGGACCTAAAGGAAATTGGTAAGGATGGAAAAGACTGGATTGATCTTGCCCAGGAGAGAGACAGATGGAATTCTTGTGTTGCTGCAGCCATAATCTTCGGGTTTAAGAAGGCTAGAGAGTTAGTTAGTTAGTTATGTTTGTTTCACTCTTCTATCATTAATTGATAATCCCATTTGCTTCCCTGCTTTATCAGTTGATAAATATTTATTCCTACTGCATATACATCGTCGCATATTCCAGCTTCCCTTATAATCTTTCTAATGAAATATAAAAAGGAACATGTTATAGCATCACCTTGTATCAATCCATTCCTTACCACAATCGGATCTGATAGATGCTCTGTGATTTGCACCCGCTGCTGGTCTCGGTCAAGGTAACTTCTATCAGTGTTATTAACTTTCCTAGAACTGGAAAATCCCCTGTGGTCGAATATAATCTCTCTGGTGCGATAAGCGGATTTAAAATCAATGAACAAATGGCGAGTCCCTATTCCAAATTCTATTGTTACTAGGGACGTTCAATATATAAGTTTCCCTGTGCTATAAAATATTGTATAAAGCAATGCCATTAAAAAGAAGCACATGGTTGACAAGCGCCATCCTTCGTCTACAAGGAACAACAATCGATTCGTTATCAGACGTGAAGGTGCATGCGCTCAAGGGCAAAAAGTAAATGCTTGTTCGGAAAACGCGGGCTCGCGTCATAAGGAGTTGAGAAGCATGGATGCTAAGGGCGTTCTGCTTATGGACGTTTTGGAACGAGGAAGAACAATTAATGCTGACCGTTATTGTCAAACATTGGATAAACTGAAAAACGCAAGCGACCAGGTCTCCTGTCAGCTCGTGTCATTCTTCTTGACGATAACGCTCGCCCCCACTCAGCAGTGCAAACACAACACAAAATTGAAGAATTGGGGTGGGAACGGCTGCCCCACCCTCCATACAGCCCAGATTTAGCGCCGAGTGATTTCCATCTTTTTCCGGTGTTAAAGTCTGAATTGCAAGGTTATCGTTTCGAAACAGATGAAGAAGTGAAGCGGAATGTGAGAATAGTGCTCAATAGCCAGAGCCCTGATTTTCTTGCAAAGGGTATGGACAAATTGGTGCAACTGTGGGACAAATGCCTCAATTTCTATGGGAATTATGTGGAGAAGTGAGGAAGGATCCTTCTACACATGTATGTATAGTTTACTAATGTATCTTAAAAATAAAAAAAAATTACAGCATACGGAAACTTATATATTGAACGACCCACGTATTTTCCAGTATTTGCCTCAAGAGTAAATATTTGATGGGAATTCACATCGGTAGGATCAGATACAATTCTCCACATATGGAATATCTGATTGTAAGTAACATAGGAACAAGTTTTTCTGGTATATTTAATAGGGGAAATACGACGGAATTCGAACATTCTATTACATCACCTTTCTTACATGTAGGCAAGACATTTGCTAGATATTCCTTTAACTAAATAGTGGCTGTTTCTAACACTCCTGCCTTCATAAGTAATTATTTCTGTTTGTGTGGTATCTCTCTCCTGAGACTTTATTGTTCTTCGGATTTTACTCGTATATTACTCTTTCCTGAATTTTCCAATATCTTCTCTACCTAAGCATTCCTTTAGCAGATTAAAAAATCAATTAATTAATCACTGATCATTCATAATTAAGCATTAATCAATTCAATGCAAGATGTACATGAAACCGGAGTTTCCCCTTTCGTCATCTTACATTAAATCCTTTGACAAGAAGACCGAGTTGATGGACTGTTTCTGGAAGTGTCAATATAACTATCCCACAAAGCAGTGGCCGCGATTGGGTTTCAAAACTGAGAGGGGGAAAGGGCAGGAACACTTTACTTTCTCTTGGTAGACAAGGTTAGAATTAAGAGACCACAGTGCGGGGCAAGAAGTTTCGGGCAACTGCGCCTCCACGCCATCCCTCATTACCGCCACTGTCCACAAGTTTTCATTTATTTTAAATATTAGTTGTATAAAATGAGTTCAATTTGTTTAACAAGAAAATTATTAATGTATATATTGCAAAATTAACAGTGGAAGTTGTCTAAATGATATTGATGTGAAATTTACATATATATATATATGCAATTTTATAATTTATATTTACATTTTATATTTTTCTTTGTTTTCTTCTAGGTGTAATAATAATGTACAATATGAAGAGTTATGCTTCCAAATATAGAATGCGAATTTTCTTCTTATATCTGAATTCCGCTATGGTTGGCGTCCCACTCTCTCATGGACTTCATCGGATTTTTTTGTAGAAGAATTAGGTCTTTTACATAATATTCAATAGTAGAAATAATAATAATTACGATGATGAAATAAGAATTATTATTATTATAAACCAAGAATAATATATTATTTTATTGTAATAGTAATTGTTATTATATTCTTGGAGAAACTACTTGATCCACCAGATGAGTGGTTATCCAGCCAAGTTGTTTTTCTTTCTCTTTTCTTTCATTTATATTTAATGTAGTTGATATACGGAGACTGCCATGCTTAAGTCGGTTGGACGTCTGACTGCCAATCTGGGGACCCAAGGTTCGATTCCATGGTAGACAGTTTCAGGTGGGAATTTTTCCAGCAACAACCATGCATGAAGATCCTCCGGGGTTCACCCATCCTCAAATAAAAGGGGATACTTGTATGTAACCCCGGGAAGGGGGGGGGGGGGTAAAGGCCACCGCAGCGTGATGCTGATCACATCAGCTCTACAAATTGGCGAGATACTGAATGTGTGGTGCTTTACCTCTACATCCCACCATATGCTCGTAGAGAGAGATAAGCTAGGGAGGCTGAAGCCTAAGGCGCCATTCAAATATATTTTTTTAAAGACGACAAGCTGAGAACGTGTGACGGAGAAATTTACATTTGTCAGAAGTAAGGGAGAAGGAAAACATATAAAAGAAAACTCGACCTTTTTTTTCCCATCGAAGATTTTCAAGTGATGAAGTCACTCCTAGTTACTTCCTTGGGGGAAATTAAAGGGGGGGGGGCAACACGTGTAAATGGATGTCACCATTCAACTCGGTACGTTCCCTGTTCGATCACGTCACGAAAAGATCTCTATCACAAATCTAATTCATGATGTTGATGCGAAGTTACAGACTAATCCTGTACATACGTATACAGGATGTCCCATAAGTATGGACTCATAGGAGTTTTCAACAGGATGGTGCCCCTCTGCATTATGTGCTTTCAGTGCTATATTACCTTAAAACACACAGTTTCCCTGCATATTGGACTGTACCCTGAGGATAAATGATATGGTGTCGAAGGAATCCAAGATCTCGCTCTGCTCAATTTGGTATTGTGAGCCAAACTAAAAGCCATGGTGAACAAGGTAAAAATTCAGAGTATTTTCTTTCTTAAAGAACGCACAGTGCAGGTGTGTCAGAAAAGTTCTGCAACTGTGATTCATCAAGTGTTACAAGAAAGGAGATTTTGTCTTCAACTGTGCATGCGATACAATGGCAAACACTTTAAACAAACTCTGCAATTATACGTGTCTTTCTCCTATTGGTCCAGACTTATAGGACACCCTGTATATTTTTCATTATGCTTACTGACATTCTCAACTTGATCCGAAACGTTTTTCTCCGTGGTCTCTTTCCGACAAATGAAATCCGTCAAAACACAATCATTCCTAGGACGCCTGCCTACGGGGCTGTCCCACCATATGCCTTCATGGTATGTTGCATTGTGGAGGAAATAGGTTTACCTCTACTTTACAGTTAATATGGAAATAAATACGCAGTTTTCCTATTTTTAAATCACTTCTACAAGGGTTGGATAAAAAGTAATGGCAACACTGGTATAATTGCTACTTGACTGTATTGGCAGAGGAGCACGTGTTACATTCCTTCAATGTAATCGCCCCCCCCCCCATCTCTACGACCTTCTGCCACACGTATGGAAGGCGTCGTACACCGTCAGCGCGTCCATCTCTGTCGATGTCCCGCAGTGACCGCCCTATAGCACGTATGATGGCTTCGCGCGTGTCGTAGTGCTTCCCGCCCAGTGGTTCCTTCATTTTGGCAAAAAGGTCGTAATCACACGGTCTCATACCGGTGAATACGGCGGATGTTCCAGTACCTCCCACTACCAGTTATGCAGGAGCGCCGTCACAGTGTTCGCAGTGTGACACTTTGCATTGTCAAGCAGGATGATGGGACACCTGCCAGAACGTGCCGTCGCTTCCTTCTTAATGCGAGGCGAAGGTGGTGTTGCAAGAAGGTGCAGTAGTAGGCTGCGTTGACCGTCTGCCTAAGAGACGTTGTTCTTCTTGCCTAAACATATTGTTAGGGCGCTTGCACTCTCGTCCTCTGCTTCAGAGCACTGCTGTTTTTGACTGAATAACATACAATCGCACCCCACTCACTATACTTCCTCGTCTGACATTCCTTTATCAACCACGAAATGGTTGTGGCGCTGTGACTCGCCCCTTTCACGGGACAGCAGTGTTGCCATTACTTTTTATCCAACCCTTGTACATACCTCGTTCAAGAAAAATAAATTGAAGGTTAGATTGAAATTTCAGCCATGAAGATAACTTTGTGAAGCTTCTCAAATAAAATATTTCTTGTAATTTTGTACACACGAGAAACCATGTATTTATTCTATTTATTGATTGACTGATTTGGTTTATTTTACTTCTCTCTTCTGCCACTTTTGACTAATCGCGAAGATGAAGAAGATTGATGACATGATGAAATTAACATACAGACACTGAAAAAGAATGCCCAGGCCAGGCCAGGATTCGAACCCGGGACACCTGGCGTCATAGCACGCTGAGCTTACCACTCCCCCACGGAGGTCCGCTGTTCCACATTCCAGTGAACATTGTGTTTGGTACTCAGAATTATTGAGTACGGAAACAAATTAAATTTTAACCTGCCACTTCACATGTAATGGTAATGGGCAATTACATTGACGGCTGGATAATTTCTATCTTTACTATTTCTGCGTGACCGAGGCTGTCATTGTTGCATAGTCTATTCACAGGATAGGAAATTAGAATAGAAACGGAGCGAGTTACGAGCTTTCGGCCTAATCGATGGTAATTTGCGGAGGCCCCATCGTGGACAATTGGTTCCATTGATGAGCGAAAAACAAGGCGATAGCCGAACCCCGATTGACTGCTAGCGCCATTGTTGCGCGGATGCATTGTTCCGCAGTAAACTGTGGCACCTTTTTGTTCAAGTGCAGCGGATACAAAGAAGACGCTTCCACGCTCTATTTCCGAATTATTATTTATGGGAGTGGAGATAACGCTTAGCTTCCATCGTTGTCCCAACCTGAAGATAGCAACATGCAAAAGTTCCGCTTGTAATCCTCGGTGACAGGCCATATAGCACCCACGAGATACGTCACAATTATGTAGATGTAATGCGACTGAAATATTGTAACATTGCAGAGATATGAACGGGAATTTGTGTGCTGTATGGCACCTTGCTTTTGTAACTTTCATATGAGTCGTACTAATTACGGATTAAATTAGGATCAGTCAAATGTTATCAAAGTAGAGATATGTCTAATACAAATCAATAATTGTACCGTGAAGGGTTGCCAACTTTAAAGAGTAAAATCCCTGAAAAATCCTTCACAGCATTCACAAACCCTTTAGATTACAATGTTCTGGAAGACTAATGCTCTGAATATCAGCTGTTGTCTGTTTACGGTCTTGCTACTGACAATTCAAAATTGAATGAACTTGATAAAAGGACAAAGCAACCACAATTTGTAAGTAAGCAAATAAGTAAGTAACAGTAAGCAATATTTTTTTTCTTGCAACACCGAACTGGCCATGACAACAACACGAAGAGTGAAACGTACTTAGTCTCACTGTAACACACTTCGGACTAGAACTATATAATGAAGGAAAATTTGGTGGAGGGAAATAAAAAAAGAAGTCACGAAATTGTGACGCATCAATGACTTAGTTTTCATTTTCTGCAGCTCTTGTGTAGAAGCTTTTATTATTAGTATTATTATTTGAAGTAGTGTTACACTTATGCTTACAGTTTACTCTACACTGTTTATCTTACTATAAAAAGAGCATTTTGCCATTCATGAATTAATTTGTTAAGCTATATAGTTATGTTAATTCTTTATAAATGTACAGAATATAGAAAATTACAAATGTATATAATTGAAAAGCATAGTAAAGAAAGTATAAACAGTTTTGCAACTATCACGTGTGAAGGAGGCAATGAGGTAAATGAGTGACGGTGTCAGTATTCATAGATTAATGTCCTAATTTGTTGTTTAAATTTGGCCAAATTTCTCTCCTGTCTTCAATTTAAAGGCAGTTGATTCCACGCTTTACTTACCATAGATGATAGGGATTTTGATCCGTATCTTGCCTTGTTAGATTTCGGTACTCGGATACTATTGGTGTTATTAGATCGCAGATTGCGATAATGTATGTTACTGGAGATAATTACTTCGCCGCTTAGTAAGTGGTTGTGCGTGTTTTGGTTTGATTTGTTTTGGAGCAACAATGTGTTTAAACTTTCTACTCCTCCCTCCTCACGCTTGCTTCAACAATGACTAATTCTTCACGATAACGTGTCTTCAAAATAATATTGTGAAGTTTAATTGCTTGTTTTGTAATAACAAATCTCTTCGCTTGGCAAATACATACAAAAATAAAATAAAAATATAATAATAAAAAATAATATAATGCTATGTCTCATAATTCCAGGCAATAACAAAGTTTGTCCGGGGGACCGGGAGAGTGAGTTCGATTCCGGAAGACTCTCGGTCATTCCGGGTAGCCTAGCTCCGGGTAGTTAGTAGCAGATATCGAAAATACTCAACGAACGAAAAACTACCAGAACTGGCTTAATACTTATTGCCTAGGAAATAGTCTTGTGGGGGTACCGGTACTTTATGAACACTCTGTATAATTACTGTTTTGCCACATCATGTTACATATTAAGTAGGTAATAAAGCTCTTGTTATTTACATCATAAATAATATTTTATAGACCTTAGGCCAAGCAAAATCCCCAATCTTCCCTATTTCACTACATATGTATGTGGCCTTTCCCATAGTCCATGATCTGCAATATTCACATTCATTATCAGTGGTTGTTATCCTCAAATTTTGAATTGGCCGAATCGCCTCTACGTCTACATTCTTTTGATTGGGCACCTTCGGACGTTATGTTTGATTCGAAAAGAAAACAGAGCTTGGTGTCCGCCGTTTTGACACATATATTATTTCCTCTACAATTCGTATCTGTATATATTAACAAAATCGGATATGTTCATTTAAAAGTGAAAGAGCTTTCTCAACTCGATTGTGTTAAGTAGCTTGTCCTTACATAGCATAAGATAACTTTGAAAATTTACTATTTAGGGTGGGTGGGTGGAGATTTTACCTCCTTATTATTACATTATTACTCCAAATTATATCATGAATTTCTTGTTTTCCGGATAGGGAGGGGGACGGGGATAATATATAATTTTTCACCTAGAATGAGAAATTAACACCCGGCGGATTTTGATTTAGTACACAAAATACTACATAGAGTAAAAATAAACTTTTCTCGTATCAAAATTTCAGGTTCACAAAATACTCCAGAAAAAAAAAACTACTCACATCACAGTTCCAGGTTCAGTCAGTCTATCATCCGCGTAATACATTGCTACGCCCCTTGTGGTACGTACTTAAATGTTATTTACCACGGCCACAGATATCTTAATCTCAGGGGGATAGGTTCTTTATTTGAGAATTCCAAATAAGAAAGCGTTTTATAGCCAAGAGGATATAGTTAAATGCGGATCTATATTCTGAGAACTATACAAAATACAGAGAAAAAATATATATATGTATAATCGAAAATGCTTCTTCTTCTTTGATTATCATAAAGGCTTCTTCTTCTTTTCTTCTTTTTATTTATTTTCTTTCTTTTCCAAAGCGTAAACTTATTTATTCGCTCGCTTTCCCCGCTTCTTTGGCAAACAATACAAGCTATACTTGTAGAAAGAGTAGGGTCGACTAAACTGACAATAGCGCCACCTCCTATTTAACGACCAAAGGGGAATAACCAGGATCGCTAATAACAAGCGCTACCAATGGCCCAGTGCGACTAATAAAGAGCGCAACCGAAAAGTGCTTCGGGGCGTCTAATTTGACACAGCGCCACCGGGGACAAACAACCAAAACACTGACGATGTTCTCCCCGTCAGAGAAATCAAAAGAGATAGATTTCTGAATTCGTTCGCTTACTTAATAACTTTCCTAAACGTTTCATATGTGGCCATATTCTGAATTATGTTAATTTACTATATACAATATTCTATTTATTTCTTTTATAGTATTTGAACTCTTCTTTTATATATTTCTCAATTTACTATAATATATATAATCGCTCTTCTCCGCTCCTAGTTTCTACAATTGGCTCTGCTCTTCTTCATATAACGTGCTGCCATCTCTCGTCGATTCCGAGAAACCATTCCTCCTTGCAACTTTCATTGTGTCATCGAAACTGGCACGTGACAACATTTAGATATTCTTTCATGAAAGATAGCTCTTAACATAGAGGGACTGCATTCCTATTGTATAGGTATTTGTAATCTGTATGTTGGGAGAACTCCGAATAGCGTTAAAATTAGAGAGAAATATGCACCCTGAGCAATAACAGGATAGCCTTTCTATATGTAAAGATTGAATATAACCCACCTAAATGCTTAAAATCTAAATACAAGTAGAAAGAGTTCATTTTTTAACTCGCCAATCATATTTGATCACCGTTGAATATGCTGCCATCTATGCTAATATTAGCAACCTGCAGCACTACCTAAAAATGTCTCAGTAGCAAAACTGGGGAGGGGGAAAGGTGCTAAAAACGGGGTGGAAAAAACAGTTTGCTTTACCTTGGTACATAAGGTTTAGCATAGTGCGGGAGCAAAAGCGATAAAAAATGGGGGTGGGCGCCCTTTCCCAATCGCCGCCACTGCTCAGTAGCAATCAATTTCTGGTAATGGTTGCAAGCAAATTGCATGTTGAATGCGTCATCAGTCTTGGAGTGGTATAGCACGCACACGATGCGCAATAATGGTCGTACAGGGGAACCGTAGTAACCAATCAGCGCAGCATCTGGAATCCATTCAACTAAACCATTGACAGACACGAAAATGACGTCTGCATGATTTCACCGCGAAGAGCCTCCGACAGATATACAAAGGGCATTGAGACATTTCATTTCCCATTGAACAATCGCGGAGCTCAGAATATCCAAATCTGATACTGCTTGCGGTATTGTTGAGCAAAGAATGCCATTGTCAATTTCTCTGTTCCCTCTGCCGTTTCGCCATGTTGAATCTTTCTTTGCCGTGCGTTCTGAAAAGCAGAAGTCGCACACAGGTCTCAATGCTCCGGGCCGAAGCTAATCAAAGCCGTTTCATAGTTCTACGTGCAATTTCAGATACTGGACAATGGGGCCAGTGGGTCGTGAGCAACAATGGTATCGGGAGGCAATCGAGGCTGGAGAAGACGGCAAAAGCACAGAGAACAATGTCCGCCAACATGTGGTTTCGATTTTTGCATGTTCAACTTCATGCGTAGATAAAACGAGAAAATAGTTCAAGCGAGCCGAGGTGTTTTTCGCAGAAATATTCGTATTAATCGGCAGTGCTAATATCCAAATGTACAAGGGAAACTTAACGAATTTGTTCGGTACATTGAGACTTATTTAATTTCTATATTATGCAACTAGAAGAATTGACTTAATGTCAGGGATTATTTGTATCTGTTATATTATACGAGGCTTATTTTTAACTACAATCACTATTTATCCGCGGTATAAATCGGCGTAACCATTTTCTTTATTGATATAACATGACACTTGAGATACTGAATTCAAGATAATTTATTTTCCTGTATTGAGCAGAGTTGTGTTGTTGATGTAGCAGGCCACATTGGTTATAAACCCAGCCTTTGAGTTCAACCCACTTACGTTAGTAAAATATAACTTCAGGGCATAATACTGGTAGGCCTCCCCAATGGCGCAGTGGTAGCGTCATTGCCTTGTAATCGAGGGGTCCCGGGTTCGATACCCGGTGGAGGCACAAGTGGTTCGGATCCCACTTTAAACTGTAGGTCCAGTCCCGATTAGCCTTACTGTGCATAAAGTGGACTTAAAACAGCAACTCAAACCATAATACTGGTCTGGAACTTCTCTTAATATGATAGAAAACGTTGAATATAAACTTAATACATTTTAATATCGGAGCATATTTCATGAAATAGAATTGAATTCATCTACATTAAGGAGATAAACGAAATTATGCTCACATGATGACTATTTGATACATGTGACTTTGAAAAATTTGCACTTGTTTTGGATCATTTAGCTTGAGATAATACTGTAATGAGGCGAATCATTACTTGATCCTTTTTTATTTTATATGTTTAATTAATTAATCTAATTGGATCGGTCGGGTTTTAGTGTCATGTGTTTGGTAATGTTGTGGATGTCAGTAGTTGTAGAATACGATAACGTCAATCGCTATTTAATATTCGCAATTAATTTGCACGTACTTATAACTCATTTGCACGGGTTTTAATTAATTTGCATGTACTTAGAATTCATTTGCAAGTACTTAGAATACTTTACATTTATGTATTTGCATGTTTATAACTTTTATAAATATATAATTATTTATTTTATGAAAAATATGTATATAGAAGGTAATTAGAGGTACTAAACGCTATGCATATGGTTTTATATTTATTACTGCAAAGTATGTAATGTCTCAATCGATAATAATTAATGTTTATAATATTGAAAATAAGAGTTTATGGTTTATGAACCGCTATGAACGGTGGTAATGGTACGAAAGAAGACGGTCCCGGTACTCGAACCCGAGATATGTAATGTTATTAATTAGTACAATGTATATAATAATGTATGTTATTATTGTATTAAAGACGGTGGTCTCAGACGCTAGACAGAATACTGTCTCCGAATCTCGACTCGGCGGTGAAGGTAGACGAGAAAGGAATTTGGGGAAGTGCGGTGAAGGTAGACAGAGAGAATGAATTAATATTCCGCGCAGGTAGAGGAGAAAGGAATTTGGGGAAGTTACGGTCAAGGCGAAAGGGTTGTGGACGAGACGGGATGTTGTTGTTGTGACGGGACAAATACACAACAAGTCATTTTGGGGAAAATAAATTGGTTAGAGATACGATCCGCTTCGATTTCAGGTGGAAAAAGAAAATGTATCACGGGGTGATTGTGTCCCGTGAAAAAAGACAAGAGATTGTAAAATGCTAATTTTAAAAGTCTTCCGCTAAGCGGAAAAGTCCGTCTGTGTGTGGAGCGATAAGTGCAGTAAAATAGTAATCGCCAAGGCACGTACAGAATTTGGACGAAAAAAAGGATTTTAAGTTAAAAGGACATGAGTTGAAGGTGATATAATTCAAGGCGGGTGGACGTAAGGAATTTATCTAATGGAAAAAGAGGGTGTGGGTTTTAAATTTGGACGTCTAGAGTTAACAAGGCAGCGTGAATTTAAAGGGAATGTTAGTTTCCAGTATGGAAAATAGGGGTGGTTGGAAAAGGCATTGAATTTTCCGCCCGATTTTGGGGTATTTAAACTTGGGAATCCGAATTTGTCCTCAGATTTCTACTTTTTTCTACTGTGTTTGCTGCTGAGTTTTCTGTTTTTCAAGATGATGATTCATATTGTAAGTATTGCATTTTTTTATCTAAGTACAAGTTTTTATACGAGAATGGAATTTGACTAGTGTTTTATCCGAAATACAAACTAACTTGTCAAGTTCTATCTCGGTTGTGTTTTTTTGTTTTAGCGGCAAAGTGTTTAGCGTGGCGAGACGGAATAAAAGTGAATTGTAGTAACAGTCGCGATTAATGTATTTGAGATTTGTGCAAGATCCCTAACAAGGATCGAACCTACGACCGTTTGCACCAACAATATTACCCTTTTTTTTTTTACTCTACATATAACTATAAACCTTTTATTTTTTAAAAAGAAATAAAACGCACAAGTCTACTACATACAAGTTTATTGTTCTAAAACTAATCTACTACAAAATGAATACAGAGTCAAATTAATTTTACAAAAGGTTACACATAGCGTTAACACAACGCTTTACAGTTTTTATAAGTCATTTAGTACACATGTTGTAATACATAGCGTTCACACAACGCTTTATATTTTCTCAAGCAAAATTGTACATAGATAGTAAACAGCTTTAACACTACGCTGCTATATTTATACATTATAACTACTCTAAATTACAATGCTTTTAAGTTGTTACATTGTGGAACAAATAGCTTCCCAGAACTCGTTCTCCAAAGAAAAATCATATGAGTGAAACCGGTGCGAATCCAACGCACATGTACATTCGGGTATATACATATATCCCTGCCCACAAAAGTGAAACTTTTTTGTTGGCTTTTTATTATATTTAAACACACAGTGATGTACGGGATTACCGTACAATTCTCTTCTGCGTAATGTCTGTACTGGCGCCCCAGAAAAGTACACTTTATTATTATTACAGGTGATAAATTCATTTATATACATTACACCTTTTTGTTCTGTTTTTGATTTGTTTGGAGCCCACAAATCATTGCATGTATATGCAATATGATGATTATTGTAGAAAAATGTACTATGCAGAAATTTAGTATACAGTTTCATAACTAGTTCGATATCTACACTGTCCACTTTTGCATCGAACGCCTTTCTGTCACGTATAAATATTCTTTTATGAGCCTGCTGGAAGTAGCAGCAGATAACACCCTTGTAAGTTTTGATCAACTGTTCCATTTTCTCTTTTTCTATGCACTCAAGATTTAGACATTTGTGAAGTTCTTCTTTTGGTTCGCCAAGTTCACATTCAGAACATGTAGGTTTGGGATAATTTTCTACTATTGCTTGTGCAATAGAGAAAATAAGACACTGGTCTTCGATGCAGTATTCACTGCAGGCACACTGTAAATTAATTAAAGGCACTTGAGAATTTTGTCCATACAATTCTGTCATTTCTTTTTAAGTTTGTTCCAAACAATGACAGAAAATAGGTTAGGGGTAACTCACGGCACATATTATGTAAAAACATAATACAATAAATTCCACACATGGAAGAGTTTGGGTTTTGAACCAACGTTTCACTGATGCACCATGAAATACAGTTCTTTTTTATAAATTTTAGTACATTTGCACTAGGAGGCTGACCAAAACTATCAAAGTACATGGCCTCCTTATCACTGTTTATAAACAAACTTGTCCAGTGTATCCCTGGTCCAGATTCATTGTCGGTGTTAATAATCAATGCAGCAGGCAATTGCACATTTTTTGGCAATGTATTATTAGCAAAAACACCTCGAAAAATAAAAGACAGACATTTGTCTGATTGAACAGTTTTTTCAATTTCAATGTTATTCATTGTTCACTATCCGAAAATGCACTATCCTTGGAACAGCAACTTTGCTCGGATAAGTAATACACATTTGAAGCGTTGTTGTAAAACGAAGCTAATGAAGAATATCCACTGTCCGATGTTGAGGTGTTCTGTTTAGGTGCAGTCCTTGTGGCTTCTCCTATAATATGCTGTTGAAGCATGAAGCTACGGAGATAAGATGCGTATAAATGTGCGTCTCTAAGAGCACATTTGATTGTTCTTAATCTGTGATAATTGCGACAGCAATTTTGTGCAGGGAAGGCTAACAGTGACGCTTTAGGGCATCCTAGGTCCTCGAGGTTAACCACAGTGCGGTGAAGTACTTTAATTAGAAACTTGAATTTGTCAGCTCCAAAAGAATAAATAACTGATGCGTTTTCAGTGTACTGGAAAGTACAGAAAACAATTTCGAATAGCAAAGTTCACCGATAGGCCATTCGAGAGAATGCTTGTTTTGTGTTTGCCACATATTTTCGTTTTTTGCTCCAATATCTAAAGTATCCCATTCGTAAGGTGGTAGAAATATCCATGATTGCATACTATCTGAGTCTGCATCGACTATAGCTAGTTCTTTAGGAATAAAGTTGCCAGAATTGTCTCGGAATCCTTGAAAGTCAACGACAGCCCTCATATTGTGATCCGTACTCCTTCCTGGCTGGTACTCAACTGATTATTATTTTGTATTATCTGGGAAAATACCTCTGTGTTTGTCTATTTGGAGCAGAGAGTCGAACTCTCCATAAATAATGCATGTGATCGCCGTAGGCAACGGCGCAGAGAATGACAGTTTAGCACTTACACTCCCATCGCGTAATATGTCCCAAGTAGAGTCAATTTCCATTGTGGGTGAAAGAATAAAGGGATACAAAGCAAATCCATTATCAAAATCTTCTCGGGAGAGACTATTTCCTGTATCCTGGTAATGTATTCCCGTTCCAGAGAATAAATTGTAATATGCTTGGATAATATTTTTGTCTGTGAAGCTGGGGCAGAGAGGTTGGTTTGGAATGGTTCTAGTTCCAACTTGGAGTTGAATTTTATTCAATCCGAAATGATGGAAATTAAAGGGGTTTTTATGTATTTGACCATTGAAAGCTGAATTTTCAACAAAACCTAATATTACACGTTTAGGAACAGTGCCTAAAAATATATTATCTAGATTATAAGAAGTAATATTTTGAGGGATAGTTATTGATTTTACTTCCACACGTGTAATTGGGTATTTAGCTGTAGTAGTTTCAAGAGCATTTGCATGAGCAAGCCCTATATCTGGAGATACAGTAACTCTTTTTACATAAAGAGAAATGTCCTGTATTTCTACACGATACGAAGTATTCTCGGCGGCCATCAATGAAAATGCATCGTTTGATCTATGTAATTTAATTCTCATAGACACATTGTTCAAGAGAAGGCGAGGTTGGCACATAAAATCAGAATACAGTCGCCCGTACATGTCGAATGACCGACTTTGCGCAGCAAGACTCATTCGTTTTTCAATTCCTTTATTTTCAGTTAGATTTTCTAATTTTCCAGGCGTATCGCGATACCAGAGAGCAGCAGTGAGATGAGATTTTTTAGCCTCATTAGAATAGTTGAGTAATGTTTCAATGTATGCCCTGTAAGCGTAACACCCTGCAGAGGACGAAATCAATTTGTCATTTAACGAAACGTCGACCTGGCTGAATGCTGTATGTAGAAAATTGTTTCCGGGGGCAACCAGGTTATCGGCAGCTAAGGCCGTACCATCTGGTTTAGTTATTTTACATTTTAGGTACAGATAAATGTGTGCTGGATCAATGTATTCCCCACTGTCTCCAGTAATGGCAAACTCGACTGGACTTTTACTAGTTAAAGATGAAATGGGACGATACTCCACTAAACAAGAATTTTCAATGCTAGTTTGAGTTAATGGCAGAGAAAACAAATCCAATTCTGTATTTGTGCATTCCGATGAGTTACAGTTTACTAACGACATGGTAGTTAATTAGCGAATATATCTCTGTGTACCCTTCGCCTCTTTTTGCGTGACTGGCAGGTAATAAAGGGTGGTTCGAATTTTATACTTTTAGCCTTTCGTTTTTGTCTCCCCTTTCCTGAAAGAATCTGAGAATTTTTTCTCTCACCTTTTTCACGAAGAGCTTGTCCCGCCTGATTTACACGATCTTTGAAAGATTGTTTGAGAGGCCTGTTTTGTAAAACATCCCCAACAAATTCCATTCCCGAATGTAAAGCTTGCTGGCCAATTGCTTTAGCACCCTGTTTTAATAAAGGGGCCGCAAAACGAAACAAGCTTTTAAATATTGAACCGAGGGCTCCGTGGCCTTTTTGATATGGAGGACCAGAAAAATAAGGTAAACCTGTCCCCGCCTGGTTGAGATAATAATCTCGATATAACTGACGTCTATCGTATCTCATTGTCGCTTGAAATGTAGTTTAACACTCAGATCTCCGAAGGCAAATGAGAGTTTACGACCTGTGTTGTCTCTTAAAACTATTTCTATTGTATCAAATAAATATTTCGATACAGGCATATAATGAACGGGGTTAAATATTATAGATTGTGACCGTCCATAAGGGACAGAAGAAAATGTAAACATTCTTAAAAGAGGTGCCTTTGTATCTCCTACAAACTGGTAACTGAGTACATTAGTGTATACTAAAACCTGCTGGGGATAACCAATATTTAGGTTGGTTTGTTTCAAACTATGCTGTTGTTTAACAAGATTTCTATTTGGTTCGAATCCTAACTGCAGAGCCAAAATATCAGAGAGGTTCAGTGTAGATAATTGTGCATTGTATTTTCCCTCAACAATATTGCTGGACAGGTTATAACTGAATCGAAATAGCCCTTCTCCAATATGATCTTGATTTAAAACTTGTAAAACAGACTCCACACTTGAATAATATCCAGGGGGGACAATTCTTTTACCGCTCTGTTTACTTGATTGATCCGAGTCTTGGTTATAATAAGTCCACATAATTTCATTTTGTCCTTTTTGAATATTAAACAGACTGTTTGTGAAATGAATTTCAGACAGACCCACTAACCAGCCTCCAGACTCGAGCTTAACAGCATTAGAAAGTTTAGTTAAAAAATGAGAAGGTGTATTAGTCGGAAAAATATTTTTGGATGCATTTGAAACCAAAGTTACATAGTAATCATTATCACTGCCTTCAGAAATCATTATTCCACTTTTTTAAAATGTAATGTAACGCTTGACGCTCCAAACTCAAATGGAAGCAAAGTTCCATGCTCTGTTTTTAATATAATTTCAATTGTTTCAAAGTAACGCTTCTCGACTTTTAGATACTGCCTGGGCTCAAATATATAACTTTTTATTGCTCCATATTCCTAATCAACCACACTAACCGTTCGTATTACGGGACCTATATTTGCTTGATATTTGACAATATCTGTGCATATGTTGATTTCACGGGGGATATGATAATCTAAATTACAAGGATAAATAGAACTTGATCTTGCCGTACCTGGATCAATAACCGAATGTATAGATATTTCTGAATTAGGAGTATCCAACGAAAAACCAAACACTGGAGCTAATTGTGGAGATATATACAATTTCATAATTTCATCTTCCTCTAGCGTTGTTTGTGTATACATACTATGCGTGGACAAAGTATAGCCAAATCGGACATGTTGAGCAAGCAGTTTTCTTTTTGAAGGGGGAATATTGTTTAATAATAATTGAATATTGGAGTAGTAACCTTTAGGAACTATACTTTCACTATAAAAAATCTGGTTCTTCTTTTTCGGTTTAAATTGATATGAAATGCTATTTGTATCGGAAACAATATTATAAAAACTCCAAGTTAAATGAAGCTCTGTGGCCGCCACCACCCATTGTTCATTTAATTCTATTGGTTCGCTCAGCTTAGTACGGTAATGTGCTATTTTATTATCAGGAAACAAGTTCAAGTTTACATTGGAAGGTAATGTAACATAGAATTCGTCCAGCGGCATAATGGCAACTAACCTAAACACTCGTAATATCTGATTTATGTACGTAACTTGCACATGCGAGGGGGTAGTTTTTCCATTTTACTAGAACAAAGTCTCCCTTTCGTTTTAGAATTTTCTCGATAGTAAATGGCTTGTCTGGATCAAGTGTAATTTTTTGTAATTCTGGTTCATAGAAAATGCCTTTGACAGGATCGTTACTCCAGTCTTTTATACGATATGTAGGGGGATCAGTACTCATACGATCACTAATTATAAAAATTTCCTCTGTCCAACTAGGTAGATATCCTTTCTCGAATTTCATTTTGGCTTTACTTATCCTTACGTAGTTACCGATATTAAATTTAAATTTGATATTATTGGTTTTTTGACTTGTATTGTTTCTATACTGAGACCAGACCTGCAGCGCATTATTTTCGCTCACTTCAACAGGAGCCATTTTTATAGAACGGTGATACGAGTGATTGTATGATTTTACTACAAGGGGGAGAATATCTACATAACGATATGTATTATTGGCTGAGAAGTGTTTATACAATTTTGATTTTAAAGTACAAATAAATCGTTCCACTACTGCTGCCTTTAGTTCTGAATAAACGCTATAATGAATAATATTGTACTTGTCAAACACTTTTTTCACTTGGGCGTTATAAAACTCTTTTCCTTGATCTGTCTGGCAGTAAACAGGAGGATATTCTAACATGTTTATAATTTTAGTGATTGCTTTTGCCATAACTTCACCCGTTTTGCTTTTCACTGGTATACAGAACGCTTGCCTTGAAAACACGTCAATTGCACAAAGTATATAGCGCATACCGTCATTGTACTTGGCGATATTCTGCATATCTGCCAAATCCATTTGCATAAGTTCCAGGGGAAAAGTGGTTTCGTAACGTTTACGTGGGAATTTTTTTCTAACTGGAACATGTAAAGTATATGCATCTTGTTTTGATAGCCACTCAGAAATATTCTTTCGTGATTGCGTAGAATGTTTGGATAATTTTTCAGTATTGGAAAATGAAGTCGGTAGTTCATGTGTATAATACAATGTTTTAAGATCCATACTTTATATATCTTCCCATAAAAACTCAGATTTCCTATTTCTTGAAGGGGGTGGGGGCGTGCGTGTAACTATATATTCTTTGGGTATGTTTAGAGAATGAAGGATAGATTGGAACTGATCTCTCCCGACAGGATCTCTACTTTTCTTACGGGGGCGAACAGAATCATTTATCAGATCTATGATATTTGAATTCTTTTTCCATTTATGTACACTGTTCCATATGCGTCCCAATTTATATATTGAGAAGAGAATAGTCTTTTAAGTAAAAGTTCTGTTTTCTTCTGAAAAGTTTTCGGTACTGAAGCAAGAATTTCTTCCCTGAGAGTAACACTAGGAGGGGGGTCGTCTTGTTGCACTGGTTCACTTATTTGTGGCAGCTTATTTTCTTCTTCGATCAATGGTAGGTGTGTGGGAATAGGCTTAGTAAAATTAACAAATAGTCGAAGTGCCTGTTGGTAAAGTTTCCATTTTTCACTATCCCCTATATCTTCACGTGCTAATATTGTACGAATATTAGAATCTAATCTTGATTCGTGTCTCTGAGCTTTCTCAACGGAGGCATGCATATTAGTGGCAAAGTCCTCGGGAACAAGAATCATTTTTCTCACGCTCATTGTGAAAACAATGCACTACCTAACGCTGATATAATCGGACCGATTAAAAATGGCAAAAAGCCGGCGCCTTTTTGAATTAATATTTTCTTTTTATTTTTGAGCGAAGTGCCCTTCGCCGCTAGTTTACGCAAACTGGCCTTATACTTTTGAAGCTTAGTTTTTTGTACCCCTGAAAGCGGAATATTACCGCGTACTGTATTGGCTGCACATTGTCCTAGTACACGAACTAGTCCTGGTGTTGCTCGTTGCAAAAGGCGTTTCCGTTGAATAGGTTTTAATTTACACAATAATTTAAGTGCCGGAGCATGTTCTTTTAGTTGTGATGTCATTCTGACGTTCGCACAAGAAATGGTTTATTTACATGCTTTCCAGTGGCATAAATAGCCATTTGTTCATCGGGGAAAATATGCGCCCTCATACGTAAAATTTCAGGTGTATTTTGTGTTAAATCAAACATTAAATAACTGTGTGGTGTTTCAGTTGCATCTTGAAAAGCTTCCAAAACACTTTTACTATTGTCAGGTTTGAATTGTCGTGCTAAATGGTATATTTGGTGTTTGTCACGTGGATTTTTGAATATCACAAGATAGTGTGAGTTGAGGCTTATGTCTCTCATTTTAGCACCTTTGTGAAATAAATGTTGCACTATAAAAATAACACTTATATTTTTGTGATGAGAATATTTCGTAAATATATCTGCGACAGCGGAATCTTTGCTGCTTTCATTCATTAGATCATCAATGACTATTAATCCAGGAGTTTCAATATCCATATTTGCTACATCAGGGATTCCTTCAATAAACTGAATATTTGTATTTTGGCTTAATTTTAATCTGGGAGGAACCGCACCATACGCCCATATTACTGTTTTTGGAACTTGTGTAAACATTTTATGTTTATAAAATAGAAGCTTATCCACAAAAGTGGTTTTTCCACTTTGTGAGGGCCCACAAACCATCATTGCAAAAGGATGTGTAAAACGCAGTTCCATGTTGAACAACACACGTTCTCTGCTTGAAGCACAGACACACAATGGCCCAAATATATACCACAAATTAATTTTATCTTTTCTTTTCAGGATGAAATAAAGAGGGAATGTGATATCTGCTGGGAGGTGGGGTTCCGGGGGAAAAAAGCCCTCATGGACCACCTCAGAACCGCTCACCGCCTTCGCCCGGTGTCCCCTCCCCTGTCGCGCCGGAGGCGGCGAAGAGAAGGGAGATGCGGTTTCTGCGCCAGGCGGCGCGTCAACGGGGAGTGCCCCTGGATAGCACGCCAAATTGAACTTATACAGATGGCCTTAGGACTGTAAAAAGACAATAAAAAAATAAAAAAAACACTCGTTTTTTATTTAGATTCCATATGGGACGGTCTCAAAATTTTCAATTTTTCTATGTTTCGTGTGGACTGCTTGGTGTGTTTTCTGCTCAGATTCAGAAACAATTTCAAAATTGGCTTTTCGTTTAATTTTACGGGGGTTCTCAACAACTCGCTTTTCAATTTCCCCTTTGACCAGTTGCTTAAAATAATCAAAATTAATCTGGAGTCGAGTTCTGTAATTCATGGTAATGCCCCTTACTTTAATAACATGTTTCTCATCCTGAGGATCATGTTTGTTCACCATCTTATATGCATAGTTTTTGGGACCACCACCCAAAAAGCATGTAATTTGGTAGGGCTCTTTAATCTCATCCGTCATTTCACCAAGAAATGAGCCTGTAGGAATAAGATTTTCATGTTCTCTTTCTACATAGAACACAGAGTCCGTATTCACGTAGTGAATACTTTCCTTGACTTTGTCCATAAAAGAATATAAGTGCATTCTTCCATAAGCAGTAATAAACGCAGAGACAAGTACATTTGAGAGTACTAACGGTTCATTTTTGCTTTCCAGATCAATATAATTCACTAATAAACAAGATTCAGAAATAGGGACAACATTACTGATTTCATACTGTGGATTAAACACTATATCATGGAATTTCTGTTCTGTATTTACAAAAATAGACTTAGTTTTTAAAGTATTTTCTGAGAATTTCCCATACAAAGAATTTAGCAGAATTTTGGAAATAAAACGAAGTCCAGGGTTAGGTGCAATTTCATCTTTTACAAGTTGAATTCCCTCATGATCGAAATAATCTTGGATATACTTGTCTTTGTCATTTTCTGAACTGCAGCCGGAAGGATATCCTGAAGACTGTTGTTTCAGTCTAAGAAATGTGTCTACATAGTCTTTGAACACATTATCATTCTGGTCAGCCGAAGAAAAATCCCAAATTTCATATATTTTGAGTATTTTGTACCCTTTTTTTGCAGCCAGTTTCAGTTCTTCCGATACCCAGGTGCCATGTAAGTATCTTTCTTTATCTGCGTGTGAACATTGTTCTTGATTCTCGCTTTGTGCACAAGTTCTGCATAAAGCAAACATTAATTTGTTATTGCATGACAAGCCCGGTACTGGTAAATATAAATCTTTAGGGGGGAGAATATCACATTTTACTACCCCAAACACATTATCCAAGGTAGGAAACTCTGACGTGTAAATCACTGGTTTCCCTGTAGGCATTTTTCTTTGCTTCATCATTGCAGGGTAAAGGGAAACTACATCTAGCAGTTTCATGCTCGTATTTTCATTCTCTTGTTTTTCATAAACTGCCCTGAAAAGTTCTGTGCGTCCCCCATTAAAAGCTTGTTTTGGGATAAGTGGGTTATTCAGGGAATAACAATTCTCAGCAATGAATTTGCGTAATTCTGGATCTTTTTTAATTTCCTCATTGAATTCACATTCGCATTTTTCTACAACTTTGTACCCCATTTGCTCTAATATTTCTTTACGGGTAACAGTACGTTCGTACCTATGGTCTAGGGTCTCGCCAGTCTCGTTAAGAGGCTTATCTCTGTTGTCAGGAAGACAAATCGGGCAAGCATGGTAGTAGCAACCTTGGAAACTATAAACAGTTTTGCTTTCTTCATGGAGCCCGTCCAACTTATAACGTCCTATTTTAGCCTCCCCGAGATTCCCTGCGTGTCTTAGAGTGATCTTTTCAGTATTTTCTACCCACTTTAACCACTTTAATGCAATTAGAGACTGTTGGTCTTGTTCCCGAAATCCAAATGGCGGAACTTTAATAAGACTGTTTTCTTTAAGATATTTACTTCTAAATATCAAAGACGCTAACGACGCAAGAGTCGCGCAGCGAACAAAGCACTGTATTCCAGTCAGATCTTCGATCAGATTAGAGAATTTAATACATGCAGCAGCAAGAATTTCCACATCTTTAATACAGTATTCGCGCAACTCTTTTTGAAAATCAAAAATTTTCCCTGCTTGGACAGTTTCCTCATGCCATTTTAGCATCTCTTCTCTTTCTTTGGGGGACTTGGAATCTATATCATAATATTGAATATCAGGGAATGGACCTACATAATTCTGATTTGCAGGGGTGGAAAACAAATACGGAAAATCGCCTTTCTGCAAATCTTCCGCTAGTCCCAGACTTGCAGGCAAGTCTTTCAATTTTATGAGCATGAAATTCAACGAGTCCCTGAACACTATTTTATTTGTAATTGACATCTCTATTATTTTCCTACCCTGCATAATTACGGAGGGGGTAATATTCTCTTTAGTAATCAGGTAATTTAAAACAAAATGTGAATCATATCGCCCTGCATTATGTGCAATACACACGATTTTATCAAACCCTTCCCTCGGAGTTTGGATATATTGCATAAATTCTTTAATATTGGGGAAAATATGGACACGGGGACCGCACGTCTCGCAGAAATCAGCATCAGTGTCTTTACACACATGACAAGCTTGCTTAGCAACAGCCAGATTGACTTCGTGTTTCTGGTCATTTTCGCCCTCTACCAGCATACACTCAAAATCATAAAAAATATAAAGAAATTTTGCACTTGGTTCGGGCTTAACAGGCTGAATATAGCATTTGTGTGCTGGGTCAACAAAAGCATAATAGCTTTTACAAAAAAATTCTTCACATTTATGTGGTGTTTTGCGCAATCTCTTGTTCACTACTTTGTAACAAACGTTACATTGGTGAATAGTTTGGCAAACACTTGATTTCCGCCCTTCTGTACGCAAATGATTTTCATAACATTTCGGGGACAGAAATTTTCTGTTACATGCAGTGCATTTTCTGGGGATAGTGTTACTGGATTCATCGCCATGACTGAATTCACATAATGAACAATATCTTGTGCATTCAGTATGTTGATACTTGTGAGCGAACCCGACTTGGCATTTGGGACAGTAATAATTTTTCACAAGAAGTGTGGGGACAGAGTTGACTATATCAAAATGTTGATCGTGATACAGTAAATTAATCTGTTTAGGGGCATACGGTGTTGACCTAATAACTTCATACTCCCTTTCCCCCTCTTTCATTGAAAACACAACAATTTGGTACTCTGGTCCCAAATGGTTTTGAAATTTAACAATGTCCTCTACAGTGCACCCATTGGTTGGATCAACGCGTGCTTCATGGCATAAGCGCATAGCACCTTCTTTCAATTTATTATCAGATCTTCGAAACGATTGGATTTTGTTTGTGTTCTTGTCGACTTTGGCTTGGGCAAATACAATAGCGCGCGGCAAGCACAAATTGTCATCGTTGGTTAGAACAGTGATAGCCCGCTGTCTCTGGTTAGCATTGTTTATTGATAGTAAAGGGGCGTACTTTCTGTACAGGGGGTACTTTTTCTTCCCTCTACCGCGCTTGGGTTCGACAATATGCGCCATGCATTTCAAAGAGTTATCTACAAAAAAGGATTCATTGCTGTTCAGCACTTTGGTCACATAGTGTTGAATAATTTTAGGATTTAATGCCGAAAGGCTGCGCCAAGGGATATAAATATCCTTATTGGTTTCATTACCGAAAATAATCAAACCAACCTGACTGTCCGGTGCCACATCAAAAAATCTTTTTCATTAGAAATTGGAACATGGACCCAACCAAATATTCAAGGTCGCCCACAACCTGATTAGGTATTTCAATGGATACCTCCCGTCCTAGCATTCCAAACCGCCTAAAATATCTTTCTCTTTCATCCACAATTGAAAACTGACTTGCCCCCACCCCTAATTGATACATTGCTGTTTGCACTGTCTCACAGAAAAAAGTCGGATCACAAGAAGGGATATCGTCGTGGAACACAACTCTGTCACACATATCATAGTATGCATTAACCAGTTCTAGTGGGGAAGTATACTTTCCAGAATGAAAGTTACATATAATTTCGTTCGAAGTACTCACCGCAGTGTGGTTAGCCTCGTTTGTGGAGCTTGTAGACGCCATTTTCAGTAACAGATCCTTCCACTCACACGCACACAGACAATAAATTCACCTGTAAAAAATAGAAAAACTAGTTGTAGTACTTGTTCACATTACACATATTCTTTTTGGTTTGCATTGACTTTTTCTTCGGTTCATTATTTGAATTACATATTATTTAAAAACACACTACATATATGTAACAATTCACTTACCTTAATTATAGCTTCTTTTGAGTTCTTTGTCTTCAAATCTCAGACAATAATCACAAGTTGATATCTTTTCTGACTAAATGGTTCAGAAATTCTTCTCAAACTAACATCTTCTCGCTTTTACGCGCTTTTTTATACTTCATAAACAAAACTGACGCGTTCTCTGATTGGTTGAAATAAAACCGACGCGTTTTCTGATTGGTTGAAATATAAACCGACGCTTTCTTTGTTCTTGCGTTCTATTTCACCTTGAACTCCTTCCCATCATCCTTTGTTCTAGTGTTCTCGGTAACCTGGGCATACTTTGACAGAAACATGTCGTAGCATGCAAGCGACGCGCAGTTTCAAAAAATTTGACCCTTGCTGCGCATTTCCAGACATCCTTTGTTGTCTGGTTCAATCCCTCCCCTGCCCTACAGTATTGCATAGCTTTCCCCTGTTCTTGCGTACTGGTTAACCTTGGAAAAAACCGGTTCTGAAAACCTACCGACGCGTTCTCTGATTGGTCAATTGGGTTCGTTCTTTGTTCTGACGTCATTTGACCTTGAACGCACACTCCCCAAATTTCTTTCTCCTCTACCTGCGCGGAATATTAATTCATTCTCTCTGTCTGGCATCAGAGCGGAGTTGAGATTCGGAGACCGTATTCTGTCTAGCGTGTGAAACCACCGTGTTTCATAATATAATGCAATTATTGCATAGTACTAATTATTACCGTTGCATATCGCGGGTTCGAGTACCGGGACCGTCTTCTTTCGTACCATTACCACCGTTCATAGCGGTTCATAAACCATAAACTCTTATTTTCAATATTATAAACATTGATTATTATGGATTTATACATTACATACTTTGCAGTAATGAATATAAAACCATATGCATAGCGTTTAGTACCTCTAATTACCTTCTATATACATATTTTTCATAAAATAAATAATTATATATTCATAAAAGTTATAAACATGCAAATACATAAATATAAAGTACTCTAAGTACTTGCAAATGAATTCTAAGTACGTGCAAATTAATTAAAACCCGTGCAAATTAGTTCTAAGTACGTGCAAATTAGTTCTAAGTACGTGCAAATTAATTGCGAATATTAAACGCCCGAGGGCACAAACATCCACTGGCGGGGACAACATCTACTGATGTCTATGTATTCATGTACGTGCGTATTCTTGGCCGTTGGGTAGGTAGGTGTGTCGCTGGACAGCCGACCAGTGGAAAGTCTCCAGTAACGGTTAGGTGATTAGCGGGGCCTATATAAAGGAAGGGAAGGAAGCAGTCGTCCTCAGATGTTTGGTGTTATACGGTGAGGTAAAGATGTGTATTTTCTCTATGGGACGAAAGGGAGAATTTTCTTGATACTATGAATCGACGGGAACTCTCTTTCTTTTAATACACACTTGATCTTTTTTCTCACATTTGATTCAATAGTACATCTCATGTGGGAAACCGGGTACACATACCTTCAGCCACCTTTTTTGGTACTGAAAGTTATATATTTTTTTCTTTACTCGTGAAGTCAGTGGCTCCACGAGTCTACACACACTCTCTTCGGGAAGGGGGACAGGGCACACCGAAATGGGGATTTTGCGAATAACGGCCAAGAATTAACTTATGTAAATATAATATGAATAAACCTATATCCATCTAAAAGGAAATGGGCGTTAAGTTATAATTTGAAGAAGTACCTGTCTATTGCCTAAACTAGCATTCACATAAATTCAGGTACTGCAAGTTTTGAACCTAGGGACAAGGATTAAAAAATGTATGGTTGTGTATGTTGCTGAGAATCGCTCTAAAACATAATTTACACCTATACAATACCCTGTCATCAAAGGTGTCGAAAGCCTCAAATATAAGGATATACTTCCTTAACAAATGACAAAGGTATCGAAAGCAGTGGAGGGAACGGAAGCAGCAGGACCGGGCATACATAATTACGTAAAATATGATTATATATGTATGCGATAAGGTATATGCTACATTCTTCTAATTCAAAAATCTTGCCTAAAATCTGGTTTGTCCTGACAAGATTTTAAAATGAATAATGTTATTTGCTGCGATTTATCCTCCTTTGGATTTTGCACTTCTTACATACTTTTCTGTATATACAGATATGTATGAGCATAACGACTGTAAAATTTATTTTTCTTTACAGATGACGCATGTTCCTTTGAAGATGTCACTACTCAAAACTTGCAGCACATACTTGGTGAGTACATATTAATTTCTCTACTTAGTTACATCCAAGTGGTTTTAACTTTGAAACAGTCTTATCACTGTCAAATGTACAGAGTACTTTTACTTCAAGGCAAGATATAACTTAACATACGAATTCTACACTGTTTCGTGCCCTTGTGACGAGGGCGTGATTACTCGTCCTCTTCGTCCTGAGATTCAATTCGTAGAAAGTTACTCAGTCAAAGCACGTTAGCCCTTACTTGCCACTAACGCGTTGTAATTGTAAAGTGGTCCTTCGAGTTTCAATGAAGTGGAGTGGTTGAGCTGGTTAGGGTCTCTTATTCTCCGAGTGACGAAAGTTTGGAGTTGTCAGTGAACATTTGTCACTTTTGTAGGCCGCTAGAAAAAGGCTATGTTGGCCCTTGAACCAATCAAGGAAGGTTCGTTAACAGGGACATCTTGTTTTGTTTTCCACTGCATTGCGAAACTTAACATTCACAACGCAACAATAGGGGGTGAGTAACATGCTTGGTAGGTTTCTGGTCTTCCGATCTTCTTGGTTCAACAGCAGATGTTGACTGGCCACAGGGTGGTTTATGACAGAGGGTAAAATATCAAACCGACAACTCTTAGACCCGTCCTCTATTTGGGGCAGGGAAGTCTAGCTCTCTCCTTTCATCGCGTTGACTGTAAGTTTATTTGCAGATTATAAAGAAACAATTGACGCATGATCGACAAACCATGATCCTCTCATCCACGGTGGTTTTTCTGCTAGTTTGGTGGAGGCTGTCTTTACCGCATGATACAACTCACCAGGAAGACTATTACTTCGTGTTTCAGTGGACCAAAATAAAGAAAAGTAGTGGGAAATACAATATTATAAACTCAAGAAAGTATGAACCCCCCCTGAAGCAGATTTGGCTACACTTAAAACAAGCTCAACATGCCCATATGAGTTTTTTGCTCAAGTGTGGAACCCTGTCTAATCCAAGATTTTTGTAAAAAAGCCCTCATGGATTCCATGAGAAAGTATGAACCCCCTCAGATTGATGAGGCTATACTTATAAAAGGCACTTCTGTGAGATTGTTGTCCATAAATTTGTTAAAAATATGCTCTTCTTGATATTTTTTTTGGCCACACTTAAAACTAGGCCAAGATACACCCATATACACACCCACACCCACCCATACATATTTACTTCTAGTTTAAGTTCAATTGGATACCAGCTTCAATTTGCTTATCTAATATTAAAATATTATATGCAGAGACCCTCTAGAATTGCTCCGTGACTCTCTCATTTCTTACATCATAAACATATGATTTTTCACCTATGAGAATAACACTACATATGGTGTCATCAGGTAATGCCTCATGGAATTCACAGATAATTTTAATGTTTGTCCTGTCATTCACCACAACTTGTTTCCTTTTTGAAGTGTTAATTACAAACATGGGTCTCTGTGCTTTGAATTCATCTGGTGTGTAATACATGTCAGTATTGCCAGTAGTGACCCTTTTGAAGGATGTAAATGCTTCATATAATTTAAGGAAATCATTCTTGGACATGTCTAAATTATAATTTTCTCTAGGAAATACCTCATTTCTGCCATTTTTAAGATATATGTTCTTGATGTTGCAGCTATCAAATTTACTTGAATTTTTTTCCTGATTGTTGTGTCTTCCAGTCTGAAACAATACCACTACAAAATCAGGCATGTCATATTGAATACTGGAGAATGAATTTGTGGCATCAAATTCATAATAAGAACCAGATGCAGGCTTCTGTACACATTGATATGTATAAAATTGTAGAGAAATTTGTGGATTTTTTATTATATCAGCTTTGTATTTAAGAGCATAACTGGCCTCATATTCAACAACAGGGATTCTTAACTCCATAGTCTGAATAATGCATTTGCCTGCATCTGGTAGGGTATTGGGCAGAGCTTCTCCTGTGGGGTTTATTGCACTGTACCTCATCAAAGCATTGTTATCATTTGCAGCTCTTCTAAATGTAATTCTTAAACCACCCTTCCACATAATTTCTTTATAATCCGAGAAGAATCCTGGCAATAGGCGCATCGGGAACAGTACAGTGTGGTTTTTAGATAATATCTTATCACCAGCCTCAAATCCACCTATTTTGTAGTATGAAGCCTCGGTTTTGGATAATTTTAATGTGGCCAAAGCTGTGGAGGTAATGCCGGGATAATCCACTCTGTTTATAACAACACCATGCTTTCTGACCTCAATTTCAGAGAATAGATGTGGCACAAAATTGTCCACAAGTCTTATATTAGAATTTGCCGGGTAATCTGTACCATCGAGCTTTACAACATCAAATTTGATGTATAAATCTGCTCTGTGAGGGTGTATAAATCCATCCCCTACATCAAGATCAACCTCAATCTCTGTGTTGGGTTGATTTAAATTTGCAAATGTCCTCCTGTTTGGGGGAAATGATTGTAGCTCATAACTCTCAATATTTTCCATTTTCTTCTTGTATGTATTTTTATTTAAATGTTAATCTCTATGATTGCAGTTGTTGTGGCTCCAGCAAAATCAACTAATTCTTCTTTTTCATTAGTGACCATCAATTCAATATAATCTATTCTATTATGACACACAGGAAAATATAATGTTGGGGATGGATTGTAGATAATAGGCTCCATAAATTCAGAATTAGGCTTGAATGTTGCAATGATGCCTGTTTGTTTGTGAGTGCCTATGCCATTTGATTTGGTGATCATACCCTCAGCCACATTGCAGTGAATATTCAGAGTCTCTATGGCTAAGAATTTAGGTATATTCATAGCAGTGTGTTTGATGCCTGGTTCAAGTTTTGTGTTGTTCTCAAAGCCTAACAGCTCTCCTATAGTAGCCAGATCCACTGTTTCTGTAGCAGATACAATTTCTACTCTGTGAGTGACAGAATTTTGACTTAACACTACACCTCTGGGTAATTGAGCATTTAGAGTGGACAGATTATATTGCCCCGGAGTGATGACAATTTTTTCATCCCCTACTGCAATTGTATTGTTGTGGTGTGTAATATTAGGGATCAGGTACATGCCATAAAATGCCCTGAGAGCTATTGTTTTGGGATACACTATGTCATCATGCAATTTGAGTTTCAATATTGAATTTTGGCTGGTGAGATGGAATACCCCCATGATGTTTTAAATACCACAAGGCTTTTTGAAAATCTTCAATTGATGGTTTATTTATTTGAGACATGTATCTAAGAACAGATAAACACAAATGTCCGCAATTAACATCTTTGAAGTTTTGAACACGGGTATTATTGTAATAAAGATTAGCTGATTTTAGATATTTTATTAAATTTTCAGGTGGAGCACCTCCAAATGAATCAAACACAAATGCCTCATTTTTTAAATATTTAAGATAACAGATCCAGTGAGTGCCCTGATTTTTGAACTCATCCAAATTAACAATGCCACACTCTTTGTTGAGTGGTTGTTCTGGTAAAGAATCAGACATGTACACCCCTCTAAAATGTTTGATGCCCAGTGGCTTGATTAAAGCTTCAATATCTTGGTTTGTAAGCGGCTCTTGTTTTTTTTAAACTTATTCATGGCTCTCTTAACACCTTTGCCTTGTTTCTCAATGGCCAGGTTATGGCGCCTCTGCTCATCTAATTCTGCCCTATTTTTCTTGGCATCTATTACTGTTTTTGCTATGGCGGCTGATCCCCCAGCCAAGCTCCCCACAGCCCCGAGAGCAGCTAAGATGGCAGGGATGGTAAATATGAATCCCCCCACATGTGATTTTTTTCTTGATTGCTGTAATTTTTTTAATTGGGGGGTACTAAGCAACAATTTCATACCATGCCCCTTTGCAAGACAAGAATTTTTTTTCTTGCGCTGCTTTTTGGTCAAAAGACTGTCAATAGTTTTAAGAGATTTGAGACCTGCATAAGGTATTTGATACATAACACCCTTGGCCTTCATTGTAGGTTTATTATATACATATTCACAGCCCCCACCCCAGTTTTTGTTTGGTGCTCATAGCTATGGTGGTCCCCAATGCTGCTATTTTTTCACTCAAAGAAGCATCTTTGCTTACAAATCTGCCAAATGCAGCCTCTTCTAATTTCTTGTCTGCAACATGTCTCTTGTCAAGATCAGAACGTGTGTTGTATGCTATGTCATGGTCTCTACAAGCAGCATCTAGGGGATTAATACCAGGATCCCCTCTGTTTAATCTATGATCCAATTTTGTACCGGGACCACAATATTGATAGCCTGGAATATGTAGTTCAAATGGCAGTTTGTTTATAATGTCATTAACAAGGCCCCGACCCTCAGAAATATTCCAAAATTTAGGTGGTAGAGTATTAATAATTTTTATGAGATATCCAATCCCCTTAGTGTCATTCACTATAAAATTAGACAATTTTGTGCTTATCATGTCCATAATTCCAACCTTTTCATTGTAAAAATTGTTGTTGCCAGCATTTTCCTCCCCAGCTATCACCAATAACCTATCTACAAGTTTCCTGACATCATCAACCCACACAAATTCTTTAGGCAGGGTGTTGTATTGTTTGATTCCACTGCCAGTCTTGATTTGTGACCATATGGGCTTGATTAAATTATTGTATTTTGCCCCACTGCTCGACTTGACTCTTTTTTGTGTGGGATCATTGTTCTGGTATAGAGCATCTGATTTTATTAATATTTCTTTGTAATATTCATAATCTTGATCTGTATAGCTGCCAGGCCTTTTCCTAGTCATCAATTCCCATAATCCAGGTGTGCCGGTGTACTTAACAAAAGCACCTTTTTCTCCAAGTCGAGATTCTGAATATACAATTATATCATCTCCCATAAATGTTACTCTGAAATTGCCAATTCTATGTATGATGCTGCCATCAAGCTCTGTGTCAGCATATAAGCCAAAAACCTCATCTTTATTGTCTTTAGGTGTGGTTAAATATTTTTGAGCAAGAAGACCCAATTCAATAGGATCCTGACTAGCCTCAATTCTTCTAGGAGCAATAGGACTAGGTGTATGAATACTGGAAAGTGGGGTGAATGGATAATCTAATATGTTCCTAGCAGCTACAGGTACAAGCTCTGTGAGCAAGTTTTGATTTTGCTCTGTAACAGTTTTGATATTCTTACCTAAATTATTAATAGCATCAATTACAGGCTGTTCTGTTTGTTTGTGTTTTTCATAAATTCCACGGTTCTCTGATTTCCATCCCTTAAATCTTTTTACAAGATAATCTCTTAACTTAAGATCATCAATGATTGGCCTTTTCATGTTTATTTATATATGTTTCAATGTCTAGAAAATTGTTGATTTTATTTCTGTATTTGCCACTATTAGGTGTTCTTGTCATATCAATTGTGACAAACCCATAACTGTCCTGGCTCCAGCACTTACTGCAAAACTTGGAAAAATCATTGTAGCTCAAGTCCCCACCTACATATTCATCATGTATGTGTTTGAGGTTGGTATGGTCTTGATGAAACACACATATGAAATTGCTGTTGTCTCGGATCAGTTGCTTGGGTATTTTTGAAAAAGTCTGTGCCAGGTAGAAACAATCAATGTTTTTGTGCCGGCCCTGTGTAAAAAAATTTCTAACCTTGTTTTGATTATCCAATATAATGTCATCAAACACAACAACAGAATTATCGAGACATTCATGAAGTGGCTTAACATCTGGTTCAAAAGTGGCAATATACAATCCATCATATAGCTTCATCAGCTGCTGATATTTTAATTGTTCCAAGCTCTTAGAGAAGATATACAAGTGCCTGTTTTTCCAGTCTAACCAGTTGGGTGCCAATAAAAAATTATCAACCATTAGTGTAGTTTTACCACAAGCAGATGGCCCAACAATAAGACACCTAATATTATCAGGTAGCAACTTGCCATTTCTCTTATTCTGTTGTTCAGGTTCTGGCAGCCTTTTTATAACATCCCAGGTGCTCATAGTATTATTTTGTTTGCATCGATCCAGCTGTGTTCTGGAAGTCCCAGCCATTTGACAAGTAACTTGTTGCCTTTTTTGCGGATAATTTTTTCTATGAGATATGTGTCAGGCTGTTTAGTTTTGCTGAGCTCTTGTTCATAGAACCTGCCTTTGAGAATTTCTCCTCGGTGATCCTTTATTATATATGTGTTAAGGGTCCCGGGTTTAACTTGAACCACTGTAAATAATTCAGTGCTCCAGTTTCTTGTAAAGCCTCTCTTGAATAAGTGCTTATATTTGCTGATTCTTACTTGATCACCCACCCTGTATTTGGCCTTTCTTATTGTTGGCTGATATTTAGGATAATAAACAGTGCTGATCAATTTTTGCTCATCAGATGAAGTTACTTCAGAGGGTTTCATGTTGATTGTGGAATGGACAGAATTGTTATATTTATGTAGAAGTTCTGGAAGAATATTAATCCATTTATAATTACCTTGGAGGGTAAATTGTTTATACATAAGATTTTTTAAGGTTCTGTTGAATCTCTCTACAATTGAGGCCTTGAGGTCACTGTAACTCGAATAATGTTTAATTGCCTGGCTTTTAATAAATTGTTGAAACACTGAATTATAAAATTCTTTGCCATTATCTGTTTGCAAATAGCGCGGGGATCTTCCACTCTGATTGATGATTGTTCTGATGGCTTCTGTAACACATTTTCCAGTCTTGGATTTGAGTGGCACAGCCCAGGCAAATTTTGAAAATGTGTCTATAACAGTGAGTAGATACTTGTAGCCCTTGTTGATTTTGTCTAAGTTTTTGAACTGCCCACTTGCCATTTCAATCAAGTCGCTTTGCCATAAATCATCTATGCCCTTTGTGACTACTGGGAGTCTCTTAAAATTATGTCGGGCTTGTCTGTGTAATTCATCAACAATAATTTGTCTAGACATAATATGTAAACAAGAATATTGCAACTATAGGATGTTCAGCAGCTGATACTACAGGATTTTCTAAATATAATTTGTCTCCAATTTGTATTTTAAATTCCAGAGAGCCATCATCTTCAACATATGCTGTTTCCAATGTATTGGGGTCTGTAAAATCCTCCAATTCTACACTGGTGATTTTCACTTTGTTATCAGCATTTGTTATTGATAAGGTGGGGTAGTGGTGTGCCTGTGGCTGAAGCCAATATTTGATCTTGATTGGTCTCAGTGTGCCCCCAACAAAAAACTGGTAATAAAATTGTGCAGGGGACAGCATATATATTTTGCCACCTGGTGTAAATGGAGAATCATATTCTTTGTTGGGGATGCTGTACAATTCAAGAATTACTGTATGTTTGGGATTTTCAATTATGCCTGTTATTTCCTTTTCTGCTGTGAGCAATCTACTTGTTACAGATTCAAGATGCTCATTGATAGTTCTAACAACATCATCATGGCCTGGCTTGATTTTTATGTCCACAACAAGTTTTTTGTATTGCTGCACAATTTCTTGTAGCTGGGTGGCAAAAACAGACAGAGCATTTGCTTGATTGGATTCCATGGTCCCTAGCTGTTGCTTGATATTAGCTACAATTTGTTGCAAATTTTCAACAATTGCCAATTTTGAATTTTGAGCTGTAAGGTCATGGACCTGTCTTCTGATATCCTCAAACAGGGCATGCAGTTCATTAATATGTTGATTGGTTGGTAGAGTGGCCACTGCCTGAGTGAGATGTTTGATCTCTGCCTGGATATTCTTGATATCTTCTGATTTCAATATGCGATTTACTGCTCTCTTAATATTTTTAAGTTCCTGTGATGTGGGCAGATTTGATACTGTATTTTGCAAAAATTCAAGTGCCAATTTCACATTGTTTAATTCAGAAGCATCAGCCACATTTTGCATAGCATTTTGGAGCAGGGCTATATCTGCCTGAGAGGGTGTGGATTGTTGTAAAATTTCAAGTTTTGTTTGGATATCATCTATCAAGTGATGAAAATGAGGTAGTTCAGATTCAGTATTGAGGTTTTCAAGCTTTGTGATTTGTTGCTGGACACTGACAAGAGTATCTACAATCCCAGGCAATCGGGATTCTAGTACATTTGCCAAATCACTTTGTACTGCTGCTATTGTACCTTCAAGATGGGTTATGGAACTTTGAATTTTTCCAAAATCTTCATATGTTTCAAGTTGCAGCTTAATATTTGCTACACTCCGAGTTATTGCATTCAAAACATCAGAAGATGGCAAATTGTTCATAAAATTTTCAAGTGTCTCAATTTTTTCTTTAACCTCGGCTATGGCATTGTTCAGAGGATCCAGATTAGGTATTTGGAGTGATTGAATCTGTTCCTTTAGAGTGGAAATCACGAGATCAAAATCTTCTTGTGATTTTATGCTTTTGACAATTGTTTGGAGCTGTGCCTGGACATTATTTATTTGCTCTTCCAATTGATGTTTCAATTGCTCAGAGTTGTTAGCCTGGGTCTTAAATTTGACTTGAAGAGCTGCTACAGCTTCTTCCAAACTTTGAAAATTATCCAATATGGCCAGGTCAGTATATTTCTGAAGCAATAATTTGAGTTCAGAATCAATTTTAAGAAGAGGGTCCATGCATTGTGATTGCAAATTTGTAATTTCTAATTGAAGACTGGCATTGAGTGTAGTTTGTAAAGCTTGTAAATCACTTCTTAATTTCTTGACTCTGACATCAAGCATCAAAATCTCATCACTGTGATCTTCATGTCTTGTATGGCCAAAAATATCATTAGGCATTTTGTTTAGTGGTTATTTATTATTGAATATCTGATTCTTAATTCTATAAAAAAGGGTATAAGCTTGTCATAAGATCCAGGGACCTCAATATATAAGCAATCACCAGCAGAAACAGTATAAACAGTGCCAGAAACCATGTTTGAGTGCTTAATTCTGTAAATATTTCTCCCTACTGAAATTTTAACATTGCCCTCAGGGGTTGTAATAAATTGCAATTGACCACCTACAGGTAATTGGTAATGATTTAAATTATTGTTAAATATGTACAATGTTTTACCTGTTTCATCATCAACATCTGTAAGTATGCTGTTCAGATGAATAATTAACAAAGCACTTAGTTTAGATATCATATCAGAAGAGGGTTGTGGTGTTGGCAGTTCCATAATAGCCTGTTTTTTGAACCCAAATAAGTTCATAGGCATGTTTATTTATTTCAAATCATGCTCTGTGCTTGTGCATTGTTTGCCATTTTTCAAATCACAATGACCCCATGGTAAAGTATGTATGCCACATGATAAAATGCATCTCTTATCATCATGTGGGTCCAGAGCCACTTTTCTTACAATATTGCTAGTCAATAAGTGATCCACACTCTGAATTCTGGATTCTGATGTTTTGATTAAACTCTGGGATTTGAGGCAATTTTTATAATCTTCAAATTGGAGCTCTTTTTCAACAGTTACTTTGCCAATACCCTTGGCCTTTTTGACAACAGCACTACATGTTTTAAAACTGTACATCTTGGCACTTAACCCAGCAAATTCCACAATAACATCACCAAGTGTCTCATCTTTTAACTTGCCAGGCACTTTTTTGTTGTGGGGTTGAATCCTTGTATGTTCACTGGTATCAAAGTATTGAAACAATTCAGGCTGGGTCATATCTTGATAAACATCTTCTGTTTTAATATCAAGAATAAAACTATCCGTGTCCATGTACATCAATTTTATATTATCACCATAAAAAGGTTTCAACACATCATAATACAATGTTAACATATGTAATTTGGCCAATTCCAATATTGCAGCCCCTACATAAATAGGTTTATCAAACTTAATCTTTGTTTTTTTCATGTTGAAAAGTGCCATATTTTCATCATAAATTCTTCTATAATTGAAATTAGGCTTTGCAACCAATTTTTTGCTCAGGCTGGGGTCAGTAATTATTTTAACATCGGTATGTTTTCTGACATTTTCAATTGTTTTGCCATATACAGAATTGACCATCAATTTAAACAAGGCCTTATCAAATTGGCTCTTTGCAGATGTTCGAAGCTCTGTGTTTGTATTAATATATGGTTTCAACCATTCTGAGTGCCTGAACCTCAAAACTTTGCCAATTTTGGTCACTTGAACACCATGTTTCATCAGGAACTGGAGGTTTTTGTAATATATGACATAGCCTTGTTTTGGCTCCAGTGTCATCATGAGCTTCTTCTGTTTAGAGCCAGGTGAGCACTGAACCTCGGGAATTGGGGGCAGATCAGAAAATTTATTGTGTAAATCATCAGGAATTGTCAGATCAACCTCTAAGAAGAGGCCATAGTCACTGTCATCAAAGTCCTGAAGATCTTCAATATTGAAATCTTCGACCCATTCAAGCCCTGCATATGGCAGTTTTTGCATCATGGCATGACCATAGAGGCTATTTGCATCTACATACACTATATAATTTGATGGCCGTGCTGGATCATAACCACGAATATATTTGTTATTTACTCTGGCATATCTCTGGGGACATTGCACCATGCCCCCTCTTATACCTTTCTCCATAAACAGATACATATTTTGATCTTGGATCAGATCCAATGGCATTTTAGTGTTTAAAAACATTGCATCCCATGCTAGGCCCGGGGCACTGTATTATGGGTCCAGCCCATAATTTTTCATGGAAGATTTTCTGAATGCCTGCATTATATCAGCTAAGAGGGTCACATCAAGTTTCAAATATGCCATGTGATAATCACCAAATGTCTGGCATTTTAAATTGTTCCACATCAATTGGGCATGGTGATAATCTTCATCAGTGATTCCAGATCCTCTGATTTTGCTGTAAAACTCATGTTGTGGTGGCAGAGCACACTCATCAAATTTAGAAAAATCTGTAACATAGTCATATGGATATACACCCTTCCGCCTAATTAATTTCAGGTCCTGATTTGGAAACAAAGCACATGTAATTTTGAATTGATCATCAGATAATTGAGTGGCCAGTGTGGCCAGGCTAGCAGATAAAATTCTGTAAGAATCAAGAAATCTTATGTGAATAGGAGCACCATTAACTTTAATTATTTTGCTAATAGATATATATTTTTCATCATTTTCAGCTAAAATATTTAAATTCTGCTTGTCAAACCCCTCATATCTGATCAGATGATGAAAATCATAATTGGATGCTCCATGGCAAAATATGGGGATAAATCTTGGTCTCTTGATCTTAATATTACAGCTATTACACAGGGCCATTAAGAATTTACCATCTGTATGAGAATGGTGATGTACCTTGATATTTGTATCTGAAAATTCAGAATCACATACCGGGCATTTTTCTGCATTGTTGAAATCTTCAATCTGTTTCTCTGTTAAAGGCAACATAGGCTTTGATTTTAATAAGATGTTAGATGCTATGTCACGGCACTCATTTTCTATTCTATGTGCAAATTTTTTGATGGCATCTGGCCCCATGTATGAATATTCTTTACTAACAACACCATCCTGTACAACTACATAACAAAAGCTGGAAGGTTCATGTAGCTGGTATGGTGTAATTGAAGATTCTTCAGGATCTGGATTGCAGGATGCAAGAGATTTGAGAATTGATTCAAAATCACAGACAATATATACTGGGTGTTCCAACAAGGCTTCAAACTTTTTGAATTTGCAATTCTCACTTGGCATTGGCATCACCATATGAACAGGTTTATGATTGCCACAATATTTCAGATGCTCAATTAACTTGTTTTTGGCAATTTCTGCATTTACTTCCCGAACCCCCTTCACTATTTTTTGACCATCAAATACACATAAACATCTTCTGCACAACTTGAATATTGTATTGGATTTGTCTAGTTGTGTTCTCACTAAAGCTTCAAGATTATGTATCAGAGTGTAATGATATGTGCCATCCCCTTCAATTAAGAGCAGATCAATCGGAATAGCAGATTCATCATCAAATATACTGATTCTGAGAGGTTCTATCGGGCAATTGCCAGTGGAACAAATAAATACATTAATAGATAATTGTTTGCCATTGATATGCCTGGCCCTTTTTTCAAATTTATCAATATTCTGAACTAACATTGGATATTCCAAACCCTCCATTGCATCGTCAAAAAGATGTTCATGTTGTTTGTAATAACTTATTCTCTGAGGATTCCTTGAAACTGGAAACAAAGCAGCTAATATACACCACAAAAAGCATTTCTGGTCGGTATTTTCAATATTAACCACAGCTCTTTTGTTTTTAATATTGTCAGGTAATGGCAGATATGTAGATCCTTGTAATAGGTTGAATTCAGAAATATTAACATAGAGCCTGTGTGGAGAACCGCATAGGCTCCATCCAGACTCTTTTGCTGCAAATTCAGAGTGTTTAATGTTCAATTGATCTATCAACCTGCTTATTATTGTGTCTGAATTTGCATTTGAATATACAGGTACAGTTGCTGTTATGTGGGGCTGTATAAATTTTGTGCCATTTGGTTTCTTATATTGAGTATACAATTTGAGGGAGAGCTTATAAGAGCCATTTTGTGCATTTAGAACTGCCTGCAGATCAGGTTTTTTACTGTTCAAAAAATTCTGAATACCACATCTTGGCTCTGATACAAACCGATAATCTCTTAATTGGCCATTAAAACTGCTATGGATGGGTGCATAGCATGGCTGCTTTGCTGCTCTGGCATTAAGAGGTGCTTCATGCTTCCTTTTCAGACCAGATGTAGATGCTTGTGGGGGCAATGTTGATGACTGTGCAGAACAAGTATCTTTATGTGTATATGTGAAATATTCCATGCTATATTTTCTATTGCATTTGGGGCATATTTTTGTGGGAGTTCTGTATTTGTCCGGATTACAAATCTTTTGGTGCTTGGCCCAATTGGGGCTGGATATATTCTTATTGCATTGATTACAATATTTTTGATTCGGCATTTTTGTTGTTGTTTATTATATACAATTTCCTGGGATTCAAATCAAAATTCTATGCTGGATAAAAATATCAGTTGGGTTCAGCACTGTGCTTTGTGTGTGTGTGTGTATATGTGTATGTGTGTTAATATTTTTGGCTTTGGTATTTTTGTTGTTTGTTTATTATATAAATATAAAATTTCTTGGGATTCAAATCTAAATTCTATGCTTAATAAAAAATATCATTTTGTCTATGACCTTACTTGGGTTATTCCGCCAAATTATATGCTTCAATTCTCCTATATTTTGGTGGAGCCTGTTCAGGTTCTGCCCCCCACTTGTGGGTTCCACTGCCGATCCAGCAATGGTGAAGAATCTGCACTGTGCCCTGGCTTATATAGATTTATACAGCCAATAGGAGCCCTGCTTATTTAAACCAATCAGAATATAACACATAATCACATTATGTCATAAGCACCCAATCAGAAAACAACACGTATCTAATAATTTAATAGATAATAATTTGTTGCACAGCATGATGCAATATAAATAAACCAGAAATGGGCCACAACTTGGCCACAAGTGGACCGGATGTAGTCAAACCGGAAGTGGACCGGAAGTGGACCGGAAGTGGGCAGAAATGGGTAGAAATAGCCAAAAATAGACCGGAAATGGACCGGAAGTGGGCAGAAATAAGTAGAAATAGCCAAAAATAGACCGGAAGTAAATATGGGTGGGTATGGGTGTGTGTATATATGTGTGTGTGTGTGTCCTGGCCTAGTTTTAAGTGTGGCCAAAAAAAATATCAAGAGGGGCATATTTTTGACAGGATTATGGACAGCAATCTCACAGAAGTGCCTTTTGTAAGTGTAGCCTCATCAATCTGAGGGGGTTCATACTTTCTCATGGAATCCATGAGGGCTTTTTTACAAAAATCTTGGATTAGACAGGGTTCCACACTTGAGCAAAAAACTCATATGGGCATGTTGAGCTTGTTTTAAGTGTAGCCAAATCTGCTTCAGGGGGGTTCATACTTTCTTGAGTTTATAATATTGTATTTCCCACTACTAAGAAAGGAATTATTTTCCCATCCCGGTGAACACAATACTGAATACTGAGGTAGTTTTAATTCGTATGACACCGCCTCTACGGTGCTAGGATCGTAGTTGGGTGGCTTTAATTCATACTTACTCGTTTTGATTTAACCTTCGTCTTGAGAGGTGCCTTAATGTACATAACTCTATCAATACTCTTGAAATGAATGGCGACACACAAATTGAGGTTTAATGATCTTTAAGACTGAATCGGCAGGGGCATAATTAGAGAAAGGAATTACCTCTTGAATAGTTGATTAATAAGTCCTCCTATGTTCAATCACACTCACACAGTCTCGTTTACTACCTCCTGAACTCCTATCACTATCCTCCCTCCAGCCGATTCTTTTCGTTCTTCCTCCTCTTGAAGCCAAACACCGAATCATCTCACCTCTCACCTCCGAACTCCTTCCTTCGCTCTCACCCCTCTTATCTCTCCCCTACTCACTTTTTACAACTCATGATACTGGAAATGTACACTGCTGTCAAAAACGCATTCTTTGTATATCCTGCCTTCTACGAAGGCCAGGCTAGCTCAGGAATGTGAGGTACACAACGAATTTAAGCCATTAACGATTATCGCAATAGGTAATGGTTACATAGTCCTACAAATTAGTACTACAAATGGACCAATTAATGTACATTAATGTTTCTTCCTTCAAACATGACCATATCATTAATGTAAATAAGGAGTTTAATTTATTACACAAACCTTATTGAATATACTATATTTTAAAAAATTGCATACTGTAGGTTTTCTCTGCAAAAAATGTACTCTACAAGCTTATGTAGAGCCGTGAAAAAAATATATATGAGACAAATCAAATCGAATATTTGTAATTTTTAAGCCTGTTGTCTATGCAACCACAAAAACAAAATTGTCGCTTAGGTTTGTCTAGTGGAGCTGATTTTTCAGACATGATTGCGCATTGATTTCAGAGTTAGTCTGCTAGAATATGAGTTGCAGTGCCAATATAGGCAAAACTCACCTCATATTCGAAATGTGCGACGTGTGTTGCCTACGTTACCGAATCCCTATGTGGGAAGAATTTGATTCTTCCACTGTACAGACCTTGAAATCAAATGAAACATTCTGAGTTAACTTTTTTCTCATTCCAAGACAGACTTTCTAAATAATAGGGACAAGCTAGCCAGCAAATTAACACATAACGTTGTTTGAGATATGTTTTAAGATCATTGTATGCACAGATAGGATAATCGGCACTACTAGAGCTACAGTTTAAAGTGGGATCAGAACCACTATGTGCCTCAAGCGGGTATCGAACACGACAAGGCGACGACGTTACCGCGCCACCAGACGCCACACACACAACATGTAGACACTGTTGTAGGCTCACATCTGACGTGACAATAGGAGAAATTACGTATCATATAGGGAATACATGCGCTTTGCAAAACTTCTGAAATGACCCTCGTATAAATATAATTAAGAATATGCATAGGGGGAGACCAGGGCAAGTTGAGACGGAGGCAAATTAATACAGTGCCATTTGCGATGGAACGCGCATGCGCTTGGTAATGTCTGTTGAACAGGAGACGCCTTTCACCAGTCCCCATTGTCTGGGCGTGTGCATGACTAACGGAGAATTATGTGGTTGATGTTATCCTACCAAGTTTATTTTCCAGGGTGCGAAGTAACTTTTTTTGGATGTTGTTTGAAGTTTCCTGGTGGGCTTATGTGAACTGTGAAATATTTTTTCTTGGTGAATGTGTATTGTGCCATAAAAGGTAAGAAAACTCAGTTATTGTTGTTTGTTTTTCTGTGGTCTGTAGTAGGTTATAGTTGGTTAATCGAAATGGCGCCGGTTGGGAAAAGTTGATACGGCTGAATTGGGGTAGGTTTATACGGTGTATTAACTTATCCCAGTGGCTTCTAATAATTTTTTGTTTGTTTTTTCACAGAAAATGATGTAAAAATAACAGTTGAGGAGAAATACCAATTGAGGCATTTAAGAAAGCCTACGCTGATATCAAGATGGCACTTTGTCACTGAGAGAAGCCGCAAAGACATATCGGATTGACAAAATGACTAATACAAGGTATAAAAAGAAGAAAGAAGCAAACCAAAGTAATGAGACAAAAATACGAATGGGTTGCTGGAAACATCGTTAGGTCTTCAGTGAAGATTCAGAACTAACTAAAGGAATACATTGTCCACTGTTCAAAGATCTACTACGGCTTGACGCCTAAAAACATCAGATAGTTCACATATGAATTAGCCTGAGAATATCGTTGTAGAAAAGGGTGCACATTAAGTAGCCAGTGCAACGTCAGTAGAGAGGGGCACAACTGTAACGCTTGCCACTACAGTAAATACGATTGGGAACTCAGTGCCCACAATGTTCATATTTCCAATGGTCTATTTTAAAGATCACTTTATTCAGAGCGGACCGAACTTCATATCCCACAGGATGGATGACAGCGTTTTCCGTTGTTGCTGTTTATAAAACTTTCAGAGCCATGTGAAGGCAACTAAAGATCACCGTTGTCTGTTTAGACTGGACAAATCATGATTCTCATTTATCGATTGAAGTATTGAATTTCTGCAAGGACAATGAGATCATTATGCTGTCATTTCCGCCTCATACTTCCCACAGTCTCCAACTCCTGGACATGTTTGTTTATGGACCTTTTATGGAGTTTTAATTTGCAGCAATTGTAAGTTGACCAGCAATCCAGGGAAGTCCTTTAGTATATACAACATACCAGGAGTCGTTAGTAGTTCACTATCCAATGCTCTAACGCCAAAAAATATTATATAAGGCTTTCAAGGAACGGGAATCATTCCATTCAATCCAGATATTTTTACTGAAGAAGATAATTTACCATGTTCCGTAACTGATCGACCAATGACTGATGAACATGAACAAGATCGTCCATCTGATAAAAGAAGGGTCTCTGAAACCAACGTCCATGGATTAGACACACCAGTGAACAGACTAGAAAATGAAGCTCAAATAAGAGTTAACAATAAGTTGTTGAAATTAGAAAGAGTTAAAAAAGAGTTTTTTTTCTTTGGAAAGAGGAAAAAGTAAGTCAGCACATAATAGCAATAAAATAAATAATGGACTGACCGAAAAAGAAACTCAAAGCAAAAGAAAGAAAAGATCAAACAGGAAATATTTGAATAATAATAATTCAGAGCCGGAGTCAGAAGATGAAAACACCTTGCATCTAATGTGCCTCAAACCATTTTCAGATTCTAAGCCTGGTGAAATATGGATACAATGAATTTCCTACAGTAGATGGGCTCATTTAAAATGTGGATACGATAGCCATATGTACACCTGTGTTCATTGTAAATCAGATATGTGCATAACAGAAAGTGATAGTGACTGACTGCATGTAGACTATTCATCAGCATGCGATATTTTTTTTTCATGTTTGTATGTTTCATGTTCCTGAATAATAAAATTTAATTCAAAATAATTTCCTTGTATTAGACACACAATTTGTCTTATTTAATCAAACTATGTCACATCGTTATCAACTTAGTTCAAATTAGTATCAACTTACCAAGACGGGGCAAGTTGAGACGTTGTGTCGTGTGTTACTAATTAGGTTCTCATGGGTTTCTAAATTATATCTGTAAAATTTGTATGCGCTTTTCCTAAAGGTAAAGAGCTAAGCTATCGAGTTGTAGCATGTTTTACTTTTTTAGTAGCAACACCAAAAATAAAATAAATTCAAACTCTCAAACTGTATCAACTTGCCCAGGTCTCTCCTACATCCTAAACTAGGAGTAATTGTGTTCAGAACATTTGCACTAATTAATTTAATGGAGTATCTTCTCAGCTGCTTGATCTAAATGTGCGACTACCATTTGATCATCTAGGGCTTGGTTATAGTAGCAGAGGGATTTGTCACTTAGTTTCCGTATGGACCAGCAAGTTCAAATTATATGAGTTTCCGAAAGGAATTAAGAGCGGTCCGAGAGCTTGGCGCTACGGAGAACAAGGATATGTGACGTCACCCTATGTTTCTTAGTGAAACCAGCGAAAGAGTCACCAAAAATAATGATTCCGAAAAGTAACTGAAACATTGCAGGAAACATTATCCGGATGCCAATAAACTGAAAATTTGTGTCTGGCAGGATGGCAACTCTCCTTTCGATTTATCTCCCTTTCTTTGTTCCGAGTTTCAGTTGCAGCGAGAGAGAGAGAGTGTTTGTGTGTGTTTGTGAGAGAGAGAGAAGTGCAAGAGGGAGTCCATGCGTGTGTGCTGAAAGTTGGTTGGGAAGTTTTTCCTTTTGGAGGGATGAAGGAGGAGACAGCCATTCTTCTGCGTTATTTTGAATATTTTATATCTTGTCTGTGCAGAGTTGGCAGCCATTCGTCGAGTAGGGGGGTCCTGCAGGATGAAAGCGGTGTCATGTCTCCTCCACTCTGCCTGCAACTGGTAAATATGTATTTATATTGCCGAGGGACCCTCCACTGAGAGACAACCTGATGAATTCGACATACTGCATCACCGCCCAGCTTCTCTCCCCAGGGTACCACAATTCCTGCGCTAACATGTCACCCGAATGGACGACAATCGATTCTCTGGCGTGGCTTTAAAAACGCGAGGATGCGGATGGCGAGTGCATACTCTTCCACTGCGAGATCTCCATTTGTCAAAGCTCTTTCGCTCCTCTCTCGAGCGAACTGCGGAGAAACGGTGGAAAAGTGCGAAAGAAGTTAAGTGGGCCAATAAAGCCCCCACATAAACACAGACGCAAGGATATAACAAATTCATAATGCGGCGTCCGACCACATTGCATTCGTCACTACTTCTGGTGTCGTGTGGTAACAGGATATGCATTGTTCGATTGCCCTTGGGAGCTGTGAAAAGGGACACGAAAAGTTTCGTTTGATAGATAATCTCGTAAGTTATTCACTGTTAAGGACATGTGCATTTCCTACTTTTGCCGTTCCATTTTTTACTTAACCGCTCAACTTTGTTTCAATCTGGTGCAGAAATAATGAGATGGAAAACTTGATAATGTGGTAAAAATATTGGAGAGGAGACGAAAACACATTCAAAAGTCTGAGATTGAGGTTAAAGGTGAGGTAAAGCTACCCCCTGTACCTAGCAACATGCCGTGGAGGCATATAGGGTATGTGGCGGTAGAGCCACACACATTCACAATCGCGGATATTTGTGGGGGCGATGTAAACAGCATCACGCTCTTGTCGCCTTTACTCCCAGCTTTACCTTCAAGCACTCATTTATTAAAGGATGGGTGAACGCAAGAACTGTTGGAAAAATTTCCACCTGATATCATCTCAGGAATCGAACGTGAGTCTGCCGCGTTGCAGTCAGACGCCCTATCGACTGGATGCCGAGGCTCACCTAAGATTGAAACAGACCCATTGGTGAACCTCGAATTGGCTTATGCAGAGACATTGACTAAAAAAATTCCCACTCGAACCCAGGACTTCCTCATGATTGTCACATCTGCAGAGCCGGCCCAAGGGAGGGGCAACTTGGGCACTCGCACGAAGCCCCGCATTTCAGGTTGCCCCGCACAAGAACATAACAATTGTTTATGTTCGATTTATTACGAGTTTATAGTATATCTTCCGATTAACCAACTCTTATTTTTCTGACTTCATGGATTGTTTTGACACTCTTAAAAATATCCAAAATTAGTGATATCATATTATAAACAAACTAACACATAAAAATAGTATTATATAATTTCAATCAAAAATAGTTATTGTGCACTATTAATTTAATTATAAAATGAAACCATGAAATGAAAGTATTATGTTACATGAGACAATGAAAATTCACTGCTGTATCAAAATTCGAACAGTAAACAAAAGATAATTATGAGAGAATGTTTTTGGGTATGATTAAAAGTTTCCACTTTGATAGATAAAATAATTGTTTGACATTGAACAGAACTAGATTTGTGTAATTAAATATAATGAACATCGCAACAGTGGTGCGTCGGAGATGAAGAGAAACACTAATTTAGGAACTTCTATTAGCTTACCATAATCTTTGGCTTCAACTTTGAACATGTTCTAATTATTGATCTTAGGTAATAATACGAAATATATATGCAATAATTGTAATATATATAATGTGATAATGTAGGACACCTGTACCCAGAAAAGATGCACGTAGCAACAGAGAAAGAAATTATTATTTATGGTGGAAATAGTGTGAAGCTAGTTATAAATGTGTCACAAGCAAAGTACTTGTGGAAAGGCAGATACGCAAGGAGAAGAAATTCATAGAAATGGGTAAAGACAGTACTTATAAGGATAAGAGATTAGCAAAGGATTGTAATAAACATAGTTTAACGTTATTGTCACTGAAATTTGAAGTAGTTTTATTTACGCAAGTTTCCTTCTTTTACCCAAGAAATGCTCCTCCTGTTCACGATATATTTTACACGATCATTCCACAATCTACTTGGTTTTCGTCGTGATCTCTTCTTGTACAAGTTTCCAAATCTTGCCTCCTATGTTTGTCTGAATATTGTCTTTACGCATTATATTTATGTATCCAAATATCTTACTTATATCTGTTCACCAGGATGGACCTAAAGGAAATCGCTAAGGATCGAAAAGATTGGATTGATCTTGCCCAGGATAGAGACAGATGGAAGGCTTGTGTCTCTGCAGCCTTGAACCTTCGGGTTTAAGAAGGCTAGAAAGTTAGTTACTTAGTAGTACCTGTTCAACATTCGGTTGTGTTCGCTTAATTTAATATTAGTCTATTTGTTTCATTGTCATTCAAATATTTTTCTGAGATATTTCATTTGAACTGTCTCAACGATTCACTTTCATGCTGTAGTGTTGGTATATACGTTGATTTGCAAATCATCAATTTTGTTTTCTTTTATTTTCTTCATCTTTCTTAAAACACTCTATTGCATAATGTGGTTTGTTTGTATTCCTTTTTCTATAATTTAATGAACTGTATACAAACTTTCGAAACACTTGTCCACGAGACTTGCAAATAGGTGTAATCGCTATTACAACTACTCAGACGAACAATAATAGCTACCAATCTGTATATTGAGCATCATCATTATTGTGCAAACTAAACGCACGGCCATGAAATTAGGCGGGTGGCAGAAGTTTGCGCTGTTGCCACGTCGGAGCACAACTTCGTGTGTTCGGAGATTTAAGAGAATGAAAGATATCTTTGGAGAGATGGTTTTTGTAATTCATGTGATACAAACTGACAGTATTTGCTCGAAAGGTCAGGAATTACACAAGTGTCCCGGAGAGAGGTTGCTCTTGCTGCGCTCGAAGTAGGCAACGCAGCCCGGTTGACGTTGCCACACACAGCGCGGGAACCAGCGACTTTTGTCTCGCTCTCGGTTTGCTTTTCCCATATATGGCACCAGTGCAATTCTGCCCAGACTGCTATTTTCATGGCTGTGCGTTTAGACTACCTACACCACTCACATTCTAAAAGCAATTTTCCGAAATCATAAGATATTCATTCGCAATACTAAAATTTCCGAAATCTACGGTTGAAATGTAAGCTACACCTCTCGCTATCGAAATACATACACACTATAATTAAAACAAATTTAGCGATATCAAATCACGACATCGGGACAGTCCACCAGATACTTTACTTTGCCAATCCATCCTATCAAATGGTGATACAAACGTGTAAGTGAATCAGCCGACGAGGTTAGAATACCTACTCTCGACCACAAATTCTCTTCCATAACACGCTAAATACTGTTACTAAATTACGCCTCCATACTTACCCAAACAGTACATGCAGTGTGTATATAGTAGATATGCTTTGAGAATCATAGTCCAAATCTCTGTTCGCATTGAACTAAATTTGCTTGTATCTTTACTAAGTTAGACATGTCCTTTGATATGCAAAGCTACGGAAAAAAGTTGAAAGGATATTACTTATTTGGAAAAAGCCGTAACTATACATTTTTAATTTTTGCATTTAATTGGAGGGTTTCTGCATTTGATTTCTTAGGTGAATATATTTCAACAATTCCAAATCCACTTTAAACTGTGGATACAATCCAAAATAACCTATCTTTGCATATTTAAGTTGAAAGTTGTTAGATATTGTAATATTGAAGATTCATGATAGAACATCATCATATTTATTTCCTCTCATTCGACTTCAGCGAGGACCAAGAACTTTAATGTTAATATTTTAAATCACAAACCTAATTCTCGTTTCTGTTTATAAATTGAAATTGTAATAACTTTTTATCATCAGTCTTCATTACATTATAATTCATTAAATATATCCATCATCCACCAGTAATGAGTCGAGGGCCTCATATGTACACAAATATGTACTTCTTGTTCAATTCAATGCTCACCGGCTCAGTGGCCAACTTTTCGATCTCGCCACCAAGTTCCCGGGTTTGGCCTGGGCTGGGTGTTGTTTTTTGTGTTCCTTCATCAATTCAATCTCGTCATCACTCATCCTTACCGTCGTCATTAGTCAAGAGTGTCAGAAAAGGAACCCAAAATAACAAATGTACAAATTTAATGCTTATTTATGAATGTAAATTTACTTAAGCCCCTTGAAGGTAGATAACCCAAAATACAATTGCAGTTAGCGGGATTGCATAACGTCCAGCAATGAACCGCATAATGGTAAAGTCGGTGCCTTGTAATCAAAGGGTCCCGGGTGGTATCCTCATAGGCACATCGAGCCACACATTAAACTGTGGTTCCGGCCCCGATTATCCTACCCGAGTCTAAAGTAAACTTAAAACATACTTTGACGAACATTTGACTTTTGGCCGAAAGGAAATTCTCGTGTCAGAGTATGTTCATTGTATTTTGCTTTTCTACCTTTTTGGTCAATCGCGACGATGAGGATGAATGGAGAAATGTTGATAGAACAAACTTAATGATACACCCATGCTCTATCCAGGGTTAGAACTTGGGACCTCTTGTCTTCGTAGCGCGTTATGCTGACCACTTCGCTACGGAGGCAGACTCAAATCAGATGTAAAACTCGAAGTAAATGTAAATGTTCAGATAAGTTAATAGATAAGGGCATAGTTGAAAGACGAATAGATACCACAGAATTGTGCCTCTATCAGGAATCGAACATTTGTATCCTTTATATTTTAAAACTTGTTATTTTTGAAGGAGAGAATACAAGCATGAATATGTACTTCCTTCCACATTGATGTTTTCACGCACGCGCGTGCATGTGTGGCCGGACGCTTCTTCTAACAAAGTCTTACTTGAACTATTGTGGATTCCAAATTCCTTTCAATTGACGATTTTGAATTTTCTGCTTTTAAGTCGGGATCATTTATTTATATTCTTTAATTTTATTCATTAACTCAGTAATATGCATTCGTATCGTCTGTTTTAGCAATAATATGTAAAACGACTATAATAATCCAAATAAAATCAAATAGTAATAAGTTAGAACAAAAAAGTTAGCGGATGACAATCTGAAATTCAGCTGGTTTCATTGGCGGTGATTGGTTTCCAAAACTGGGGGGGGGGGAGCAAGGATAGTTTACTTTCCCTTGGTAGATAAGGATTAGCATAGGGCTAGGGAAAAAGTGCCAAAAAGGAGGGGGGCAACTGCCACCCTATTCGCCGCCACTAATTGGTTTATCTATATATTTAGTACAGAACTAACCGCGTAATGCTCCACGGGTACTAATTAGATTATTAACTCATTCATAATTTATTTTCTGTAAATTCAACACAAAAAGGTTATCTAGGAACCTTCCCTCAATATACAGGGTGATCCGTTCGAGATGTCACAAAACGAAACGAACACGTTGCAGAAAATAATCTACTTTATTACCAGTTAATGGTATGTATTTTCGTGCTCAAATCATTAACATAATAACTCTTCGTCATTAACACTCAACACAACATAATTGACTGCGCTGAAAAATTGTGCCACGTGGCGTGCAGCATTTCCCGAGCGACGTGTGCAAGGCCGCGGTGATCTTCTGTCGAAGTCAGCTTCATTATGTGGCCTTTGTTCGTACGCAAGTGATTTGACTTACCCCACACGAAAATGGATAGAAGTATCAAGTCTGGAGAATTTGCCCGGCATACACGGGTCCATCACTGTGACCAAGTTTCCATCTCGTGCTCTATCACAGCCACGCACCTGAATCGACTGTAAACCCTCCATTTATACCACATGGAATCTTTCCTGCTCTTATACGAACTGTTCGGAGATTCACACGTTACCATCTTGTATACAGTGGTTTAATTTTCTAACATCTCAAACGGGCCACCCTATAGATAATTAATAGAGAGAGTGTATTTTGTTCCACAAAACTACATATAAAAGCATTCCTCTCTATAGATAATCTCTTGCTGCCATATCTATAATAATGACTACTTGCAAAACCTTCTCAGGTAGTGTATTGTAATACAAAGGCTGTGCGAAATAGGTTTATTTCTTGTGTATTGATATACAGAACTTTCTAAAGGGAGTGTTAACTTTTTGTTCATCTGTTGAGGCAATGCAGCTCAAACGTGCAAAACAGTATCGTTGGGTTACGTAGTTTGACTTGCCAATTAGGAATCATAGCAAGATTTATGATTTATGATTTTGTATCTTACCAATGTACCGTTTTCAGCAAAATAACTATTATATTTAAGTCACTCTAAAGCTGCAAGTCCAATAAAAATTTGTTGAGTTGAGTTAAGTATTATATTTAAGTATTTCAATATGTTTATCATACGTTCTATAAAATAATATTACATTCTAAAATATGGCAAATAATTTGAAATATTTAGCGAATTATATTATCGAGAAATTTCTGCTGTTATAACGATATTTGCATTTGTTTTTGAGGTAGGAGTAGATTGCTATAATGTCGATTACTTCTCCTAGCAAGCAAATGTACCATTTGAGATACTAAGCATCCCAGTATACTATTATCTTGTATTGCTTTCAGTCTACGATACATTGACTTTGTGTCTGCATTATATCCGAGCAATTAATAGGTATCTAATGGATCGGTTCTTAACACCAACAGGCAAATTTAATGACCGATGACGAATACAATAGATACTTTTTGCCTTTGGAAGAAAAAAATACATGTTTGTTACCTTAATAGTTCCTGAGATATCAAAGGTTCGATATATATCGTTTGATGACTAATATCATTTGACTCTCAAATCCCACTGATCAAGCCGCTTTATTTGCATTATATTAGTAATATATGGACTTTGTAGTGTGCCAATTTTTTGTTTATGTCTCGAACTCTTATATCGATTAGTTTCAAATGGAAACCAGAACAGTCCAATGGAAGACTGAATTGATAAAAAATAATTAATTTCACATGAAGCTCGAATAGTTACGAGATTGATTTGCTTTAATTTACTTCCCTTTTTGTGCCAGTTTTGGCTAATTTTGCGAAGATGGGGATGAGTGATTATATGATGAAATTGATGAATGCACACTCACAAACATCCATGCCCAGGCCGGGATTCGAACCCGCGACCCCTGGCGTCGTAGCGTGCTGTGATAATCACTTTGCTACGGAGGACGGCTATTTTATAGTATGCAAGCCAGAATGATTTGCTCAATTAATATAATACCTATTGGCACTGGGTCTTTTATGGTGCACCATATATCGCCTCTGAAGTAGTTTCTGAGATAAGGTTATTTTTTCGGCTTTCTTCATTAGTACCCTAAAATGAATATGTAATAGCAGATTCTCTGAAACGCGAGATTGGGATTAGGAATAAGCTTACAATCTTTCTTCTCGCACAAAAAACACGAAAATTCCCCAAAATCACGCAACAGTTGGTAACACTGCGAGCCGAGACGTCAGAAGGGGAAGAACCCCCATGTTGCAGAGCAGCCGGTTGACGCAAAGTTAGATTCTAACATCAATTCTGACATTCCACAGGGGGATGGACGCGTCCTTCTCCGCTCCGAACGACATCCTCTGACATTCTTTTGCGCTCCTCGCATTGCATTTGGAGCGTCCTCCTCTCCGGGAGAGCGAAAGTAGCCTGGTCCCGCGGGAAAACGCTTTAAAAATTTAAAAGCACGGTTTAGGAAGACGCAGAAACAAGGGCGCCGCCGAGCAAAGGGGAAGATTGGACTCGCAGCGAGGGCACTCTCCGCTCACGTCATTCCTCCTCGCGTCACGATGTGTTCTTGCTATCCTTTTTTTCTCTATCCCGTTTTCTCTCCCTAACAAGCAAAGATTCCTTTGAAATTAAAGGAGCCCGTTTCTGGGAATATGCCTTGACTTCTGCAACGCTTCATATTCCCCTCCTTTTATCGCTTTCTCCATAAACAGCTTGGCATGAAACTTCGGTCCTTCTCGGGGCCTGCTTTCAGTTTCCTGCTAAGGGCCTCTTTTAATACTTGGCCTTGGAGAGTAAATTCTGAACCAGGAATCGTGGTTTCGGATTCTGGGAAAGCATTAAGGAGATGTTTCTTTGAACACAGACTCTCTCGACGCAAAATCAAAGACTGAAACGAAGGAAGGAAAACGGTAAAAAGGGACAATTAGCACGAATGAAATAAGCGTGAATTGAATTAAAAGGGAAAATAAGCAAACAAAGATATTAGCGGGAAAAGTGATAGTTAAGTCAGCAAAGTGCAAGTACGAAAAGATTAACGGAAAATTAAGAAAAACCATGAAATTAATAAGTATGACACGTATAAACACGCAAAATGGGTTAAGAGATAGAAGACCTAAGGGCATAAGTGAATGATGGGAAACAGAATAGGCGCGAAAAGTGTAAGTAAAATGGAAGTGAATAACGGAAAACGATATGAACAAGATGATATTTGCAGTACAGAAATAGAAATAAAGCGAAGAAAAACCAGTAGCGGAATCTGCTTAGTTGGCAAAGTTGTTGTTGAATTGTTGTTTTATGCCCACTGTTATGCGCAGACAGGCTAATTGGGACTAGACCTACAGTTTAAAGAGAGATCCGAACCACTGTTCAATGTGCCTCCTCCGGGTATCGAACCCGGAACCCCTTGAATTACAAGGTGATGACGTTACCACTACGCCATCGGGGAGGTCCAGTTGACAAAGTTATGAACCCGCACCCATTTCTATATGCACAGATAATTATGAATCGTTAGTTATAGTCAATAAAAAAACCTTGCATAATTCTAAAGGAGATTTCACACCGAAGCGATGCGTGTCGCTTGAGGATTTCATTAATCGAACGAAAGCTTGTGCGGCCTCTCATACCTCTACGGTGTGAAACGTTGCTGTTGATTGGCTCGTTCCCAAGAGCCATATATAGCTTGTCGCTTCGGTCTTAAAAACAGTCTTTGTGGAGAGAGAGAGAGAGAGAGAGAGAGAAATTACTTCCATGCATTTTATGGTACAATAATAATAATAAAAAATATATATTTTCCTAGTAGCGGGAGCGACAATCTCACGTCTCTCCTGCAATTTCAAGGTATTGCTGGAACCCTCGCTATACTTTTACACACACTTGTGGCGCCATTACACACTACCCCCTATCCCAGTATAAAGCTATCCCCCTGCATACATTGCAACTTACCGTGAAGGCAAATGACGGGATGGGGAAGTACGGAACCAAACATTAACAATCTCTGTAATTTGTGAAAGTGATGTGATCTGCACCAAGCTCCAGCCTTACCCTCAGGGTTGCCCAAACGTACTAATTTATTAGAATTTCAGAGCAGCATTGCTGGAGAGATTCCTACATGAAGTCATCCACCGGGGGAATCGAACCTGGCTCTCCTCCGTGCCAGAGACGCTCTACCTACTGAACCACCGCGGCTCTCTATCTCCCTCTCTCTTCTCCTTTTTCTGCATCCTCCTCCTCCTTATTTTCTTGGGTTTTCCTTCCTCGCATAAAAGCATCTCAAGGAAGAGCTACAGATTATTCTTACTGCTCAAGGCTTGTGCTTAGGAATTCTAATTTCCTTTCCTTGGAAACTCGGTCACCTTCCTTAAACCAGGAATCTTGCTAGTTTCCTTTGGAATGTTGATTCCCTCGAGATCTGGACGCATTTGCATACGAAGGCTCTGCTAATTCTGCTTAATTAAGTCTTGGTAATTCATGGGGAGTTTCTCGAATGCAATCGACTCCTTAAACATTATGGTGAATTTAGGTCGCGCCAGAAACTACTTCTCAAAGAGTTAATAAAACGTTTGTTCCTTCAAGAATGGCCTTTTGGATACTTTACTAATAAATGCCAAGTGTTATTTACGTTTGGGATTCATGCATAACATCGTATTTCTTAGTAAGCAACATAATTGGTAGAAGTGTTTAAACTATTCGTTTTAAGAAAGTATTCTGAAAAAACACCAGCATTTTCTAATTTTCCTGGGCAAATTTTGATGATAAATTGCTACTTTTAGCGACATGGCCTTGTAATCTAGAAGTTCTATTTTCGTTTCACACTGGTAGAACAAGGTTTAGTATTATACTGTAGTTCGTCTCCCTCGCAAAAAGTCGATAGTTGATCAACCTTTGTGCATAACGTAGAAGAGTTTAAAAATCAAACTCCTATAATGCTCTAAAAATATGGTTCTAAATGAAAACACTTCTATAGAGCGACCACCAGGGAAAAAAATCTTGGACAAAAAGTCCCCGAGCAGCTTTCCCTTCTTCCGCTCAGCTCGGGCCATAAGGAAGCATGCTCCAATCTCCCCCTCCCCTCCTCGCGGGAATACGGTGCACAGGAGTCGCGGATCTGCGCAGCTTTCTTTCCTTGTGGTTTCACTATAAGATTATCTTCTAAAATCAGATGGAGTTTTAGGTGTTCAGTACTCTCCAATTGAGAGCTATCTCAATTAAATCTAATGTAAATTTAGTTTTTCCGTATTGGTAATTTAATATATATTGATACTAAATTTTACATTCATATTTTTTGGCAAACTCATCTGTAAAGTAAATATATCAATGAAATATGGGACACTATTATAGTGTAGGGAAGTAAACACACGAGTTTTTTTTGGGGCCTCCCCGAAGGCACAGTGGTAGCGTCATCGCCTTGTAATCTAGGGGACCCGGGTTCAATACCCGGTGGAGGCACATAATAGTTCGGATCCCACTTTAAACTGTAGGTCCAGTTCCGATTAGCCTTACTGTGCATAAAGTGGACTTCAAGCACCAAATCAATCAATCAATCAATCAATACGAGGGTTTTTTGATAAGTTTCCGGCCTCGGAAAGAAATAATGGCGTAAGTAGCAAATGAATGTCATTTTATTCAACATAGTTCCCTTTCAGGTTGACACACATGGTACAACGTTCCTGCAGCAATTTCAACGCATGGTAATAGAAGATTATATCTTGGTGTGCAAACCTTGCCTCTACTGATTGAATGACGTCATGGTGTCCCTAAATTCAGTACCTTTGAAGTGTATTTTGAGTTTGGAGGAAAGAGAATAGTCTGAGGGAGCCAGATCGGGGAATAACGGGGATGGTCAATTAGTTCATACTTTAAATAATGAATTTTCTGCATTGTGATGCCTGCCTTGTGGCAAGGAACATTTTCTTGTAGAGAAAGGATGCCTTTTGACAGTTTCCCCTACCTCTTTTCCTTCAAAGCTGAGTGAAATTTATCCAACAGGATCACATTCAATGTGGTGCCTTTTACCTGATATTCACTTGAGTATTATTCCTTCACAATCCCAAAATATCACACCAATTGATTTTCCTGCAGATTTCTGTCGGCGAGATATTTTGGGCCGTGGTGATCCCCTATGGCATCACTGCATGGATTGATATTTTGTCTGAGGATCATGAACATGCAATGGAGTTTCATTCATTGTCAATATTCGTTTAATAACACTGGCTGCACTAGGTGAAATACGCTCCAATAGTGCCTTAGTACGAGTACTATGCCTTCTTTTCCGCTTGTGATCAGCTGTCAAGTGTTTGGGCAACCATATGGCAGAATTTTTTTCATCACCAATTCTTCATGCACAATAGAGTACTGCATTGAATCACTTTCGCTCGCTCAAATCTCCCACGCTCGAGTGTGATTCGCTCGAATATATAGAATATCTTCTTCTTCTTTGTGACAATACTGGTCAAGGATCTGTGTATATAGAATATTAAATATCATTTCAATGTGACAATAATCGTATCAATATGTGTAAAATTAGCGCTGATAGTTTCAGCCCATAATCATCTATTCATTTTCATATATTGCTATGCATTGGTAATATAGACTAAATTACATTTTAAAAACAATATGATGACTATGTTCAATTCAGTTTCAATTGCACTGCGTCTTCACTTCACGATCCATATTTGAAGGCCCACAACTACAGAAAAAATACGGTTTCAAGTGAACTACTGGGCTTCGAGCGTATACCGATCGTTTGCCTGTTCGAGCGTTATTCGCTCGATCAAAGAAACAGTAAATTCCGTAAGCCATCTAGCGTCATCCGTGCGAACTATTAGACGATCGAGCAAAAAATTCTCGATGCAGCACTCTAATGCACAATATAATGCACCTGCTCTAAACTGATGCCTAGCGTGTCTGCTACACATTGCAGACCAATCCTTCCGTCTGCAAGGATCAGATGGTGGACACTATCGACAATTTCCTCAGTCATTACTGTTCTGGGTCTTCCTGGCATTTCCTTATCATCTGTGCTTGTTCTCCCCTTCCTGAAATCTGCCACTCACGATTTCACTGTGCTGTATGAAGGACAGTCATTGGGGATTGTTTGTGTCAATTCGTCGCATATTTCCTTGGCTCCCATGCTCTTTGAGAAGAGGTACTTGATGACAGCTCTCTTCTCCAATATGGAAAACGACACACTCTGCGCTGCCACGGTCACATCAAATCTGTTATCACAAAAGTAGTTCTACCACTATCTGTCTGAAATTTTGCACAATATGTTCTGAAACATTGACGCACAACATACTAAAATGATTTCTATCTATTCCAGTACTTTCCCCGTCCGGTCGGAAAATTTTCATGACCCCCTCGTATATTGTACAAATCCTAGTCAACTTTAATTACACACTAAAATGCAGGCACACACACACACACAAACAAACACGCACGTACACGCACATACTCATACTCATATTAAGTATAGGAAGTTATGATGCGGTGATATAATTAATGCATAATAATTTCAAAATTATGAAAAGTTGCAAACGAGGTATAGCCAAAAATCTAAAATCAGGTTTCACTGATTGGAATTAAATAAGATTAACATTTGAGAATAATATACGGAAGAACTAATGGCATAATACTTTTAAACGCGAATCAGGTACGTATAATAAAGCATAATATGCACAGCATATGCTTTCATGATGTAAATTAGTTCACTTCGAATGAAGGATGTTTCGAAGTGAATCGTTAAGAAGTGAATCTCTCCCTTTCTGCCGTACACACACACACACATACATATGCTTATTTCTTATATATAATTTGTGAAAAACTTAAAGGGAATGTTTAGTATATATTTAAAGATGAAAAAAGAAAAAACAAGAACTGCGTCGTGGAGTTCAGAGCACAATTGGCGTAACTCCACTTTTCGTGGAAATGGTGTTACATGTAAAACTTAGTGTGAAGTATCATCATTTAAGTGTTAGAAGTACGTATCTCATAAGTTTTAAATTCTTGCTCATAGAGGCACTACTATGTTTATGTTCCAACAGCCAAACACAGTTTTAAGTTATTTAAATGTGCATTTCTCTCAAAACTGTCCTCAATGGAGGTACCCCACTTGTGCTATGAATTAGGAGCTTTGGTACCTGAGGTCTGGAAACTAGTGACAGGCTCGATTTCTGTGAATACGCCGCCTCAATCATTTCCCTAAGTTCCATATGAGCAACTTGAATGCACCATCGTAAATGAAACGCGCCGGCCCGCTTTTAAGCGCTACGAAGGCATAACGTTACAAATTCCTCCTCCTTATGACTTGCGTGGAATTTTCCACTTCAATGGGATCAAAAATGCGGGCGGGAATCAAAGGTATGCCCCCGATGTAAAGGACCTCGCGCTTAAACCCCCTCGCAAATTAAACGAACAGGGTTGTCGGGGGGATGAATACAACAGCAAGGAGCCTTATGCAAGGAGCAAGAGAGAGAGATGGAGAGAGAGAGAGATGCGGGCAGCTGGACTGCAATGATTGAAGCCCATTATGTAGCTGAGAATGAAACAGCTTCCAATTAGACACACGCTTCGTTAGTCTCGAAGCTCTGCCCCCCCCCCCCCACTTCCCAGTTCTTCCCGCACGTAAGGTTGTGTATTCGGGAACGGACCTAATTGGTTTCATGGAAAGTTTGAATGCGCGCTATTAGCAACTCTAATGGCTCAATCTGCGCCGGAATTATCTAGATGAGGGAGAAGGACTGAGGATTATCTCGCGGTAATTATCATCCCAATTTCCTGCGTTCGCTGCTCAACGCGCTGCTATTCAAGAACTTGCGTTGCTCTAGTTACCCATCGCCGCTATGGAATTTTGGTTCGCTCGTTCCGGAGGCCACCATCTTGGTCACTGCAGACGGATTCTGCAGCTTCTCCGGGGGGTGTTGAGGTTTTCAGAATGAAACACGTCCTAACTTCTCAGTTATGCATCGTTCAGGCCAACATATGGTGAAAAGTTTGTGTTGAGGTATTTCAAAGTATGCTCGCGGACATGCAAAGTAAAAACACGATTTCAGAAGATGAACGAATTTAAATAACAGTCCACATCTGTAACATGAGTCCAAGACCCTCTTTAATAAGCTGGGAGGTATCATCCTAAAAATAAAATAAGAGGGTGAAAATACATTCACTCATTCATATAGGCGTCGCCAGACATTTTTGAAAGTGGCGGGGTCGGACCATTAATAAATACTTAAATAATTGAAATAATAACAATATTAAAATATTAAAAACAGGTAAAAATTAAAAATATAATTGTTATTATACAATAATAAATATTATAAACTAATAGAAATAAACCATTATTGTATTTCAAATTATTATTATTATTATTACTAGGAAACAGAACTTTATGTGCTAAAAAACTCAGAAATATATTTTTTTATGTGTCATAAATGTTGAAAATATACGATAAAAACAGGAAAATATGCGACAAAAATAAAAATAACACATTTGGTAAGAAAAACAAAATATTACATGCATTTTAAACAACTGAAATCAGTTTTTAAATGCTTACCCTTAGTGAGCTATTTTTGTTTGGAAAAGTAGCAGTGGATTACCATAGTTTTTTCTAAATTCTCCATTGTAAATCTGTGACGATTATCTCTAAAAAGCATCTTATATTGTGAGAAAGCTCGCTCCATGTTACAAGAAACAATTCTTGCATATTTGAAGCACGAAATGCCAATAACGCTTGAAGTTTTCCAAAGCTTCCTCTTTCTCTACTTTACCTACCAAAACACGTGCAATTTGGCACAAAGTTTGAAAACCTTAATTTTTCCCAAAAGTTTCTGTACGTTTAGATATTAGCACTTGTGCGTTAGATCCAGTGGGGGTAATATTTTCCCCCAATAGGATCGTAGGCGAGGCGCCAGAAGTCTGCCAGCGAGCGTGTTCAAAGACAAACCAAACCTAACACTCTCGATATGAAAGAGGTTCGAAGAATAAACATTTTTCCTTCGAGGATTTCGAGGTAGCTGAAGTCAATGAGCGATTTTATGTATTTAAAATGAAAATTCACAAAATATGTATTTACATACGGAAAACTGGAAAATATCTGTTTTTATGTAAAATAAAATTTGCTGTGTTGACATATAAGGCTATGATCAGAATTTTGGCAAAAACGAGGGTCTCTATCTTATCGCAGAGAAAAAACATTTATTTAATTAAAGTTCCGTTCCCTAGTTATTATATAATCGGGGAGACTTTAGTACCTAACCAAGCACAACTGTTATTTCATTTTCAAATACATTTCACACAGTTAGTACACTGAAATTCACAGTCATTGTATTTTGTTATTAACTTTTGCATACATCATTCAATAAAAGGCTGTAAAAGTTAAGGGGAAAATTTTATTCATAAGATATCTGTTGTGTGACCTAAAACTATATTTTTTGGAAACTGTGGAACCATTAACTTCTTCGATTACATGGTAGAAGATCAACATATAACCTGTATTTACGCTAAATGTTTTCGATCTAATTAAGTTTTTACTTTGATTATTCTCTTTGAATAATAACTAAATTAACTTTATTTCTGTTATTAACAATATGAAAAACTTTCTTTTTTTATAACTTGTACCGCTCTTCCCTACGTCCATGCTCAGAAACAACTTAAGTGTTTAGTCATTCATGTTAGCATAGAGCGTCTCCAAGATGGTGTAGTGTAAACCCCTCTCATTGTAATGAAGGAATCTCGGGTTCGATCCCCGCCGGAGATACATTATCCGGAGGTTCGGTACCACTTTAAACTGTAGGTCCAACCCGTTTTAGCAATCTTAGCATATTGTGGACTCAAAACGGAATTGACTTTCGAATAAGATCAAACGTCCTACATTTAGAACTATATTAGCGACCCCAGAAATTAGAGTCTGCGCAGAAGTTGGAAAGGTAAAGAGGACGAGGATAAAAACCCGGGGGTTCCCGCACACTATATGGCAACATCCGCCGTGCAGAGTAAGCTACGTGGTGGCTTTGATATGGCAACAACGCAAATTATTTCAACCGCCTCATTTCGTGTCTCCAAGTGTTAATCTTTGTGATTTATGTAACTGGTAGAAAGTGTTTAGTGCATATTCATTTTTCTGAACATTTTCCAATAACTAAAACTAACTAACTAACCCTCTAGCCTTCTTAAACCCGAAGGTTCATGGCTGCAGCAACACAGGCCTTCCATCTTTCCCTATCTTGAGCAAGTTCTATATACTCTTTTCCATCCCTACCGATTTCCCTTAGGTACATCTCAACGTTGTCCCTCCATCTTCGTCTTGGCCTTCCTACAGGTCTCTTACCATCAGGTTTCCCAACAAGAATCCTGTGAACTCCTCTTTCCTCTCCCATTCGTGCCACATAGCCTGCCCACCTAAGTCTTCTTCATTTAATTATTCTAATAATATCTGGACATGAATACAAATTATGTAGTTCTAAATTATGTAACCTTCTCCACTCATCTGTCTCCTCATCCTTTTTGGGTCCATTTTCCAATGCAAATTCAAATTTTTGCACTTAACTACTTCTTCTTCTTCTTCTTTTCTCTTATGCCCATTTAGGCGTCGGGTCCTTTCAGCCACTTCTTAAAATAAGTTCTATCCTGTGCCAGTCTTTTCACTTCGTCGGGTGTCTTCCCTCTCTTCTGTGCCAGTCCATAAATGTATTGGTTCCAGTTCAACCTGGGTCGTCCCCTTCCTCTCTTTCCTTCTGGTCGGGCCTCAAATATTTGTTTCGGTTTACGCTCTTCCTCCTTCCCAGCCAGCCTAATTCCCTCTTCTCGATGATTTCAACCAGTGGTTCCTGATTCAGGCATTCTCTTCTTATTGTTGTGTTTCGTATCATATCTCTCCTTGTCTTTCCTACAGTTTTTCTTAAGAATTTCATTTTAGTAGCAGTAAGTCTGCTCTCCAATTTAGTTTGCATTATCCAGCTTTCTGATCCATATAATAGCGTGGGGAGATTTTTGTTTTTTTACTAATCTCCTTTTTACCTATAATGGTGTTACTAATATTATTGTACAGATTATTTGCTTTCTGAATTCTGTGATTAATTTCAGAGTCCATTTTTCCGTCCCCAGTTAGTATGGTTCCTAAATATTCAAACTGTTCTACTTGTTCTAAGGTCTTATTATTCCAATGAATGCGCATCCTTTCTGGTTCTTGTTTAGTGAAGTGCATGACTTTCGTCTTGCTAACATTGATTTCCATCTTTCGTTCTTTGAATGCTCGGCCCCACTCTAGGATAGCATTTTGTAGGCTGTTGCTATCTTTTGCTAAAAGAACAATATCATCAGCGTATACTAATGTTTGTACCCATACCAGTTTCATCTTATAATTTCCAATTTTACATTTTCTTGTTCTTCTTTTGCATTGCTTTATAATTTCATCCATGAATAATATGAAAAGAAGAGAACTAAGTCCATCACCTTGCTCTTAACTAAGGAGAATAAATAGTCTATTGCATGTAAAAACAGAAAATACTACTTAAACACGATCAAAATTTATCGGTTCAATTGCGTCATTTGCAAATGAACTGTATATGTAAAGAAATCACTGAATTTCTAAGACGAGTGTACTAAACTGCACCAATTCTTAACTTTTCTTTTCTTAGGACTGCAATGAAATGACATAAAATAACGAATAATGTTGACGGTCTGGTGTAAAACATTTTAATCTTGCTCACAATAATTACTACGAGGGTAGGGGCATAAGTCATGGCAACTATTTTTTTGGTAGCAATTTGACTAATACACGCATGCAGAACGAAACTTTTTTAATGTTTTTCTTGGCACTTCCCTACTAACTCCTGGTACACATAACCTGCCTTGTTCACACATTGTTCAATACCATAAAGTGTTCTCTTCCATTTGTATATTTCGAAGTTTTTGTTGCAAACTTACTTTCTCGCGAAAGATGTAGTAGACATAACTTATGCCCCAGCCCTCGTATATAGAAATATTCTTATATTTCGATTATACTTATAGAGATGCACCTCGAAGCACATCTTTCTAGCGGTGTGAGTAAAAGAAAATACTTACTAGATGCATAGATTTTTCGAGGGGTAACGTTCTACGATATAATTTCAAGCGCTTCAGTAAAATAAAAAAATCGTCTATTCTATAGAATACCGTTCATCTTCCCCCTTTCGGAACACTCCTGACTTTTATTTAACACACAACCTAAAACACCTTCATTTCGTGCGTCGTATGTATGGACAGCCCTTCATTCAAACATGCGTACTAATTAAGTGAAGAAAGGTAGGCAGCGAGCACGTAAACAGAAGTAGAAATTCGGCACTCAGTAAATGAAACATGCCCGTCCAGAAAAAAGATTATGGATACGAAGGCGAAAGCTGTTCAAATATAATTTTCAACTTAACTTTTCATTTTTTTAAAAAATGGAAATTACTCTTTAATATGTGAACTTCCTGCTTTTGTATTACATAATTAATGAAGCAGATGGAATTTGCCTGACGTTCAAATTTTTCTCTTCTCTGTTCAACGCTAAATATTTTTTTGCGATCCTAACGAATGGAGCGAAATGTTTTACTGCCACAATCGTGACTTGACGGTGATTTCTCCAGTAGGAAATATAAACAACATTTCTTTGCACAGTGCAGGTGCAATAAAAATACTTTCTATAACGATCCAGCATAAACTAAAACGGAACTCCGTGGCTCAATAGGCTTTTGAGGGCCAAAGCCTGCCTTGCAGCTTTTCATTGAGTGACGTCACCGTATCGCGACCTAACACCGCTCTTTTCTGACTTTCTAAATCGGAGTCGGCACTTCTTTTCAATAAGCTTCCCAAGTGTCCTCACGATGCTGTTTCAACCCTCATATTTTCACTCACATTTGACTCCCATCGGCAATACAACCCAGGGCGCTCGCACAAAGGCGACAACAGCAACCATTTTACTACGCGGAAGCACTAATTATCTAGAATATATTTTGGAAACAGAACGTATAGTGTTGTTATAAGACCGAAACATGTTATGAGCCGATTCATTAAACGGAAAAGAAAACAATATATAAAATAGCGCGCGAACAGGGATTCCTAATTTCCAAAAACAGGAAAATTGTGTAGCCGGTAGAAAATGTAGTTGTAAGAAAGTGTCAAAGGGAAAAAATGTTCCAGCATCGGTGCGATTCTTAACTGTAGATACCCAAGCAGATTAGAAGAAAGTTAGAAAATAGGTACATCTCCTAATGATATATTTGAGGCTATTGTACAGCCACCGGCAAAAAATGGAACATTTAGATCCTGGAATGCACCCTTCCCAGCAAGGCCGTTATGTGTTGCTTGAATCTACAACGATACGTGGATTTTAATAGCAAATTTTCAATGGCAATTTATACCATCACTGTGGAGTTAGGCAACACACATTACGTCTTGCAGCGAAGCGAATGTTTCAGAATGTAGGTGTCCAATTTATATTGCTGGTGACTGTACAATGCATTTTCCATAAAATAATTAAGAGTACCACTATGGAAGAGAGTTATACTAGGAATATAGAATAGCAGAACTAGAATAGATTAGAGCCTCGATTCCGGGAAGCAAATATGATTTGGCAACACTGGTGATTACTTCCGTCCGCGGGGTAATTAAATTTGGTAGCTCCGGAACGTGACGCCTCTTGTAGATAGACATCTTCCGGTCTCCGTCGTCAAAAAGAAAGCGAGAGAAAAAAGGACGGGAGGGTTGTAGAGAGAAAAAAAGTCGGTGGAAGGAGGAAACAGATGAGGGACACAACACGTAGTCTAAGAAGATTGGAAAGGGGAGGTGATGAAGACGAAGAGAGGTGGACAAGAGGAAGACGCTAATTGCCCGTCGAGTGAGACACGAGAGGCGCATATGAATTTAGCGAGGCTAATAACGGCCTCTTTAATTGGCCCGGGGTAATGAATGCCGCAGGGAATTGTTTCTGGAGCAAGTCCACGGCTGATGGATGACCCTCAGCGCTCCTGCTTATTGCGAAAGGAGAGCGGAGCCATGCAAGGAACGTGGTGAGAATTCCTGGGCATGCATATTCTATCGGCGGGGAAGATGTCTTCCCTTGACGCGTCCTCAAACTTCCAGGAATGTTCGTGAATACCAGTCTCCAGTCAATACATATTCTGAGGTAACGGACGAAATTTTCAGTACAAGAGGACAATGGCGATTTTTTATATGGATTACAGGATGAGCATTGACCATTTGTTTATTATGGTTCAAATACAATTAACAAGATAACGGCCAAACATCAGATTAAATGTTCACTGAGTTTAGAAATGGTGTTTGTTAATTGATCCAACATTTTATTAATAAATATCAAAGTTTCCGAGACATTAGCTCTCATTGTGACATTCAGTAATTATTCTCGTACAAATGAACTGACTGAAAGCAATTGGTAGATATGTTCCATCGTCAAGTCCTGTACTTGGAAAACTTCCTTGAAATCATACACTCATCATGGCACAAATGCTTTATTATACATATATTCTCATACTTGTAAGGTACACATGGGCATCCTCAGTATATTTTTCCGAGAGGAGCAAGCAAAACATTTTCAGTGAGGAAGAACACAGACACCCCCTTAAATGTTACCATCTCAAAAATCGTGCCCGCTTTATGTACATTAGTAAGAAAAAGGACGAAACCTTTTATCATACTATATTAATGCTACGTAAGATGAATTTCAGCATGCCAGGTTGATAAATCTTGTTTCAAGTTCAGTAAACAGTAACAACGATTTGTCAATCTAAAATTACACGCAGCAAATTCCTCGATTTTTTTTTTGGGATGGGCTCTGATGATAATAATTTCTAATTCATATCCAGAATGAATTTTTGGATTTCAATTAACCTGATATATTTGTGTTGGTCTTAGATACATGTTTTTCATGGACCAGAACTCGGAAATTTGAGTATTAAAAGCAATGTACGATAGGTTTCTAACCAAACTCTGGATAAAGGGGTAAGCTGTTTCACTGAAACTTCGAATGTGATCATGTTTTCTGATGGATCTCGTATCGAAATTTTCTCATCGTAACGTGGATCTCTCATGGATCAGAATTTTGCAACACGAATATCATATGTCATGCAGACAAGCATTAGTATAAATATATTGCTATGAAGTGTCTTGTATTTAGAAAATAATTTGTATGCAGAGTGTCGCCGTTAAACTGTCTTTCCCGTGAATATTTCCTTGTTGAGACCCCTCTTTTTGAAACTCACAAACTTCGAAAAGGTCAGTTTTTATCCTGTACGCATGAGACCACACGCCACAGATTCATCGTTCGTGTAGTAACATATATTTTTACACTACATAACGTAGTAAAAAACTGTCGTACCATGATGGCAACAGAGACGCCATGTGATAGTCGCTGAAATTCCGTGCACCATATGTAGCATCATACGTTCATGCATTGCCTATTGTATTTTCTGCTTCAAGTTTGGTGCAAAAGTATTCCCGCTCCAGAGGACCCCACATGCCTTTATTGTCCGCTAAGGCTCTCCATAGCTTTCTAAAGAATTTCTTGTTTTTCAGTGCGAGCCATGATTTTTTTACTTGGACTGCATACTTGTCTAGATTGATGAAAATATGAAAATTGACCGTCTTTTGTTACAAATTGAAGTCCAAGTTCTTCATACGTATATGATAGGAAGTGAAAAGTACAGGCGTCGTCGGACTGTGCAGCAGCAAGTTTCCCATCACACTCGTGTATTCTGACACTCTAATGAGCGTCGCGATGTTGCCAACGTGGTGAGAAAACCAAGTAATGACGACAAGGGTTCAATTTTCTCTACGCGAGAAACTGCTTTATCCACCTTAGTGATATCTTCACTTTTTAGGCTGCATACATGCAGGATACGATTTTATCATTTCTCGATGGTTTGTTTCGCCGAAAAGAAGTTTGAAGGGAAAAAAACATATTATTGAGCCTAGCTTACCCGTCACGTACAAGAGTGGGTGGGAGGAAGGCTCAGTCCCACACATTTCTTTTTTATTAAAATTTAAGAAACAATTTTGTTTTTGGATCACTGCTCCCTTTCTTCTTTACGTAGGGACAGTTTTATAATGATTATAATAGTTACAAAAACTACCACTATTTAATTTCCCAAGCTGGGGGAAAGGGGGCTGATAGGTCAACCTCGTAAATTTTGGTCATTGTGTTATCTTTAATTTTTTATGAACAAAAGAAAGACAGTAAAATTGGGAACAAGCTAGGGAACAAAAATTTAATTTCAGCTTTTTTATTAAAAATATTCAGAGTTGATAAATCGAAAAACAAGAGGTGATGGCCCTGGCAGCTAGCCTCACTCTTTCGGGTAAGCTAACGTTAGGAAACATTGTTCGTGTTGTCCTCTATGTCAAGTAAAAGTCTGAAAAATGTCTGAAGGAAAACCTCTTAGAATTTTTCTGTTGCTAAATCGTGTCAAATATTACGAAAACATTCGTAAATATCTCTGTAGGAAGACGGTCAACTTTATGATATTTTCCGGATACATGCAGTACCTGTAGATTTGTGGAGTTTTTTCCTGTAAGATTGGAGAAGATGTGCCAAGATACAACGCAATGCTTAAAGGTCTAATAAAGCTATGAAGCAGCTGCTGTACCAGCGCACACTTACCTTCGACCATCTTAAATTTCTGCAGCGACACAGAGACGAGAATATTCAGTACAAAGGCGTCAGCGCGAGCACCAGATTTCCAGAGGAACTTCCGCTAGAGTGGAGCGCATGAGGATCTTTTCAGAAAACAAGAAAATTACCCCCTCGATCGCAAAGTGATTGCGCCAGTTGTTTGAACAGCGCTTTCATTAACAGGCAATGACCCACTTTTCCGTCTCTCTTCTTCAGAAAGCCTTTCCATGTTCGTCAACATCATTTTAATTAAGTGCTCGGATGAAATACGAGGAACAAGTGCTAAGTATCTGCTATGGAGAGTGCTTCAATTTTCTTGTTCCCAGGAGGGGGAGCTGATTGCTTCTTTCTCTTGGCAAGAGAGCGGGGGGAGGGTAGGTGGAAATCCTGTAAATGAACCAACCAGCGGATTCACGGAATCATTATGCTTTTAATGCATTTTGTCTTTTCCTTTCAAGATTGCAGCCGTAAATGGTCGCCTCGCTCGACGATCGTACTAAGTGGTGGGGTTTCCAATATCCGGGATTCGAGTCCCGGTCTGGATATTGGATGTTCTTTGTAAGCGTCCTCTGATAATTTCATCTAATTATCACCCACCTTCAATGTCGTGATTAGGAAAAAAACGGCAGAAAATCTGTGTAAAAGAACAAAAATTCATATCGTATCAATCCCTAAGATTATATGTTTATTTTATAAAAGCCTCTCTGAATGCTTCACGTTGACCAGGGAATTCACTTGTTCTCAGTTGTCTCAGCCTCTGAGGCATGTAAACAATGCACAGTGTTGTGCTATGCAAACCTCCTGAGCTATTCAGGAAACAGGTAGTTTCTTCTGCCTATGGAGTCAGCGGTTTGCATAGTGGCAATTAAAAACACGATTCGGCATGGAGGAACAGCTCCATGGCCTGGGGATATAGAGGTGGGACAAGCTGAGAGGTGACGGACTTTGGATTGGAATTGAGAAGGGAGAAGAGGTTAGGAGAGCAGTGGGGCAGAAGTGAGACTACGCTCTGGTCAACCGATAGAGAAGCCAACAGAGGACTTCGTATATTTTATTCATCATAATTATCTTCATTCATCAGATAGACAGGTAACTATCCTAACACCCAGCCATGATTCAGGTTCAAAGGTTCAGAAAACCCAACGAGTGACCATTGTCTTTTCTAGCAGTTTAGTTCCTTAATCTTATTTGTACCTTTCGTATTGCCAAGCGTTAACTCGTCATGCCAATGACGAGTGCTCTCAACAGAGGTTGAATGATGAATAGCTTACATCACCCAGCAATTAATTGCATAGTGACTGGTTCTGATCCCATCATTCTTTAGAATGATACGATATTCAAAATCGTAGCTTTAAATGGCTTCACAATGTGATTTATTATCCATAAATATTGGGCAACGTATTAAACAGGCGTGTCACTGGTTGCATTAATTCTGTTTTATGTCTTCTAGCCGGTATGGCTTCTGACTGCCACGCAGGACAACCAGGTTCGATTCCCGGAGTGGGTGATCTAAGGCCGGAATTTTTCCTGCCTTGTCCCCGCATAAAGTGGTTCTGGGGCTCACCAAGCCTCAAATCAATAGGTACTTAGAGGCAACCCTGGGGAGTAAAGGCGGCCGAGGCGTGGTTCTGATCACATCACATCCAAAGTGGTCCTACCCCCACATCATCTACATGTTCCTTCATGGCACGATGCTATATGCACGGAGAACTTTACCTTTATTTTTATTTTTACCTTTACTTTTACCTTTACCTTTACTTTTACCTTTACCTTTATTTTTACTTTTACCTTTACTTTTACCTTTACCTTTATATTTACGTACCTTTACCTTTATTGATCCGCATGGCATAAATGAGAATACGCTACAAATCATGAAATACTTTTATTTCCTCTGTAATGGTATACTTATTTGCCCGATGGCAGTGCCAACGATTTAATAATAAGGATTCGATGGCATAATGGTAGAAGTCGTCGCCTTGTAATGAAAGGGTCTCCGGGTTCGACACCCAATGGAGGCACGTACTGGTACGGATCTCACTTTAAACAGTACGTCCAGTCTCGATTAACATATCTGTGCATAAAGTGGACTGAAAAACTCAGAAAAGACAGATCTTCAAAATGTTTCACGTCATGTACAGTTTTGGCATAAAAAAGTTTAAATTAAAAAGTGGGTTAATGGGTTAATATGAATAATACAGCGCGTTAATGGGAAATATGGAAAAATACTGAATTCGCATCTTCTAAGGCTTCCCATTGTATTCATCACTGTAGATATATTTCATACGACAACGCATTCTGACAGGGTTGTTCAGCTTTCGGTACCAGTTTCATAGGTCGGACACAAAATCGCATATTTTGTGTTTCGCATGGTTCGTGCTTACCAATTGTGTATTGCAGAACATAGTTCAAGGTGTCATTATGCGTTTTACACGACAACAAACTCAATTTTTCACATTCTGAGTGTATTTTTTTATTCCTTTCTTCGCTTCCGGAACACACGATAGGGCGGGCACATCTTGACTCACGTTGTGGGTATGCAGTGTTTCAACCTTCTTCACCGAAAAATACCTACTATCGTGTTCGTCACTGGTGGAAATTATACATTATGCATGGGTAGCTGACGGATAGCCCCACGAACCATACACGGATAGCCCCACGAACGATACACGGATAGCCCCACGAACCATACACGGATAGCCCCACGAACCATACACGGATAGCCCCACGAACCATACACGGATAGCCCCACGAACCATTCACGGATAACCCTACGAACCATTATGCACGGTAGCTGACCGATAGCCCCACGAACCATTCACGAATAGCCCCACGAATCATTTCCGATAAGGTTAGATTAGGTTTGGTTACGTTAGGAAAGCATAGTAAAAGAAGGGGGGGATGAAACACCGACAGGGGCTTACGTCATCAAACGTACGCAGCATCCGGTTGTCGTAGGGCAAGCAAATGAAACCAATGGCAATTGTGCGTCGGTGAGATATTTCTGTTAAAAAATACATGATTTCCCGGTCAAATATATTCCACGATGAAAGAAAATACCTCTACGAACGTTGTAAACCTTAAGGAACTCATTTCCTTAAGTAGTTGCTTGTGTAAAATTGAAGAAATGTGTCTCCGATGTATGAAACTGTTACCCAGCTTTCATTTTTGGGTGGGCCATGACCTCCTATAGCCATCTCTTGGCGCCGATTCTCTTTGCCAAAGTATACTAAGGCATTGTAAAAATTTCTGTCAGATGTAATATATAAAACATTTCCTAAATTTGTGATATTGAATAATGTAAACAATTTTTTAAAAAACGCAAATTACGAAATGAACTAACGTCGGACAACTTACGTTAAATGCAAGCCGCATCACGATTTCCTAATGCTTCAGAGGCCCAAAATTGTGAATGGAGTCAAGAATGAAATATGGTAGCCTATTGTAGCTCCATACAACTTGTCCCAATTTATCTTTGTTCTCCATGACGTGCAGAACTGTGCCGGGAGGACACAGCGTGTGTAAGCATGCAATCACGAACTCCATTTTCCTCCACGACATGCTGGTGAAAAAAAAGCTGTGAAACATGTCTGAAGTTTCCTAACTTGTTTTTTTTTAGAACAGATGTTCGAAACAGAGACGGTAAAAAGAAGAGGAGGAAAGTAAATAAGGACGTCAGAGGCACCTGTTCCTCTTGAATACCTCTTCCAAATCGAATGGATATTATTTTGTAAACTGCACACAGAGGAAAGAAATATAAAGAGCGAATGTGTCCGTAGGGAGACTTCCCGAAAGGGTATACCGATGTTGAAGCAACTTGAATCTCAGTTCTGTAATTGTTTGAGGACAAGTTCTTCACGAATTTTAGCAGGAACTCATTTCGCGTAAGGTGAATATTTTGATGTGCTTCAACACTACTCGAGAATTATCCCTCACTCATCTGCAGTAATCACGAGGACTCAGCCAGTCTACACTTAACCCTCTCAGGAAATAATGACAATTTGAAGTCTCATAAGAACTTTTAACTACTATAGGTTCATTCGATATAATTCTACAAGCGGGTTGTCACGGGTGACGCTTTCGGAAACTATCAAATGTCAACCTCTCTCCAACTTAGTACATCCTGAATTTTGCAATCTGAATTCAGTGTAAAAAAAAAAAAGGTAAACTTCTCCCCTGTGCATAGCACCACGCCATGAAGGCTTATAGGCGGTATGGGGATAACGCCCCACACTTGCTTGATCCGGTCGTGAGTGGGGGTGATGTGATCAGCACCACGCCCCTGACCGCCTTTACCCCCCAGGGTTTCCCCCAGGTACCCATGTTATTCGACGCTGGGTGGGCGCCGGGGCCGCTTCCAACGTTAGAAAAGTTCCCGCATTTGAACCGGCCGGGGATCGAACCCGGGACCTTTGGTAGTCAGACGCGTTACCGACTGAGCCACCGCGGCTCATGTTAGTGTTTAATGTTAGGTTTAGCCTTCGGGTTAGCTGCGGAAGGTGCGCAACAGTCGTAACGGTTAGGCCCTACCTACCGACTGCTGCCCTCACTCCCACCTGCCGAAGTGGGAGCTCATCCAACCAGTTACGGTGTGGTCAGCACGATGAACCCCCAGACGTTGTTGTAGGTTCCCATGACCGGCTTACCCAACTCATTCGCAGCTCTCCAATTTTCTCAGTGTGGAGATCGAAAGTCAACCAGTTGAATGAATTTGATTTATTGACATATTCCCTAAACAATGTAACAACTAGTTAGTATGTGGTTCATAATTTAATTTGAGAATAAAATGCTTACATGATTAACCCATTCGAGTAGCGTGGATATTGAAAAGATAGAGTTAATGTTGAAGGTGTTCTCTGTACAAGATGTATTAATTAAGATAAAAACGGTTGTTTCTTTTTCATTTTGAAAATTATTAATCCTCAGTGTGAATGTATGGGGAACTTAATTTCATATTGTTGCATACGAAAAAAAAAATATTAACTAGTGCTGAATCGCATAAACTGTATCAGGAAGAACCGGCCCCCGTGGTGGAGTGGTTAGCACATCGCTCTACGACGCCAGGTGTCGCGGGTTCGAATCCCGGCTTGGGCATGGATATTTGTGAGTGTCCATTCATCAATTTCATCATATCATCACTCATCCCCATCTTCGCAAATTAGCCAAAATTGGCACAAAAACCGAAGTAAAATAAAGTATATTAATCAATCAATGTATCAGGAAGAGAATTACGGGTTGGCCTGTATAGAGTGGGTTCTAAAGAAACGTTGTTAACGTTTTATCAATATTTTGTCTATTTCAGAGACATATAAGAAATTATTGATGCCGATGCTAGGTTGATTTGCTTTCGGAACCAAAAAATCTGGATCTAATATGCAGTATAACGTGTTTGGTTTTTTGTATAGATTCCTCATTATTTTGAGACGAGCTGCATGATAATGAGCCTTCTAATATGACTTTTAAGTTTCGCATAAGAAAAGTTCTAAGACATTTCCTCTTGTAACAACATACCATAATGCTGCAACTCTAAGCACACTTCAGGGCCAGTTCATGATAAAACTTCCCGCGATTGTCTTAATGCTCAGAAAATGACCAATTAGCGAAATAGAAAGTTCGAACGCCGAATCAACCTCCGGAAGAGAAAAGAGTACATCGATTTCTCTCATTTTTTCTCTCATGTTGTATCTACTCCATCCCGGCTAGTGTTATTCTTCTATCATCCTTTCTTCAGGAAGAAAAATATTTGCCTTTCTTTGCTCAGTTTCCTTATTTTCCCCGTCCTCCGTTCTAATTTCTCTTCTTTTCTCAGACTTCCGATAAGAACCTTCTTTGGAGGGAGTATTTATCTTTTGAGGAAATCAAAACAATGGAGGAAGCCAAATATTATTTTTCTTTTCCAAAGGTGGGCTAAGGGAGCAAGGAAAACAAGGAAGACTTATAGCTCCGTATCAGAAAGACGTAAAAAAAAACTCTCGCCATTTTTTTCTTTTAAGTTGTTCCGGTTCGTAACACAAGAAAGGGTTTCCGTGGCCAACGCGGTGTGTTATCCGGCGAGAAAGAAGCTTTGGAAGATCTTTGAACTAAAGCTTAAGATGCATTCCAACTTTTTGCCGTCTGTGCTTTGTTTTGTTTACTAACGATACTGTATCATCTGCTAATATTAAAATTTTTCAGGCATCCAAATAAGTTTGAATATGGAGAAATTTTCCAATCTTCATCGAGATGCACTTAAAATGAACAAATTGAACACACCAGGCGCAATCGTTTTAAAGAATCCAAAATTAAATGTTTGGATGCACTGGGCGTACGAGGGATTTTTATTTTTCGGGAGCGACTGGGATTGTAAAGGTGGTTTCTTCTAAGGAATTCTTATCACAATAAGATATATCATACATGTAGAATTTCTTATTCTTAAAAATGACAATCAGGGGGATTTCCACGAATTCTTCACTGATTTTATTTGAAAATGTTGATTTTCTCAAAATTTCGAAGGGGCTGTGGTTTCATCAGCCCCTTCTCTACATACGCCAGTATTTGGAAGTTCCAATTGATGCAGTAAAAGTGAATCAATTTTAATTTGATGTATTTGAGTTCTCTGTATAGAATTCCAATAGCTTATTAACTACCTACTGTACATACCTGTATTATACTTTCTTTCCAAAAAGTGTAGCAAAATTTTCAAATTCTACTTTATGCTCAGATAGGCTAATAAAAATTGGACCTACAGTTTCTAAGTGGAATCCGAACCAGTGTGTGATATCCATTTTCATCTTTAGCAATCAGTTGAAATATTCAATACGTGATACAAACACACACGCACACGTAGATATAGTAGTGAAGTTGTTAGTAGATTGATTGATTGATGTAATTTATTTTACTTCGCGTTTCTGCCACTTTTGGGTAATTATGAAGATGAGGATAAAGATGATAAGATGAAATAGATGAAAGGACAATCACAAACACACAGGGACAGCACACAACAGAAGCCTTGCAAAGGATTATATCGACTGTGAGTCCAGACGCCAGAGCCTCTTTGGCCTGTAGTTAGAGGCCGACACACCAGTCTCTGCCGCGGCGCAGATTCAAATTTTCGTTTAGTCTCCCTCCCTCTTAACATCACCTGTTCTATCCCGCTCGGCCACCTTCGCCATTCTTGCCAATTGTCACTCCATTCCTGGACACACTCGCGCAAACATCATTGAAAACAATTGAATAGCGCCGAAGCTCACGGTTCACACCGTTCGACAGGGACATTAATGTGGCAATATAGCATGACGTAGTGGTTGCTTCTTTTATGCAGTTCATTTTCATTGGCTAGGTAGTAACTAGTGTTGCCAACTGTAATAATGAAGCACTATTTCTATAATGAACGAGAAAGACAAAGTGACGGTGAGTATTGTTGGATTGAAAGCACCATAATATTAGTTTAAGTACTTGACCGGTTTTAAGTTGTGTGCGTGTATTCCGTGTATGTACATGTTTGGTTAGTGATCCTTAAAGTCCATAATGCCTCCAGTACTATTGTTCAAATTCATCACTTTAGAATTGCTGAAAAGAAAATAGAAATATGTGGATGCATGAGCATTTAAACTTTCGGCTCACGCACGTGTTCTTGTAGGAATTGTATGAAGGAAGCTGTTATTTTTGCTGCTTAATGCAATGCATATTGTTTTCTTTGTTAAAATTGGCATGCTTTGATGTGTCACAAGCTCGTAACAAAAGAAAAAGACGCGGGGCTTATCGTCTGGCGGCAATATATGTACTTGTTATTCTTGTTATTGTTGCGGAAGCATCGTTTGTAAATGTACAACAAAGGCAGCCGACTGTCGATTGACTGACAGAGAGTCAATACGTAAGGAGGAGTGTTTGTGGTCCAATTGTCGAGGTTTAAAACGTTCGGAACGCAGGTTATTAGTTCTCAACCCAGTGGTACTATGACCTTACGATGTCCCTCGGCAAACTGAAAACATATCGTAGTCATTTTTTCAAAATAATTAATAAAAATTAATATTTGTTTAAATCATATCTGATAAGAAATTCTAGTCGAAATTTCTAATATGTACCCAGTTACCGACCCAATAGTGGTTTTCACTTTAAGTGTAATAAATAAAACTACTATGAATCGACAACTTATGAACAATGTATTAAAAGAAAATTAACAACATACACACTTGTATTTTCATACTATTCAATATATATATATATATACATCATAAATTAAGATTTGGCATTTTTGATTTCACTCTTTTACATTTTTTCATGTTCTTTTTCAATTAAACGAGATACCATGTCGCTTTGCGTCCACATGTAAAATCATTCAGTTTGCGAACTTTTGATCGAGATAACCAGTATCAATTATTCGATTTTGTCGACGAACAAAATGATCACATGCAATATCAAAGTTCTGTGGATTCGTCAAATTTAAAATAAAAGATTATTGTCCACTTTATTGACTTATATCTTGCATATTTATAGCAATGCGAAAATACTTATCTGAATGTTCCTTATGAAGATAAGATGGCGGTCCATTTTCGTTTTTCCGACACGTCACTATTTTTATGTCCTTTGGACTTTAACGGCTCATCACGGCCTTTTTTAAGATCGAAACACAAATACGATGCTTCTTTCCACAGGATTATCACGTTTTACGGATACATCTTGTTTTTGTAAGAAAAATAGACCCAATTTCAGTCTCTGTCAAAATTAACGACTCCATTCTCTGAGTCTGCGATCTTGTAGATGATACAGTGTATCAAAACTCACACTGTTACAACCATATGCACAGAATATCAATTTGTTAATATTTTTTAAATGATAATTATACAATTGTACAGTGTTAATACATGAAAATGATTGTAAAATAAAGTTGGTACAATAAAAAAGATATTACAATACTCTATTACGTGTTTTCGTATCTTTTTTTTTTTATTTATTAAAGGTAAATAAAGATTTTATATTTTTGTGGGAAAAAGGTTTTTTACGCACATCTTAGATTTTTCCCTCTATGAGAGTTGGCTATGTTTCACAACATTATAACTTTAGAATTACTCTTCAAGACGCTTATTGTAACAAATCTTAATTTTATTGTCGAAATTCCACCAAACCTTATTTCAAATGGTTTGTATGTGTTGTTAATCAGTATGAAATGCATGTTCGTACCCATATACTTATGAATGATCAACTAAAATCTGGTGAAACCAAACTTATGTGCGTTTTGGCATTAATTGGCAATCTACGGTAAGTACATTCCTGATCCATCATAAACCAAATTACATCGCTGAGTTATAAACCTCCAAATACGAACAAAATCTTGGTTTCAACTGATCGCATCATTTTATTTTTATTTTTATAATGGTACTCTTTATGGTACCGTTATAGTACTGTCAGTCGTGTACCACATATCGTAGCAGTTCCAGTACCAATGTGGACGGGCATATTGGTAGTAAACAGTTAAAATGCAACCAGGTCCATTAATACAATGGAAAAATAATACATTGTTTACTTTATATAAAATCACACAAATAATGAATCACTATAAAAAAGTCTTCTTTGCATCATTTTGGGTACTTTTACGCACTTGTTAGTCCATATTTAGCGAAGTTTTAGTCCATATGTATTTACAGTCACGGACACTTCTGGGTTGTAACGACCCTATTGAAGAAGCACTGAAGCAAGCCATCCATGTCTGACCACCAAGCGCCTTGTGATTCGACAACCCAACCAGCATTGCAATTCTGCGGCTTGTATACCAGTCACGGGTATACATCTCTGTAAATTGAGTAGTGATGCCAAAGAGAAATACGAGATGAAGATTGTCGATCGTAATGTCTCGTGTTCTCGACATGGAATAATACTCGGTCCACGTTACGTTCCATTATTTAATGTTGTTTGGGAACGAGCCTGACGAACTGGGTTTATATTTTCACTCCTTGCATTCCATATTTTACAATTATATTAATGCTTTGAACGAAAATAATACCCAGAAAAACATCGAACACACGTGCACACCACTCTTCTCACACACATGCACGTGAAAACAAACACACAGAGCTAAGTTTTAACTTCCAAGTCAATGTCCCAATAACAGTAAATGGAGAAGCACGATGTGCGAAACATTGGATTTTTCACAGAAAGAATGCGTCTATTTTTCACATACGTGGTTTCTATTATTAATAGACAATGAAACAAATATGAGAGAAGTTAAGATGCGTTTCGTCTTCAGGTGTTGAGGAAGGAAAAAGACTGACTGGAAAAAAGAAAACATGGTGTGATTGATAGAGTGTTGGTTAGAGTACGGAGCTTTCATCAGTGAGGTCTGGGTTCGATCCCCACCAAGGACATTTTTTTATTCTTTTCTATTAGTGAAGAAGTATGTAATATTGTTTTCAAGGCATTTTGACGAAAGGATACACATCAAATTTGTTCGTTTAATCTGTATTTTCATTCTTCTAATAAGTTCTCTATCACAAGGGGATATAGAGATTCTTTGGGCGATGGATATCTTCTCAATGGTTCCGTAGCTACGATTCTCCAGTGCCTTCCACCCACTTGTCTTATTTATTTACTTTATTCATATCAACTCACGAAATACCATGAATCTAACGAAAACACACAGGTATAGTTAGAACAAGAAACACACCTCGCGTCGAAGGTTCCAGACTCGAGTTCTGGCTTTTTTGCGAGGGATATTATTCCTGTGTGTCTGTTTATCATCTTTGTCTAAAAAATATTCCTCATTATTGCCGTGATTAACCTAGGGAGAGACCAAAGCGACTGAAATAACAAAAGTACACAAAATGCAAGACACAATTACCTAGGCATGTTATACCTTGGGAATTAGCAATCTGAAAATTAACTTGCGTTTCAGTCGACTACTTGCGAAAGAGTTTCGTGTTGTCTCGCTTGGAGTGTTGTTTATCGTGTCGGACTAGCATGCGCGCAACCCGAGTTCGAGCCCAGCTGAAGGAAAGTTGTTTTTTTTTGTCTAATTTCATCCAACCTTATTTATAAAACTGAGGTTTCTGCAAAACCTTTTGAATTGCATGCCACTTTGTATGTTGTTAATCTGAACGCAGCAAAGATGAAAATTTGATGTTCCGAAGCGACTATGTATTTGTGTATGTGTTGAAAAAACTCAGTTATTTATTAGCGAAAAACATGCAGCCACGTGATCATTGAGAACGCTTCCTAGTTGTCAGTGCTGATATGCCAATAGCTACAGTCTGTCAACACACACCAACTTTCACGTTCCCCATAAAATGATTACCTTTCCACGTTTCAAAATCATGAGTGCTGTCTAAAGCAATACTTTGATACTTGCGTTTGCATGTTCCCAATCTAAAGTAATACGAAACCTTTTTCCTCAACAAATAACATTGAAACCATTAATAAACTGTTTGCAATGCGATATTGATATCATATATGGAAAGAATAAAAATGGAGAATTTCGCTTAAAACAACTATAAATATATTAAATTATGTGGATAGCTGATGTGAAACGTACGATGCACGATCAGAGATCCTGAATGTCGCATTGAAAACTGCAGAGGACAATGACTGACTAATAAAACAGTGAAAGGTTTTTCCATGCTCCAATGGGATTTTATTTATAACTATAAATAAACAAGGAATAAGGACACAGGTTGATGATGAACTAAATTGTAAACTAAAAGTTTTAATTGAAGAAACAATACACGTTCACGGTTAAGTATAGGGCATTCAATTTCAGGCACATTGCACTAACTGAAAGACTATTTTCAAAATTAATAATATTTGGATAACCGGCAAGTCCAAACTTGATGTTAACCACTTAAGTGTTACTGCACTTGATAATCACAGAAACATAATTTTTCTTGAGCATGCCCTTCATTTTGTGTCTTGATTGTTGAAATAATACGTTAAAACGAACAGTAGCATGTTTTAGAGTCTGTTTAGAATGTCTTGTATACTGCATTGGATTACTGAAGTCATTTTTAGTTTCCTAATCAAATAACAATTATTCAATGTAATCTTTAAGAAGGAAAGCCTTTGTTTCTTTGCAGCTGTTCATGACAGAAATTCAATTTCAAAATAAGTTACCAAATTAGCAATAGTTCTCTTACATATTTGTGGTATTTGCTCGTCTGCCTTATACCGGATGAGGAAGGAAGCAGATATAAAAGATAGAAAACTACTGTTCTTCGGTAGCTCGTCCTGCTTTTGTCAGAAAACCTGATCAGCATACTGAACCAAGCCATCACATGAGATACGAATTCAATAATATAATCCGTTTCTGTGGTCAAATATCTCCAAAACAGGCAATAAAATTGTCAGTGTGAGGAGACGAAGAAATAATTTCCTTTTATCTTACATTCTAATCTGTCTGTATGCCTAGTGTGGTTTGTCTGTCCCAAAGTTGAAGACAAACCTCTGTCTGTTGTAACGCGTGGCATGTTTTCTTCCAGCTTACACATCACGTAAAATACCTTCGTTCTCTTCAGTGTGCTGGTTCTGCAGGCACAAGGTCATGTCGACTGATAAGCCGATACCACGTGACTCTGGGGCCAACTGTCAGCACCGCAGAGAAGCTTCAGTAACTTTTGCGAGGTACCTTCTACTCCTTGACAGAGCGCATGCTCCGTAATTATGTGCAGAAAACCCATGTTTTCTGTGTATAAAATTTACGTATGTTTGGATTGTGTGCTCAAATGTTGCAGTAAACATAGCTCCGTGACACAGAACAACAATTACAAGCGCTTCAAAGATTAGAAACTTAGCAAGCGTTACTCACAAGACGATTATATTGTTCGACTGACAGAAGACCAGGTGGTGGGGTGGTAGCGTGTTAGTTTGACACGCAGAATATACTGGGTTCGATTCCCGTTTGATTGCCTCCAATTTTTTCCTTAACCTGAGCGACTATATATTATAATTTATTTATTGCGAAAAATTCTTATTTTATTGGCTGTGCGAATTGTTAAATTTTGAATTGAATTTTGTTTTCCAAACAATTACGATAATTTCTTGTGAATAGTATTATATGTGTTTCTGGATCATTTTCTTGAAAGAAATGTATATTTATTGAGTATGTTTGTAAAATGATGAGAAAGGTGAATAAACTATCGTAAAAAAATAATTTTCACAAATAAAATTTAAAACGTTAAAGTAAAGATTTCCACCCAAAAATAAAGTAAAAATGTATTTAGCCTTTACTCCAATAAATTATTAAATAAAATCCAATAATTAGTTGCTCGAGTTATTAAAAAAATGGGCAATACAACGTGAATCAAACCCAAAGCCTTCTTTACGTGAAACGTATCCGATACCAAGGGGTCACTTGACCACTTCAAAATCATGTAATAGCTTCGCCACATCAAGGCACTTGGAACTCATCGAAACCTTCAAGCGCTTTTCCTTGATTTTTTTCTTCTTTTTAAGTCCACTTTATGCACAGTATGAAAACTTGATCTATAGTTTAAAGTGGGATTCCAACCACTTGTGTCTAAACCGCGTATCAAACTTTTCTTCGGGAATTGTTGGCTAGCGTGCGATATTACTAATACTCGGTTCGGGCGTGGATGTGTGTGTTTGGGTCAATGAGAATATAGAGGAAATTGGCATGTGTGACAACTGAGAAAAAGGTGAAAAACGGGGAAAACTTTGAAAATACTCTTTCAGTTAGTGTAATGTGCCTGAAATTGAATGCCCTATTTTTGACCGTGAACGTGTAGCCTATTGTTTCTTCAATTACAACTTTTAGATTACAATTTAGTTGATCATACCAACCTGTGTTCCTCTCCCTTGTTTATTTATAGTTATAAATAAAATCCCATTGGAGCATGGAAAAACCTTTCACTGTTCATAAGTCAGTCATTGTTCTCTGCAGTTTTCAATGCAACATTCAGGATCTTTGATCGTGCATCGTACGTTTCACATCAGGTATCCACATAATTTAATATATTTATAGTTGTTTTAAGCGAAATTCTCCATTTTTATTCTTTCCATATATGATATCAATATCGCATTGCAAACAGTTTATTAATGGTTTCAATGTCATTTCTTGGGGAAAAAAGTTTCGTATTACTTTAGATTGGTGTGGCCGCGGTGGCTTAGTGGGTAACGCGTTTGACTACCATGCTAAAGGTCCCAGGTTCGATCCCCGGCCGGTTCAAATCCCGGAACTTTTCTAACGTTGGACGCGGCCCCGGCGCCCACCCAGCGTCGAATAACATGGGTACCTGGGGGAAACCCTGGGGGGTAAAGGTGGTCAGGGGCGTGATGCTGATCACATCACCCCCACTCACGACCGGATCAAGAAAGTGTGGGGCGTTACCCCCACACCCCCTATACGCCTTCATGGCGGGGTGCTAAGAACAGGGGAACACTTTACCTTTTTCTTTATTACTTTAGATTGGGAACATGCAAACGCAAGTAACAAAGTATTGCTTTAGACAGCACTCATGATTTTGAAACGTGGAAAGGTAATCATTATATGGGGAGCGTGAAAGTTGGTGTGTGTTGACAGACTGTAGCTACTGCCATATCAGCACTGACAACTAGGAAGCGTTCTCAATGATCACGTGGCTGCATGTTTTTCGCTAATAAATAACTGAGTTTTTTCAACACATACACAAATACATAGTCGCTTCGGAACATCAAATTTTCATCTTTGCTGCGTTCAGATTAACAACATACAAAGTGGCATGCAATTCAAAAGGTTTTGCAGAAACCTCAGTTTTATAAATAAGGTTGGATGAAATTAGACAAAAAAAAACAACTTTCCTTCAGCTGGGCTCGAACTCGGGTTGCGCGCATGCTAGTCCGACACGATAAACAACACTCCAAGCGAGACAACACGAAACTCTTTCGCAAGTAGTCGACTGAAACGCAAGTTAATTTTCAGATTGCTAATTCCCAAGGTATAACATGCCTAGGTAATTGTGTCTTGCATTTTGTGTACTTTTGTTATTTCAGTCGCTTTGGTCTCTCCCTAGGTTAATCACGGCAATAATGAGGAATATTTTTTAGACAAAGATGATAAACAGACACACAGGAATAATATCCCTCGCAAAAAAGCCAGAACTCGAGTCTGGAACCTTCGACGCGAGGTGTGTTTCTTGTTCTAACTATACATGTGTGTTTTCGTTAGATTCATGGTATTTCGTGAGTTGATATGAATAAAGTAAATAAATAAGACAAGTGGGTGGAAGGCACTGGAGAATCGTAGCTACGGAACCATTGAGAAGATATCCATCGCCCAAAGAATCTCTATATCCCCTTGTGATAGAGAACTTATTAGAAGAATGAAAATACAGATTAAACGAACAAATTTGATGTGTATCCTTTCGTCAAAATGCCTTGAAAACAATATTACATACTTCTTCACTAATAGAAAAGAATAAAAAAATGTCCTTGGTGGGGATCGAACCCAGACCTCACTGATGAAAGCTCCGTACTCTAACCAACACTCTATCAATCACACCATGTTTTCTTTTTTCCAGTCAGTCTTTTTCCTTCCTCAACACCTGAAGACGAAACGCATCTTAACTTCTCTCATATTTGTTTCATTGTCTATTAATAATAGAAACCACGTATGTGAAAAATAGACGCATTCTTTCTGTGAAAAATCCAATGTTTCGCACATCGTGCTTCTCCATTTACTGTTATTGGGACATTGACTTGGAAGTTAAAACTTAGCTCTGTGTGTTTGTTTTCACGTGCATGTGTGTGAGAAGAGTGGTGTGCACGTGTGTTTGATGTTTTTCTGGGTATTATTTTCGTTCAAAGCATTAATATAATTGTAAAATATGGAATGCAAGGAGTGAAAATATAAACCCAGTTCGTCAGGCTCGTTCCCAAACAACATTAAATAATGGAACGTAACGTGGACCGAGTATTATTCCATGTCGAGAACACGAGACATTACGATCGACAATCTTCATCTTGGTGGTCAGACATGGATGGCTTGCTTCAGTGCTTCTTCAATAGGGTCGTTACAACCCAGAAGTGTCCGTGACTGTACATATAAGTCCACTTTTTATTACATATTAATACCAGCCCTGGTTATAATTCATGGCGTTTAAAACTCAATGTTAGATGAGCTGTCTAATTCCTGGGCCTCTGCGCACTGTAGCGATTTTTCTATATGTTCCATTAGCAACACTGGTTTTGGCTTTGTGTTGCGCCGTGCGCGGCAGAGACTCGTGGGGCAGACTTATACCGGGCTGTGCTACGTGGAAGTGAGGTTGACTTTTGGTTTTTATTAACGTCGCTTTTCTGCCATTCTTGGAGTGGTCAAATGATGAAGTTGATGAGGAGATACTCGCAAAGAACACCCATGTCCAGGCCGGGATACGAACTCGGGACACCTTACGTCGTAGAATGCTGTGCTAGCCACTACGCCCCCGAGGCCAGTTCCTTTATTTGAAGTAAGTGTGAGTTTCATTTCCGCATCATAGGTATGATGTGTATTTAATTACGCGTAAAATTACACTAAATGCGTGCCTCCGAGATGGCGTAGTGGGAACGTTGTTTCCTTGTAACCAAGGGGTCCCGGGTTCGATTCCTAGTGGAGGTACATTGCATAGTGGTTCTGATGCCATTTTAAACTGTAGGTCCATACCAGATAATCCTATCTGTACATAAAGTGGGCTTAAAAGATCAATTTATTCATTCAATTCAATTACGCTAAATGCAGACTGGATTGAGATTTTTTGGGGGTCACACTTTGATACTCTCCTGCTTTGTACGCATTGGTAAAACAGTGAGATGGAATGCACTTTTAATTTCCGCCGACGTACTTTCATCAAGGCCCCCCCCCCCTAATCAGAGGATGTGCGCACGCCCATGATTCCACCCAGCAAGAAATCGCAGTGCAGACTCCTGAGCAGCTGGAACGCATATGTCAAAGAAACAATAAACCTAAATTAATGCTGAAGGTAACAACTGGTATCACGAACGACGGATAGCATTACGCGAAATTGTTCGCGACTCTACGGATCGGAGCGAAAGCAACGGCAATTACACCAATCAGTCTCCAGATGGAGCTGGTGGCTTTAATAAGACCTCGGCCGCCTCGGGAAGGCGTCGCTGACGATTTAATTAAAAGTGGACGATGCTTCATATTTCACGAGGAGTGGAGCCGTGTCGCTTCAGTTCATGAAGAGAGGATATTGCAATTAATTTCACTGGCGGAGTTACCACCTCGGATTACGAAACCGGGCGATATGAAATTAACACAGTTTCCACCTGAAATGAGTTGGTTAATTCCACCGCTTGGGAGGCCCAATCCTTCACGCCGGATCATTTAAGGGGACCGTTGGGATTTTTAATTAGAGTGGTCGCTTCGGAAAGCGATGTCCTTCGGCACCGATTGCGTTACGTCTGCTTTTCCTTTTCTCTGGTCTCGAGAAAGAAACTGCATCAACCTCCTTGGCAGAGTGTTTATCACAGCGCGCCAAGACGGCAAGTGTCCCCGAGGGCCTCTTGAATGGTCTAGTGGTAACGTCGTCGCGTTGTAAGCAAGGGTTCCCGGGGTCGATACCCGGTAGAGGCACATAATGGTTGGGATTACACTTTAAACTGCTCAATTAGCCTATCTGTGCATAAAAGTGAACATAAACTCAAAGCCAATGGTCCCTGGATCGAATCCCGCCCTGTGCATGGGTCTTCTTTGTCTCTTCTTCAATTTTATCATGTCGTGAGTCATCCGCATGGCCCCGATTGGTCAAAAGTGCCAAATAATCGACGCTGAATACAAAAAACAGTGAGTCAATACGAGAACGAAACTAATGAGAGTATAAAACTTGGCGTGGCCACGTATATCCCAGTAACAGCTTAGTCCTGTTCCAGCTTCTCACGTACAGTTTCCTAACTTCTTGACCGCTATACTTAAGGCATGTCTAGGATAAAAGTTCGAATTTCATTTTAAGGTACACCTTTGCGATTTAACTAATGTAAATTTTTCGTAATATCACTTTGAAATTTACAGCTTACTTTACACATTTTTACAATTTCCAATGTAGGGTGCAAGGAGTAATACTTTCTGAAAACACCCAAATATAAACCTCTCTTCCATGTAGTACACTGGACTACATGTTGCAGACTAACGAAGTTCTGGCATCTGGTCTCTCAGTCAGTGTAGTCTTCTGTGAGACTTGTTTTGTGTTCTCTCCATTTGTGTTTGTCCTTTCACTAATTTTATCTTATCACCTTCCATCCTCAACTTCGCAATTAGCCAAAAGTGGAAGAAAAGCTAATAAAATGAAAATCAATAAAAAATAACATTCCGTTCAATCTAACAGCAATAGAAGACTCAGTTCAAAAATTAACATGAGAACTCCAACTATCCAATCATCCCTATATGTACAGTCAAGGACAATTCTTGGTCTTCTTGATCCCATTGACTTCCCATGAGATCGTTACAACCCACAAGTGTCCGTGACTGTACAGCCTACATAGTCTTACCTTGTGGAAGTTAATCGCCCGCCTGTGACTGTGTCTCATATATGATTATACTTGGTGAGCCATTCCATATGGCCCCCGACTTCTGCTTTGGACACAGAGGTTCGTTTCCAGAGGAGTGTAATCTCGGGAAAAAACTTTCATCGATGCCCTTGCAAAGTGACACTGGACTTGACTCAGCTTCTCATCAGTGGACCTGAGGAACAAAAGTTGCCACGCCATCGTGCCATCTCCACTATGGCCGGGATCGAGAATGCGTGGATCGCTACTGTGTGTCATCATGGCATGGTGCGATGCTCAGAGGTGAAAGGTATTTACGTATACATACAGCAGTGTGTATGAATTTACATATCCTATATTATCCTGTGGTAATCATGAAACCGGCCCTAGGGAGATGCAACACGGGCATTTGCCCTAGGCCGCGAGTTTCAGGGGGCCCTGTGCTAGATAAATATAATTTGTTTGTGTACGGTTTATTACGAGTTTGTGACGCCGGTGCTTCCAATTAAGCGACTAATCTGATTTTAACAGACTTCATGATTTGTTTCGACATACTTAAAAATATCAGAAATAAAGATATCATACTCTGAACATAGTACTACATAAAAAACGTGTTCAAACATTTCAATCAAAAATAGTTCATGTGCACTATTTGTTTAATTATAGAGTGAAGTCATGAAGTGATATTATTATATGTGAAACTTCAGCGTCAAAATTCAATGAATGGTAATAAATAGTAATAAATATGTGTAAAATCGTGCATTTTAGTGATAAATACATGAAACTTCGAATGTAGTTTAATATCTACCTTAACCCATTAGTGCCCAGAATATTTTTTTTCAGATAGCTGTTTTATACTTGAATATAAGGCTATTGAGGGTCAGATATTATGTTTAACTTCAGTTTCGATATGATATCTTTACTTGTTAAAGAGTGGAGGGGGGCCCACAAATGTGAGCACTGGGCACTAATGGGTGGGATGTTTACTTGCCCACAAATGTGGGCACTGGGCACTAATGGATCTCCTGATATTCATTATGATAGAGCAATTATAATAAGTCACTCTTCTACAAGAGCTTTAAAGTAATTTATAATGCAAAGGTTCTAAATTTATTAAAGTACAGTTGGTCTGTTAAACATTTTATGCACAGAAGTATACTAGAATTTACATAATATCTCCTTGTATATATAATGGTAGATTTTTTCCTTAGTAAATTACTCCCACAATATTTCGTCTACATGAGCTTCAAATAAATTTATAATGCAAATTTCTGGATTTGGAAAAGTATATCTTCGATTTTTCAAAAGTTTATTTGTGACTGGAAACCGTTCAAAACATTTGATGTGACATCCCACGTTACACTTTCTGCACTTTTTCCAAGTATTCTTCTTGCACTCTCCACATCGTATTTGTGTTTTGTTGGTTTCTAAGATGTGAAGAGCACCATCTAGTCGAATATTATCGTCAACTCGTTTTTTCCCAGTTGTGGATACTTGTGATTGCCTTGGACGCTCTTGTGTGTACGTAGCCAAATAATTCTGAACTACAAAGCGGGTGAATGCGAGAAGATCTAGACCCTGCTGGTGTCCAATGGGTGTTAATCTGTACAGCTGCCAAACATTATTCATTGTAACATTTAAAAAATAAGCAATGAGTTGCCAGTAATATTTTCGGTTTCGAATTGTGATGCTGTAAGTAGATATGTTCTGATCTATTTGGTATATTCCACCCATGTAAGTGTTGTACTTCGCAATGCAAGCTGGCTGATCTATAAAAATATGCTTCTTTTCTGCTCGACACCATATTTTACTTTTCCCCAATGGATGCACACCACAGCTCGTCGATGCTACAGTTACAACGTTGTTGTCATTGTATTGCACTAAAGATATTGCAGATTTTGAGTTCGTGACCTGGTTATACGAACCACGGATTTCCTTCTTGAACACTTTGGAATTAATGAGAGGAGAATTTTCAACTCGATTTACTCGGATTGTACCAACTGTCATGACCTTTTTGAAGTAAGGAGTCAAACAATCTGAGGGAGGTAAAGAAATTGTCCATGTACAGGCAATATGTAGTTTCAGGTGGCATTTTATTGACCAGTTCCGTAACAAAAGAACCACCTACTCCAAGTTCAGGAATAGTATCACCTGTTAAGGCCCCCTGGTATGGTTCTGCTTGAATTACATATCCTACACGATTCGCAAGACACCACACCTTGTACCTGAAACGTATAAGTTTCCCATGAACGTGTTGTTTTGTGGGATGACGTCCATAATACGGCACCATGGATTCATCTATGGAAAGATGTGCATCATTAGGAAAGAAACGTAGCCAACGTTCATTCATCAACAACAACAATGGTCGAACTTTACAGAACTTGCTACGTCCCGCGTAGCGGTGCACTTCACAAGTACACTTACCTTATAAGCTCAGCAGAGCATGCTGGATAATCCCAGGGATCGGGTTGAGATACTGCGTTCCTTCCCCTTGGATCCACAGGTGAAGTCCAATGACAACCCACGAGGTTGTCCTCCTGATGCAGGTATCCACAAGTACGAAATACGCTTTCGAAATAAAGAAAAACCGCAATATGTTCAACTTTACGTTTATTTTAGACACGCACGTCAGACTAAAAATTACAATTCAAATACTTTTGAACGGTACAGCACGAGATGCGTAAGCCTAATCTTTTCCGTAACGCGAAGCACCTCTTGCTACTTCAAATCTCTCCGCGCAACTACTAACTGTTTTTCTGGAAGGCGAAAACACCTCCTCAGTTACACAGTGTTACCAGACGCAATAACCTTTTAATACTAGGAAGTTTGATAATAGCAAACAGTAATATATTAGAAATGTACAGTAATCTGGCACAGTGAATTAGGTATGTGGTGGCAACAATGCAATGAAAAGCACGTGATCTTCTCACACCACAAGAGTTTAAATAAATCAACAATGGCTTTCAAAATATAAGAGAAACGAACGGCGTTTGCCAGAAACATGAAACAACAAATAGATATAAGGAATTTAACGCAGAAATTATTAACTTAGGCTTCAATAACTTGATTAAAATGAAACTTACAACAATCTTTAGAATATTTAAAAGCAAATGAAACGATTAATGTTGAAACTATGTAAATTGCTTAAATTTGCAGCTATTCATACTTGTAGATATGTGTATTGATTATAAAGGCCGCCATATTTATGAATATATATATATGAATTATTAACTGTATAATACTAATAATAATAATATAAAACCACGAAGTAATGGCAAACTCGGGGTCATTACAAACTTGTCACTTTTGTCTAGCTTAGTATTATCACATACGTGGAAATATCGTAAAATATCTTCAAAACGGTTTCGAGTGAAAGCCTTTGAAATTCCTTCATGATGTGTGTCTTCAGCAGTTTCCCAGTACATTCGTGTACGAGACACTGTGCAATAACCACTCAAAAACAACACTGCCACAAACAAACGAATGTCATCTTTTGAAACACGAAATGAATGATTTACCACGCTCCAGAGCATAACCATTTGTACACTTCGCAACATCTTATTTGACCGCCCTGAAAAATTTCAAAGTCGGGAATTCGTAAATTTGGCAGAATAGCGCTTCAGAGCCAACTAAGAGTAGCCAACTTTGCAACATTTCATCTTCCTGAATGAAAACGCTCGTGATTTTTTTTCATTCTTTCACATTCCATAAAGTAAAGATACCCTAAAGCAGTAATAAAATATATGAGTAGACAAAAAAAATGTTAAGTAGAAATACGAATGTTGAAAATATTTCAAGATTCTTCGTTCTGAATTTGAAAATAGGAAAATGTATGTGCATTGTGAAATACTGAACAGGTTCTCATCCACCTGGAAAGAATTGCGGTCACATTTGAATGCAAGGAGGCAAATTTATGATGATTTTATGCGAAATCTTTAGTAAAGATACCTTGCACAACACCAAACAATTCTGCAAAGTGTGTCTTCCTTGGTTCTTGGCGAAAAATGGTTCGAATCTCCGGCACAATGTTGCTTCAACTGAGATTAACGTGTTTTACTGAGCTTTCTGTCAGTAATCTCCTGGAGTAGTTGGTTAGATGACAGCGCTTTTCATTTTTAACTGTTTTCGTCAAGATCGAAACATCGTAGGTTCAAATCCCACCCTTTCCTTATTATTTTTCCTTTTTATTTACCGAGTACGAAGTGTTCTAATAACGTAATATAAGATTTTATGATATTACTTTAAATATTTATGCAATGCATGCTCAGTGGCGGCGATTGGGTTTCAAAACTGATGGGGCAAGGTTGGGGATGGGGGGGCAAGGACAGTTCCTTTCCCTTGGTAGATAATGTTTAGCATAGTGCTGGGTCATCTGCCCCTCCACACTCCATAATCGTCGTCACTGTGCATGCCTCAAGTTAAGCTTCTACTAATGTTTTTTAATCTTTCAGTGATTGGCAGGATTTTAGGAAATACTTCTAATTTCATTCAGCTGTAATAAGTTAACACATATTAAGAACATACATGTCAACTTTCTGCATCCGGAAATGCTGGACATAAATCGCATAAATATCAACGGAAATATCCAAGAAACGTAGATAAGCATTCTCGTCCAAAGCCGTTTACTTCCCGAAAAAGATTTTGCAAGGAAGTAGGTTTGAAGTCATGACCTTCCATTCCATAAGCAAACGATCCCCCCTACACCACACGGTTCACGTTATTTTATGCACTCGATTCGGATCCTACTTTAAACTGTAGATCCAGTCCCGATTAGCCTTACTATGCATAAAGTTGACTTAAAATATCAAATCAACCAATTCATCTCCTTTGAGAGTGGGCCTTCTATGATACTGTAGTCGGCCAGCATCCGAAAATACAGTTCTGCTTCGCGTATACCAGAGTGTAATTGCATTTAATATTGTGACTCATTTTACTTTAAAACCACAGATTAAAGCGATAATAGTGTCCAGAAAAAGAACCTCAAAGTAGATCTTCACACAAAGTATTTTAATCCATTGCCAAACATTTCAGTTAAGAATAATATTATGCTTTTCCATTGACCGTATTTTCGATTCATGGTGAATTTGCTAAAAGGACCATGTCAAGAAATCTAAATATGTAAGTTTTACTAGTAAATGCATTTAAAATGCACGAAACAACAGGGGAGGAGAAAAATAAACATTAAAAATAAGTAAAAATGCAACAAAAACTGTTGAAAATACTGACAAATAAACTGAAAGCCAGAAAAGGCCGAAAAATGCAAAAGAAAAAGTAAAATATAAAGTGTTTTCCGGCTCTAACTGAAGGGAAACGGACATGATATCAGGTTTAGCATTGATTTTAAGGGTCAGAAAAAAAGTTAATTTTTCATCAACTTCCGGACCCTAATTAGTAATTATGACCATTGAAAAAGTTGGAGGTATCTTACTTAAAATTTTCTTGCTGAGGGATTGTATCGTCCCATATCTCCACTTCATAATAAAGAAAAACATCAAGTTCATATTTCCAAAATGACTTGGAGTTTTCCACCACGAAAATATGTTTTTCATAGTTTGAAGTTCGTTCAAGGTTTCCATTGTTTTAATTTCACAAATATTTTACATTTCATACGTTCCTCTCTCTTTTCATACAGTCTTTGGAAAAAAGCTGAAGTTTCTTGTCAAACGGGGTCTAGTTCAAATGACTCCTTTTCGCTCTCCTGTTCCTGCTTTAAACAAACAACAAAAGACGTCGTAACTAAACGATTGCTTGTTCAAAACACGGAATTTTTACACAATTTACAAAATATGACAAAACGCCAATAGACATGTTCATCATTTTTCCCTTTCAGCGTTTCTCGATTTTATCTGAATTCGTTTCCTCATGAAAATTACCATGAGGAAATTATAGATATGACATTATGTGTGAATTGGTTTCTTCAAACTGGTAGAAAATTTTAACATGAGCTACCTGGTCTTCAGGTAGCGTGCTTGATTCTTACGATGGAGGTCGTAGGTTCGATTCTCCACCTAGGCAAGATTTTTTTTCAGGAGTATATCGTTGGGTGTAAAGTTTATCCACCGTGCTAAGAAGTTAACATTGGTCTCTGTATTTCACGAGGTGAAAGGAAATAGTAAGAGAAAGTTATTTCGATGATAGGAGGAAGTCACATGCCACGCGGAATGCGCAGAATCAAGTTACATAGAGCTAAGTCTGTAAGGGTGGTTTCGAATATTGCAAAGTTTGTGCGGAAAGCTTGTTATATCTGATACTCATACTTTCTGTTAAAGAACACAAACATTTTAGATACAAAGCAGTGAGGAATTAACCATCATTACGAGGTTTTGAATTTTTTGTTTGTCACTCACTATATAAATACTTATTAGTAGTTTCTTATCGAATCGGCCTTCGTCGCAATAACAATTTATTTATGTTAATTAGCGATTTACTATTAGTTTTAGACGCATGGTAAGAAGGTGGTGAGGGAATTGACAACAGTCATTACGAAGGAACGGACATAAAATTACCAATCTTAGCAATTTGAACTCATTAAACGCTCTCCGTCGTTACAGTACTGCACTACATCACTACTTAACATAACTGTATATCGAAATCAAATAATCAATATTTTAGGTGTCAGTGAAGAACAAACAATACATAACTTAAATAACATTACATTTTGCATCCTGAATACATGTATGTGATTTGTGAATTAATCATGATGTGTGTGTTAACACAACATATGAACAATAACTAAAAAGAAAAGTTTTAACTTTAAATCCTGGAAATCTCCAACTTCTAAGGGGAAATATGCCCAGAAGGGACGTTCCTCAAGTGCGCATCGGATTCATTTTTTTAAATATTCTAATATCAACGGTATCTGTTCAGCAAACAAAAAAAATGAGAAAAAAGAAAGAGGAGAGGGTGGGATTTGAACCCGCGACCTTTCACGCTTGATGAAAAATAAGGATAGCAGCGCCTAACCAACTGTCTACGTTCATGACATAATACCCTTAAAAACATGTTGACGTTTACGAAGACTCCCACCTTCCTGTGTTTCAAGCACATTTTCTCGACAAGTCGTGTAAAATATATGTTTTTGAGAACTGTTCGATATTATGCAAGGTATTGTAAATAAAATGTCGCATAAACTCCTCACAAATTTGCTTCTTTCTGCACAAACTTGATGGCAATTTCCTCCAGGTGGAGAAAAACTGTATTCAGTGTTTCAAACCCCCCAAATTTCAAGTCGAGCAAGCAGAATCGTAAATATCCTTCAAGATTATTTTTCCAATTTATTATTTATGTTTGATTGTGTATTATAATAGCGGTTTATAGTTTGTAAGTTCATGGAAAGTGTTAAATTGAAAACCTATCACCGCAGCGTTTTTCGTCTAGTGGAAGGACCTACTCAAAGTTGGCTACTCTGACCTGGAGCTGAAGTGCAGTGTTGCTAAGTTTTCGATTTCGGGACTTAGAATTCTTTCGGGGCGGTGAAATAAGATGTTGCGAAGTGTACAGTCAACAATGTGTTGCAAAACTTCATCATCGAAAAACATTTCAAACAGGTCTGTGGGACTATAGTCATTTTGCAACCAGTCGGGCCTTGACCACTCTCGTTCAGACTTGTATGGTACATCACATGATGTCCATTTACGTGAAACTGGCAATTTTGGCTTATTACATTTTCTTGAAATTGGATGGGTTTCACATTCTTCAATAGGAAGAGAACCTTCATCCCCTCCAATCCGGATCTCTGCAATTCAGTCTTGAGTTATTCTTTTAGCGATAACTTCGGCGCCACCTCGAAGCTGATTACCAGATAAATCTGTGATATCAAAATCTTCTTCAGAAGCGCTATCCTCATCGCTGGCCAATGCATTTTCAGGTGGTTGAATATACACATCCGCATGAAGTACATCATCCTCTTCAAGAAGAGCTGTGATTTCTTCAACATTTAGCCTGGAAAGAAAAATAAATGCTTGTATTTATCCGATACCATTAGATATAAACAAAATTTCATTCAACTTGAAAAGAAGGAATGGCAAGGAGGCATTAAATGACAGTATTTCCAAGCCTGCCATTTATGCCCTTCCATGTAGAAAAAAAATCCGATGGCTATATAACAAAACATATACAAAGGAAATCCGTTTCCGCAATGAAGAAAACTCATAATCTTCAATCGTTTTGGTATATAATTTATAAATGCGATGTAGAAAATATTCTACCTGTATGTTCCTTTTGCAATCAATGTTTTTGTGTAAACTACAATTCATGTGAAATATAGGCCTACGGCTCAATGTTAAAAAAAATAGCTATGAAAACTGCTGTGGAAGTTCGCCCACCCTCTTGTGCCCAGTGCCAACAAAAGTGGGCAGTAGAAATTAAACCCTTACTGTTACTATGCTATGAAGTTCAAAGAACCTTTTATAATAATAATAATAATAATAATAAACATAGATCATAGAAGTTTAAAATGACGCTAACAAATAATAGGTAGACCTGTTTAAAAACAATGAGAAAATAACTTACCTTCTGGAACTAGCCATGCTCGTAGACTTATCAACTACAACGTACTTCAACAATAGCTCGCGCCAAAATGAATGTAACGTTCAATTTGATAACGCTACTGCAGATCACTGTTGCCAACTCGTAACTGATAATACCAACAATTTCACTATCATTTTTTTTTACATAGTTTGTGGGCATGATCAATAACTGCCAACAGGCGCCAACAAATGTGGGCACTGGGCACTAATGGGTTTTAATATCATTTTAAAGATTGGAGGTATTTAAAATACCCTGTTGGTCATCAATGGCGGACGTTTTCAAAATGGATGCCTATTTATTACTATATCTTTTGAAACAAGCGGAGTAAATTAACTTTTATTGGTCCTGTTTGAAAATTTATCTCTGTTACTTGTCAATGGAAAGGAAAACTTTCCAATAAGGCCTACGAAAGCATTATAAATGCGTGTTAATGACTTGCCTATGTTTAAGGGGCCCGTTTTTCAAGATTGTTTATGATAGAATGTTGCTGTTCAAACAACTTCAGTTTTGAAGTCTGAAGTATAATTATCAAAACTTTAGTTACTAATTATCATATTTCACGGATGTGGATATATGGTTTGTATAAATTCCAGGGGCAAAACACAAAAGACTGAATAATTTATAGTCGGGCCAGGATGCAGATATTTGCTGAATTGTGCATTTTTGTGATAAAAGCATGAAAATTGGTCAATAAATTAGTAATATCATATTAAACGTTTTGAAGGTTGGTGGCACTGAAAATACCCCATAGGAAGGGGTGAGGGAAAATTTTCAAAATGCCCGTTATAGAGATCCTCAATACATCTTATGGGCTACATTTTGATACTATCGTCACTTCTATTATATTGTCGTCACGCAAGTGCAGGAGACTATAAAAGTAATTATTACATTATAGCAAATACGTCGATAACAGGTAAATGCTGATTGCCTAAATTACAGGAGCGATTCTGAATATTGATACCCTATGATTTGCCTGCGTCATACGACAGTTACATCTGCATAGTTTAAATTTTAACAATAAATAAAAGGTCTTTTACGCACTTCCATTGAGGTTACTTCAGCGAAAGGCCCTATAGAAAAATAATAACGTTATTATCAAGCAGCAATATGGAACCTGTAGATTTTTGTTTTGTTGTCATTGATAACTACTATAGCCTTTATAGTATCACAATAGGAGTAATAGATGGGATTACCAAATCTAATGCCTGGTGAGCTCTATAGTAATAGCATTAATTACATCTGCTTTGAATCATGTTGAAATCGAAGTCATTATATTTGTTTAACATTTTGTTATTGTACCTATCAGGGAGAAAATTACTATAAACTTTGTGTACAACATACACTTTACATACTTCTAATATGTATATTTTCATTTTCCTGGTTTTCTGTCGAAGGAGGAACCTAATCCACCCATAGACTTGGTAGTCCCGGAAACGAACAAGTGCGGCGCAAGAGACAGCACCTTACAGAAAAGCGGTGCGACACTCTCGGGAGCAGAACATTAAAAGTGACGCAGAGTGCAAATACTTGCAAATTGAATTGTTGAACTCTAGCTCAAGTGGCTAGCAGCGGAACGTCGTACTCATTCATTTAACATGTGAAGATAACATTTCGTGCACATGAAGTCTCAGCTTCCGCAGGCAACTTCAGCACAAATCATATGACCTTCATACATAAGATCAACAACAATCAAAATTCCAAGACCATAGAAGCCTAGAGTGGCCGCGGTGGCTCAGTCGGTAACGCGTTTAATTACCATGCTAAAGGTCCCGGGTTCGATCCCCGGCCGGTTCAAATCCGGGAACTTTTCTAACGATGGAAGCGACCCCGGCGCCCACCCAGCGTCGAATGACATGGGTACCTGGGGGAAACCCTGGGGGGTAAAGGCGCGGTCAGGGGCGTGATGCTGATCACATCACCCCCACTCACGACCGGATCAAGAAAGTGTGGGGCGTTACCCCCACACCCCCTATACGCCTTCATGGCGTGGTGCTATGCACAGGGGAGTACTTTACCTTTTTTTTTTTTTTTTTTTTTTTTTTTTTACTTTATAGAAGCCTAGAGTGAAAAAACAAGAGAGGGGAGTTTCCACTATGGAATTCTGGAGATCCTCCTGCAATTAGAGTTAGGCGTTCTCATTTGGGCTGTCCAGAAAGGCAACTTTCCTCTCTACGTGGAGTATTTGGTTAACTTTTGTATAATTTTTGCCTTCGATCACCATAATTAATCCATGCTGTCGCCGTACCGTGTGCGAGCTTAAAATAACAGAATCCAACAATATGTGTTGGAATTTCTTATAGTGGGATCACAAGCAAAAGAACCTGGCACAATCGTGGTCGTGTGCATCGTACTCGCGCGTGTAGGGGAGGGGCAGAGTGAAGCAGGTTTCCCCGTAGGCGGAGCTGAAGCGTTGGAGGGGAAGATGAGGGAAGACTTCTGGTAAAAGATTATTTTGTTTGTGGTCGGTTTATAAAGGAAAATTTGCTTATTTTAGTGCAAGAAACCTAGAGGCTTTTCTTGAAAAGGCTCACGAGCAAAACAGTGTGTTAGTTAAGGGGACTGGAGGAGCGATAGGATTGACAGAGAACCCATTGCAACTACTTTTACTCTGTCTCAAGAGTCTGTGGAGCAAGCAAACGAAAACTAGTCCTCTGCGAAAGTAGTCTCTTGAGGGGACGAGATTACAGGGAGGGGACAACACGACTGCAGCTAGCAGCAGCTAGCAGCAGTTTGCAGCAGCACTGCTTAGCTCCACCCTCTCGCTTTCTTACCTTCCCTACCGTTATGTGCGGCGTTGCTCCCAGACTCCTTAGACGTAGTATAGGTGGATGGTTACTGGGCCAGAAATAGTGCCGGTCGTCGAAGAATTTCTTGCTTCAATCAAGGTACCTGAACTGAAGAAATCGAGAAGAATCTGCACCACGAAGATTAATCCTGCAAACAAGCATCTTTTGTGAAGCATGTCAAATCCTTCATGTCGCCTACGAGAGGACTTGGAAACCCGACACACGAATAGTGGCAGATGCAACTGTTGCTCAGTCCGCAAGAGACATCCAGGAACTTGAACGGAATAAATGCAGTAATTTATTTCTAATACATCGAACAGTGCCGTTCGATAATTTACTTAAGAAAGCAACCTTTATCTCTTCAGTCGTCCTCATGTGAGAACAAAATCGCGCGAGAAGGGTAGGCTCGTCCCCATAAAACATGATAGAAATTTGATCTCGGTTATGTACATTGCTTGCCAAGCGACGAATGGCCTCCTTTGTCGGTAAATGGATGCAGGTTGGGAGCTAAGTCCGATTTGTTGCCATGTCTAGAGGAACTGCTAGAAGAAATTTACTTACCACCCTGAAATACGAGTAGACATGCTTGTCGTAGATGATGCGCTAGTAATTAACTTTGTTTGCATCTGACATACATCACAGTTTAAGGCAGTTCGGCTAGTAGGCGTGGTTTTTGACATGTATAACACCACGAGCCTCACAACAGCAAAAGAGGAAAGACAATTTGAAAGGGTGTAGGCGAGCAAAGGATTGTTCTCCAAAATTTGCTTCAGTTCCTTCGTGTGGATGAGGAAAAGAAAGAAATTTTCTCTAAGCTTCAGTCTCCTCGAATCGTTGTATCTACCTGCCCATATTAAGGGAAGGCCACTGTGAACACAAACACAGATTGACAATCACCTTGCTCTCAGGACCAGCAGACACTCGTAATATTTCTGCAGGCATATTCTAGAAAAGAGCACTTCGAACGAAGGACACAGTCGTGATCGTCCTTGTCATCAATTTCGCTTACAAGCTTGGATGCGAAGTTTGATGGTGGCAAGTGGAACTAGCAAACATTTCGGATATCTGGATGTCACGAAATGGACGAACCTAGGGGTGAGACATAGTGGTGGAATACCTCAGTTCTCCATGCCATAAGTGGGTGCAACACCACTTTGAGCTAGCGTTGCCTACGAGACGGGTCTTTCGTCTTTCTCATCTAGTTTCGTCTCGCGGAAACGCTTATCTCGTCTATTGACCAACACTAAGCCTCGCGTGGAAGGAAACACGTTCGACATGGGTGGTCTGGAACATCTTTGAAGAACTGACACCTAGGTTCCAGTTCTTCCTAAGGGCATCACCTGCTGAGAATACTTTCTATGTTCTAAAGGGCGAGACATTGTAGCTCAGTACGATCGGTGGAGACCCGAGAGGAACGTCAACGATGCCCGAAGAGTTAAAAGGAAGTGAAATTGAACATGTTTATTCTACAAGAGATGCACTGCACTAACATCATCTTCGAGTGGCCTACTAGGCTGGCCAGGTATGGGGTCGAGCCCTGGAAAGGTCTCCAGAATACCCACGCTTGTTAAAGACGGCGAATGGAAGCCGAAAAGGCTAACACTACCACCAGAGAGGGAGGCATGGGTGGAAATTTTGAAGGACTGCTATGTTGATAAATGTGCAAGTGATTTTCAAGCAGGGACCCGACCTTATGACGTTCGAGTTCATTTTTGAGCTCCGTAGGCTAACCTTTATGGAGTTTAAGAGCGAGTATTATAAAATGAACGTTTGCCTGTTCGATTCCTTGATGCAAGTTGTTTTCCTAGTTTTTCAAGCTTCACAAGAGGTCAATTCTATCATTTTCCTAATGATTCCCTGTAAACCTTCCGGTACTCAACTATGCAGATTCGGTGGCTGTGACGAAGGACCAGACACCCTTTCCAGATGTCGATTATAATTTCGTGATGCTACTAAGAGTATTCATTGATTGTATGGATATTTTCTCAGGTACGGTACTGATTATAAGCAATAATTTGAAAATAAAAACAATTTATTAATGCATAACATTTAATACCGTTGTTGATTAGCAAGACTCTTTCAAGTAGTATTAAATGGTTCGGTCTTTGTTTCTGTTCATGCACCTGGAATTTATACAACCCATATATCCACATTCGTGAAATATGATAATTAGTAACTGAAGTGTTGATAAGTAACGATTACACTTCAGACTTCAAAACTGAAGCCCTTTGAACAGCAACATGCTATTATAAACAATCTTTGAAAATCGCACCCCTTAAACATAGACAATCAAGGTATTTCTCATCATTAATACGCATTTATAATGCTTTCGTTGTCCTTATTGGAAAGTTTTCCTTTTCTATTGACCAATAACAGAGATAAATCTTCAAACAGAACCAATAAAACTTCATTTACACCGCTTGTGTCAAAAGATATACTAATAAATCAGCCGCCATTTTGAAAACGTCCGCCATTGATGACCAACATGGTATTTTAAATATCTCCTATCTTTAAAATGACATTAAGGTGGATATTAAACTACATTTGAAGTTTCATGCTTTTATCACAAAAATATCTGCACATATCGGCTGGACTATAAACAAAAGATCATTATTGGATTGATTGGGTTTATTCTACTTTGCCTTTCTGCCAGTTTTGGGTAATCACAAAGATGGAGATGAGTGATGATACGATAAAACTGATAAATGGACACTCACAAACACCCATGCTCAGGCTCACATTCAAACCCGGGACTCCTGGCGGCGTGGCGCCATGTGCTAACCACACCGTCACGGAGCTCGGAAAAATATAATAATAATAGAGAATGTTATTGGATATGATTTAAAATTGCTATTTTCATAGGTATAGTAATAATCTGATATCGAACACACCGAGATTTGTAATCCATATATTAAAATAAATGTATGTGTGTGTGTGTGTGGGTGTGTATATTTGTTTGTTCCGGCATAACTCTCGAACGCCTGGAGCAATTTCAACCAAACATGTGTACAAGTATCACTTGCAATCTGGAAATAAATACTGTGGGGGTAAGGTACCCCTGGCACCCCTGGCACCCCTAGGAGTGGGGTGGGAAGGAGTGCCATGTAAAAATAATCGAGAACCAGCGATATTAAATTCCGCACAAACGGACATCCGTGACTCTATGCAATCCGCACAACGATAGGTTTCTCGGGTTGCGTAACATTCAGGCTGTGTTGCGAATGGCATCCATAGTTTTCGTGACAATCCCAATGCGGTTCAACTCCAAGTCAACTCCAAGTTTATCACCTATCGGCATGGGGGATGGGAGGGGGTGAAAAATAAAATGGCACAAATGACCTAGATTAGTGTCGAATCCATAGTTTTCGAAGTCGGTAAGCTAATTGGTGACATTCGAGATCACAATTAAAATTAGTTACATTTTACATTATAGTTAGAATTCATTTACTAGTATAATTGACGTTCGTACACACAGAGGTGCTGACTGTGCCAGTGACCATTATTTAGTAATTGCTAAATTAAGAGAAAGACTCTCAGTGATAAATCATAAGCAACAAAATCTAAAAGTTATAAAATTTGATACAGGAAAGTTTACTGATGAAAGAATTAAGAAAGATTACCAAATAAAACTGTCAAATAGATTTGATGCTTTGCAGGATTTAAATGATGATGAAAATATAATTGAAGCAGATGTAAATAGGAATTGGGAGCACATACGTAATGCAATAGAATCAGCAGCTAAAGAAAGTATAGGATACCATAAACCAAGAAAAAGTAAGCCATGGTTTGATAATGATTGTCATAATCTAATAGAAATAAGAAATCAGGCTAGACTTAGGTGGTTAAATAACTCTGATGATACAAATCTAAGCAATTATAATAGAATAAAGCAAGAAGTTAACCGCATGTTTAGAAGTAAAAAAAGTGATTACTTGAAAAGCAAAATTAACGAAATTGAAACAAACAGCAAAAACAAAAATATCAGAGATTTATATAAAGGTGTAAATGAATTTAGAAAGGGGTGGCAACCTAAAGTAAACTTGATAAAAGATAAAGACGGTGATTTTCTAGCTGACCCAAGCGATATTCTAAATAGATGGAAGAACTACTTTAATGACCTTTTAAATGTTCATGTAGGAGATAAATCAGAAGTAAATGAAGTGCACACAGCAGAACCTTTAGTTCCAGAACCTAACTTGACTGAAGTTAAAGATGCTATTAAAAGGCTAAAGAATAACAAAGCACCTGGCATTGATTTAATACCAGCTGAGTTAATTAAATATGGTGGAAATTCGTTAATATGTCAAATTCATAAATTAATTTGTTTAATATGGAATAAAGAAGAAATACCTTAACAGTGGAAAGAATCCATAATTGTTCCTGTGTTTAAAAAAGGTGATAAAATGAACTGCAAAAATTACCGTGGAATTTATCTACTCTCAACAACATATAAAATATTATCTAACATTCTTTTAACAATACTAACCCCATATGCTAATGAAATTATAGATGATTATCAATGTGGATTTAAACGTAACAGATCAACTACAGATCAAATTTTTTACATCAGACAGACACTTGAAAAAAAGTGGGAATATAATCAAAATGTCCATCAGCTATTCATTGATTTCAAAAAAGCATATGATTCGGTCAAAAGAGATAAATTATATAATATATTAGTCGAGTTTGGAATACCTAAGAAGCTTGTTAGTATGATAAAAGTATGCACCAGAGAAACAGAAAGTAAAATTCGTGTGGGTATTAATGTATCTGACAAATTTACAATTCATGATGGGTTAAAACAAGGAGATGCATTATCTCCATTGCTCTTTAATTTTGCTGTTACGAAGGTAAAAGAAACTAACGAAGGACTAAAATTAAATGGTATGAATCAGTTGTTAGCATATGCAGATGATGTAGACTTATTAGGGGATGATATAAATACAATTAAGAATAATGCTAAAATATTTTTCAAAACTGCTAAAAAGATAGGTTTGGAAGTTAACAAAGAGAAAACTAAATATATGCTTACAGGTCGAAACCAAGTGTTAGGTAATAATCAAAATCTAATGATTAATAACAACTCGTTTGAACCAGTTTCCAAATTCAAATACTTAGGAGTAATATTAACAAATGAAAATTGTATTAATTCAGGAAATGCATGTTACTTCTCTCTTCATAAACTTTTGTCTTCTCGTTTAATATCTAAGAAACTAAAAGTTAAAATATACAAAACAGTAATATTACCTGTAGTATTATATGGGTGTGAAACTTGGTCCCTTACATTGAAAGAGGAACACAAATTGAGAGTATTTGAAAATAAGATCATTAGGAAAATATTTGGACCTATTTGGGATATTTGGGATGAGGAGACATGTGAGTGGAGAAGGTTACATAATTTAGAACTACATAATTTGTAGTTCTTGTCCAGATATTATTAGAATGATTAAATGAAGAAGACTTAGGTGGGCAGGCCATGTGTCACGAATGGGAGAGGAAAGAGAAGTTCACAGGATTCTTGTTGGGAAACCTGATGGTAAGAGACCTATAGGATGGCGAAGACGAAGATGGAGGGACAACGTTGAGATGGACCTAAAGGAAATCGGTAGGAATGGAAAAGAGTATATAGATCTTGCTCAAGATAGGGACGGATGGAAGGCCTGTGTTGCTGCAGCCATGAAGGCTAGAGAGTTAGTTAGTTAGAATTCATTATTTTCCTGTCTAATACAAGATTGGGATAAATAAATACCCGGGCAACGCCGGGGAATCAGCTAGTTAAATATAGTGAACGTCACATCGGAAATGAATTAGAACATCCCCCCCCCCCACACACACACACACAATTCTTGGTTTTAACCCTAAACATGTTCCCTTATTGTTCTTAGGTATTGATGCGAAATATAAAAATTATGTTTATATTCTGATTACATGGGACACCTGTACTACGGACGAAGGAACAGGAATCTCTGATTATTTCCATACCTCGGAAATAAATTTGGTTACAGGCCACGTATATATTATATGTCCCAGCCCCCACACTCACCTAGAGCCAGCCCTCAATGAAATTGTCTAAGTCTTCCACTAATGTTGAAAGTCACAGGTGTCGAACCTGGATTTCAGAAGAAAACAATTTTGGGTTAAATTAAACATGCATGGAATATTATCCTTCCAAGACAATTACCGACGCCCTTGCTGCACTCGTGATGATGAATGCATGAAGCGAGCCCCAGTGGTGGGGGGAAAGAAGAAGATGCTGCATTTCGCAAACCCCATTTTATTTCTCGTTAGTATTCCGCGCGCGGACGCGGTTGATGAATGTTGCAACAATCCTTCGCGCTATCATTTTGAATTCATACACCTCCTCTTATTGCATCACGTGCGTGAGAAATTCTGGGTCCGGCTTAAATTAAAAAGAAGCTTCATTTACTCTCGCCCATCAAAGGAACGGCCCTGCTTGTTTTGCACTCGCAGGAGAGTCGTTGGTTGCGGATGAGGTGGGGGGAGGGGGCACACTCGCAGTCGGGCTGAATAAATGAATAAAGGAATACGTGTCATTACTGGTACTTCATACGACGACAAAGCACCGGAAAGGCAGCCAGAGCACTCGTGCGGCACACTCAATAACATTGGTGACGTTCTCGGCATATTCTTTAGAAAAAAAGTGTTGCAAACTGTAAATGGAGAAAATTACCAAATTATCGCTTATTATACGGCGAACTTACTAAATATCGAACAGTAAATTGCTACAGATAGTATCTTCCCGATAATTACAGTGAGCAATGATTGGTTTCATCGGTAACACTGTTAAGCCTTGTTTCCATGTTAATAAAAGATTAAAATGCTGACCAAAGCAAAATTCATAGTATAAAAAATATACACTAAAACGTAACGTTTCCACCTTCTAACAGGGTTACGTTACGTTTTTAGTGTATATATTTTATACAGTAAAACCTGTCTATCCCGGTACATGATGGTTCCGAGCAAAATTTTCCGTTTTAACAGTTTTCCTTCTTATACAGGGTTGACTTTAAATACAGTATAGAGCGCTGCAGGAAATTATGGAAAGACGGATTTACATTTCGCATTACTTATAATGTAGAGTACTGATGCATGTACGTACATGAATAAAAATGCGATACGTTCATCAATTTCATCATATCATCACTCATCTTCATCTTCGCAAAATAGCCAAAAGTGGCCCAAAAAGCGAAGTAAAATGGACACTCACAAACATCCATGCCCATGCCAGGATTCGAACCCGGGATCCCTGGCATCGTAGCGCGATGTGCATAGAGGGAAAGAGAAAGATGGAATAAGAGAGGTGAAGAAAGATTGAGATAAAAGTGAAGAAAAAAGAAACAAAGAGAGATAACAAGAAAAATAGAAAGATGACGAAAGAACAGAGGAGAAATATACAAAGAAAGGTGGAGAAAGAGGGTAAGAGATGAAAGAAAGAAACGGAATCGTAACAGCTATGAGTATTGTAGCGCATTCTTTCATATCGACAATGTTATCGATAAGCGAGTGGCAACAGAGGCGTGTTCCACTTACAGTATTGCATTGTTTTCTTGCGAGCGAAAAAAATAAAGGAAGAAATTTCCGTCTTACTGAGAATAAAAACATCTCGTTGGTCTTTAAATGGTGCTCCGTTTCCGCGTTAAGGAGGTTCCCGCCTTAAGCAGGTTATTTTCAGGTATAAAATCGGTCCGTTCTGGGGACTTTTTTTCCGTATTTACAGGTTTCCTTCTTATAGAGGTTCCGGGATATTCAGTTTTTACTATTATAAATTTTGCCTTTGTCAACATGTTAATGTTTTATTGTTTTCATTATTTTACAGCTTGCCAATCTAACAAAGATTCGTCCAGAATCTCTATTTTTGGGTAACTAAACATCCATTTTTTCAAATTTTCCTCTGAATCGAGACGACGGCGATCAATGATGGTGAGATCAAATAGGCAAAAGAACAAAATAATGAGGTACCTTTGTCATGGCCGAGGTTTGACCCCAAAATTTTCAACGGTGGTGTCTCCATTGTGCATTGTAGGGTCTGCTGTTGGCGCAGTGGTAACGTCTTCGCCTTGTAATAAAGAGGTCTCGGATTCGATACCCGGTGGAGGCACATAGCCTAGTTGTTCGAATCCCAATTTTAACTTTAGGTTCACTCACGATTAGCTTATCTGTGCATAAAGAAAACTTGAAGCAAGGTTTTAGAAATAATAAGTCTGTAGTTTTTCTTCTAATTATATTTCTTTCTCCATCGTTACTCATTACTTGTCTCTTTTTCTCTCTCTCCACGTTTTGTCTCTAGTTCTATGTTATTTATGCGCTTTCCTCTTTATCTCTCAATTTCTCTTTTCTGTCTCCCTCTTGTTTCTCTTTAGTTCTTATTTTCTTTCTTCTCTCGCTACGTTTCTCTTCAGATCTTCTTTTCTCTTTCTTCACATTTCTATTTTCCCTCTACCTTCGTATATCTCTAGTTCTCTTTCCTCTCAACTCATTTTCTATTTTCCCTTTCCCTTCGTTTATCCCTAGTTCTCTTTCCTCTCTCTACGTTTCTCTATAGTTCACATTTCTATTTTTCCTCTCTCTTCGTTTATGTCTGGTTCCCTTTCCTCTCCCTACGTTTCTCTCTAGTTCACATTTCTATTTTTCCTCTCTCTTCGTTTATGTCTAGTTCCCTTTCCTCTCCCTACGTTTCTCTCTAGTTCACATTTCTATTTTCCCTCTCCCTTCGTTTATCTCTAGTTCTCTTTCCTCTCCATACATTTTCTATTTTCCCTCTCCCTCCGTTTATCTCTAGTTCTCTGTCCTCTCCTTACGTTTCTCTCTAGTTCACATTTTCTCTTTACCCTCTTCCTTCGTTTATCTCTAGTTCTATTTCCTCTACGTTTCTCTTTAATTCACATTTCTATTTTCCCTCTCCCTTCGTTTATCTCTAGTTCTCTTTCCTCTCCCTACGTTTCTCTCTAGTTCACATTTCTATTTTCCCTCTCCCTTTGTTTATCTTTAGTTCTCTTTCCTGTCCCTACGTTTCATCTAGTTCACATTTCTATTTTCCCTCTCCCATCGTATATCTCTAGTTCTCTTTTCTCTCCACACACTTTCTATTTTTCCTCTCCCTTCGTTTTTCTCTAGTTAGTTCTCTTTCCTCTCCCTGCGTTTCTCTCTAGTTCACATTTTCCCTCTCCCTTCGTTTATCTCTAGTTCTCTTTCCTCTCCCTACGTTTCTCTGTAGTTCACATTTCTATTTCCCTCTCCCTTCGTTTATCTCTAGTTCTCTTTCCTCTCCCTATGTTTCTCTCTAGCTCACATTTCTATTTTCCCTCTCCCTTCGTTTATCTCTAGTTCTCTTTCCTCTCCCTACGTTTCTCTGTAGTTCACATTTCTATTTCCCTCTCCCTTCGTTTATCTCTAGTTCTCTGTCCTCCCCCTACGTTTCTCTCTAGTTCACATTTCTATTTTCCCTCCCCCTTCGTTTATCTCTAGTTCTTTCCCTTCTACACATGTTCTCTTTTCACTCTCCCTTCGTTTATCTCTAGTTCTCTTTCTTCTCCACACCTTTTCTCTTTTCCCTCTCCCTACGCTTCTCTATAGTTCACATTTTCTCTTTTCCATCTTCCTTCGATTAAAGCTAGTTCTCCTCTTTCCTCTCGCTACGTCTATCTCTTCCTTATCTCTATTTCTCTCGTTTCCTGCGTTTATTTACTTCTCTCTTTATTTTCCTATATTTCTCTTTAGTTCTCGGGAGTTCTTGCTTTCTCATTTCTCTCCCTCTACGTTTTCTCCTTTCTAACCCATTACGTTTTCTCTAATTGTCTGTTTCTCTTCTGGTACATTTATTTCTAGTTCAGGGCACTAAGTTGCGTAAATATTGCCGATCATTCCTCACATTATACAACACTGATCTTCCAGAAGTTTAATTTTTATAAGCACGTATCCGCACACACTTTCCCTGCGTCATTGCGTAGGTTTCTGCGTCACAGGTTTGCAGTGAACCGGGAGAATCGAAACTTTCCTGCAGGTTTATCTGCAACGCAAGTTTGGCAGGTGCGACAGAGCAGGAAGTTGGAAGCGAGGGGAAGGGAGGAGGGAAAGATGGCGTATTGCTCCCGCAAGGGCTGTCCCGGCCTCACTCTTTCCGCTTCATTTCACCAGCTCGTTTGCCGCACGCAGTAAATAACACCGTCCTCTGCATCTGCGGGAGAAATGTTCGGGAAACTCCAAGTTTACTCCGTCAGAGTTTAAGCGGCGGTCCTTGCCCCTCTCGACAGTGTTGCAGGGAGAGGGATTTTTTTACATTAAAGAATTTTAATTTGAGGGAAATAGGTCAGATTCGAAGGGAATTTTTAGAACAACATACATTTAACATTTTTTTGAAGACACCTCCGTGGTTAAGGAAAAAAATTATAGTTGATGGGGGGGGGGGCGTAAGTTGTTTTAATGAATTCTAAGTAGAGTGACAGTAGTTGGCTTCTAGCCAGCCACCATCTTCAATATGAGTCTTCTGAATTTCAGAGGGTTTTTGAGTTTGATATTTTAAGTCCACTTTATACACAGAATGGCTATTTGGTACTGGACCTGCAGTTTAAAGTGGGATCCGAACCCTTATGTGGCCTCCACCGGGTATCTAACTCGGGACCCCTTGAATACAAGGCGATGACGTTACCATCAGAGAGGCACTGGATTTCAGAATAGGTCTCCGTGCCTATTGATTCTTCCTATGTAAAAGAGTACGCTGCCACCAGAGGCCACTATTCCATTCCAACCTATCCCTTTCAAAACCTGTACTATGCTCTGCTCCATTACTCTATAGAGCAATCAAACCAATACAAGTCCTCTGCGCAAGAGGGCTCGACCAAAGAACACGTGAGAGGAGAAGTGAGTGTATGGAGGGGAAAATGCGACTGCAGCTAACACACGTTTGCAGCAGCGCGCAATGCTTTGCTCCGCACACTCGGTTTCTCCCCTTGTATACCGTTATGCGCAGCTTTGCTCCACAGATTGCTGACACAGAACGTAGATCTGGACTGTAACCGTCGAGAAGGTCTGTCTTTGGAAAAGTGCCGTATATTGTCTTCCAACACAACTACTGTTGTTAATCCGAGTACGGTCCGTATGGAAATACAAGGCTTAGGTCATTTCAACGTCTTTCTACATCGTTATCACCGTTTCCGTAAGGTTGAAAGTTGCGGACCATTCCTTACAATGTTACAACATAAGTCAATTTGTATGTCTCAGTGAATTATGTGGATTGATCTGAGATAGAAATAAGTTAAGTGAATAATTTTTTTCAATTTTTTCGTGAGGTAATGATTATTTGCACAATTTTTATATTGCAAGAACTAAAATAAAGAAGTGTTTGTGGAGCTGTTACACTTTGAATGATGCCAAGCTCGCATTTAAACTGTAAATTGAAATGTTCATCCGAAAGTTCAACAGTTTATTAGAAACAATCACAGAGGGAGACAGAACGAGAAGATGAGAGAATTGGAGATAAACCTAGGGACGGAAACTTAGATAGAAAACAAGAGATTTATTTATTTATTTATTTTTCCATCGGGTACAATACCCAGGACTCCTTTAATTAGAAGGAGACGACGTTACTAATAAGCCATCAGGAATGCTCCAAAAGATTTTTCTATGAAAAGACCCTACTTCTCCCAACAGAGTGTGTCACGGATTCGAATCCCTGCCTGGGCATGAGTGTTCTTTGTAAATGTCCCTTCATCCGTTTCATTATGTCATCACTCATTCTCATATTCGCAATTTACTTCGCGCAGAAAAGCAAAGTAAAATAAACCAAGTCAATCAATCAACACAGCTCGATCTTAGGTTGATGGCGTTGCTACATTTTTGTGCTTCAGCTGCCTCCGTGCCTCCTTCTGAACTTTTCGTACGAGAGTGAAATTTTCCACCTACCACCACTGTTATTTTCAAGTTTGTGTCCATCCAAGAATTGGCAACATCTACGAGGCACGTGGTGGCTACACGCTTTTTCACGCCCCGTCAAGATTGTTGATTGATTGGTTTGGTGTTTTGAGTCCACTTTATGCACAATAAGGCTAATCGGGACTGGACCTACAGTTTAAACTGCGATCCCAACCAGTATGTGCCTCCACCGGGTATCGAACCTGGGACCACTTGATTACGACGACGCTACCACTGCGCCATCGGGGAGGCCCGTCAAGATTGCATACACACTAGTGATATAACCACAAACCCCCAACGCGCCTCCAAATTCCATCAACACTCCCTAAAATTTTTCCCACACACACAAATGTGTGGTATTTTGGATCTAAATTTACCCTTATATCCCCTAAATACGAACTTACACACCCGATTCCCGGAGTAGGTGATCTAAGCTTGGAATTTTTCCCGCATAAAGCGGCTCTGGGGCTCATCCAGCCTGAAATCAATGGGTACCTAGGGGTAAAGGCGGCCGGAGCGTGGTGATGATCACATCACCTCCAAAATGGCCGGGATCGAGAATGTATGGTGCCCTACGCCCACATCCCCTAAATGTGCCTTCATAGCACGGTGCTATATGCACGGGGAACTTTACGTTTTACCTTACACACCCATATGGGAAATTCTGGATAAAGCCCTGGTCCACATGCTCCCGGGAAAGTCAAGTCGAATATCTGCAGAGACTGAAATGAACATAGGAACAGTGTAGTTATTTCTGGGTACTTTGAGCGAGTAGACCCGCCGAGGTAAGCAATTCCTGCAGACCTAACATCCCGAGAACTTCTTCGGCGACGACATTGCATCTTTCATCGCAGAGGATTTAAGCAATCCTCGCCGCAAAACAGACTTTCATTATTAACAATTGACCAGGGACGGTGCAAAATAAATGTAACACGACAACATTTAGCAAGAAAGAGCAAAAGGTTCGATCAATCATTCGACAGCTTCCCTGTATCCGAAGGTCCCCCGTCAGTGATCCTTAGGGAAGACTAAGGGAAGACACCCTCCTGCCCCCTCCTTTCTTTTGCTCCTGCAGATGAAAGCGCGCCCTCTGGCGACTTTTGATCCAGGGGCGTAATGTTTTAATTATGGAAGGGGATGGCCTTTGAGTTGGGCCGTTCACTGAAGATGCCTCATAGTCCGTCTCAAAGGCGGGCGACGATGCTATAAATAATTGATGTTAGGTCTCGTTGCGAACCCTTCCGAAACCAGCTTCCGAAAGAGAGGAAAGAGCGAGATGGGGAGAGAAGGAAGCGGGTGCCTTAGTAGGAAGGCAATGTTCAAAGAATCGTTTCCTAGGGGTTTCTTTTTCCAGTGGACCCTGGGAAATTGAATTATCCAAAGAAAATAAGGCGGATCCTTACCGGAACGGGATTTCTGCAGACCTCTCCCTGCGTCCCAAGCCACCGAAGCACTGTTACCAACTCGACATTTCGTCCACGTACTGGTCCGAGTTGATGGTCTGTAACTAGCAACCTGTAGATGGCGTGCAGGGATAGATCGAACAAGAGAGCTAGCTTTCTGTTTAAAATTAGGAGTTTCGTAACAATTCGGTATTGTTATTGTGGCGTGTAAGCATAAATACGAGTATCACTAAGCACCTTTTAACCCTAGCTTACGGGGTAAGGCTCACCATCTCTATTTATTTCAATTCTTCAACTGTAATAATTTGCATAATAAATTGAAAATAAATTACATTATTCCGTATGGTATTCCCAATATTTCAGTGTTGCTTATGTTCACAAAACATGACTGTAATGTAAATAGGAGGCAAAATGCATATGGTGGACGTAGCAGGCGCCATCATTGGGCGTGTCATTCGATACACTTGTGCCAGTGGCTGGGAATGATGGTAATTCTTGTAATTATCATAATTAATAAACAACTGCATATCTATATAAAAAGCATTAATGAAAAATTATTATGTTTTTGTGAGTTTCGTGAATGGTAAACTATGTGTGTTACACTCGTGCAATAATTCGTTAATTATTATTTATTAATGATGGTAATTTTTTGAAAGTATTAAAATTAATATATGGAACTGAACCTATATAATCAACAAAGCAAGCAGTGATTCAATAACAAAACGGTTTATTGAATTTTAATGATAAGAAAAGTGTGGGTTTGTGAGGCGCCACCCCTGGTGAGCAAGTTTCTCGTACGGGACGGGGTTAATCTCGCAGCAATGACCTGCGCAGCAGCTACTGTTTACCATATGTCTGTGGTGGCTCAGATAGGCTTATCGGGACTGGATCTACAATATAAAATGGGATTCGAACTAATATGTAAAGTGGCTCCTTGGTAAATCGACCTTTGATTACAAGACCGCCATTGGGGATACCTTTATAGGGCTGCTGAAATAAAGCTTTGTGCGCTAAAACCAGGGTTGTAAAGGTCCAGGAATTTTAATTAAATTCAATTCCGGTCCAGGAGAGAAAATCAGAATGCGTAAGTGGGTTCTGGACCGTAAAGAACCTTTATATCTGTAAGGTATTTCAATTCGGTCCAGGAACATTTTTTTCCGGATCAATTTAAATTCGATCCAGGAACTTTTTCCCAAACTAATTTAAATACGGTCCAGGAACTTTTCTTTCCGAATCAGTTTAAATAGGGTCCAAGTTCCGCATTGAAATGAAACAATACTCAACTTGGATCAAATAGAGACCTGACGATAAACAATTATCCACTTGTGAGCATGAAAGACTAATCCAAGAATCTAAGGAACAAGGCCGTGCTTAACGCTAGAAATGGGCGAGGCACGCTGTATTCACGTTACCCCTCTCCATGTAGCCCCATTCTCTCGCGCGCGTTCCTTCCCTTGGTTGTAGCAGCACTGCCCGTCCCTGCTCTGATAACTGCAGCCTCACGTTACCTCATCGACGACTCCCATTGGCTGTGGTTCCTGAATCGGATGCCGGAGCAACACGTGACGGGTTTGCTTGAACTTAATGTGACGTCACACTAGTATAGTCCATTGAATTATGTAACTCTTCGACAAGGGAGTTTTGGAACCTGGTCCACGAGAGAACAACAGCGTTATGATTTATTCCCTACGCTACGGTTTCTACAACCGGAGTGTGACATTCTAATGTAAAACGTACTCGCGGACATTTTTAGAAGGCAACTTTTAATCGGTCAACCCTGGTCCAGGAATTGTAAATAAATTCAATCCTGGACTGGGAGAGAAAATCAGCAAAAGTAAATGAGTTGTAGACAGTGTAGAACCTTTTCATATTTAAAGAATTTCAATTCGGTCCAGGAAACTTTTTCTGGATCAATTTAAATACAGTCCAGGAACCTTTTTTCAGGAACAATTCAATTACGGTCCAGGAACCTTTTTCAATGAAACAATACACAGCATGGACCGAATTTAAATTGTGCGAGAAAAAGGTTCTGGTCCATGCAGCGGAACCTAATAGAATCCATTAGAATTTTTAGGTTCCTCGCTGAAACCCCAACCACCAGTTGTCCCTAAATTCACTGAATGGTGCACAGCACATAAGCAATTACAATTTTTACAAACTCTCTCCTACAACTATAATCAATAAGAATACAGCGGATAGAACATGTAACATTTGCTGACGGGTACAAATGGCAATGGTAGAAATGTCGAAATAAAAATATGGCAAAAACGAAAAAAGCAAGAGTACATAATAAGTGTCTATTACCCACATAGACTCGCTCTCCTTTATAATTTCAACGCTGAAAATAAAACACTATTAACTAACACAGAGTTTATTCACCTTGGGTTCTGTGCAACTCCACGCATTGTCTTTTGCTACCATTTTATTCCATGCACAAATTTGAAGCCTATGTTGTATGTCGGTAAAAATTCTTCCTTGGAACTTTTCCTTTCTGAGCCTGTAGAATATCCGTTTTCACCTTCGAATTTTCTCGCTGTATTCACCTGATGAGTTTCAAGACTGTTGCCTTCCTTTGGAGCCGAAAGCGCCAGCTTAGTTCTTTCATCGCGTGTAGTGTGAGCGCAATTGGCTTTAACGTGGTGTTAGATTCTTTCCTATCTCTGTCGTTATCTTCGATCATGCACCAACTCGAGCCTGGCCTTCTCTTGAAGTAAAAGCTTAATTTTACATTGTAGGATTTTGGTGAGGATTGATTTGGTTTGGTTTATTTTACTTCGCTTTTCTGCTACTTTCAACTAATCGCGACGATGAGCATGAGGACACTCGCAAAGAACACCCATGCCCAGGCGGGGATTCGAGCCTGGGACCCCTGGCGTCGTAGTAAGCTATGCTAGATTCTTTGGAAGAGCAAATACGGTTAAAATGCAAGGAAAGGTGTTGGAGGTGCAAAATTCAGTTGAAAAACCTAAGAAGTTATAAAAATGCATTCAAAACAGGCAAATTACTAAAAATAACAATAACACCCAAAATAACAATAGACCCAAACTGTAGAAACAATACAAAATATAAACCAGATTTTCTGATTCTAAATGCAGGAAAATGGATAACTATTTAGTTTGTGTTGTTTTCAAGCCTCTGTTTATCCTCCCCACACACGGTGCGTGTGTGTGTGTACGCGCGCACTGTACCGTATTATTCACAATGTGAAAAGTCATATCCGACTTGGAAGTGCAATTAACAAAGTTCAGAGAATGTTTTTGGAATTTATTAAGGTATAACGAAAAAACAACACACATAGAACAAACCTTTACACGATATTACTATTATTGCACATTGTCTCTTTCCCGTAAGTTATGACTGTTGCTAAGCAACACACAGACCTAAAAATACTTTTCTGATCTTTCTAGCCAATGGCAAAGGCTAGATGTTCAACGAGGAAAAAACATTTTCCTCTTTTCCGTGAAAAATGTACTTGTTTTCCTTCTTCGGTTTTGCTTCCATTGAGAGATTGTATTCGGTGAACAACAATTGCAAGCAATGATGAACAATGAAACATGCAGTGTACTGTTTCATTCCATTGTCAGCGCTCTTGGTTTCTCTATTTTAAAAAAAATCAAAACCCAGGGCAAGGCTTTGTACGTGGTTAGTGAATCAAGTTTTCTAATTGCAAATTTCATTACAAGGAGAATTAGTCAACATTATCATCTCTCTTGAATAGTGGCTCTCAACCGTTTTCAGCCCGGGACCCACCTTGAAGGATATTACACTTCATGCAACCCATAAACATGGGCGCCGGCAGAATTAGTTGTAGGGGTGTGCACGGAGATTATGAACATGTTTTTGCTAACATCGAGTACTTTAAGAAGCCTGGCCGGCCCCCGTGAAGGAGTGGTTAGCACATGGGCCTACGACGACAGGGGTCCTGGGTTCGAATCCCGGCCTGGGCATGGATGTTTGCGAGTGTCGATTCATCAATTTCATCACATCATCACTCATCTTCATCGTCGCAAATTACCCAAAAGTGGCACAAAAGGCGAAGTAAAATGACCAACTGACCGAACAAACAAAATAAAGTGAAATCAAGAGAATAATAAATATGAAAAAAAAACATTACTCACTCAGCGCACACTTCGTCCTTCCGAATTTTTCTTTCTCTTCCGCCGTATCCGACTTTTACTAGTAGCTATTATTACTGCATCCGCTGCACGCTTTGTAGTTTGTTTTACAGAATGTTTATAACTTCCTTGCCTTGCTTCGTTGTGGAAAAAAATCAATAACTTCTAATATTAAGTCTCTGCTTTCGCTGACTACAGTTTTCCCTTTCATGATGAAAGCAAATCCCTCCCTTCACCCCCTCCTCCTTTCTCTTTCAAGGCAGGACACCACTCGAGCTCCCCTGTCATGCTTCGAAAAGGGTGAGATGGCAATTTTATTTTTCCAAAAAAGAATCCAAAACAGATAACGAAAAGCTAAAAATATAAATAAAACAACAACTACATTTAGGGTGGCACTACAATACATATCAATGGGTAATCCTGTGTTCATGGCAATGAACAAATTATAATGCTGCAAGACATTTAAAAGCACTATCTACATAGGCAATGGAATAGCACAAATTTAAATTTCCTTAATTTCTCTACAACGAAACTTTACATTTTCCTAATTTTACTACAATTGAGAAGCACTTGCAATTAGATCCGTGACAAACTTTAAGATATTACACCAACCACGTCTATCAAAAACTTCAATAAGTCCTCTTTTTTGCTCTTCTGTATAAATCCTGAAAAATTCTTTGTCGGTCCACTACTATTTCCTTTTATATATTCCACAGTGCCAAGGAAGAAAATCTACCTTGTACAGTGTATCTCAAAAGTTTTAGGACAACCACTAGGCAACCCAATTTACACAAGGCGTTGGTTGGTTGCGTGTAGAGTTAGGCTCAATTTCAGGGTTGCCACATGCACAATAGATATTTACGAAATACGCGAAAGAAATAAAAACATGCATTATTGTATAAAATTATAAAAAATATCACTATTATATCGCAAATTACAAAATTCTTTCTGAAAGGAAAAAAAAATGTTTTCTAGTATTTCATCGTTGATGAGTCTACCGAAATAAAAAGAGGTGACAAAGGAGAGGAGAAAGAGAAAACGAAAGGAGAAGAGGAAAAGTAGAAGAGAAGAAAGAGAGGATAGACGAGGAGAGGAGAAGTAGTGAGAAGAGAGGAGAAATATTCGATGAGAGATGAGTAAAATGGAGCAAAGAAGAAAAGAGAGGAAATGGGGGAGCAGACGATAAGAGGGGAGTGGAGAGTAGAGTAAAAGAGAGAAAAAGAGAAGAACGAAAAGAAGGGGAGAAGAGTGCAGTGAAGTCGGAAATCGAAGACAGGAGAGAAGATAAGAGGAGTGGAGAAGAGTGGGATGGAGACAAGATGCGAGAAAAGTAGGGAAGGCGATATGAGATAAAAGAAGAGGAGGAGTGAAAAGAAGAAGGAGGACGAGAAGATAAGAACAGAAGGGACTGGAGACGAAAGGAGAGAACAGGTAGTTGCAGAAAATATCGTCTCGGTGTAAGAATTGATGCATTGAACAAATTATCGACATGAAACATTCAAAAACATTTTGAAATATATTAAAGAATGTACGTATTAGATCGGTGCGAAATTCCTTTTGGCTGAGTACAGATCAAGAAAAAATCTTTCACGTAAGATCTTTGATTTTACCTACGATTATATCACTAAAAGCATGAATGTCATTTTAATATTTATAAGAAATATCCAATTATTCTCCACTCCTCGGTTCGTTGAAATGCAGATTTTATAATTTAATATTTTCCCTCCTCCCATGGTTAATTTCAAACTGAATCATTCCGTTTCACATGGCGTGGAAAATGAAAACAATGGGAAATGTCTAAAACCTACGAAAATGTTCTGCCACCGGACGGGTTTGAACTTACGACCATCAGCTTGTAAATCCTTAACGGTATCCACTACTCTACAAGCTTTCGCTCCTGAAAGCAGGCAGAAGGAGCTACTCAATGTGAAATGTAGATTCAACTTTCCTCCTACATGAAATGTGTAAAGAATACTTGTTTGTAACAAAGAAAACGAAGGTACGCGAAGTACGAATCGGCCAGAACATTTAATGGAGAATTGCATATGATAAAAGCTTTTCAGTCGATATTTGTGGAGGTATCCTTGCATTGAACTCGAGTGGAAAATGGGTAAAATTAGTATGTCGTCAATTGCCAAAAATATAAATAGTTATTTCATTAATATTTGTCAATGTCTTTGAAGTAGTACACAATTATCGTTGGAGTAACATAATTCACGATCTTATACATGAAAATATCTCTTTGAACGTGCGTCAATTCATTTTTTATATATATAAATTCTAGATGCAGAACAATGTGACCACTTTACTCTGCTATTACGAATAATGTTACCATGCTCTTCATTAATAAAAAGAGAATTAAAACAAAGAGAACACCTCGTAAAGAGAACCGAACCTGGGACCACTAGCAGTCCAATCGAGAACTCTAACCACTACACCACGCCCTTTTCTTCCGTTGTAACAACAATTGTTAAGTATCCTGTCCCTCCAATATTGTAAATGTCGTTGGGTATACATGTAGTTGAACTGTTACTTTAGTTTTGAATTGCTTTCTTGTAGTATAGCAGCTATCTCCGAGAAACAATTTTCAAAGTGATGAAAGAAAACGAGAATATTGGTAGTTGTGAAAATGCGAGTTGTATCTTCTAACTTATTATTGTGATTAGACATTATTAATGGAAAATATCTAGAGGCTTGAACATTGCAGGACGATGTTCTCTTCCTGTGATACTGCATAATTAAACGTTGTTGTTTATTATCTAATCTTTATATCAAATGGAACAGAAATTAACACCATCCCAAGTTTCATTTCTTCAGATTATAGTCCAGTCTGCCTGTAGGCAAATCAGAAACAAAATTAGAATGAACAGGAACATCAGTTTTGTCAACATTTAAGGAGCAGCGTTGTATTTTGAAAAAAAAAATATATATTAACGATATAATCTATATGTATAGAACGCTTAGAATAACTAAATTGTACTGGAGATCTGTAAATATTATAACGTTTTCGGATCTTAAGAAAATGTCTACTGAAGAAATGAATTGAGGAAACGAAGAATTATGGACCATTACAAAATTGAGAACTTCGTCAGTTGTATTTCGCAAGTCGTGTGTACTGTCTCTATGTTGGCTTTAGAATAAATGCAACTTTTTACTGAAAGCCATCCTCAAATCACTGGGTACCTGGGCGAAAAGACGGCCGGAGCGTGGTGCTGATCACATGACCCCCAAAAGTGGCCGCGGTTGAGAATGTATGGGGCCCTACCCCAACTCTCCTAAATGTGCCTTCATAGCACGGTGCTATATACACGGGGAACTTAGGTGAGATAATATTTAATTATCCTGAAAACTAAACTTTTAAATAAGGATCCTCGATCAAACGACTTTAACATAACCTTGTCAGATGACTTCGAAAGGACATCAAGTATGACATTCAAAGTGGTTTCTAAATGATCATTTTGCCTATGCATTCTTATCCTTTCTCAGATTCAATAGTCTAAGTGTGTTTGCTGGACGCCTGACTTTGAAACCATGTGCGGAACGTACGGTCTTCATAAAATGCAAATACACTTTAACTTTTATATAGAACTAAAGAAAATATCATAAAAGAGATGCCCAATAGTTCATCTGCGAATAAACGCTGTTAAATAAACTCTAAAACATCGTGATATCAACTACATTCAGTGTTGGTGATAGAATGATAGATTAAATGATATAGTTTACATACTCAGTAACAGGGAAATAAGTATCCATGATTGGGATGTCATTCGTAACCAGAAACTGGAACTATTCAGGACTATGGGGAGTCTCCTCTACAAATAGCACCCTGTAAAGTAGTTCTGTTGTGTTCTGCATCACGACATAATTTGAACTTCTCTCGTGTGGCTCTCATACCACAAGAGTAGCACATGAAATTATTAATTCTCAGATGTAAATTTCAGGATGAATTTTCCTTTTTTTGTGCACATTCTCTTTCCTTAATTAGTTTGTGCAAATGTTGCATGGGTTTGGGGGGCTAATGTATAGTTCTACCCCCCTACCTAACTACACTCATGGTGCTATTGTTTATTTATTAATTCGTTTTAAAAAAAATACTTACGTATAGACTATGTAGGTCATTATTATTATATACTTTCTGGTTTAATACTATTTTTCGTAGGAATAAGAGATAACTTTAATTATGATTTAAAACAGATTATTACAGACCGGGACTCGAAGCTGGAACCTTTCGGCGCGAGTCGAGCACTCTTTCCCTCAGATGCTCCGAACTGCATCCGCGGATGCGAGACTCAAACCTAGGATCTCCAGATATCGACCACGAAGCAGGGTCGAGGAGGTATTTATACAAGAATCACGTGCAATGGCCGCATTCCCCACACACGTGGCGGACCTACTAACAGCCTCTTACCTTGCGCTACAAATCAGGCGGCATCTTTGTTCTTCATTCGAGCAGCCTGCGTCCCGCTTGCAAACCTAGGCAACATGAAACAAGATTTCCTAGCGGGCACAGCACCTATTAGGGACGGAGGCAGAATTGGACGGGGCTCAGCAAGTTGCTAATTGCAGATCTCTTGTCCCTGCCGAGGGAGATCAAACGCTCTGCATTCTGGGTTGGATGCCGTGATTTCCTCCGCACTAATCTTTGTCGGCCTTCCCGCCTCTTCTTCCTCGGCTGGCGAGAGAATCTGTTACGTGACCGGCTTCCCAAGATGCGACGGCGAAACTCTCTCCGGGCTTAGACACAGGAAGATAATGCGGATGCTTTCATCAAAGACAATGGAGGGAGTGAGACTCCTCGTATGGCGTTTGCCCCGTTTATGAAAGAGTATCATATTTTCACTGCTGCCATCTGTGTCGTGGCGCGAAACTATATCCAAATAGAACGCACTGTACTTCAGTGACTCTACTACTGTTCTCCTCATTCCACAATTGTCCCAAAGACGGTTGATTGACATTTTCCGGAGCCACTATAAGATGATGCCGAAAGACTACACCCTCCTGATTCGAACTTCTATTTATCCTAATTTCAACTTGGACAGATGAGCAAACTCTTGTTCATAAATTACATAAATGCACTATTCTATACTCTATTCCAGGAGCTTCAGGAGCAAGCGAACGGAAACAAGTTCCCTGCACAAGTGGTGACTGGAAGGGAATCGACCAATGGACGCGTGAGATGAATATGATCACGGGGGGCAACGCGGCTGCAAATACAAGAAGATTGTAACAACGTGTACTCATTTGTTCCGTTCACTCGCTTTTTCCTCTTCTCTTCCGTTATAAGCGGCCTTGCTCCACAGACTACTGAGGTATACTGTACATCTATTCTTCAGAAGTCCAGAGCTTTATTAGTCCATTTTCCTTGGAACCACATGATATAACTGATGTTTAGTATTCCATCAAAGATGGAAATATAAGTAAGACAGAGCCATCTCTCGACGTGTGGCGAAATTACTAGAAGCTCATGTACGATTTTCCCTCAAACCACTATAGATCGACCACAAGAAAAAAAACCTTGGGACGAAAAGTCCGCGCGCAACTTTCTCTTATTCCCTCCACCTCGGGCCATGAGGAAGCATGGTCCACTCTCCCCCTCCCCTAATCGCGGCGGTACGGTGCACAGGAGTCGCGGGTCTGCGCTGGTTGTTTTGCTCGTGGTTCCACTATAGCTGTGTCTTGCTTCGTAGTGTACTCTTTATTTGAGAGCAGAGGGTACTAGTTATAGACCACGTACTAACCAGAAATGTGCCAGTGAATGCCGAAAATGTAATATCGCAACAATCACATCGAAGGTAGTTGAAAGGAGAATTTTTTTAAAAATATTAACATTCATTTCTTGCTTTTATTTCAACGTTTCTACCTCATTATGTCCATCCTGACTATAAGAACAGGGACGACGACAGGGGTGGGCACGGGTGGGCAAGCGCCCACCCAAAATTTCCTGTGCCCACCCGATTGCCCACCCAATCAAATTCAATAAGTACATATACATGGGGATATGTAAATGCTTCAATAAATAAGTGTATTCTGGTGTTCATAACATGTATATTTTACTTGTGAATATCATCTATGCTAGAAATGTTCACATATTATCAAATGATCAAATGAATACTTCCATGATTAAAAGCAGGTAGTAGGCTTAGGAGGCTCAAAATTATGCAGGGTATAATCAACATTAGATCAAAATTTAGGGTGAACTTGAGGACTGCAGCTTCGGGCCTTCACTGGGAAAGACTGCTTTGAAAAGTACCACACAATGAAAAAAAATTGGTACTTTGGATGTGGTAAAAAGTATAATAACAAACCACAGAATGTAACTTGGCAAGAAGTTATAACTGAAACTGTGTAGAGGGGATTGGAGTGAGGTCTTGGTTCTATAAGCTCCAGGCCTCCACATACGTATATAAATCCCGGCCTGGGTATGGTTAAAATAATCTCCAAATAAACAAATCAAAACATCATCTTAGCGTTACTTCCTCTAGCAACACAATGCATTATTTCGACTTTTTAATTATTATTAGAATAATTTTGTCAAGAAGACTTAGATGGGCAGGCCGTGTGACACGAATGACAGAGGAAAGAATAGTTTACAGGATTCTTGTTGGGAAACCTGATGGTAAGCTACCCGTAAGAAGGTCAAGATGAGCATGGAGGGATAACGTTGAGATGAACCTAAAATATATCAGTAAGGATGGAAAAGACTGGATTGATCTTGCCCTGGATAGGGACAGATGGAAGGCTTGTGTTGCTGCAGCCATAAATCTTCGGGTTTAAGTATGCTAGAGTGTATAATATAGTTTTAATTAGCTCTGCATTGAAATTCCAGAAGTGTGCTTTCTTTTTTATTTCATTACAATTTTTATATACCTGTCATCTTCAAATATCAATATGGTATGCGAAATATCAACTTTATATTTGTTCTACTAACAAGAAAGAATCACAATATTCACTACAATACCGAAGTGAATAAATTTTAATAAACCAGTTATGTATGGAAAAAGCTACAGAATTGGTAATGAGTGGCTTATCCTATTTAGAAATCCTCGTTCCACACATAAATTTTGCCACATGAATCAGCCGAAAATGTCAACAGAATCTGTAGATGCAGCTGAAGTAAAGAAAAGAAAGTTATGTCACAAAGTATCCAGAAGACTGTTTTGTTAGTTTCTTTTTAAGCCCACTTTTATGCTCAGATAGGCTAATCGGGACTAAACCTACAGTTTAACGTGTAGTCCGAACCAGTGTGCATTGTGCTTCCACCAGAGGAAGGGGAAGGCGAACACAGGGCCTCTTCATTATAATGCGACAGCGATATGCCATTGGGGAAAAAATATACAGAAAGAACTCGCACCAAACGTGTCATTTTATCACCACAGAAGATGCGTCCATTTTAAGAGGGGATTGCCTGAGACAAATATTTGAGACTCGGAAAACAATGTTATTGTTCACGGAATTAGCTGCCTTGATCCACTAATGAAACGCAGTGCAAATAAAACTACCACATCAACTTTCTAAGAGGTATGAACTAATGAAACTCCATTTTTGCAAGAATAAGTTGTGGTTGATTTGCTATATTTTAAGTCATTTTTCTGCTAATTTTGATAATGACTACGATAAGGTTCATGAAAGCAACGAAGGGGCGTAAACAAACACATGCCGACACTCAAAATACAAACCCTCATGAATTCATAAATTATTACTTTGACAGTGGTTCCAGGCACCAGGGACTCGTTGCCCTGAACGAATAAAGTTTCCAGGGTATGTTGCAAAGGATAGAGGTTGACATTCTAGTGTGTTCGAAATGGTCACGCCATACAGCCCAAGTCATCTATGAAAAATTGATGAATTATTACTGATACAGTGATCAACTTTGATTAATTCCTTTGGTCCTAAATCACTTTTTTACCTCAAAAAATATGCATATGTAGCCATACGTGTATTGCTTCTCCCGCATTAGTAACATGACAGTTCAGAAAACGAATAGCAACTTAGCTAATAATCTCTTCAATTCTGAACATATTTTTCAATCTTACTTGTTTGTTACTTATGAGTGATATTTTGTCAAAGTAGCCTTTCATTAGCCTAGGAATAGTTCATGGAAAATGAACAAAGAATTGGATTTCAATGTGTGTTTTAAACCATTCCTAATAAGACGTTCATTTTAATCCAAACATTCAGTGGCGGCGATTAGGAGGAGCGGGAAGTTGGGAATGCAGTTCACCCCGCCACATTTTGCCACTTTTTGCCCCCGCACTATGGCCTCTTTATGCTAAGCCTTTTCTACCAAGAAAAGTATATTGTCCTTGCCCCTCAAATGTTGGCACCCAATCGACGCTACTACAAACATTCAGACAGTTGTACAAACCCTGTAAGGTACGAAAAGTGACCCCCAAGAAGTAAGAAAACTCTTTCAGTCAAAAACTCATACGATGAAAAATGCTCAGGAACATGCATTTAAATTACGAGAAACTTCACGATTGTCTACCATCGCATTTTCTATCATTGTCGCCGAATACATAAAATCAAGTATGTGCCTTGTATTTGCAAAACAAGCTTAAACCTAATTCACATTTATTTCACTGTATTAACATGCATGAAAGAATGTGATTAGAATGTATGGTGTGCATGGGTAAACACTTCCTTGAAATAACTGTGTCCATTAGAGACAAAGTGCAAGGAAATGGAACAAGATGCGAGAATAGATTAAAAAAAATAAAGAGGAAAACAAGAAAAGGAAAGGGAAAAGAAGTAAAAGGAAAATAGGGAGTGTAAGAGAGAGGGGGGATACATACGTATTATATACTATATATGGTCTTACATTTATACTGCCCACCCTAATCTATCAATACGGAGCTTCTGCCCACCTGGTCGAAAATTTCTGGCGCCGCCCCTGTATAAGAATGACAGAAGATTTGACGAAATTATACAACAAAAACAAAAGCACACCAGTACCCTAGGTGTGACTCAAATCCACATCTTTTGCTGACGATATCAGAATTTGAGAATGAAGACATAATCAAAGGTGAGTGAAATGGCTGTCACTTTTAATATATCCCTTATTATCACATGATAATGCATATTTAGAGTACGGATATGTTCATTACAATTTTTGGGAAGTGGAATCCGTTCTCTTGGCATCCTCTGGTGTTGTTATTGAGATACCAAAATAATACTAAGGCGTATCGAAAGAAGGGCAATTGGAACTGAGCCCTCTCTAATATCATCGAACCAAAAGCTATTACCTAGGTATAATTATCACCATTGAAGATTATAAATTTTGTGAATACCCTAACTTACATTACGGAAGTTGTCAGGTAAAACAATATAATTCAAGAAATGAAATAATAAGTACGCCATTGACATATTACACTTAGCTGCTGGGTCGACAACATAACCAAAATGTTAATATGCTGTTGGTGAAGCCATAATCGAATTAAAAACAAAAATCTGACTACTTGTTATCTTATTTACTCACTTCCTTGCTGAAATATATATATATTACAACCACTTCTCAAGCTCATTCCTAGAAGCCTCACGTTCTTCTCTGAACGACTCATCCATCTTGTCTGTCAAAGCTACTCTTCTTCCTCTTCTGTCTTCTTCACGTCACAGTCATACTGTCTTCATTTTGTTTCGAAACGTAAGTTATATTTTGATTAATTCCAAATATAGGAATATATTTGAGGGATAAAATGAAAACTGACAATGAACGGACGCAAAGTATACATGTTAAAGCTATAGAAAATCCAGAATTAATAATAGCAATAAAAAAGATAGGTCTCTTCTTTTAATTTAAAATTTGTGAAAGAAACTTGTAAAGATTCTAATGATTTCCTGGTGGATATTCGACTCAATGACTCAACTGTATGTCATAAGTATTTATTAAAGTTTAAGTCATTTTATATGCGCATACTTATTAACGTCATTCTGCATGAATCAAAGTCTGCAAGTCTTGTAATAAGTAGTCTAGGGGTCTATTTCTGGCAAGCGGTTAGTGTCCAACTTGGCCATATGAAGACAAAACCTGATTAAATCTTGTACATATCGCTGAAATTATGTATGTAATGTGCGTGAAAGGGGTTCGAGAGGAGCGTTTGTGTGAAATGTTTTTACAGTATGGAATAGGCTATCACAAAAGCATCTCGTGTTGGGTACGTAAGTTACCGGTAAATTATAAGCACACTGCTTTGTTGTTTGAATAGGAATTGTACACAATATAGTAGATTTATGATTAGCGTAAAATGAATTTAATCGTATTAATTTAAGGAATTATTATTGCATTCGAGAAATGGGTCAGTTAATCGACGAGAGTAATTATCAGCAGGCCAGTTCATTGGGAATTGCCACAATTTCTATCAGTTCGATATTGCTAAGAATGTGTATTTCAGCCTCCAATGAGAAGGTTATGGAGATATGTTGACAAAATGCTTTTACCAACAGATAATATTCTCTTGGCAAAATTAGCCTCAGATTCCAGACACTACATGGGAATCTGTTTTGTTCGGTGGATACGAGACTGGCAACATGGTGTAATGAGAAAAGGCAATATCCGCCTCTACCGGGAATTAAGCGGATCACATGTGAAAACAAGAAGGAGAATGAGCGACGAGGTGGCAAAATGGTACACCAGTGATCAGGAGGGGACCTTACAGAGTGTGAAAGTGTTAGAGAGGAGGCTGAAGATATCGTAGCAGTCAAGGGCACCCTTAAGGGGGCTCAGGGGGGCACTTGCCCCTCCTGAGATATCTGGAAAATGTTCATGTAATTCGAATGGTAAAATTGTAGCCATGTTTTATTACAAATAATATATTTATGTTATTTACAGGCTGTACGTTACAGCAAATAACTGACATGTCCACCAAAATTACGAGAGAACATATTTATAAGATATTAGAATCATATTGGCTTCCATAACTAGGACTGTGGGCGAAGGGATTGTGAAGGGAATCCCGAGGTTCGGAGCTAAAAAAAAATCGACATTTACCGACGCGGTGAAAATCTACACATCATTTTCCCTCTCAGTGATTGTTTGTGTACTTCTGGATAAAAACTGTAAATTTCAATATATTTCAGGTATTTATAATGCAGAAAATAGCATAAATAACAACTTTTAAATAAGATCCTTTGGAATTTCTCGACTGGTTGGGATCTGACCATGATAATTCATGCGCCGTCATTTTGAATTGATATTTATTATTATTATTATTGGAGTATCCTTCGGCTCGCTAAAACGTGGATCAGGTGCCATGAAGGAGGACAGATTAAGTGATCTCTGATATCTGTGCAACATGAAAAAGTACAGGATTACATATAACTAGTCATAAAGGATTTATAGATGCTTCTGGAAAGTAGGAAAGGCGAATCCAGTTTCTATTTAAAGTGAACTTAAGTCTGACAACAATGCCAAAGAATTTTAAATTAAATTTCAATTGCATAATATGTAAAATAACAATAATGATAATAATAAACACTGAAATATAAGTTTCTATTACTGAAGGGTAGGATGTGAAATCTTACTGCCCCCCTTCCTTAAAAGAATTCCTGCGAACGACCTTGGTAGCAGCCAGACAATTACACCCACCATACTATTTACGCACTGTTCACTTACGATAGCCGAGTAACATGTACATATCACCTTGCCCCCAGAGGTTCCCGAATGTGTGTGAAATCGAATACGAAGTTGTAACCAATGATAACGAATGCCAGTATGTTGTAGAAAACCTTACGGATTGTGGCATGGGATTTCACTTATCACACTCACATGCTGACATGTACCTCAAACCATGCCTTCAATACATGACCCACAGCATCATAAACGTGCCATTGTATTTTGATAGGTGAATTTACGTATAGTTTATCTTGAACGACGTTATTAACAAAAATCAAACAGATGTCAGAAGATTGCCATAATAACGTCTTCACTTCTTCGTTAAAGAAATCCTAATCATATATCAAAATAACTTGCAATTGTACGGATAACCGTGAAGCTTAGAATACATTCGTTCGCACTTGCGTACGAGAGACACCAGCAACGCTAGGTGACACTAGAAACAAATACTACTTGATAGAATTTCAAAACAAACTGCAGTTACTGAGACAAGATAAACATTTGCATTGGAAAATGGATATTACGAAAGGGGTGCCATCTGTCGTTTATTCAGAGAACACGTGCTCCAAATGGGCAAGTCAAGTGGCAAAATAGGTGTGACAGCTTCAAGTGGGACGTAGAGGTAGAAGGAAGCAGGCTTCGTGAAAATTGTCTATTTTCTTACTCCTAACACTCCCAGATTACAAACACAAAAAAGCGAATCAAACGAACTCATACTTGTACTGGTCTGAAACCAACAACATAATTTCCACCATGCTTCAACCTATTTTGCTTTTCGGTTTTGGATTAGCCCAGTCTATTAAGTGCATCTTCCTCGTTCGATTAGTGCATATTATGAATGGCCATTTTCGAGAGAAAAAAATCGAAAATTTTCCTTCTGTAGGAAAAGAAACATTCTGGAAGAAACACTGATCATGCATATTATTGCCTTTTATTGTCTAACAAATTAACTTATATTTTGGAGGAAAAAACTAAGCAATGACTTGTCCTGTCCTGTCCTGTCCTGACCTGTCCGGAAATCTTCCTTTACTTTTATTAAACAGAAGTTATTGCATCTTGCCTGTATTTAGAAGCAGACACGTACTGCACATATTTCAAATTGCTTACCTGGCTCTTTCACCATTGAGCATAAATCCCATTAAAAGAAAATTTCCGACAGACCATATATCAGACCAAATTTCGTTTTCCTTATCTAAAGAAACTGATCGTTTTCCATTTTCCGAAAAAGAAATCGGTTTCGTTTTCCGAAAAAAAAAATCGTACTTTTATTTTCGTTTTCGAAAAAAGTATTTTTGGATTGTAATTTTTTCGAAAAAGAGTGGCTATGCCTAGTACATACATGACGAGTTTTCAATCTTGGAGGTTGGGGCGGGGGGGGGGGATGAAGTTGGAAATGTAAAATCAGTAAAAAGAAGAACCATAAATTGACCTTTGTGAAACATTGTATAATACCCTGTCCCGCTTATCTCTGGAGCAAGCTAATGGAAGCAAGTCTCTGCGCAAGTGGTGATGCGAGACGGGTCAATCAATGAACACACGAGAGGGATCTGTATTGCGTGAAGGAGGGAAAAGCGACTACAGTTACCAGCCTTGGAGCAGCGTGTAGAGTGCAACACATATATCTTTGCCGTTGCGCAGATCCCAATTTTTGTTTCGTCTCCCTCTCTCTCTCAGCATCACGTGTTCTACCCTGCTCGCCAACCTTCGCCATTGTTGCCAATTGTCATTCCATTACTGGACATACTCGCGCAAACATAATTGAAAACAAGTGAATAGCGCTCCAGGTCACGGTTCACAGCGTTCGACAGGGACGGTAATGTGGCAATATAGCAAGCATGACGTAGTGGTTGCTTCTTTTATGCAGTGCATGTTTATTGGCTAGCTAGTAACTAGTGTTGCTAACTGTATTAATGAAGCGCTAATTATATCACGGAAGAAGAAAGGAAAAGTGGCGGTGAATTTTGTTGGATTGGAAGCACCATATTTTTATTTTAAGTATTTGACTGGTTTGATGTTGTGTGTATGTGAAAGTGTATGAGTTTGGTTAGTGAACGTTAAATTCCATAATGCCTCCATTAGTATTGTTCATATTTCATCACTTTAGAATTGCTCAAACGAAATAACTTGTGTGGATGCATGAGAATTTCACCTCTCGGCTCCGGCACGTGTTCTTGTAGAAATTGTATGACGGAAGCACTTATTTTTGCTGCTAATGCGATGCATACATTGGCGCCGACTCCATGGGGCTTGGGGGTGGTCGACCCCCCCCCCCCCAATGTTAACGATGTGGAGCAGAGCCCCCAAATAATTTTGCTTAAGAGGATCTAATGTATTATTTTGTTTATGTTGTAAAGTTTACTTTGAATTGTGCGACATGAACTTAACTTTAAATACACATTTAAAATGTTCTAGACCATCAACTTTGGGGGAGCTGAGACCGCTAAACCACCAACTTTGGAGGAGCTATGACCATAGACAGCAAAACACAACTTATTACTATATACTAAATATATAATTATGAGTATTGTTAACATTTTTTACTAAAAAGAGTTTCAAAAGACGATGTGCATGATCTAGGGGAGTGAATGGGACGTTCGAGCTACAAATGGCTCTCACGTGATATTCAGAACGAGATCGTTGATATATTAGGAAGATCTGTTTTGCGCTCCGTGGTATCAGATATTAAAAGTCGGGAATATTTTGCTATTATGGTTGACGAAACTTGTGACATATCAATCCGTGAACAATTGACATTCTGCATTCGAAATGTGAATGAAAATTTTGATATTTTTGAGGAATTCATGGGCTTTTACGAGATTCCGAACACTCAGGCCAAAACTTAAAAAAGGGTAGGAGTGAGTCATTCATTAATTTATTTCAGTGATCAGAGCCCCCCCCCCCCCCGTTATCGGTATCGGTTGGAATTCAGCTACCGATACCAGCCGATATTATCCGGCATTTTGGTCTTTCATGGGGTCCGCAAAAATCCCGCGCGACTTCTTAACAGTCTAATTATCCTGGAAATTATATAAAAATAAAACTTCCTTTTTGTTTTACACTAATTTTGCACGAAAAACTATATTTTGTGACTACATAATATCTATTTTAATATTCTGATGCAATTCATATTCTAAAGCAAATTTCTTGGTATGTTGATGCATATAATTGGAGGAAAATATTTTGAACAAATTTTAATTATTGCAATTTTCAATTATCGGTATCGGTATCTTTGGGAATCGGTAAGAGTATCGGCATCGGTTCAAAGTGGTATCGTCTCAGCCCTAATCATTATCATTAAATTCCAATGAATTTGAAATATGTTTTGCTTGTTGATGGAATATGAAAATGACTCTTGAAATTGTTCATAGGAAATTCTTGAGTCAAGGAGTAAATACTTCAGTTTGTTGACATCTTGACGTTTTCCGTTCTGTAGATTTTAAGGCATTTTTACGCGTAAAATAATGAATGAAATTAAATAGCAAGGAAAAGAGTATATTTGGGGATTTTTGCAAATTGAAAAGAGTATAGAATATATGAACCTCTAAAAGAGTATAGGCTAATACTCTTAAAAAGAGTATGTCTGGTCACTCTAATTAATGCAATGGAAAAAAAATAATTTTTTACTTTATTTGAAATCACACAAATAATGAATCACTATGAAGACGTCTTCTTTGCATCATTTTGGGTAATTTTACGCAAGTGTTAGTCCATATTTAGCGAAGTTTTAGTCCATGTGTATGTACAGTCACGGACACTACTGGGTTGCAACGGAACCATCGAAAGTTAATGAGATTGTTACAACCCTGAACTGTCCGTGACTGATTTCTGTAACAACTGTGCCTCGGCGCACTGTAGCGATTTTTCTATCGAACGGATTAACAACACTCGTTCTCGCATTGTGCCGCGCCGATCGCGGCAGAAACTCGTGGGTTACACTTTACTGCTTCGCTCTGTCGACTCGATTTCCCCGCCTCCCCCTTCTCTGCCGCTATGCGCCCTTGCCCCAAAGATAAACGGGACAGGGTACAGGTAGGCGTTGCCCCTCCCCCCACACACACTGCTTTAAGAAAAAATAAAAAAAATATTATTGTAAGGAAAGCAGCAAGATCTACATATACTCATGTCAACAATTGAGCTTTCAAAGGGCACGTTCGCTGAAACGGCAGGAACTAATCTTTCCCACGACGCTCAGTCAATACAAGGAGAACTTGGCAGCCGAGCATTGAGTGATTCTTCCCGGAAAAGCCCACCCTACCCGTCTTTCCCAGCTGCTTTGCAATATCAAGCCCGTCGGGATTGGGCAAAATCGCCATTCTCAGCATATTTGCCATTGTTGTTAGCTGTTCTACACAAAGCGCTCGGTGAATAGGAATGCCTCCGCTGGCAACAATGGAAGAGGGAGGCTATGGTTGAAGGGAAAGATTGCAGGAGACGCCTTGCACGGTCTTGTACCCCTGCATCATCCGACAGCATTCCTTCCTTTGTCCTTGTTCCCGCGCCCGCCGCTCTCTCAGAGGCAATATCGTGGAGCTAATAAAAGAGATAATAGGATCCAGTATTTTTGAGGAATTCCGGTGACTGAGGACGAAGTCACCAGGAGTGATTTTTTGCACCCATTTCAGGAAATCAGCAGCTCGATGTTCGGTGCTGTCACAATGATCTGGAATCTACTGGTACGAGGCTTACTATGATGGGTCGATAAAGCGAAGGTTTGTCCAGATTTTTCTATTGTGGGGGGGGGGGGGGTTGTAATGTAGTTTTAGAGAATGTGAAGGTAAATTTAGTGAAAAAATGGTCATAAATTTGACCTATGGCGAGAATTTTAAAGGGGGTGTTAAGGAAAATTTGGGCGGGTATTAGGAGGTTGTTGGGTATGTATGGATAAATAATTATTGGAGGTAAAACTACCATCTAATGCAGCGGTGGCCAACTTTTTTTGGTTTGAGGGCTAATTTACATTTCAGGAATCACTGGCGGTCTACTTATCTCATTAGACCTAACTGCGAGAGCCTAAAAAAGGAAGCAAAGGGCCAATACCATAAAATTGACATTGATTATTTTATTTTATGTATTTATTATTTATTTATTTATTTACTTATTTATTTATTATATAAGTTTTGGCTTCAGTACTTTGGGCCTATCACCTCTTTTAGGCCGTATCTTAGCAGTTCATCATTAGCAACTTCATCCTTTTAATGAGAAGGTATTTTTTTTATTATTATTATTTTTTTATCATAAATATAATTACTACAATTTTATTCGATCGCGAACTTTCGACAAACGTCACAGCGTTCCACAGGGTTGCGAATAACTGCCTACTGGCCCAGTATTTTGTGCAAACATTGTTGCGTCTAACAATGTAATCAAACCGGCCTTGTAGCTAACAACAATGTAGTATAGGAGAAGAAAACTTTCGATCGCCCACTTTTCAGTCATTCAATAACGAATTGTTGGTTACTCCGAACGTAAAAGGCAAAGAACATTTACATTTTTTTATGATTAATTATTATGTGATTCAACAAAGAAAGAAATTAACTGTTACAACAAAGCTCTTTTCCTGATACAACAGTTGAAGGTAAGTAATAAAATATTTTGTGACTGCATAATAAAATCCGTATAAATGACAGAGCACCGCGGGATACCTCTCGCGGCTTGACGGTCGACTGGTAGACCGCGGTCGACGCCAGGGGGTGCTCGTTCGGCTGCGCAGATCGTATGCGCTGTAGTCCGTGGATGCATTACGTCATCGTCGGCACCAAAATAGCAGGTTGTTTATGCAAATAATGAGCTATTTGACAACAAATAAGGTAACTGGGGGGAATAACTTCTTCGGTTTGTCCTTGCATTATAAAAACATCTGGCAATGTAAAAACTGGATAAGGCAATAGATGCATTTTTTCGCTAGCAACAAAAAAATTATGGTATCTTTATTTCAAATAGTAAATCTTCTGAGAGCCGGGTAATAACGCCACATGTGTAGGGTTAATAACGCCATACTATAAGAATGTCCTAATATAATAGATAAATGGTAATTACTCACTTTATACACACTTGAAGCCTTATTCATTCTACAACTATTTAGAAGATGCCATAACATGCAACGTATAATATATTATATTAACATAAACATATAGTAAATGGAAATGTATATAATACACAAAAACAGATTCTATTTTCTACAATACTGATACATTTTTTTATCTCTTGAAATTTATAACTTTAACTGTAAGTGTACTTCCGTGGCATCTAAAACACAAACCGAAAGCAAACAATAAGTACCCCTGTTGAAGATATCTCATATTAACAAACAATAGCAAAGTTGGCGTTGTTACCCCAAATTGAAGTTGGGGCTATTACCCATTACACGCAAGTTCCTCTTTTGGAATGCATTTTGCTTCTTCCTCAAAACAAAGAGAATTAGTTAGTAGTATGTTTGGAAAACATAACGACCCATGTACAAAAATAATACAGAGCGCGAACCTCTAACGTGAGCAAAAACTTCTGCACACTAAGAACTTACCTTCTCAATTTTACATCAGCGTCTCCGAATAGCCTCTTTCACCACAAACAGCTAACTCACACTGGGAAGAATGGCGCGACGTCAGAACAAAGGAATCACGTGACTTACTTGCTAGTAACGCACACACTGCATATGCCATCTTTCGAATTCACTTTCAACTTTTCGAGATATAGCCACCTGGCGTTATTACCTCAATAGGCGTTATTCCTCCCAGTTACCTTATCTTCTAAAATATAGTAGCAGGAAAAAAGTTACAACTTTTACTGTTAAATTTCAACCTTTCTAATTAATTATCACAAAGTTGATTCAAATGCGTAAAATGGTTTTTGAGAAATCGTTTTACGAAGGAACCACTGTTTTGTTCTCTCCACGCTTCCCATGTAAGTTAGTCTTAACTTAAGCCCTTTGGATTTATTTTTGCTGTGTGTTTTGAAAGGAGATTATTTTGGTCTTGTCAACTGAAATCATTCCTAAATGCTATGGAAATCTGTGAAAACTCTTATCAGAAAACTAACGGAAGAAATCTAAAATATTACAGCTTCCCAGTCTGTAATTGCGTAAGTAAACGAAAAGGCGGGATTGCCTATTTTTGTGAAAAAGGCATTGTACGAGATCTAAAAGCAGAACTGTTGTATATTTTATGTAAATATAAGGATATAATAAACGTGACTGCTTCCCGTAAAATATCACTGCACTTTTCTTTAGCGCCGTCAATAGCTCCAACACATTGTTTTTTTATATATATTTGTCACATATTTATTTTAATTAGTATTTTGCATTGTCATCTGTTGTGTAATACATTGTTACCTCAGGTACGTTCGAAGTCGAGGCCCGTGCTAACAAATTCGTGAGCTCCCTTCCCCAGGGTTCGAAAGGTAATTTACTTGTTACGTTTTTTACGTAAATTACGCGTAATTTGTTAGTAATTTACTTCGCGTAGAAAACCAGGTTTTTACGCAGATGTAAAAGAACTAATTTTCCTTTGTAAATTATTAATATAAAAACTACTTTAACTATATTACATTTTAAACTTTAATTTTGTTATATATTTTAGCACTAAATCATTATTTCCTGAAGACACCTCACGTCCTCGCCATCACTAACAATTTCTTAATATGAAATTGTTCTTTCACATATTTTTAAATTTGAGAAACCTGTTGCACAGTTCTTGTATTAAAACAAGACACCGATTAACGACAAAATTATTTGGATTGGATTTCGAAGTTTTAGTAACAGGTTTATATTCGTTTTTCATGCGTATTATACACTTGCATATGCTAATTTATGACTGATCCATGGGCATGCGCAGGGGGGTGTCAAGAGGGGCAGTTGCCCCCCATATTACTCTCACTTAGAATTTTAGTGTAGAGGAATCTTGTCACAGTTATTAAACAATATTACGTTCTTTAAGAAAATTAGTGTTTTCAAGCAGAACAATATTCCAAACAACTAAGGAGGGGAGGAAGGTGTATTATTTCCTATGAAATTAAACTATCCCACTTCGTTCTCTAGCATCTTCTTTGTTATTAACATTCCCACACTATTCGTTAGTTATGTTACGTCTATGAGTTTGCAGAATAACTTACCAATGCATTGCAATTCAGTAGCGGCGATTGATTGGGTAAAGTGGGGAGGGGGCAAGGACAGTTTTCTATGAATTTGTAGACAAGGTTTAGCATTAAGATGCCATAGTGCGGGGGCAAAAAGTGTGGGGGCAACTGTTTCACACGCTACCCTAATTTCCGCCACGGTTAGACATTAATAAATTATGTGTAGTTGTTTTGAATCTGCAGTACGAAACCATGTTTACAAGTAAATTAGTCTCTGAACCACAGAAGGGGTTAAAGAACATTGATGCCACACTATATACGCCTCTATTCCATACCCATCATACCCAATGCAATAAAACAGTGAGATGAAATCAGAATTTTATTTCTCAGATTGAACTTTCAGCAGGGCTTTTGCCCCTCCCCTAATCAGAGGGTCTGCGGACGCCTATGGACTGATCACATCACCCACATCCTCGGCCGTGATCAAGAAAGTGTGGAGCCCTAACTCCACACCCCCTATATGCCTTCATGGCATGGTGCAAAGTACAGGGGAGCACTTTACATTTTTTACTTTACAAATGCGGATGGAATTTTTTAAAAGCCTTTCTTGTTTTATACCTATGCCAACTGCCATACATAACAATATCCATCGCAAAAAGACATGTTTTCTTTTCATTTTTGTTTGGTTCTAGTTTTTTAAATACTTTACGTTTTATATGTATTTTACGTGTTTTAAGCCTAATGTAAGTGTCATGTAGACAACTTTTTTTACGCGTAATTGCACAACCCTGCCCCTCCCCCCTCCATATATGATTTCAGCTATGTCAGATGGCCAGCAACATTTTTATAATCTTGCCGCATTTAAAAAAATAATACTTTCTACTATTTTCTGAAGCATCATAGCAATATTTTCCCCGTGGAAGCAGCCCCTTTGCATATCGCGGTCCGGGGATATGGTCTTTGAAACCAAACTCGGGCCTGACCTCAACAAAGAAAATTATACATATGAGAGATTGATTTTACCTCGCAGTTCATTTTTTCGAACAGGGATCAGTTTTAAATTTTAATAGCTCATTAATTTACACTGGGCTTTTACGTTGCCCAATTGTTAGCGCTCTCTCCTTTGGCAAAAGGGGTCCCGGGTTCGATTTTTGGTGGTAACTCTCATAGTCGGAAGGACAATTGGGAAGCTATTTGAAAATAGTTAGCGGGCTCCGGTCTCGAAACCCAGAAAAGAGGCGATGGGATTCGATGCGCTGACCATGCGTCACCCATTGAAAAAGCTGCTCTAGCAGGACCTGCATCAATTCATTTACAATAACGATTTTCAGCAAATGTTATGCATACCCCTACAAGGACAGGACCTCCCCGATGGCGCAGTGGTAGCGTCGTTGCCTTGTAATCAAGGGGTCCCGGATTCGATACCCGATGGAGGCACAAGTGGTTCGGATCCCACTTTAAACTGTATGTCCAGTCTCGATTAGCCTTTCTGTGCATAAAGTGGACTTAAAACAACAAATGAATCAATCAATCAAATCCTACAAGAACATTTAGCGACTGCAAGGGGTAAGCAAGTCTCGTTTAGAAATATTATTACTGTTTCTATTAAAATTTATTGTAAAATTATTTGTTACTTCCGCAGCAACCGAATTGCGCACACTTTAGATCCAGAATTGCGCACAAATCTCACTGACCTGTTTTGCGCACAGATTTTGATCCAACGTTGCCACTTTGATAGCTTTAAAGTCTGTGCGCAAAACTGTTTTTTTCTTTAGACAAGAAGAGAGAGAAATTAGAAATAAAATAGTAAATCTCTTAAGGATTAAATAAAAAAATATATAAATGGGTCGACCTCAAATTTATTCCAGTTTCTAAACTTCTTATCATTTCCCACATTGCTTTATAAGTTTGTTTATCCTTCCCAGCAAAAACGCATAGCATAGAGGCAAATAAAACCATTTTTGTATGCGTGAATAGTATACAACTGATGAAAATGACGAGGAGCATACGTAAAGGTGCCGTCGGAGTAAACCCCAACATCACTTGTCCCACACACACATCTGAAAAACCAAACGGAAACTGTTGTTACTACAATTCCATTATAATTGCATTATACAATTATAAACATTAACACTACAGTTAAATTATTATAAAAATCTGATAACATACAAACACGCATTTAACTTTATAATAGACTATTCAAGCTTTTTTTCTATGTAGCAATTTCTTTACTGTTTAGTTGTTCATCATATTCAAGTTTAAAATTATGTAAAAAAGAAAAGCTTATACATAAAAAAAAAGGAAGACGCAAGGGCCCAGAAATTCCTTATACCGAAACAAAGTAGGTACTGTATATCCATAAATTTCATTTCTTACACTGTAAATATGTACGTACCTGATATTAGTTGCACAAGTTAGGAAGGCAATCACAAGACCACAAACACTTCTGTCAATCGAAGCTCGTGACCTTCGGTATAAATACGGAGCTACACCGACCATTACATTCTAGTCCACCAATCCGGTTCATCCTCTATGCCTATCTAATGCTACCCTTCCAGCAAAAACACGTGTAAGTCCACCCCCCTCTCCCCACACACAACAGAAGTGAGAACATTTTACATCTGACAACATCGCCTCATTTTTTTTGTGTGCAATCCTGTACATTGTGACATCTTGTCAACGGCTTATCAGATACCACTGATAAAAACGGAAAAGTGTGCGCAATTCCGCTGCAGCCGTTACTTCAATTATCACTCGTAAATGCTTCTTGCATTAAAGAAATAACATTCCACATGATTGTCACTGTTTATTTCCTTATAATGCTGACCTTCATGGCACAGGCGTACGCAGAATTTTTTTTCGAGAGGGGCTGGAATTGTAAACGTGGATAATGCATAGGTGCTTTCAAGGAGGATGATATACACAAGACGATATTTTGTATATTTAGAACTATTTACACTGAAAAATTGCAATCGGAGACATTTTAAATGGGGGTTGCATTCACCACTCTGTTCTTTCCAAGTTCTTCACTGCGTTTATTTCAAAATTCTTGAATTTCTCAAAATTTCGGAGGGGGTGTGTAGCCTTTGCGTACGGCAGTGCTCCATGTTGAAGTGGTTATCATCATATCATATCATATTATCACGCATCCTCGCTTCGCGATTAACCAAATATAGCAGATAAGCAAAGTAAAATAAACTAAATCTATCAATCAATTATTTATTTTTAACTCTTTTCATTCTTTTTAGCATGCGACGTTTTTGTTAAAATTATAATACGATTTATAAAATCATGAAATGCTAAATGAGAACACTGCAACTTTCTTTGTAACGCATCGATAAGAAAGTTTCAAACATGGATTTTCAAAATACGTACATTTGCTCGTGTACTTTGCCCTCTTTTAAAAGTAGCGCGTTTTCAATTATGTTACTAATTATTAAAAGGATGGTAAAGGATTATAAAAAAAAATACTTTCGCTCTCTGAATCCCTCATATACGAGTAAATGCTACAGGCCGTCTGCTTCAGCCGAGCTCAGTGCCTCTGCGGTGACGTCACGGTTTCGTGAAAGATCGGCAATCTTCGAAGGGCTTTACCTTTCCTCTACTTTGGGTCAACGCGTTGGCCCCCCTGATCTAATGTATGGTGATTAAGCTCATTATTATTTATTGTGTGCACAATGCAGTTACATGTATGCTTCCGTCATTGATTTGATAACCATGCGGAGTAGCTTTGTGTCCTACACACCAATTTTTAACTTTTCGCCGCCCCCAGTTCACCCCTATAAGAAAGGGTAAGATGTCCACACGTGACATCTCTCTCCTGTCCAGCGACTGAACAGCTTGGCAACTCGAAAGCAGACTTTTTTGTCGGTTGTTTCTAAGCTCCAGGGTTTGTTATTATGGTTGTCCTTGGATCATCCGATATCATTCCTTCCTTTGTCCTACGCTTATGGTAAACGAAGGTCTTTAATAGCTGTCACAGAGAACAATAAATATTGATGTAATTTTCTCTATTATACCATTTTTCTCCATCTAGCTCTTCGCCTAATTCAGAGCCACCAGACGTCGCTGCTCTGAGCACGTTGAAGATGTAGGGGAGGTAGGGTTTCACACATACTCGTACACGATCTCGGTGATTTGTAGAGGTGATGTGATCAGCAGCACTCTCTGTCCGCTTTTGCCTCCAGGTTAAAAATTAATAGGGGTTGAGTGAACCCAGAGCCGTTCCATGCAAGAACATTACTTGTGAAATCATCATCTGAAATCACTCGCCCTGGGAATAAAATATGGTGAAAGCGGGCATTCAAAAATATAGATAACAATGAAACGGTCGCTAATTTACAACCTGCACAATATGAAAAACAGAAGTCCTATGTTGTCATCGTGCTGGTTTTCATTGCCTATATCTGACAAGTGACGCGATCCAAATGTTTAAGTGGCTGCAAAGTGTGAAACGAGTTGGTTTTGACTTCAGGCTCGGAAAATGCCCGGCTTCACGACTTTTGTTCCAGCCAGCTCCGATTCGTCTCGTCTCCGACGGAGCTGCAACAGGTCCAGACGCAACGGGCAGATAATTCCCGAGGGAAGATGAAGGGAAGGGGGAAGAGCTCCACTTCACCCAAGTCAGAAACACGGGTCGCGGACATTTATCACCCCCGAGAAGGAGCGGACGATGAAATTGCTCGGGTCAAGCTTCAAACGCGGACCTTCTGACTTCGGGGGAGGGGGGAACTCGCTTCTCACGTCTTGGCTCCTGCGAAATTTCCTCGGAGCTTATTGAGTTTCCAAACTTCATACGGCGTCTGGAAGAAAATCATGCTGCTTGAGGAGTTTTAATCAAATATACCGCTGCACTGATGAAGAAATATTGCGGAGGAATGGCCCCCGCCTCTCGGTCGCAGGCAGCGAGGTGTTGATCCACAAGAGGTTGCAAAGAGGTTGTTTCTTCCCTTCTACGCGCCTGACAGAAGCAATATTCGAAAGCAGTGCCTCCTTGCCGGATGTAAGTACTTTCGCATGATGTCTACTTCCGGATGATGAGTGATGCAGGATGATAAGTATTAGTGGATGATTACGTTCGCAATAAGCATTCTCGGATGAGATGAGTGCTCCTCGATGCTAAGCCTAAGCGTTTCCTGATGATGATTACTCCCGTATGATAAGCACTCTCAGATGGTTACGCTTGCATTATGAATACGTCCGGATGATAAGTACTCTCGGATGTAGAGCTGAGCCGATTCCAATTTGAACCAATACCAATACCAATACCGATGCCAATACTCTCACAGATACCGATACTTGAAAATTGTAATAATTAAAAGTTATTTAAAATATTAATTTACAATAGTGTATAAGTAATCTACTCTAATTATATGCATCCATTGACCAAGATTTGTGCTTTAAAACATACAAAAATTACATTAGAATATTAAATAACATGTTATGCCGTCACAATTGATAGATGTTAAGAAAAAGATAAAAGATTTTAGAAGAGATACTGTGAACAAGTCGAGTTGGAGAGAGATTGTCTTTTGTCTTTGTTTAATGTCTTTCATGTAGTTTTTTATAACATGAAGTTATAAGTTAAATAAATGTTGTTTTGTTCGTTAACGTTTTGCCTAATTGAAGATCATTACAATTGGCGACGAGGATAAAGATGGAACGAAGGTACCAAGAATAATGTGTATAAGAAGATTAGTCTTATTATGAATAAGAAGCTATGAATAATGGAGGTTAGTAATCATGTACAGTTTTTTTAACAGTTCGATGTGGAACGTGGCAATATTCAAACATACATTGAAAGGTTTGACCAATTCTGTTTGGCAAATAATATTGCATCAGATAAAAGAGTTTGTACATTAATTTCCGTAGCTGGCGGAAGAGTGTACGATATACTAAGCGATTTAGTGGCACCAGCAAAAGTTTCACAAAAGTCATATGAAGATTTATGTTCTTTATTGCTAACCCATTTCAGGCCTAAAATAAATGTCATAGCTGAAAGGTATAAGTTTCATTTGTTGAGACAAGAGGAAGGGCAAACGTTATCTGAATTTGTAATATGTTTGAAGCATCAAGCATCTAATTGTTCATTTGGTACGTTTCTTAATGAAATGATGACAGACAAATTAGTTTTTGGCATACGTAGTGAAGTAACAAGAAAGAAATTATTAGCTGAACCATAGCTTGATTTTGAAAAAGCTGTATCTTTATCATCAACCATGGAAATGGTAGAGCAAGATGTGAGGTTGTTTTATCAAAAAGATAAAATGGTATTCAGTAATGTACATCATGTACAAAAAGACAGAACAGTTAGTCAGCAAAGTAAGAAAGGTGCTTTTAAATGTTCAAGGTGTAATAATATACACGAAAAGTACAAATGTCCAGCTTGGAATGTACATTGTTTTAAATGTGGATTAAAAGGTCATTTTCAGCAGTGCTGTAAGAATAAAAATAGCAATGTTATTAGGAACGAAACTTCAACTAAGGTGAGACATGATGTTGATACATCTATGAAGCCTTTGTTGTTAAACGGCGTACATGTGGAAGTTAAACAACCTGTGTACGATAATAAGAAAAGTAGGTTAGACTTAATGAGTCTTAATGATAATTCCAGTAACCCTTCACATGAGAATAATGTACATAAGAATCAATTATATGTACAAAAATCGGATGTTGAAATGAGTAGCTCTGGAAGTGAAACTGATAATTGTTTAGTTAGGTTGATGTGCAATGGCAAACAGTTCCAATTCGAGGTGGATACGGGTGCAGCAGTATCTGTTTGGGATGAGGAATTCCATACAACGAATTTTAGGAACATTCCAGTTATAAAGAGTGTTCTCACTTTACGGAATGCAGATGGGAGACCACTACCAATAGTAGGGAGAGTTATGCTGGATGTGCAGTTAGAAAATGGAGGATTAAAAATGCCCTTGTACATTTCCCGAAATAAATTGAAAACACCTATTTTAGGAAGAACCTGGATGGATAAATTATGGCCAGATTGGAAATATTGGTTTCAGTTAACGATTTCTAGGGACAGTTGTTTGTTAACAGTATCTAAGCAACCAAGTTTGACTAATCAGAAAGTTGAATACTTAATAAATAAGTACAAAGAAGTTTTTTCTGGTAATATTTGTGAGCCTATTAAGCAATTTAAAGCTACAATACCAATCAAGGAGGGAGCAGTTCCAATATTCAAGAAAGCATACGAAGTTCCATACAGTTTACAACCGAAAGTAAAGGCTGAATTGGATAATTTAGTTCAATTGGGAGTTTTGTCACCTATTCAGTATTCTGATTGGGGGTACACCTTTAGTGGTAGTAAAGAAAAATAATGGTGATCTACGGCTGTGTTCTGATTTTAAGGTAACTGTCAATAAAGTGGTAGAAAAAGTAACTTATCCTTTGCCACGAGTGGATGATTTACTTAATTCTTTAGTGAATGCAGACACATATGTAGTGTTGGACCTGACCAAAGCATATCTTCAACTATTACTCGATGAGAGTGCTAAAAAGTTATTGGTGCTCAATACTAAATGGGGATTGTTCACTTATAACAGGTTACCAATGGGTTTAAGCTGCAGTGCACAGATTTTCCAAAGAACAATGGATCAAGTACTGTTAGATTATACATTTGCCAAATGCTACCTGGATGATTTAATTATAACAGGCCGTGGAGAAGAAGAATGTTTCAATAACACACAACTAGTTTTGGATAGATTGACATATTACAATATAAAAGTTAATCTCGATAAATGTCAGTTCTTCAAAAAAGAGGTAGACTATTTAGGTTACAGGATATCTAGTAATGGTTTTCAACCTTTAATCAAGAATAAGACAGCAATATTGAATTGTCCAGAGCCAACAAACGTTAAAGAATTGAAGTCATATTTAGGAATGATTTCATTTTATCATAGGAGCATGCCAGAGTTCGCTATGAAGATAACACATCTTTATGAATTGCTAAAGAAAGGAGCAGTGTGGTCGTGGACAGATCAACATAAAGCGGAATTTCTTGAATCCAAAGAAGCATTGCGAAAAGCTGAGATATTAACTCCATACAATCCAGATCAAGATATTGTATTGATTGTAGATGGAAGTGGTGTAGGAGTTGGGGCTCAGTTGTGTAATAAGATTGAGGGTGAATTGAAAACAATTGCCTGCACTTCGGCGACACTAGCGCCTTCAGAGAGAAATTACAGTCAATTTGAAAGGGAAGCGTTAGCTTTAGTGACGGGAATAAAAAATTTCATAAATATCTTTATGGAAAACATTTCATAGTTTATAGTGATTCTTTACCTGTAAAATATATTTTTGGAGAGGCAGTAGCAATTCCATCGTTAGCATGTTCACGTTTGCAGAGATGGGCCTTGTTATTATCACAATACTCGTACACAATTGTTTACACAAAACGTGTAGATGTAGCAGATTTTTTATCTAGATTGCCAATAGAGGAAGACACGGGGGTTGCTGAGGAACCTTTAAATTATATTGACACCTTTGAAATTGAACCTCTATTGTTAGATAACATAGTAAGGAAGACGAAAGAAGATGACATTTTACAAAAAGTTGTACAATGGGTTCATGTTGGGTGGCCTAATTCACTTCCAAAAGAGTTTCAAAATACTGTTGTCTTACATTATTACAGAAGGAAGAATGAAATAACAATTAATAAAGGATGCCTTATGTGGGGAAGACGTATAATAATTCCTAAAGAATGCAGGGAAACAGTGTTGAAGCTGTTACATGCAGAATATGTAGGTACACCTAAAATGAAGATGATGGCTAGAGAATTCTACTGGTGGCCTTTAATAGACGAGGATCTTGACAGATTGGGAAATCAATGTGTAGAATGCAATAGTTTTCAACGAAGTACATCCAAAAACAAATATGTCGGATGGAAACAAACAGATATTCCTTTTCAGAGAATACATGTTGATTTTTTTTGAATATGCAGGAAGGAAATTTTTGCTATTCATTGATAGTTGCTCTAGATGGACAGAAATATGGCAGGTGCGATCGACAAATGGAGAAGAAACTATAGAATGTTTAAACAGAAATTTCCAGATATTTGGTTATCCTTCTGTTATTGTGTCAGATAATGGACCGCCTTTCAGGAGTAATCAATTTGAGAAATTTTGTGAAAAGCATGGAATAAGATTGCTACATTCTCCGCCTTGGAATCCGGAAAGTAATGGTTTAGCGGAAAGGTGGGTGCAAACTATTAAAGGCTTATTAAGAAAGAAATATTTTCAAAGTAGAAATGAGGGACGTAGAATTGACTGGAAAAAAATTATAGATAGTATTTTATACTATCTAAGATTTTCAAAGTGGCAACGATTAGGAATGTATCCAGCAGAAAGAGTTATGAATTATCAGCCGAGAAGTATATTCAACTTACCAAATTGCCAAATAGATGAAAAGGTAGAAAATAATAAATATGAGGCAGAATCTTGGATTCCAAGATCAGGAGAGATAGTTTGGGTAAAAAAATTTCCATCCTTAGTGCCTAAGTTTATAAAAGCTCAGGTGATTAAGAGGGTAGGAGCAAGGCTTTTAGAAGTGAAACTTAGAAATGGATTGACAAAAAGAGTGCACAGGCATCAAGTGGGAAAGCTTAATAACAACGATAAAGGTCAGAGATTGGAGGTTGAGAAGAAAGAAGAGGAGTTGGATGACTTTTGGGCGTTTCCAATGTATACAGAGGCAGCACCAGATCATGGGGTACCAGAGGCAGTTGTACCTGCAGAAGCGAGGAACATAGAAAACAGAGAATTTCGAAGATCTTCTAGAAACAAGAAGGAGCCGGATAGACTACAACTTACCTTTGGTAACAAGACCTATGAATGATTTTTTTTGTTAGAGGGGGAGAATTGATAGATGTTAAGAAAAAGATAAAAGATTTTAGAAGAGATACTGTGAACAAGTCGAGTTGGAGAGAGATTGTCTTTTGTCTTTGTTTAATGTCTTTCATGTAGTTTTTTATAACATGAAGTTATAAGTTAAATAAATGTTGTTTTGTTCGTTAACGTTTTGCCTAATTGAAGATCATTACAACAATTTTTTTCACAGGTGTAATATAAAGGGAAACTTTTTAGTTTGCATAATTTTCAGGATAATGTGACTCCGCGAAAGTGTCGAGAGGCATTCTTGCGGGGCCTGTGAAAGACCAAGATTGGTATAGGTAAATACAATCCAAAATGATATTTTCAGTTACCGATACCACTGGCATCGGCTGATACCAATACATCGGCATTGGTATCGGTTCAGCCCTACTCGGATGATAAGTACTCGCGGATGGATAACACATTCAGATCATAAGAACACTCAGATGGTAAGTATTCTCGGATGAAGAAAACATTCGGATGATAGGTACACTCCAATGATAAGTACTCGCGGATGACAAAGTACTCGCGGATGATAAAGTACTTGCGGATGATAAAGTGCTCGCGGATGATAAAGTACTCGCGGATGTAGAACACATTCAGATCATAAGTAAACTCAGATGGTAAGTACTCTCGGATGATAAAGTACTCGCGGATGATAAAGTACTCGCGGATGATAAAGTACTCGCGGATGATAAAGTACTCGCGGATGTAGAACACATTCAGATCATAAGTAAACTCAGTTGGTAAGTACTCTCGGATGATAAAGTACTCGCGGATGATAAAGTACTCTCGGATGATAAAGTACTTGCGGATGATAAAGTACTCGCGGATGGTAAAGTACTCGCAGATGATAAAGTACTCGCGGATGATAAAATACTCGCGGATGGAGAACACATTCAGATCATAAGTACACTCAGATGGTAAGTACTCTCGGATGATAAAGTACTCGCGGATGATAAAGTACTCTCGGATGAAAAAGTGCTCGCGGATGATAAAGTACTCGCAGATGAAAAACACGTTAAGATCATAAGTACACTCAGATGGTAAGTACTCTCGGATGATAAAGTACTCGCGGATGATAAAGTACTCGCAGATGATGAGCACTCGCGGATAATGAGCATATTCGGATGATAAGTGCACTAGGATAATAAGTTATCTCTGATAACTCATGAGCCGAGAGTAATTATTATCTCGGGTGATAAGCAGTTCTGGTCTGGATGATGAAGTATCCTGGATTATATGTACTCCCGGATTTTAGGTACCCAAAACAAAAAAAAAAAAAGATATAAATGTCTAAAACTAATACACTTAAATTCAACAGATTCTCTGTTTAAACCAGTGACACGAACAAACTGCATTCGATTCATTTGGTGACGGAGATTGCACCCAGGGTCAAATGCATCGTGTTCGAGAACGTAGCAGCATCGGGAGAACCATATGCTGAATGCAGTCTCCCAGACGATACGTCGACATGGAGCACAAACGCTGGGCTGCACATGATAAAAGAAGCACCAGGGTATAGAGCGACCGAAAACAAAAGAACCTTATATCGAAAGCCGTCGCGCATCTTCCCCTACATCGGTTCAACTCTGTCATAAGGAAGCCTACTTCACTCTTTTGCCTGTGGTCACTGGTCACTTCAGTGTAGTAGGAGGCGTTTACGGTACAAGAACCATCTTTCGAGAACTGCACTCCAGGATCATAAGTACACTCGGGTGATAAATACTCGCGGATGATGAGCATATTTCCGCAAAGCAAAGCATGGGAAACTGTCCTTGTTTTCACCACACGCCTCACATCGATTACTATTCTTGGTTCCATTTGAAAGTAAGAACCTTCGTCTTATGTTCCTTACTATATATATATATATATATATATATATATATATATATATATATATATATATATATATATATATATACTGTATAGTGATAAAATGCGCCTGGAAATAGAAGAAAGTTCACCGCAATAATGTTTTTTCCTTATAATAATAAATTACTCCTTTTCTTATTTATGGCGCAAATCTCGAGAAATGAAATACGATTACTTGCCGAAAATTGTGCCAAAGAAAAGCAATGTGACTTTTGACTCGAAGCAGTGTTGAAATTTCTTTACAGCTTGACCTGAAACCGTGGCGCAAGTTGTTCTTGCCTTCCTTCCTTTCTTTCCGTGGTCTTGCATCACTCGGAAGAAACCAGTAAAAGATGGAAACGGAGCAGAACTAAAATTGAAGACGTTATAAGTCACCGACATGACATAGATTCAGCCCCCCAAGAAAGTCTGTTTCAAAAGCCATAGGATTATACGCGATGGAGCTGATAAGAGGCAGTTCCTTTCGCAATCATTTCCAAGTTTTCCGCTTTTGTTTTTTTTCCTTCTTCTTCTTCTCTCTCTCTCTTCGCTTACTCCGGGCCACTGGAAGATGTCCAGCAACGCCGAAGATAGCGCGGTGGGCAGATTCTGGTCGTAACTCAGGCTGAAGGGGGATACGAACGAGGTAACAAGCCCGCCAAAACATCATAAAAGAGTCCTTTTGGAAACAGATTCCGTGCGGTCGGATATGCGGGTCTTTCATTTCATGCAGAGGGTGGAGGGGGCTCGACATAAGGATCAAGTCCTCGGACTGGGCCCCCCTGATAAATCGTGCAGAAGTACGACTGGGAACTTGGACCATTTCGAGTCCATTGCAACTCCACTTAATAAGCCTTATCTGGGGCACTGTCTCCCCCCTTCTCCGTTACTGAACTCCTCTTGCCCCCTACAAAAGACTTTTACTGCTGAGTTGGAAGTTTTCCTTCTTTCGCAACGCAACCACTCTTGGCGGATTTTTTTACATATTTTTTTTCTGGTGTCCATTGACTTCATTACATGCATGTGCTATATCCGCAAAGGATTAGCATACGCGAAACCGCTTCACGCTTCCATACGCCATTATTGTGGCCCTTTGAAAGAATGTGGGCGCCAAGAAATGATCAGTTTTGAAGAAAAAATAAGAAGAAAAGGGTTAAAAGTGCAGTTGTCTTCGCACACGAGACTTTCCATGGTATTGGAACGGGTGTAAAGAAAGTACTGTGTAATCAAAACGGACTGTTGCTTATGAGAGGAATATTAAAGGAAGTCTCACTTTTATCTCTCGAAATGTTTATAGAAAATTTCAGGCCTGTTGTAGGGTTCAACCCCTACCACCAGTGACAAGAAAATTTTCATATGGAGATGATAGAAAAGGCGTTCTTTCGAAACTGCTAGGATAGACAGTAAAAACATTAGACAATGGATATTGTCCAATTAATATTGCGTACGAATGGTTGTTAAGGACTAGCCAAAAGTTGCAGTAAATAGTAAATAGAAATACAAAGCAAAGAAAGGGAGTGGGAAGAAATGCATTGCTGGATCAAAATGGAATAATTTTCTCCTTAAACCCCTCATCCAAAGAAATTTGGACAACCACTAGCGTCACAGCCAATGGGAATTCATTAACACCCCGCCCCTAATATTGTGGAAAATGGGAAACTACTGGGATAGGCTATGTTAACTTGTAGGTAAAACACGATGCAGTCTGTAATTATTTCTCACAAATGAATTAAAACATCGAAAACTTATTACTGTACTAAATACAGCAGGCCCACCGACATTGAGTTGTACAAATATATTCACACACGTGAGAGTAAAGCCAAGTCATGAACAAGCTTGAATTACCCCCAACCCCCCGGTTAATCCCTCGCAAATGGACTTGTCTCGGCAGGGTGGCAAGTCATTTTCTACGTCACCCAGAGATGTCTCACCCTCTTCGCCTCACGTTAGAAAGATGAATGCATTTGATGCAAATGTTTAGTCCGTTGTTTGCTGATTCTGAATGTCAATTTATTCTCCAACTACAACATGAAGAGAAGTAAAGGTTTACAAGACCCCAAGAAACAAGCTTCGATTATGTATTGGGTGTCAAGGAATAAGAAATCTAAGCCTATGGAGGGAGATAACATCAGACAGGGACGGGAGAAGAAGCGTTGTTGGATCAGTTTGTGATTAAGTGGAAACTGTATACTAATTGTGTTCTTCCTTCTAGATCAAGGTAGGGCAGAATAAGATTTTACTCTATAAATTAGGCCTACAGATTAAATGTCATTATAGTAGAGATAGAATGTATTTAACTGAAGAAAGACATTGTTGAGACCTTTGATAGAGTTCAGTGTGATGATTTTACACCTCACTGCTTTACAGCTGACATAAATTCTAGCGATTATGTCATCCTAATAAACTAAAAGTTGTTAAATTGACAGTGTGAAGGAAGGAGCTTAAGTAAAATGTTTTTTTTTGTGAGAGACAAGAGTGTTGGGAAAGTAAGAAAAGATATATATCTCCCCCCCCCCCCCCAGTAATCAGAGTGTGGTGACGCAAGTGGAAAAGCCAAAAAAATGTGCCTATCTTCACCAAACAGTACATAAAATATCTACTATCTGCTCGTAACGTCCCACTAAAGGATGAATTCAGCTTAGCATTGTACGTACAGTCACGGACTCATCTGTGTTGTAACGAAAACATTAGCTTCCAATTTATCCATGACTGTGCAAGTGTTGAGAGCAAAAGACAAAGGCCAGAATTCGCTTTTCTCCGACGAATCTGTAAGAATCAAGAACAATTGAAATACCTTTACATATTTCGCTAAGAGAGGCTACAGCTCTTTACCAGACCCGTAAAGGAAAACGTGCAAGACTGGCACTGCGGCATTTATGGTTCGCTTGTTAGCCCTAAACACGCTCAGATCAAGTTAACGCCGCAGCAACATCTTCCTTATTGGGAGGGATAGCGTGTAACGTTCCTCGCCCCTTTCAGCTCGAGCTTTGCTTGTGGAATATTTTATTCCGCAGCAAACTTTGAAGGCAGAATGTGCACGAGAGCATACGAAAGGTGGAGTCTCCTTTCAGTGGCACCAGATGGGGGAAAAAATCACCCTGGAAGCGGACAAGACTTTCGCGACTCTCGTTTCCGCGCGGCGATCAGTATTCATTGGGCGGCCTCGTCGGCTGGATAAGAATTAATGCATACTAATTGACTGCCAAAGCCCGCGCTTCGAAAACGGAATGCTAAGCAGCGCTGGTGGCGCTTGGTGCAAAGCGATACAACCGAGGACAATTCATAGTCTGATGGTCAAAGCCCAAGGATTACATAAATCAAATCACACAGCGATTTTTTCCTCTCTCTTCTCCAATTTTTAGGTTCAGTTCTTTCTTCATTGCATGTTGGCCTCAGCTTGAAATGGAGGATGATCAAAGTCTGCTATTTTTTAAATGACTTATTAGAGTTTTAATGGAGTAAGGATAGCATTTTGTCCAGGCGGTGAGGCGTCTGGCTACCGAACAGGCAACGCGGTTCGATTTCTAGATTTGTTGCTAGATTTTGCCTTACGTAGACAGGGTGATTTGTAATTAGACCTATTCCTGGAAAGGGGTAATACTAGAGCACATTTGCAAAAAATTTGACCCTATGCACCGGGGGTCGGAACAATGGGTTTCGAGTTATTGCAGTTTGTAGTTTTCATGACATATTCCAACTTGCGACCAAAAACTACTAATTGTGAAAAAAAAACTACTCCACCCTGGGCACTTAATTGACACGTTGCAGACAGGTGACGAATGAGTGACTACTGGGAAAAAAGTATGCCCAAAATTCCCATACACACAGAAAGAAACAGTCATTAGATCACACGTCATGAACAAATTTTGAAACTATCGTTTAAATCGAAGGCGATTACTAAAAAAAATGGTAACACACTTAGTGTAAAAATTACGGAAAAAAACTTCCTCGTTTCATAAGCTCTCCAAAAAGATACAAATGTTGTCAACTGTCACACGGGTTGGGGAAAAAATCTGAATAAAAAGCGGAGAAGGCTCGTTGTATACCTCTTTGTAAAGTGAAAAACAATTGTCGGTTTTGAGATATAAATGAACGAAAATGAGTGAGGTAATAATGTTGTTTACCATTCTCATGATTCCAGGTTGTCAGAATTAACTGTTACAAAAAATACAAATCCTGTTCAAATTGCCTCCCCGGTTACGTATGCAAGCGCGCAGCCTACGGCGTGTTTCAGACACAGTCACTCGCGTTGACACTCTGTCTCTTATGTATTAAGCTGCTGCCACAATCTCTATCAACTCTTCTTGGGAGTCCGCTGGTGTACTGTAGACTAACTCATCATGTGACTCCAAATGCAAAGTCGCATGGCGTCAAATCCGGACTCCTCGCCAGCCAGGGGGTCGGGCCACCTCGACCAATCCATCGCATGGGATAATTGTCGTCCAGCCACTGTCGCACACCCCAGAAATAGTGGGCTGATAGATGTTGGTAAATCATACCCCTTCTTGTGGCGAGCGGCACATCCTCCAGCAGCGTCGTCAATTCTTCCCTTAGAAAGTTTTCGTAGGTAATGACGTTTAGGTTTTCTGGTAAAAAGAATCTACCAGAATCTATTACATGATTGTGGATGATTGCCATCCACACAATTAGTGAGAATTTTCTCTGGTGAGCCGTTTCTTTAGATTTTCTTGGGTTATGACCCTTAGGGACCCAAAAATGCGCATTATGAAAATTCGTAATACCATTATGAAAATTCGAATTTGGATTCGTCCGTCCAAAGAATTCTTGTCAGATGATGGGGGTCTTCAGTGTTGGTATTTAGTAAAAATCATCAAAAATCCATTCTTCTGACAGGATATCCCTCCTCAATAGCATGCACTGGCGTGTAATGGTATGGATACGGTCGTGTTGTATGCACAGTGAACCAGACTTTTCATTGAGTCAAGCCAAGTCGCCTTGCCACAGCTCTTGTTGCAGTAATGCCGTCTGCTCGAAAACACTGCAAGATTTCCTCCTCTTCGACAGGATCATGAACTCGGGGTCTGCCAGCATCGCCTTGGCGTCGTTGAACCGATCCCGTTTCTCGAATGCGCCGATATGTCGTACAAAACACGCTCACGTTATGAAAACGGCTGTTCGGGAAACTCCTACGGTAGTCTCTTCGTGCTGCAGCGGCGTCACCATCACAAAACCCGTAACAATACACGATATTCGCGTATTCTGCATTTTCGAAAGCAGCCATTTGACACGGAAGCTGTTGTGAGCGTTTAGTTAACAACGAGACGTCCGAACTCCCAATGGATGAAGGTAACTGATTACGGAATTGAGCGAGAGAGAGAGCCTTTCGGTTTTGTCCCCGAATATTCTCGCAGATTCCCGAATACTCACGTAAATGAAACGAAACGAAAATCCGCTACTTGCTCTGTGCTTTTTATTCAGATATTTTCCCCAACCCGTGTGACAGTTGACAACATTTGTATTTTTTTGGATTTTTTACTCTAAGTGTGTTACCATTCTTTTGAGTAATCCTCTTCGATTTAAACGATAGTTTCCAAATTTGTTCATGACCTGTGATCTAATGACTGTTTCTTTCTGTGGGTATGGGAAATTTTGGAATGATTTATTTTCCAGTAGTCACTTATTCGTCAGCTGTCCGCAACGCGTCAATTAAGTGCCCAGGGTGGAGTTCTTTTTTCAGAATTAGTAGTTTTCTTTCGCAAGTTGGAATATGTCGCGAAAATCTACAAACTGCAATAACTCGAAACCCATTGATTTCCGACCCCCGGTGCATAGGGTCAAATTTGTTGCAAATGTGCTCTAGTATAACCTCTTTCCAGGAATAGGTCGAATTACAAATCACCCTGTATATTAGTTCCGCAACAGCCAAGGAAGACAGGCAATCAGAGAAGAAGATGGCAAGATCAATTTGCAATGGGTTATAAATATTAGCTCGCGCAGAACAGAAACATTATTTTTGTGAGAACTAGTCAGTGCTAGATTTACTGGCTGGAATTCCCCGATATCTAGGCTCACTCCTGTCACGTTGGGCTGACCTATTATTTTCTCATACGTTTCAAATATATTCAAATGGTCCCTCTTTTGGCTGTTGTACTGACCAGTACGGGCAACAAATAGTTGCCAATTCATTGACGACATTCACCGGTAGGTAGAGTGTGAAGTTTGAAAGAAATGATAACGTTCTACCAAACGTGACAAAAACTATCGAAAATCAACCGATCTAACATCAATTCCAGCATTGGATATCGATAAGAGTACTGTATCCCTGTAAAACATAGTAACATATTTTACAGATTTTGGATGTTTCCTGGTCAGACTTTCACTACTGTTTTTGCTTGTCCTGGTGCAATTTCTGATATTACTCCAGTTGTGTAAATTCCTGTGGTAAATTTTCGTTGTTATTATTTTCATGCTTACTTTATTACTCATTGGTTTCTGATCTTTTGGTCATCGAAACATTTTCTGCGAACCAAACTGCTCTGTCATTACTCTTCCCTTATTTGATTTTTCATTTTTTACTAACTCCTGTGTGTGATCCTTTCATATTCAATTTGGCTATTCACCTCCGGGTTTTGCAGTTCTTTCTTTCGATTTCATTCTATTGCGGCTTTCTCTCTTGTTTTTGTCTCTGTTATTTATATTCATGTCTGTTTCATCCGTATATTCGCCGTATTTTTCTAATATTTGTGATAAGTTTTCCTTATCGCCCTGCTTTTCACTTTTGTGTTGATTCATATCTATGTCAATTGTTTTATGCAAGGCAAATATTTATTTTTATCGTGTTTTTCGCATTTCGGATGAATTAATCTGTTCCACTCTTCCCGTTGTTCGTTTTTTTGTTGCTTCATGCTCGTTATAAGATAGGAAGGCATAATGAGTCCAAACCTATCCCATTAATTTAGTCTAAATTTTTGTTTTAATATTATAGTCAGAAACAAAATGTCACATTTAGGGAAATATTACATTGATTGAATGTGGCCAACACATTTACCTTGAACCAAATCATTTTCAGTTGCAGTGATGTTACTTTTATCATTATTTCAACATAACTGTTTCATAGATTATTATTGAAATATAAAATATTAAATATCCATATAATGAATTACAGAAATACTATAATAAATTGATTTCATGAGAAACAAATACAAAAAAATTAACGATTGATTTGCAGAAATAAAGGAAACGCAAATTGTAATATGCAAATCAATGTCAAAGAAAATTCCTTCATAAACACATATAATTAATAAACATCAACCCAATATTTATAATCAATTTGAATATTAATTATATTATGTTGTTGATTACTATTTTGATTTAACTCTTTGTGATTGGCGTAATTATAATTCATTATACGCATTCCTACAGATTTGTTCCAGCGTCAGTTTATGCATGTTTAAACCTTCAGGATGCACCGGGCTAATTTATATTGATTTCGATCTTTAATTGCGACCTTTGCACAGGCTGTCATTCCACGAACTTCCTTCCGATTCCGTGACCGAGCTTGGCACTTGGGAGAAGAGAGGGAGGCTGCATCGGGGATGTTACAGAACCGCCACGTTTGATCCCTTCCTCCTCCGCGGCTTATCTGTCCAGCTAAATGGTTCCTCCAGAGTCAAAGAGAATCTAATAATTGCGACCACACTGCTCTGCTCGTTACCATGCTAATGAAACGCACTCGAAGATAATCAAATTTTCCGCGCTCCTCATGGCGATCGTTGCTCTGTCACCTGTTAGATGGACGACCAAAGCGCTTCCCAACGGCGGATGGAAGAAGCTCTGGAACATTCTGAGCCCCGTTAAAGCCAGCGTCTCTCTCTTGCTTAAAAATGTTTCACTTTGCAGCAACATTTCCCACAATGATATAGAAATTCCCTTTCGTTGCACCTAATTCCATCGTTCATCATATTGGAACACTGTTCAGGGGTTCGAAGAACTAGCAGCCTGCCTGCTTTTAAAACAAAGTAGGAATTGCGTGGAGTTGTTAGCACAGCACGCTACGACGCCAGGGGTCTTGGGTTCGAATCCCGGTCTGGGCATGGGTGTTTTTGTGAGTGTCTTTTCATCGATTCCATCATACAATCACTTATACTTACCGTAGCGATTAGCCAAAAGTGGTAGACAAGCGACGCTAAATAACAATAATAATAATAATAATAAAACCTTATATTCCGCGAATCTCTGAAGCAAGCGAACTGAAACAAGCCTCTGCATAAGTAGTGACTCGAGAGAGCTCAAGCTATGAACGCGTGAGAGGGTACGGGATTGCGTGGAGGGGAAAAAGCGATCAATGGCTACCAGTCGTGTGCAGGAGCGTGAACTGTTTTACTCCGTCTACTCGCTTTCTCCCCTTCTCTACCCTTATGTGCGACCTTGCTCCAGAGATTCCCGGGAAAGAGTTTAATAATTGCTTCAATGACAATGTCAATGGTATATTTTACCACAGTTTTAGCGATGTCACCGAAGGTTCCAGGTTCAAACCGCATCCCGGACACGGATGGTTTTATTTTTGCAAGACTCTTTTCACCAATTTCACCTACAGTCTGTCTCTGGAGTATGTGAAGCAACGCCGCGCATAACGATGAAGGAGGGGAGAAAGAGAGTAGGCGTTGCAAGACAGTGCGCGCTGCTGCAAATGGTTGATAGCATGCCACGTAGATGGCCCCTTGCGTTCGATTGTTCAACTGACTCCTGTGACAGAGTATAATTCATAATGATTCCATTAGCCTAAAGAGGCAGGAAATGACGTAAAATAACAGAACACGAAATACGATTTTGTCAATGTACCGACTTTATACGTATAAAGGATATTGCAAAGGAAATAGTCAATACACTAGTATATCACCCCTCCCTTCCTGGGTTTGACTTAAAATGATGCAAAATCAAGAGGAATGGTTTGACAGAGTAATGCGTTTCCTGTAATTTGTTGTTAATTCTCAGTGGACGTATGAAAGGTCTTGTTTCGGCCCTACGTTGGTTTAGAATATTTCCAGAATACGTCTAGGGTAGAGCTAAAAATTGAATTTTGTTCCCACTTGACTCTTTCAAGTAGTTTCAACAACACAAACAAGAACTTCCATGAAGTTCACTCCACAGTTTTATGAGGATTTCAACTACATAATTAGAGGGAGTTGTTAATTATGAGTAGACCTCAGATCTTAGGTTTTTAACCTATTTCTCCTTTGAAGGCAAATAAGAAATTACAAGTTACGTCATTAATAAACGAAACAACTGATGAAGTTTTATTGCATATAATAACCTATTTAGTTTGATAGAACCTATTTTATGTTTATGAGCCTATATCAAACCTTTTTTAGGTTTTATATATTTCTAAAAGTTTTTCAGACAGAGTTTATTTGCTGAGTTTGGTGTCGAAAAAATTCAATAACTAACGTGTTTGAAACATACTTCCTTTCGACTTCCCTCCATGTCCATGTTATTTTATCAAAGCTCTAAACGAAACAAAATGTCTGTCGCCAGTGTTATCTGCATGGTCCAAAGTGCAAACTTCTGATCCGCATGGTTTTGCTCACTTTCCTGTCAGCTCGGTGCTTTGTGTAATTCACGCCTTGCGAAGTAACGTTTCAGCATTCAAATTTGCACCACTAAGTTTTTATTTTTCAGTTATGCCCAATAAGGCTATTCGGGATTGAACCTACAGTTTAAAGTGGGATCCGAACCACTATATGCCTCCACCGGGAATCTAACCCAGGACCTATTGATTACAAGGCGACGAAGCTACCACCGCGCCATCGGGGAAGTATATAAGATGATTCTAACAGACAAACTGCAGAGTTTGACTGTGGACAAACAGATTGGTGGCCATTCTAGGACCATGATAAAATTCAAGTATAATTCCTGGTTCTCAAGGCGAACTTTCACAAGCAGATGTTTTCTCTATTTCAATCTTACGTATTACAGCCTCTTACCACCAATACACACAAATACGCTAAACGTGAAAATTTTCCTCAGGGCATTTATAACTATGTATAAATTCAATGGGGATTGGATTAATAAAAGTTGCAATTTTTAATGTCTATTGAGAAAAATTCATGCAGAATTCCCGGAGTCAATGATTAATGCGGGTATTGTACAGGAAATTATACAAAGGCTGTCGCAGAGAAGGTGAGACAGATTTTTTCCTGGCTTGGCAACACTGCCTATGGTTTCGGCACTAGTCACGTCGTGTAGGATAACTCATTCTGTTTCCGTAGCAAGTTGTCACATGTTGCGAATCCACGTTAGTGAGCAGCTGTGTTGATTTACGTGGAACGTGTTTCGTTTACCCCTCCAGGTTTTTGTGTATAACATTGCTTTTCGCGATGAGTATTCAAGAACAGCGATGCCATAAAATTTTGTTGGCGTTTAGGGAAAAGTGCTGCGGAAACATATGCAATGTTTCAACATGCATATGCCGATCAAGACAGACTGAGTAGAGCCACAGTATTACCAAGGAGTCATTGAGACTCTGCACCAGCACGTAGCAAAAAGAGGCCGCATTTGAAGAACTCCTTCATATTGTACCACGATAACGCACGCCCGCATACCGCGCAGGCTTTTCAGGATTACGCGACGAAGAGAAAAATAGAAATTTTGCCGCATCCAGCATACAGTCCGGACCTTGCACCCTGTGACTTTTGGCTATTTCCACTTTTAAAGGCCGCTTTACGTGGTCCTCATTTCATGACGAACAAAGAAGTGATCACCGCAGGGCAAGTTTTCTTCAGTTCGCTACCTGACGACAAATTTTCAAAGACATTCACAAAGTGGCAGGAGTGTGTGGACGCTTGCTTATCTGTCAATGGTGCCTATTCTGAAAAAGATGTACGTCTACTCGATATGGCTGATTCTGAATAAAAATTTTGTGGTTTGTAATTTTTTTGTTTCATTTTAATGATTCTTGGAGGGGTCCATGTACATGCTTGTCTTTTAACTGATATGCAGTCACGACTTTTTGACCTATTGCGCTCATTTTGGTTTCAATCGGAAGCTAATGAACCAAATTTTCACCCTAGTACATTTGCTAGCCAATGGAGGTCGCTGTTTTCCTATACAGGAATTAGTCTCACCTTCTCTGCGACAGCCTTTGTACATACGTAAATCATTCTTCACATCAAGAAGTATATTTTGCTAACAGCACAAGTATAGAATTACAAATAATTTATGAAAAATTTTGAAAATGATGCATACAAATGAAAATTTTATTAGAGAGTTAATTTTTGGATGTTATATACACCTATTAAAATTCCTTCGGTTATTTTGAAATTTTGTTCTTAACGATTTCACGTAATCGGTATTTTTCAGGAATTTTGAACCATTTTAAGTTCATAATAAACTACTTCAGGATTTTTGGAGCCTAATTTAAGATTTTTAGAACCTATTTTAGAATTTGTATAGCCTATTTTAGGAACCTAAAATCACACTTTTTAGAACCTAAAAATCTGAGATCTAATTTTCAGAAACATGGCATGTCGGAAACAACTATATCGTCAGTGTTTACATTCACTTAGCTCGCAACATAATTTTGTGTTTTAAGTAATGATCCATATCTTGCAATTGAGCCGTTCTGGAGTAAAACTTCATAGCTCTCCCTCGGATCAAATTTGAGATAATATTGGGTTCATTTGCTGCACAGTCTCCTGTTGCTCACACATTAGTTCATTGGAAAGAAACACACAGGAAGATCTAGGTAGTACATGAGCCCAAAAGAATGGACGAACTTTCACTTGTATTTTTATCAATTCTACACTTTTGTGCGTTATCACGTTGCACTCCAGAACCGCTTACTTATATTTACGAGAGGCGTCCGATTAGATATAAAATATAACAAGTGCACTAGTAGTAATTGACATTTATTCCATTACTTACAATGACTCATCATTAATTTTCGACATTTTCACCACCGTTGTTCAGGCATTTGTGGTAGCGTGGCACTAAATTTTATATGCTCGAGCCATACAAGACTGAAATCGTGTGTAGCGCAGAGTCGCTGTCAAAACGATGTCCTTCCAGAAACCGCTTCAGTGGAAGGAAGTGATGAAAGCCAGGTCGGGGTTGTATGGAGGGTGGTCTAAGATCTCCGACTTGAAGAGATGCAAAATAGCACATATGACAGCTTTTTGCGATCTAGTTAATATTACTGATAGCTTAAGTCAATATCCGTTCGATAACCGAGCGCGTTATGTTCTCGACTTCCGATTTCCTCTCCGAAGTTACGTTTATCGAGTCTGTATGTCTATGCATGGGAGTTATTCGTGAGAGTTCCATCAATTACATCTAGTCATGATTCATTCTCGTTGTCGCTATTAGCCAATAAGTTGCAGAAAAGGGATAATAAAAATACAAATACGAGATAAGATATCTTAAACCATTTTCTGGACTGGCTACTTGTCTAACTGAAATTGAACCAAAATGTCCACTTCTTATTACCATAATTACCATATTTTTGTTAGCCAATGCTCCATATTTTCCCACCGCCATAGTTTCATTCGGCTAATTTTATAAAATTTCCCTGCTTTAGCGTGATATATTTCTAGCTCTTTCTTCCACCACGGTCCATTTTCCCCATCCACAACTTCTTACCTACTCAATACTATTCAACAGCGCAAGACGTGCCTAGACGTGTGGACGAATCCAAATACTTAAGGGGAGGTAGGTAGAAGCATGCATGCTGTAATTTCCAAATCATTGTTTCTCTTATATGAGTACGGTTGTTTATTCTCGCTTGATTTGTTTGTGTATGTGATGTCTGTTACAACATGTAACAATCCCTACCCCTATTCAAACAAAATACAATTTTCGCGTTGCTGAGCCGCCACCCCTATTTTGTCAATGGCCTCGTCCAGTTTGCGCATGCGTACTTGCGTCGCTTTTGATTAAGTCTACGCAAAATTTCCTGCTCCTTTCAAGATAATAGAAGTTTCCCACTTTTCTCACTTGAGTAGTCACTCCCGGCTAAGTATTTTGAAAAACTTTTGCTTTAGGGTTAATGTAATAGTTGTTTCATATGTTTTCCTACCACAATATTTACTTCCGACAAAATTTTGTCAATGTTTTTTTTTTTCCTTTTGGCTATAACAATAGAGGTATCGCACATTTACCCATCAGAATAGTCAGTTCACGCTTATTGCTGCAAAAATTTCATGTTTTCGGCCAACGTAACGGACATTTCACTCTCCTCCCAACCACAAAAGTAACTTTTGGCTAATTTTTTCTTCCCGTTTTAGGCTAACGTCATAATCGTTGCGCAGTCCTTCCATCCACAACAGCCACTTTCGGCTACGGTTTTTTGCAACCAAATTTCCCAGTACTGTAACCAAACGTCCTCTCTTTCCACACCACCGCAGTCTTGACTCCGCAACCCCTCCTCCAGGAAATTTCCCTCCCTTGGAGAAAACAGAAACCGCAGGGGCAGAGCGGACGAGACGCCAGGAGTTTTGAGGTCAGGCGACGATTAAAGCAAGTGTTTGCTAAATGCCGTCGGGTTCCGACGAATGGACGCAAAACGCCGGTGCTTGGGAGTTTCCGGGAGTTGCGCGTCAGGGGCCTCTCTCTCTGCCAAGCTTTTCTCGCATGCTTTATCCTCTGATGTGGCCAGCCGCGGTTCGGGTCGTGTCTTCCCTCAAAGGAACGGATCGCTTGTCCAGAGAATTTCTCGATGCTCAGCTGTTTCGCAACGAAACTGCAGAAGTTAGTAAATCCGCTTGCAAACAAATCTCTTCTGGAACCTCTCTTCCCCCACTGATCCTTGTTTGGTTCGCCAATGAATTATTCACGTCCTGCAAGCAACTCTTCGCTGTAGGCGACGTACTACTCAATGGCTTTTTCTCCGTCTCCTGTGTCCACAAACCATTTTATTCCATTTCAATACATTTTCATGCATTCTGAACAAGAAAAGAGCCATGTTTGTCCATGGATGTCAGAATCATACAACAAAGTTTCAATTCGGTCTCTGTGCTGTAGTGGTTAGTGTAATCTCCGGCGAATTCTTTATTTGCACAGACCTCCGTGACAGAGTGGCAAGGGAAGGGATGCAAAGCCAGTGGTGCTAGATTCATATACTGGTTAGGCATTTCATGTGGTTTCAAACTTTTCTATTTCAACAATTCACAATTCATATTCCTCTCTGTGTTGTTCGTTCATTCCATCTATTTCAAAATTAATCATTCATTCAAGCAATGCAATTTTTTCTAGGCAAGTGACGTCAAATAACTACAATTTACATTGTTTGTGTGTTATAATAGTGTGTTCTACTTTGTGCCGGTTCTCATCTATGTCATTACACGCTCGGATCTTATAACTAAATAGTCCTGGTTTCGATTCCTGGTGGTACACTACCTCGGAACTACCTGGATTCCTGGTGGAGGCACATAGTGGTTCGGATCCTACTTTAAACTGTAGATCCAGTCCCGATTAGCGATATTGTGCATAAAATGAACTTGAAACACCAAGTCAACAACAACTCAACTGCCACATTAAATGAGATCTACAGGCCGATTCAAAACTCCTTTAACACAACCAATAAAATGTAAAGGAGTTAGGGTGGTTAGAATTGGTCACGATAGAAATAGGTGAACCATATTAGTATGTTCCAACCGGACGTCCGCATATTAAATTCAATTCATTTTTTTTTAATGGGAAGAGGGTGATACGATATATCAAATGCAATGGTGAAGATCTTTGATGTATCTTTAACCAGTAAAAAGACTGCATGATTGCGACAAGTGTCTCCTTTATCAGTGTCTGTAGAATCCTTCCAGATAGTACCATGAAAAGAAACTAAAACCTCTGGGGCTGACGCCATATTGAAGATCTTACCATAGAGCTGGAACAACGGACACAACAAGAAATTTGGATATCATACAGGTCCTTTAATTCACTTGATATTATACAATAATTAAATACGTTTGCACACACACTGATGAATACAAAAGCCGCCCACATCCGACAGGTTAACGGAAAATGTTCTTCCCGCTGCCGCGAGGCGACATGCACCATGCCGCTATGCTATGAATATCGCATATCCCAGCGTTATTAAAAAGAAAACAAATGAGGAGCGTAAAGCAAAATTACATACAATGTTAAACATTCTCTCCCCCCCGGTTGGAATGCGCAGCATCCAAACTAAATCATGAAAGTTCAATTGATCTTCCCATCTGGAAGAGGTACAATCTTGCTGAGAGCCCTTCGGTACGAGTAGACTCCATCCTTGGTGCGAATCACGGCTACACGAAGTAAATTGTCTTTCCCTGGAAACACTTCTCCTATAATGCACATTTTCCAGGATAATGGGGGTATGTTGTCTTCTCTCAGAAGCACAAGTAGTCCTGGTTGCAGGTTGGGCTGCGTGGTTGTCCACTTCTGACGCTGTTGCATACCATGAAGATAATCTCGGGACCAGTTTCTCCAAATCCTTTGTTGAAACTGTTAAACTCGTTGCCACCTGGAAAGTCTATTTTTCTTGATCAGTTAAGTCTGGTTGAGGAAAGGAAGTGAGGGGACTACCAATAAGAAAGTGGCCTGGGGCGAGGTAATTAAAATCTTCATGAGAATCAGGTAAGGATGTAAGAGGTCGAGAGTTTAAGCAAGCTTCGATTTGGCACAAAAGAGTTGACAGCTCTTCGTATGTCAGTACGGCATTCTTGGCGACTCTACGAAGATGGTACTTCATGGATTTTATGGCGCTTTCCCAGACATCACCGAATGATGGGCTACGTGGAGGTGAATTTTTCCACTGAAAGTTTTGTTGTGCTGCATACCTTTGAATATCTTCATTGAATCTTTTCAATTGAAATAGCAATTGAAGCTTCTGAAGTTCGTTCTTCGCTCCCTGAAATGCTGTAGCATTATCGCTGATAATGGTGGATCACTTGCCTCGCCTTGCAAGTGCAAGTCGTAATGCCGCTATGAAAGCTTCAGAAGTAAGGTCTGTTACTAGCTCAAGATGTATTGCTCTCGTGGCTAAACACGTAAAAAGAGCGATGTAGCATTTCTTAGTGATTTCACTCCTGATTGGCCCTACTTTGATGACGTATGGTCCGGCATAGTCTATGCCCACATGATTAAATGCCTTGCTAGGTGTATGGGAGCTGTCCCATTAGCTGTTGTGCTGCGGATGCCTTCAAACGGTAACAAGTTAAACACTGATGAATGATTTGCTTAAAAAGTTGTCGTATTCTAGGTATCCAGTACCTTTCTCGAATGGATGAGATTAACAATTGGGGTGCTGCGTGCATCAATTGTTCATGCTCTGATGCAATTAGTAGACGGGCGAAGTGACTCTTTGGATGCAAAATGATTTGATGCTTGCTGCTGAATTCCAAGTCGCTATTTTCTGGCCTACCTCCGTCATGAAGAATTCCCTGATTATCCAGAAAGGGGTGTAAGTTCTTTAGGATACTTTTGTTGGATACTTTGCCCTTGCACTGAAACAATATCCGTTACAAAAGCGCGGAAAACAATGTATGTGTGCAAACTAAAAACACTGTTTCTGCTGTAACACGCTCACGATTAGCACTGTCACAAAATGAATGTTCACAACTGATGATCAGTGTTCACTGCACGAAACACAAACTGTCGCTGTATCCGGAATGCGGAGGACCATACATGTCTGTAGAATCCTTCCAGGTAGTACCATGAAAATAAATTAGTACCTCTGGGGCTGACGCCATATTGAAGACCTTACCATAGAGCTGGAACAACGGACACAGCAACAAATTTGGATATCATACAGGTCCTTTAATTCTTGATATTATACAATAATTAAATACGTTTGCACACACACTGATGAATACAAAAGCCGCCCACATCCGACAGATTAACTGAAAATGTTCTTCCCGCAGCCGCGAGCCGACATGCACCATACCGCTATACTATGAATATCGCACTCCCAGAATTCCGCTTGCTCAGTAGAAGTTCCCAGCGTTAGTAAAAATAAAACAAATGAGGAGCGGAAAGCAAAATTATATACAATCTTAAACAATCAGGTATGATAAAACCGTGCCAAAATTCTCCTAACGCGTGAGGAACGAATCGAGATCATATTGCTGTGTTGGAGAGAAGAAAGGCATTGTTCTCTTGAAAATATACGCTTTTAAAAAAGTAATCCGATTTCCTCCTTCCTGCCCTGAACACCCATCTTGGACTTGTCGCATAAGAAATATATACAGCGAATCACTGTTCTAACGAGTTTGAGCTTTTGTTTTGAGTTCACTTTATGCCACAGATGAGCTAATCAGGACTAGACCTGCAGTTCAAAGTGGTATCCGAACCACTATGTGTCTGCACCGTGTAACGCTTTTGGGGATATAGAGACGTTACATGGGGTGCGTAGCTCAATCCCTTAGACATTTGAAAATACAAGACAATCTTTCATATTCCTTATAATTTATTCGTATAGGGCCGGTGGCAACCCACCATCGTGAGGAAATTGGGAAGCTCCGAGTGAGTGAGCGTAACCTGGTCAAGAAGACCTACAATAACGGCTGGGGGTTCGTCCGTCACTCCAACACTGGTCTGAGACCTCCACGCTATAACAGGTGACGGAGGAATAGTGTGGGAGGGAGACCAGCAGTCGGTAGGTAAGCCAAGGCCCTTCAAGGGCTGTAGCGCTGTGGGTTATGTTTTGTTATAATTTATTATTATTATTTCTTATTATTATTTATTATTATTAAAGTAGGGTTACAATTAAGCTTACATTTTTTTACATTGATTCCGAACTACAAAAACAGCTTTTTGCCCTACACCAAAGATTATACATAGAATATTTCTAAGTTCTTTCTCTAACTAGCTAAGTCTAAATTCTCCGTAGGAGACTATCTAAGACGTAGTCTAAGTAAATAAAAATATGTCGATTACCTTACTCAGAGGTATGGCTGGTGCAGTACGATGTCGAGCATCAATTTCGCTGGACTGGGATACTGTTCCATACTTGGGGGGGGGGGGGTTATAGCAAAGTGTCTTCCTGTCCCTTTGCTTACCAGTGACCTTTCAAAGTCATTCCGATATCAGTGGCTCTTTATGCATAAGTCCATTTCCTCAAATTGCTCATGATGGGTAATCATCAGATTCCCATATTTAGTCCTAGAGCAATTATCCATATTTGGGAAATCACAAGTTCACTGTTTTCCTTGTTTTCAGAGAACATTGAAGTTGATTACTAGTAGTTCACCCTTTTATGGGTTAGCCTCTCCTCCTTATTCCAACCTTGGCCTTTGGGCAATGAATTTGACTTATTCCTTTTTCATGCTGCTGGTTCGCAAAGAGACATGCTTCAGTGTTGCATGCTGATATGCATAAAAATAAAGTAGACTTCCAGTATTGTTGAGACTAGCACAAAGTCAACACCCATGACCTTAAATCTCTCTATATATAAAAATGAATGTATGTGTGTATGTATGTGTGTATATATGTTTGTTCCGGCATAACTCTCGAACGTCTGGAGCGATTTCAACCAAACTTGGACCACGCATGACTTGCAATCTCGAAAGAAATACTGTAGGGGTAAGACATCCCTGGCACCCCTAGGGGTGGGGGTGGGAGGGGTGACATGTAAAAATAATCGAAAACGACAGATATTAGTGTGGAATCCATAGTTTTCAGGGTCACTAAGAGATGAATAGTGACACCCCAATGCCATTCAACTCCAAGGCACCCCTGGCACCCCTAGGGGTGGGGGTGGAAAGGGCGTGACATGTAAAACGACCGATATTAGTGTCGAATCCTTAGTTTTCGGGGTCGCTAAGATGAATAATGACACTCCCAATGCTTTCAACTTCAAGACACACCTGCCACCCCTAGGGGTGGGATTGAAAGCGGGTGACATGTAAAAATAATAAAAAAACGACCGATATTAGTGTGAATCCATAATTTTCGGGGTCGATAAAATGAATAGGGACACTCCCAATGCCGTTCTACTCCAAGACACCCCTGCCACCCCTAGGGGTGGGGGTGGAAAGTGCGTGACATGTAAAACGACCGATGTTAGTGTTGAATCCATAGTTTTCAAGGTCGCTAAGATGAATAGTGACATTCCGAATCCCGTTCAACTCCAAGACACATCTCTGGCACCCCTAGGGTGGGAAGCAGGTGACATGTAAAAATAATAAAAAACGACCGATATTAGTGTGGAGTCAATAGTTTTCGGGCTCGCTAAGACGGATAGTGACACTCCCAATGCCGTTCAACTCGAAGACACCCTTGGCACCCCTAGGGGTGGGGGGAAGGGATGACATTTAAAAATAAAAAAACGATCGACATTAGTATGGAATCCATACTTTTCGGGGTCGCTAAGATAAATATTGAAACTCCCAATGCCGTTCAATTCCAGAACATCTCTGGCACCCATAGGAGTGTGGTTGAAAGGGCGTGACATGTAAAATAATAAGAAACGACCGATATTAGTGTGGAATCCATAGTTTTCGGGGTCGATAAAATCAATAGGAACACTCCCAATACCGTTCAACTCCAAGACATCCCTGCCATCCCTAGGGGTGAGGGTGGAAAGGGCGTGACATGTAAAACGACCGATGTTAGTGTTGAATCCATAGTTTTCGAGGTCGCTAAGATGAATATTGACACTCCCAATGCAGTTTAACTCCAAGACACCCTGGGCATCACTAGGGGTGGGGGTGGGAAGGGGGTGGCATGTAAAACGAACAATATTAGTGTTGAATCACTTCTAATGCAGTTCAACTCCAAGACAACTTTGGCACCCCCAGGGATGGAGCGGGAAGGGGTGACATGTAAAATAATATGAAAATGATCGATCTTAGTGTGGAATCCATAGTTTTCGGGGTCGCTAAGATGAATAGTGACACTCCCAATGCCGTTCAACTCCAGAACATCTCTGGCACCCCTAGGAGTGTGGGTGACAAGGGGGTGCCTATTAAAACGACCGATATTAATGTGGAATCCATAGTTTTCGGGGTCGCTAAGATGAATAGTGAAACTCCCTATGCCGTTCAACTCCAAGACACCTCTGTCACCCCTAGGAGTGGGGGTGACATGTAAAGCGACCGATATTAGTGTGGAATCCATAGTTTTCGGTGTCGCTAAGATAAATAGTGACACTCCCAATGCCGTTCAACTCCAAAACATCTCTGTCACCCCTAGGAGTGTAGATGGGAAGGGGTGACATGTAAAACGATCGATATTAGTGTGGCTTCAACAGTTTTCGGGGTCGCTAAGACATTCCCAATGCTGTTCAACTCCAAAACATCTCTAGCACCCCTAGGAATGTGGATGGGAAGGGGGTGACATGTAATACGACCGATATTAGTGTGGAATCCATAGTTTTCGGGGTCGCTAAGATGAATAGTGACATTCCCAATGCTTTTCAATTTATATATTCTTGTTCTTCGAGGTGGAACTAAAAATGTTGGTCGTAAATTGTTGTTAAATTTATGTTACAGTGAATTTGTAAAATATATTACTTGATAATTTGTATACTGTACTTTTAAATACCTGTAAAAAATCGTTACAACGCCGGGTAATCATTTAGTATATAATAAAGATAAATGTATTCTATTAATTGGTCCGTTGTAAAGGATGGTTGTAAAATCCACTCGTTACAATCGGGTATCGACCAAGAGACCCTGATTGCAAGACGACGACGTTACCACTACACCATCAAACTTCCATGTATAGACGTATTTAAGGTAAGGAACATTTCTCAATAACGTATTCCTGTTTCACATTTCTTGCGGTACTATATAAAGAAACGCTGTACGCTTTTAGAAGGAACATGAGTTTAGCCAATACGCAGGCAGTGCTATTGCGGATGGGAAAGATAGAGAATTTGCTGTGTCCAATTTTCAACTATTTTTTTAATAATGAATACACAGTATATACGAGTACAGTGAAATAATATAGTGAATATTTCTAACCAATATCATATCACTGCAGTATATGAGAACTCAAACTGACTAGGACTCGCAATGTTCCAGAATGCTCACAACAATGAAAGGTCATTGTATATATTGAGAAATATTTAATTTTCATTGTTTTCCCAAAACACAACAACTCAACTGTCAACACGGTGGCAGCGAAAAGAGCAGACGGAAGGAAAATGAAAGGGTGATTGTGTGTGTGTGTGTGTGTGTTCAGGCGTGTTATTTCCCAATGTTTCTTCAAGAAATGATAAGGTAACGTCGTTGCCTTGTAACGAGGGGTCTCGGGTTCCATACCCAGTGGAGGCACATGGCACAGTGGTTCGGATCCCACTTTAAACTGTAGGTCCAGTCCCGATTAGTCTTACTGTGCATAAAGTGGACTTAAAGCAACAATTCAAGCAATCGAAGAAAGATAACTCCGGCTATAGGGGACGGAAATTTGTGGAACTTGGACAGTCAGGTTGAAAATGTCTTGCCCCATGTTATTATGAACCTTAACGTGACTAGTTTTGCGAAAACTTCTTGCGCGCAAGAAAAATACAATAAACGGCGTTTAACTTGCTCGCCGCAGTTTCCTAACTGTACAACTTTGCACTCCTGCCATAGGCTGGTCACCACGGACAGGCTCTGCGACATCAGTAATGTCAAACTCATCCCTATCGTCGCGATTAATCAAAAGTGGAAGAAAAGTGACGAAGAAAACTAAACATACATAAACATACCATCTCGGCCTAGGTATAATCGCTACAGTAAGACATTCTCGTTCCGCAAACGCAACTCTAATTTGTTTCTGATTTTAACTTATAAGAGTTCGGAAAACAGGAAAGGCGTCGGATTCCCACTTTACACAAAGTCAGGCATTGATGTAGCACGCCACGACAATCAGTTCTTTCTGAGCACATCCTGTTGTCTGCAAATAGAATTACGTTGGCTAAACTTTCTCCATCTCGAAGCCCCCTCCTGCACTGAACTAAGTTCTACGATGAGAAAGTTATATGTTGCTGACTGGCTAACCTAATCTGTCCCTCTGTGGGTAGAAAATAAGGCTTGTATTTTTTTTTTCTTTTTAGCCAAGCAAAGATGGAAGGTCTTGGCTTTCTGTTCGTCCCAACATTCAATCTGTGCTGTTTATGGAGGACATAACAAGATCGTGGAGGCTGGAGGGACCGAGCTCTCCGCTTTCCCCCCTCAGGGAGCCCGACGGCCAAAGAAAAGCCCTCTATTGGATTGAGAACATCTTGGCGACCTTTTTCTCCACAGCAGTGTTGCTACTCTCTAAACTTTTCTCCAAATCTTGCTGCTCCTGGGAGAGCTTGCGAAAGCTATCTTTTTGTAAATAACGACTCTTTTACAGGCAACCTTCTAATAGAGTTCAAGGTTTACATTTGTAAGCAAGAACATCAACAAATTTAGCGCCTCAATGCTAAGATTCCGAGACGTCCCGTATAATAAGGGAACGTCCCGTTTTTCGTTAAGGCGTCCCGTTGTTCCGACAAAAGTCCTCGGGACAGCTTTCGTCCCTTATTTCAACGATGGAAATCGTTGAGTCAACGTGGCCTTGGTTTTTTCTATATTCACCCGTACTGGAGAAATTTAACGAACTGTGGTACGCTACGGGTGTACATATTCCATGATAAGAAACTCTTAGAAGCGTTGCAGAAAATTTAATTATGAGGGCCACTAAAATCTTCTGTCTTAGTGTTCTGTGCACACAACGACACTCCTCGGGCACTTAGATACTTCTTTTAGCTGTCCATACTAAGGTGACACGAGAGTAAGACTGGTAATTAAATTTCTCTGTGGTTTGTGTTCCTACTAGAGTGCTGCAATGAGCGTTTTTCGCTCGAGCGGCAAATAGTTCGCACGGGTAACGAGAGATGGCACACAGAATTGATAGTTCTTCCGCTCGAGCGAAAAACGACCGAACTCTCGAACCCTATTAGTATACGTAATTTGTCTATGGATCCTGAAGTAAAGGTCAAAATGAAATTGAAAAATAAGTGAACATGGTCACCGTCTCCATGTTAAAATACAGTTGTGTGTATCTTACCGAGATACGTGAAAATGAAGTAAACGATTATGGGCTGAAACCGCTTAATCTGATTTTTTTTACGTTATTTTATTGTCACATTGAAATTATGTTCGATTGAATGTTATAATTGCATTTATTTATTTCGCAGCATATTATTATCTTTTCCGGTAAGTGAAAAATGATGTACACGTAGAAAATATTTGTTGCACTGTGATACGATATTTGTAATGGCTTAGGCAGGTCTGTCAGCATGTGCATGCATTTTACGTTTCAGTCTGTTGATATTGCATACTTTCATATGTGCTGTATTTGAGTCTTACATAATATACGAGATTATTATTTAGAACTGTAATTGCATATAGTGGATTCCTGCCATGTATGGGTTTTAGGTTGACAGTGCTACTTATTAGGCTCTGAAATACGGGTCGTTGCCAATATTCCACTACGAGTACGGTACGACCGAGCGTGGGAGATTCGAACGAGTTTTAGCGAGCGAAAGTGGTGCGATGCAGTACTCTAGTTCCTACATTTTTGTTTTTCAACTTAAATATCGAAATGAAAGTGTGAACGTATGAATCAGTGAGACAATGAGTGATAATTAGGGACCTTGAATTTTCGCGATGCAAAGATGCAAAGATGCAATTTTGAACATTCTGCACGTAACTACACCCCCAATAATGAAATATGCATGAGTTTTATTCCCGAAGTAATGCGAAATGTGTGCTTTTCCACGAAATGAACGTTTTTTCGCAAAATAACCGTGAAGTATCATCATATTTAGTAGAAAACACGCAAAAACCGGCCATTGAGGTTGTGCGCGCAAACTGTCGATTTGTAACAAAACGTTTGCCTAAAGTTTCCTACCACTTGCAGCTGAAGAACGTTTTATCTTCGATCACATCAGGTAGACGCTGCAAATTGGGATTTCTCATGCACATAATCTCAGTTCGAAAACTTCGCTCCCTGTCAAGCTGCATTCCTTTCTTCCCCCACTTACTTTGCTCCTACACTATGGCCTCTAAATACTAAACCTTGTCTAGCAAGAAAAGTAAACTATCCTTTCCTCACCCAATCGCCGCTACTGGCAATTACACTTGAAATCTATGTACTTGTGTATGTGTACAGTATATAAAAATGAAGTAGTTTATCAATTTATAGCTCTCTTGTATGTTGTTTCCTCTCATGATGAAAAAGTGTGTGCCATTTTTTTTCCACCGCTGGTATATACCGCTGATCTAACATTTTATTTACCGCTCTCCTCAGTTTTTATTTACCATAAATTTGTCTCCCTAGCGATAATACTAGGAAATTGCATTTAAAAATTAAAAATTAACGTCATTTAGTATGAAAAGCTCCATAAATTTAAGTTTCCTTACCCTCATTCTTTCATAGAAGATATAATCAGTAGTCAAGCTTTAAAATAAGGTATAACACGATCAGGACGTATTGTGCATAGGAGCGTTGAAAAATAAGTGTCCTTTATTTTATTTTGAAATATCTGGGAACCCTACTCAATGCATCCAGAATCGTCTTGTTGAGGGAACTCATGACGATTTTTACTCCCTTTTTACTTCACGAAACCCTCTGTGGAATGTTACCATAGCTGCAATGGTTGATTTTAATCTTGTAGCAACAGAGGTAGCATGCCTAACAATGCAATATCACACGACATGAAGGTAGAAAAACTACATAATACGATTGAGCGTTCACTAAAGTGACGACGCCAGATTAAGAAGGCGGACAACATCACCTCTCACCGCCTCCTCCGCAAGCGATAAAAACGAAATAAATAAATGATCTTTCAGCCAAATATACATTTCTTTAATAGTATTTAGGCACATAAAATGTGGCTGCCTCTAAGAAAACTTGATTTTGCGTCTTTATATCAGCCATGACATAGGTGCTGCCATCTGTTATTGAGATGTTACCACAAATTTGACTTTAGTATAGCCTTAAGGCTTTTTCTTTATTTGCTTGACACCGCATATTTTTGCAACTCCTGGCCAAAGTTGCTGAGTTCAGGTACTATTTTTGATTTTTGATTTTGATTTAGTTTATTTTACTTCGCGTTTTGTGCCTCTTGGCTAATTTGCGAAGATGGGGATGAGTGATGAAATGATGAAATTGATGAATGGACATTCACAAACAACCAAGCCCGACCGGGATTCGAACCCGGGACCCTTGGCGTCGCAGCGCGATGTGCTAACCACTCGGCCACAGGGTCGGGCTCAGGTACTATTATATGTTCCAAATTGTTGATTAAAATATTTCACTTTCTTTAAAACACTATTGAATTATTGAAATCTATTGTCCATTCTGTTCTTATGATATAACGACTTTGCAAGGTCTTTCAGATTTAAATTGTTGTGAGGGTCAAGTCTGTCTAGATTGCAAACCTTAAGGCTTTAGAGTAGGAACCACTTAACGTCATCCATCAGCTGATATTCTCTTCTTCCCCAGACCCTTTTCCCAATAGCCTTACTTTCTTGTGCGTCTATTAATAGGCAGACATTTCCTTCTGAGCCAGTGGACGTCCCCGATGGTACAGCGCCTTGAATAGGTATTGTGGACAACGGGACGGTTCTGCGCTCTCTGGCGGTTCCTCTGAATTCTGATCCGCTAGAGGCGCTGGTGCCGGCACGGCTACGTGGTACTCGTCTGCTTATAATGGAAGTAAATGGAGTTTTTGATGCAATGTCCGATTCTTTTAAATGAATCATTTCTATGAATGTGATAGTTGCTATGCTTTGGTACAGTGGTCGTGAAGATATTAACGAATATTCTAGACAGGCGACCACGTCCTGTTTTCGTGACTTTCATTAATAATACGGGAGAAAATATACGCGTGTAATGCTGTTGGTAGCTCTAAATTTTGTGTATGAATTAGGTTCATTTTTATTATTATTATCATCATCATTTCTTCTAAAGAAGTACACACTGAAGAATTTGTATTTTTCATATTTACTGTCGCTTTTCTTTCGCTTGAAACTAATAGCGGCGATGATGATAACTGATGATTGCATGAAACGACAAAGGAAAACCCACAAAACATCCTTAGTGCCATCGACATGAGTGTAAGTAAAATTTCAGACCAATGGAACAAGCGATACGGGATGTTCACACTCATGTGACTAGTGACACAGACACTTCCAGACTGTAAAATAGCATTCATTGCGCAGGAGGGTTCGAACAGCAAACCGTTCAGCAAGCGACACGTTCAGCACACGTTCATGTGTCGTATTCGCGTGCTGCTTGTTAATTCGGTCAAAAAGCTCTATAAAGAAAGGGTACTTAGACCGAAGCGAGTTCCGAACGAAGTTACAAACGACATGGTGCCTTCAGTTTATTAGCAAGCATTTGCTGCTAATTGTGCGAACAACAGATCTAGGCTACACGATAAGCCGCACGTCTCTCTTTGTCGCTTGCGTGTCGCTCAAACTCGGCCATTTCCCCAATATCTTGGAACGTGTTGCCGTGGTTTGATGTTCGCACATGCGAAATGCGATGAGTGTATTGCTTTAGGGAGATTGCGCACCAAAGCAACAAGTAGCACGCGACACTTGTCGCTTGAGGATTTCACCAACCGAACGCTGGCCTGTGTTACCCGTCATGCCGCTACGGTGTGGAACGTTGCTCTTGATTGGCTTGTTTCCAAGCTACATGTGTCGGGTGTCGCTTCGGTATGAAAGCTGCCTTTGACCGAAGGACCCGTGTCGCTTTGGTGTGAAATCCACGTATCGATTGTCGCGTGCCGCTTTGGTCTAAAATCTCGTTGAGGAAACTGTGCAATCAGAGCTTATGTCCCTACGATTCGAAAGGCTGCATTTTTACAGACTGCTCGCTTCCAAGCGACACTTGTGGTATGAAATATCTCTCAGGATACTATTTATATTCTAATAACATAGAAAAATAAACTCTAGTACACAAGCCAACACCTGACGTCCTGAATCACATTGCGATGTTTCTTCTTGTGTTACGCATGCTATTTATTTATTTTATTTTACTTTTCTTTCCAAATTAATGCCATTTTTTGACTTCAAGTCACTCCACAAATATAACTATTTCCATCAATTCACTTAAAGCCTTTCAAGACAAACAAATCTACACAATATATTCCAAAACCTAACTAAGCTGTATTACTTTCATAAGAAAATTAGTTTCACTGAAATCTATGTTGTCATCCGCCTCGGGAATCGGCGGCGATTGGATTCCAAAACCGGGGGGAGGGGGGTAATGATCCAAAACTGGGGGGAAAAGACCGTATATTTCCCTTTGCAGATAAGGTTTAGCATAGTGTGGGAGCAAAAGTGGCGAAAAGTGAGGGGCGGGGGGCAACTACCCCCCTCGCCTTCCCCTAATCGCCGCTACTTTTACGGATCGTTTTCCACACTACCTATTCATGGCACTGTACCGATGGCGTAGAGGTAACGTCGTCGCCTTGAAATTAAGGGGTCGCGGGGTTGATCTCGGTGGAGGCACTGGGTTCGGATACCACTATAAACTGTGTCGATTGGATTTGATTTTTGTTATCTGGCGTCGTTTTCTGCCACTTTTGGATAATCGCGACGATGAAGATGAGCGATGCAAATTGATGAAGGGACACTCACAAAGATCGATTCGAATCCTGGACCCCTGTTGTAAACTGTATCGATTAGGCTACCTGTGCATAAAGTTAACTTAAAAAAAAAAAACTCAAACAAAACCTTCTGAGCCAGTGCCCCAAACAATTTCTTTTTCTATTCTTGGTCACGTCCTGCCTTTCTTGAGATACTCCTTTCAGCAGTTTCGTTTCTTACTTTGTCAACCCATTTCACACGCTCCATTCTTTGCATAACCACACCCCAAAGCTTCTAGCCACATTTCTTTATTTCTTCGTATCGTAAAGTATTCATGGCCAAAAGCTTCATTAATATCTGCACTTCTCTTTGTTCAAAGGTCCACAAGAAAGACACAAAAAAACAACAACAACTTCTTCTATTCCTATTGTCACTTTGACTTCCTGACTGCAGCTCATGTAGCTGATGATGATGCACCCCAGGTACCGAAAGATATCCACTTCTTCAAATTTCACTTTAATTTACCTTGTTTATCCTTTCATGACTTTCGAACTATTCATATGTACGTATTTTCATTTCGTATTGTGTATAAAGTTCAATTAATCCTCTAACACAATTTCGGTTATCATCCTTTTATCCTATCTTCCTTCAAAAAGGGCATGTGGTCTGTAATTCTTAAAAACATCGTGTACAGTCATCGGCAATAAAAACGGGAACCTAGGTCCTGAAATGCTCGCTTCCTGCAAGGCGTTATGTGTGTTGCTTAACTCTACGGCGGTGGCAGAACTTGCAATTGAAAATTTACTATTATAATCCATTTTCCGCCTTAGGGTTAGGCAACACACATAACGCCTTGCAGGGTTGATCCAGGAGTCCCATTTGTATTGCCGGTGACCGTACAACGATATACGTATATTGAGGAATTAGCAGGTCTTCTAAACGACAAACTTCCAATCTAGATGGTTTCCGTTCATGGAGTTTGCAACCCTGCTTCGGACGACACTGGCCTCACGTTTCCTTAAGGACGGGGAAAAAGAAGTAACAAGAAACTCAGGAGAAGTGGACCTTGAGAACCAAACTTATGGATCCCTTCTTCCTCTTCCCTTAAAACGTGAGTAGATGAGGTGAGAAATAGCAAGGCTGATAAAATCAGAGCCTCTGCGGTTCCACCACCAGAAGAGTACAAAAGAACGAATAACTGGAAGTTTCTGCTAAATTACATCCTGTATCTCTATTCTTATTCACCAAAAAAATGTAGAGAAATAAATCTATCATATATAGATTATCAAAACTATGTGTGAAAAATATGAATCTTGTCAAACTTTTTAGCAGTTTCGGCGATTAGGTGGTTGTGATGGGGCAGTTGCCCCATTTTTTCCCCTTTGCCACCACCCTAAATCTTATCTACCAGGAGAAAGTAAATTGTATTTCCCCCCCACCAATTTTGGCACTTTATCCCCCAGTTTTGGAACCCAATCGCCGCCACTGCTTGCTAGTTTAGTTAATTAGTGGTTTTAGCATTTTAGACAACAGCAGAAAGTATACACTTTACGGCGCCATATTAGACACTACCGCTTTTAACAGTTAACTTCTCCATGAATGATCAGATTTTATAGGTAATTGTTCTTGGATCCTTCTAAATTCCCTTTTCAGAAGAAACTTTTTTTGTGAAAATAGAAAATTTGGTTAAAATTGTGACTTAATCCTCCGAACTAATAATATCTCGAGAGGATTTTTATGCCAAATACTTCAAGACGATTTTTAAATCATACGTAACTTTTCAAGAGATTTTAAAATTTTATAATGCAAAAGGTTTTTAAAGCCATACACACACAGCAGAACTTTTGTATCAGGATGCATCGATTGGTGGTAGTGCTTGCCTTGCAATCAAGATGTCTCGGGCTCGATATCCGATACAGCTGACCACTGGTTCATCCCACTTTAAACTCTAACTCCAGTCCCTATTAGCCTTTGCATCAAGCGGACTTGAAACAAAATTCCTAAAATTACCATTTTTATTTATTAATTTGTATGGTTTAGAAATCTGCGCAGAGTCGAAGTTTAAGTCCAAATTATGCTCAGATTGATTAATAGTGATTGACTCTACAGTTTCAAGTAGTATCGGAATCACCGTGCCATGTGCTTCTATCGTATACCAAACCCAGAACCCTTTGATCATAAGACAAAGGAGTTACCACTACGCAATCAGGAATACCGGTACACAGAAGTGTAAATGAAAAATGTATTAACTTCTCGAATCTTTTATACGAATAAATGGGGGCTTCCCCGATGGCGCAGTGGTAGCGTCGCCGCCTTGTAATCAAGGGGTCCCGGGTTCGATACCCGGTGGAGGCACATAGTGGTTCGGATTCCACTTTAAACTGTAGGTCCAGTCCCAATTAGCCTTACTGTGCATAAAATGGACTCAAAACACCAAATCAACCAGCCAACGAATAAATGCATGTTATTCTGAAGTATGTAAAGGAATTAAAACACAGTACATTTAAGGAGATAACTTTTTGATATTGTACAAACTTGTAACAAACCAGTTACAGTAGAAAATAAAGATCAAGAGCCATGTTAAAGACAAATAATTATTTGCAGCTTATTTAAGATTAAAAGTGGTCAGACATAGTCAGTTTGTAGTAACATTTGGAAAACAAAAGCTTTACGTTTGTGAAAATTTTCTTTTCATCGAACTTTTGAAATTGCGTGATAAAAAGGAGCAGTTCTATGAAAGTAGAAACCAATAGTAGATTTAAATTTGTATACAATCTTGAACAGTAACTATATTTATTAAAGTTTCTTATCCGTATGGAAGTTTCGGCCATTTTTTTGATTTGGGTTTGAGCACCAATGTTCAGCTTATTTTCGATGCGGTACAAATATCGATTTCTGGGAAATTATCATCTCTGCTGCGTCACTTTCTATCGCCCCTGTCACGTGTTGGTAATCTGGTTCTGAAAAGCCAGTGTGATATGCGGAGGAAATATGAGCATCTTGGAAAGTGGATAGTGGCAAAGAATGCGGGCACAGGAACGAAACATGGCGAGGTAAGAAAAAAAATAGAGCGTCAAAGAGCGACGTTGCTAATAGTAACACGAAACGTTTCAAATGCAAAATATCCCATTTTTTTGTGCCGGAACCGAAAAGATGACGGGCGGGATAGAAGGGAAGAGGAAGAGAGAACATAATGCCGTGGCTCACAAAAGGCGAAGCTTTGGCGTCAACGTCAGTCTATTCCAATGCACGTCATGGATTCTGGCAACGCGACTATGGACGCCTCCCCTGCCTCTGCCTTTGAATATGAAAGGAGACTCCAGGATAATTCGATACCAGAGTCTTTTCTCCGGTCGACAAAGGCTTCCAGTTAGGCCTTCAACTTGCAAAAGGATTTCGGCTCGGCGGAAGACGCGCTTGGAATGGCGGACGAGGAGACAGGTCCCTGCCGAGGGGGATCTCACGGTATCTTTCGAGCTTCCCTAACCCACCCTCCCCTCAACATGAGGGTTGCTCTGTGTCCTGGACTGGTCATCCTGCAAGGTTTTGTGTCTACTCGATTCAGAAAGAACAGGGTTTTCAAATTCTGCTTGTCGTAGCACAAGTCTCTGAGTTGTAGGGACTCCATTCATGAGCGTCCAACGTGTCCGTCAACCCCGCCTGGAAATTGGCATCGTACATTCTAAGTTACAAAAATGCATAAAGTTTGTTATTATTATTATTATTATTGGTAATAAACAAAATAAAAAGTTCATTTAGTTAGTATTCGTGCAGAATAACAAAACTAGAAACTTCATTACATGGACAAAATTGAAGGTAAAATACAGGAACATGTTAGAGTTTCATATTCTACCATTTAATCCAAAGAATAAAAGATTCCACAGCTTCCAAAATTTGCAAAACATATAGTTTTATGTGAGAGGTCACACAATATAAACTTTTTGAGTAATAAAGTTTTTCCTAACGTATAAAGCATTTGCTTGAATAAAGTGTGTAAAAGTTAATAACAAAATAAGATAACTATGAATTTCAGTACATTAATTGTATGAAAAGTAAAGAAAAAATAATGAAAACAATCGTGTTGGATATTTAGTCATCTGTTGTATCGAGAATCAAAGTCTCCACATTTTATAATAATAATAATAATAAAAAAATTGCAATAAAATTGTTTATTTTATTATTATTATTATTGTGTAATACTTATAATGTAGTAATAGTAATTCCTGTTGCTATTCTTTCTACTAATCAAGTTTATTAAGTTGTCTAACGCCCCCTACATTTTTTTTTGCGACACCCATTACTCCATTGACTTATAAAGGAGTCGATCAAAATTAAGTCGGAGGATTTAATTATGATATTTAACAAACTCGTGCGTTCTACAAGAAAGTTTTGCCTTAAAAGGACTTTAAGACCAAAAAAGAAGAATCAAACCCGATCATTCATTAAAAGTTACATGCTAAAAACGACTTGTGTCCACCATTTTCCAACATGGCGTCTCAAGTTAGAAGACTGTAGAAAATCGGGATTAAAATAACGCAGTAAAACAAACATCGGATTTTAATAACCTAAATCACAATGCTTTGAAACATTGCATTTGCACATAAATCTGAGATTTATTAATAATGGGATCTCGAAAGAGTAGTGATATGACCCTGCTCTTTTGTGATATACTTCATTTCTTCTCTTTGCTCTTCACTGTTGAAGCTGCTTCTGTAAACATCCACGAACTATGAAGCCATAACCTTCGAATTGCAGAACTGCCTTCAAGGATATTCCAGCACTAAAATAAACCTTGAATTCCTAGGAAGAAAAAAATAAAAAAAATAAGTATAGCTTTCGCCTATTCTGAGGCATTTTAAGTGAGGAAACAGAGACGAATATTAACATGAGATAATGTTTAACAAACTCCAAATTTTGCTAATCCTATATCTTACATGTCTCGTTGTGAGAAGAGGAGCCCAATGATGTATTAAATAGAAAAGACTATCCCAATTAGATCTGGAATAAATTGAGCAACAACGATACGGTGCAAAATATTAGTTCAGGGGTGGCTGTCTTCACACACAAAAAATAATACATTATATATGCCACAAATAAATATGAGAAGCACATAGAAATGTAGTATAAGCAATGAATCTTCTCATAAAAACTAGGAAAAATGTACATACTTAATCGAACACGCCGAACTGCATGGAAATGTTGCGGAGCATACAAATCAGGGGTTAAAATGAGTATGTTTTTGCGTCGCGGTAGCTTAGTCGTTAGGTCGTCTGACTACCATGCGAGAGACCCGGGTTTGATCCCCGGCGGGAGAGAAGCGTAATTTTTTGCACCTGTTCAAGCGGCTCCGGCGCCCAAACAGCGTCGTACAAAGTGGGTACCTGGAGGAAACTCTGGGGGCAAATTCGGCCAGGGGCGTGGTGCTGATCAAATCACCCCCACCTTCGGCCGTGAAAAAAAAAGTGTGGGGCCCAAACTCCACACCTCCTATACGCGTTCATGGCGTGTGCAAATCACAGGGGAGCACTTTACTTTTTATAATGTTTTTGCGCAACATAAAATTAAAATAATATTTCTTAACGCCAATAGACTGTTTGCCAAAAATCCGACGATATTTATACTCGATTTAGAAAATTATCCTTATTCTAACTCTGACACTACATTCTGCCCCGGAAATCTCTGGAGCAAGAGTGTCCTCCCGTTTCGCCGTATCCCGTTTCGCCGTATCACGTTTCGCCTTATTGAGTTTTCACCTCCCCCAATACAATTTCGCGTGATTTATGTGACACGAACTTTCTAAGGCGAAATGGGACATCCCATTTCGCCTTATCCTTTTTGGCCTTACACACAAAAAAATTCCCACCAGGGAATATTATAGACATGAAGGGTCATTATTATTAATGTAATAAAACACCATGCTACATTGATATACAGGGTGGGCCAAAAGTCAGGTGACAGCATTGTCATAGGAAAGACTGGTGTGTTGGAGGTCCACTTTGGCTACATATGATGTTTGGGGGGAGGGGTAAACCCAAGGACACATGTGACCACCCCGGGCGCCATCTTGGAATCCGCCATCTTGAACGCAACTTATGTTTCTTAAATAGAACCATAGGCATGTGGCATATCATTTCCAATTGTTTTTTCGTCAGGAGTTCAATGCCGCAAACCGTTTTGTCCTATCGTGACCCTTTTCCTAATTATGGCCTGTTTTATCTATGCAGGTATCACCGACGACTGAATGATGGTGCTGACGACCGAAGAACGTGTGGGGATCATCCTCATGTGTGTAAATCGGAGCTCGCGTGTGGTGGCTGCAGAGTTTAATGCATTACACTGCGATAGGAAGCCCATTTCCCACAATGGTGTGGCCAAACTCATCAGCATATTCCGAAAGACGGGATCTGTGGCCGATAAAGCACGCAGTGGTCGCCCGAAAACTTCAACAGATGAGGCAACCACTGTCGCTGTCCTCCCATCCTTCTCCAAAAACCCCCAACGTAGCACCAGACGTATCGCCCTTGAATCTGGAATTAGCCGAACGTCCATACGGAGGATACTTGCCGTTAACAAGTGGCACCCATACAGAATTCAGATGCACCAGCATCTGACAGAGGGCGAACCTGATCGTCGGGTACAGTTTGCCGAATGGGCGACGGAGGAACTGGAGACCAACTCGGATCTCCCCTTGCAAGTGTTGTTCTCCGATGAGGCACTTTTTTACGTAAACGGAGAAGTGAAATAACAAAACCACCGTTACTGGAGTGATAACAACCCACACTGGATTGATGCATCGCGGATCGTTGGTTCCGAGAAGGTTATGGTATGGTGTGGAATTTTTGGCACGATGAACATTGGCCCATTTTTCATCTTCGGCATGCTGGACGCCGACTGTTGGATGAGGAGATTTTTCCGTCGGTTTTGTCGGAGGACGGTTCATACCCAACGTTCTTCCAGCAGGATGGAGCTCCTCCCCACTACGGACATTGTGTACGGGACTACCTGGACCAGCAGTTCCATGGGAAGTGGGCATCGGGGACCGGTAGAATGGCCCCCACGGTCACTGGACCACACGCCTCTCGACTTCTACCTGTGGGGCCGCAACAATTCCATGGTTTACGCCGTGAAAATCCAGAATTTACAGAATCTGGTGCAGCGGATTGTGAATGCCTGTGCTGCTGTGCGTCCAGAGACATTGCTGGCTGTGCATGAGGACTGGAAGAGGCGTGTGGCACAAACCATTGTGCACGAGGGTGGTCATTTCAAGCATGGGTTGTGAGGAGACACAAGGAAGGAAAGACAGGCCATAATTAGGAAAAGGTTCACGATAGGACAAAACGGTTTGCGGCATTGAACTCCTGACGAAAAAGCAATTGGAAATCATATGTCACATGCATATGTTTCCATTTAAGAAACCTTAGTTGCATTCAAGATGGCGGATTCCAAGATGGCGCCCGGGGTGGTCACATGTGTCCTTGGGTTGGCTCCACCCCTCAAACATCACACGTGGCCACAGTGGACCTCCAACACACCAGCCTTTCCTATGACAATGCTGTCACCTGACTTTTGGCCCACCCTGTATATATATATATATATATATATACTTCTTTTTCAATTATGTAAACTGATTTATATTAATTGTATTAGTAATTTTGGTACTATTTATCCTGACATTTGTAAGAACAAATATTAGGTTAGGTTAGGTTTGTGTGTAAGGGGAAATGGGATGTCCCGTTTCGCCTTAGAAAGTTAGTGTCACATAAATCACGCGAAATTGTATTGCGAAAGGCGAAACGGGCCGTAATAACACTTTGCAGGGATATACGAATCCCATTTGTAATGCCGGTGACTGTACACAGTGATGGTGCCCTCAACGCAGCTGCAACTTGCTACGGACAGGAAAGAAATATATCCAACAATTCATTCCGCTGTAAGATCAATCGAGCAGACCCCATATTAATGTATGCCAGGCATTAAAATTCACGATAACACACTGTCGACGCGTTTAAAACAGATAGCGACTAATTTATAGTAATGGATGCGCTCGGAATGACTGCATTTGGTCCCGTGTGTTTTATGGCTGTTTTTTTGAACGTCGGCGATTGTCAAGTGCTTGTTCTCCCAAACGCATACATCAACGATCCCCGGCTCTGCAGATAGTTAATAAAATACGAGGATCGGATTTCCCTTAGGCTTTCCTCGGTGCGAATAACCGGCCTCAGATGGCGTTGCGGTTGCACGAACGTGAATTATAATCTCGCCATGTTTCTTTCTTTTTTTCCTCCATTTCCAAAAAAAAAAAAAATCTATATGAAATATTCAACCAGCAATTCTCGTTGGAACGTCCTGATATTGAGGCTGGAATATTGTGCTGAAACTAACCAGTGTTAGAGATATTCACTAGTATTTTATCACCGTAAAAGGTTTTCATCACATGCACATGCCCGAAACCATGTCAATTTACAAAAAGCTGAATACCCTTTTTACAAGTAAACACACTAAAGTGCATGTACGAGAATTATTGTGATGCACTTATGTACGTACAGTACATGGAAATTGGTTTAAACCAGAAGATGTAGGACAATAAGGACAAGCACCAAATTTAAACCTCTCTTCCACGTAGTACATCCGGGTAAACTGCATTTTCGCAGACCAACGAGGCTCTGGCGTCTGTGTAAAGTAAGGTAAGTCAGTGTAAGGTAGGGCAAGTCTGTGTAAGGTAAGGTAAGTCTGTGTAAGGTAAGGTAAGTCTATATAAAGTAAGTTAAGTCTGTGTAAGGTAAGGCAAGTCTGTGTAAAGTGAGATAAGTCTATGTAAAGTGAGGTATGTCTATGTAAAGTAAGGTAAGTCTGTGTAAGGTAAGGTAATTAAGTCTGTGTAAGGTAAGGTAAGTCTATGTAAGGTAAGGTAAGTCTGTGTAAAGTAAGGTAAGTCTATGTAAGGTAAGGTAAGTCTGTGTAAGGTAAGGTAAGTCTATGTAAGGTAACGTAAAGTTTCCGTGCATATTGCACCCTGTACCGGATATGAGGGCAGTCCCCAATATGGTGTTATCAGCACCACATTCCGACCACCTTTACCCACAGGGTTGTCCTCGCCGTTACCCATACAGCTGTCCATCGGTGCGAAAGGCTACATTTATTTCTGAAGGCTCGCTTGCAAGTATTTGTATCGCTTTGTTCTGAAAACTCTCTAAAGTGTTATCGCATGATTCGAATACCCGCGAAACAAAGTAACATGGTGTAACTGAGGAGAAGGTATTTGTTGTTAGTGGCGTGGGATTCAGGGTAATACCAGAAGAAACCCAAGTAACAAGATATATATTTGAAACTTATGTTTACTTGTTTGTAATTTTATTTTAATGAAAGGATTAATACACAAAATGTGCACGTGTTATCGTTAGTTGATCAATCTCCAAAATACACTGAATCCATCAAGTAAATGATCAGTCTGCTCAGAGAGAGAGAGAGAACCGGTTTCTTGATGAGCCTAGTTGCGATAATAAGCTGTCTGAAATCAAGTTAAAATCAAGTGTTTTTTAGTTAATACATGAATCGGCAACAATCAGGGCGATTCAACAAAATAACATCCCGTTTAAACAGTCTCCAGATGGATAACGCCTCAGTGTTCATGTCCGGCCTTTGGTTAATGATCCAGGATTGATGATCGGCCTTGGTTAAAGGCTGAGGGTTAATGCTCGGCATTTGGTTAACGTTTCATGCTCCATGCTCAGCATTTGGTCAACGTCTCAATGTTGATGCTCGACCATTTGTTAACGTTCCAGGATTGATGCTTTGGTTAACGTCCCAGGGTTGATGCGTGGACTTTGTGTTGATGCTCGATCTTTTGTTAACCTCCCAAGGTTGATGCTCGGCCTTGGAGTAACGTCCCAGTGTTGATGCGCTGACTTGGTGTTGATGTTCGGCCTTTGGTTAACTTCCCAATGTTGAGGCTCGATCTTTGGTAAACATCCCAGGTTTGATGTTCGTCCTAGGGTAAATACTCGCCCTTAGGTTAACCGTTATCGAGATTTGAACCCACGGTCTTCGTCTTGAAGAGCACTTTGCTAGCCAATATTTTACTTCTCACTTGGACAGATATGCACTTAGATACTTACACGAAACTACTTTTTCTTATGCGGCAATCAAGAAGTATTGAATTCTTCTAATCATCATGAAACATGCAATACATTGGATCATATTCTGTAAATGAAATTGGGCCAGGCAACATATAGTTCCCGTAAATAGGCCCTAACCGGGATGGAGCTCAGGGTAGGAATGATGATGTGGGGGAGAGCTTGGTGGTAGAAGGTCCGAAGAGATTTTTCTCCCATTTTTTTCTCAACCGCAAATGACCGACGGGAGATAAGAATGTTGTAAGTTCTCCTTATCTCACCCTCCCAAAGACGATTTCCCGTCTTCAGCTATGAAATTGGATTCTGTCCTTATTGCTTTTTCATCTGCGGGGACGACGAGTGTTCTGCGCTCGTCCCTCGGCGGCGATAACTCTCATAAAGGTTTTAGTATCGCACCAGGCTCCTCAATATGCCCGTCATCAGAGTCTGGTTTATGGGTGGCTGAGACGCGCGATAGGCCCTGATGTATTCGGAAATGGAGGTATTAGAAGTGTATTCAATAAGGGAGAAAGAGTGGGGGCGGTCCCCCAGGTGGAGGGGATAATTCCTCGCTCTGAAGTGAACGCTTAAGATAAGCTCACTCGGCAGCGCCACTTCAAGAAAAGCGGATGAAACTGACAACTCAGGATTCGTTGGGCCAATCAAACTGCCTGGGGTTTGCGTGATTTGGTGCGCAAACAGAATAGGATGGATACGAGAGAAATGCAAACAATTTATAAAGAGATCTTACTTCAAAATTTCGCCATTTCTTATGAATGTAACGATAGATGGCAGCATCGTACTAGATATCCTATTACAGCTATTTGAAGTAAATACTGTATTTAAACTGTTAGATGCTCCGTTCACAATATCTTCGAAATAATCTAGAAATATATGCATAAATTTACCTATTTTCATAGCAAACATTAGTTCAATATACTATTTGTGTAATTTTAATTACCAGTTTTATCCTAATAATCCAGGGATGCATTGAATGCTAATAATTTTCTGTGTAAACTATAGACATCTAAATTCGATAACTAAATAGTTAATTAAAACTTCACTTCGATGTGTAGACATATCAAATTATGTAAACAACTTATTGACTGAATTAAAATTTCCTTTGGTGTTTTGGCATATATGGTCATTATTATGAATGTTGTTACGTATTGTAACGGCCTTGTCAGTGAGACACTGACATTTCACCAATATGACGGATTTCTGTTGAAATTGTGGTCAACGACCAACCATTATATTGAACTCTTAAGAAATGTCATAAGCATGGAGACAGAAAAATGTGTTAATGAAGATATTGGTTTATTGTAAATAGAAGTATAATGATGTAACAATTTTGTCAAGTTACATGTTGATTATGGCTGTAGACATTGAGATGAATGTGACCACTCTGTAAGTTGGTTAATAATGCAATTTATTATCTTTAGAATGCTCTTTGTTGTAGACATGGAGAAATGTTACGAAACGTAAGTTTAATGGTAATTATTTCTTCAGTGTTCCAAATGATGGGAGTTGAAGACATTGTTTTTTCTGGGTACAAGTGAGTTGATTTTATTGAAAGGTGGAATATTTAATATGATCTATGTTTCAAGCTTGTTATTTGAAAGCTGAGTGATTACCTATTAAGTGTATATTTATGATAGCAACTGAACTGATACAGGTTTTCTCACACGCATAATGGCAATGTGAAGTGAGTCGGTGTTTCTCTTCGTTGCCAAATCTCTCAGTCCGATTCTGAAGAGAAACAAAATTATTAGAACTTTACACAGGCCGGTTGGTGCGTGTCAATATGTCTTATAAACACTTTCGAAGTCAGACAATGAAGGATGCGCATGCCAAAATTATCTTCCCCTCTGTATTACTATAAGGAATTAATGATTCAAGGTATGAATTTTTAAACTTTTATAATTATACAATGTTTAACTTATGAAAAACTAAATATGCTGACCAAGGCAGTAATTTATTTTATTAAAAACATAAACTAAAACGTAACGTTTCAACCTTCTAGCAAGGTCTTCTTCAGACTCTGTATCAAGTACAAAAGTGTACTTGATACAGAGTCTGATGAAGACCTTGCTAGAAGGTTGAAACGTTATGTTTTAGTTTGTTTTTAATAAAATAAATTACTGCCTTGGTCAGCATATTTAGTTTTTCATAATCATGGAAACAAGACTTAATGGTGTTATAATGTTTAACTGTAATATCAAAATTAATAAGGATGTTTTGAGAACATCAATCCTACTATATTAACGTCCCTATGACAATACAGAACTTATACGAGATGTACATAATACTGCAGGAGTACTGACGCACGCAAACTGATATGGAAACTCAGTTCAGTTCAGGGAGAGTAGCACATTGCTTGCATTCTTGTAACCAGCATCCTAGATTTTTAAAGCTGTGTCTGCAAGGCAAATGCAATTAGAAGATTTGGAGTCGGAAGCTAAGTTTGTGAAATACAGTCAGGTGTCCAGAGAGTAGCGCTGTAGCTTGAGAATATGAAAACTATATTCGAAGGAAGTTGTATCCCAGAAGCAAATAACGACCACCCGACAGCTGCTCTCTTTTTATCGCCTTCCTGTCATCTTGATGCGCAGGTAATCGGCACTGAACTCAGTTTAAAGTGTTAGTGCCGGATATCGAACACTAGACCCTTTGATTACAAAGCGAAGACCATTCCTTAACACAAGTTTAAGACCTAAGTTGCTCATTGCAAGATTAGGGAAAATACCCTCCATTTTGCAAGTCAATTCCTCCGTTAGTTTACCCCTGTGTTACAGACGTCAATGTCTCAGGATTGATGCTCAGCCTTTGGTTAACATGCCAGTGTTTGATATGATACATATTTTTATGCGACGTCACAACTTTAAAATATATCACTAATAGTATATTTATTTTGAGCAAAGTAAGCGTAATTTCCGTGTTATTATATGTAATATTGCACCTTGTTTGTAATGTATATCTTTTGTTTAATATTTATTGTATTTTATGCTCTATTATGAGTAGTTCAATGTATCTTTAGATTTGCGAGAGTGCACTATGCGAATTTGTATTTCTAAACATGTATAGATGCCAGTTTTGTTGATATCATCCTTTTGTAGATGGTGAATGATTCATCTGTACTTGAATCTGTGTTCTCGAAAATAGTAGAGGAAAGGAGCCAAATATGGCCATTTACATTTTTGTTCATACGTCAGTCAGATTTATTTCCAAGTGTGTGCAATGTACATAAATAGTTACATTATTGAATGTTGTGTAATTATTGATAATAGTAGTCACATCGGACAACACAATTAGTCATGATATACGAAAAATACAAACACTGCACAATTTCAGACATGGCAAGTAGGGTTACTAATATGGCATACCTGTAACTTCTGTGAAAAAAACAGTTTTAGAACCTGATAAACATTGCGTTACAGAATATTAGAAAACAGTACGGTCTATGTCAGTGTTTTAAAGTTGTGATAGTCTTTGCCATAGACCTAATAGAACTCATTCCTAGTCTATTGACAAAAGTCACACACATAGCATTCTTTCTTTGATCCAGCACACTCCACGTGGGCCCACAAACGACACAACATACACATAATCCACTGTTCACCATGAACATCATTTGAAAATTTCCCATCACAGAACATACAGATGGCATCAGAGTCCTGTGGTTCGTGATCGCCATTACTGCTAAAATTAGAGCTAGATGAATCATTCCTAATGCTCATAACGTCATCTTCCTCCTCGGAATCTGTTGATTGCTGGTCGACGTACTAAATTTTCTTTTTCTTGTTTTTTTACTGCCGCAAGAGGAGTCTGCACAGATTTCTCTACTTCCGTAGGACTAATCATTTGCGCCAATTGAAGTTTCTTCTTTGTTGACTTAGCAGGTTCCTTATTTAGTGAAATTTCCAATGTGTTTTTGTATGGGGAAAATGTAAGAACAGCTGAAGGACCAGCCTTCCTTCCACGACTTCCAGCACTTTTCACAATTTTGGGAATGGGAGAGATGTTCCATGGTGTTACCCTCGAAGTTGAAGGTCTTGCCTCATCCGTTGCTTTCTGGGATGAAGTGTTGATGTCTGTAGTCAAATTTTCAGCAGACGCCTCCATCTCGGCATTTATGAATTCATCGGCAAAAATGTTGGGGTTGTGAGGATAAATCCCCGTTACCTTAAATCCATTCACAGCAATTGCCCCTGTTTGAACTTTTAAGTATGCATTTCCCCAATAGTTCTGCAATATCAAAGTTGTTTAGGGGGCGTGAATTGATCTCATCCAGAGGCGGATTTCTTCACTGTGTCTTGCTTTCAGTGGACTCATAAAACTCCTATCTAAAGGTTGACGTTTATGCGACGCATGTGGAGGAAGGCATACAATGCAAACATGATTCTCTCTTGCCAATAGCAACACCTGCCACTTGCCGTTTACCTTTACGGGCCAACACCTGGGGAATTCTCGACTGCACTTTACTTAACCCAGTTTCATCAACGTTAAATATTCTGTCGGGTCCATAGTTTTTCTTTTCCATCTCTTCTCCTAACATGTTGAAGAATTTGTTCACATTTTCTCTATTGAATCCCAGGGTTCGGTGATATGATGTTGCTGTAGGTTTTCGGAAAGACAATATTCCCTTGTGCCTGTTTAGAAATAGTTTCAACCAACCTTTCCCTGCACAGTACTTCAAAAATGGGTGTTTCAGTCCATTTTGTACAGCCAGCTGGTATGCCATCTGCCGCACATCTCTTCTCGTGAGACCGAAAAATTGTTTCTCATGTTCAACAGGTAGCTAACTAACTCTACGTAAAATCTTGTGCCTAGCACTACTTTCCTACCAAGCTTCTGCGTAACAGCATCTGTAATCGGCAAATCAGAGTGAACTAACCTGTGTAATGTTGTGTGGGGTACACTGTACAGCTTGGATGCTTTCAGGAAGCCGATTACTTTATTCCTGCAATATGCTATTGCTCGACTCATGTTGTCATGGTCCCACTGCTTCCTTTTGGGTGGCATGTCTGAAAGAAGAATACAGACCCTATAGAACCTCCACTAGCATGTTTAGGTAGCTGTTATCGTTCCATTATAGAGGTTAACGTTCGGTTTTCTTTCATATTCCTTCTTAGGCAGTGCGTGTGGCGGTTCCCTATTAATGTGGCTGCCTGCATCAATTAGGCCCATGGGTCATCCTCTAGTTTCACTGTAGCATTTTTCTACCTAAGACTGCGCATTACTCTCTCTATTTTTCTTGCGATTGAACAACGGGCAAAAACGGTTCTTTCATATGTCAACGTTAACCTTTACAGTGGGACAAGTACAACTTGCTTTGTATCTGCTTTGGTCTGTTACAGGAAATTATTTATTTATTTCATTTTTAAACAAAACAAGTAGTTGATATTTATTACCTAGACTAATGGATACATTTATTTATTATTATTTTATACTTATTGTCACTTTTCTTAGTGTTTGTCATACAAATAATTAATGTATTCCTACAAATGAACATTGAATAGTAGAATACAAATATGGCATGGTGTGGGTACAAATATGGCATATGCCATATTTGTAGCCTTGCCATCTTTGATTTCCTGATCGAAATTTTACTGAACCCTGGCAGCACACATAAAAAACAACTATGCTCATTTGTGCTTCAAACAATAGCCTTTTACGTGCACACACGGTTATTGCCACTTTGTTGCAACCAAATAAACTGCTGATGGAAATACAACTTACCTTAAAACTTCTGAAATCTTCGAAAAACAAACAAGGTTCTCCTGTCTCACAATACACGTGTGGTGCTCAACGCGATAACACTCACAATGGAAAGACCTTCCAAGGGTTGGTTCCAGGAAACACCAACAGAGGGTAGTAGTTACCAGCAGAGATAATGCATTATGCCAAATTAGTACCCCTATGCCATATATATCTCTCCTTTCCTCTATAAAAGCGAGGATATCGCATAAGAAATATCACACGTTCGCCATGGATCGTCGAAGATTTTAAACTTAAAACGAACTCCTCGGGGTTGTTCATACATCTTGGTATGGTAGTTCGGGACGCAAGCTAAATCTATGTGACCATAGGTATACCGATGTCCATGCATTGATGCTATGCATAATACTGCAACCATTCTACGTTAAGAAATAAAGCTAGCCTAAGGATTAATTTGTGATAAAAGGCTAAAGAGCAAATATTGGCTCAGTTATCATTGCATATCTCTTGGTGTGGTAGTTCGGGGCGCAAGCTAGGTCTATGTGATTATAGGCATGCCGATAGCCACGCATTGAGTTTATGCGTTTTAGTTGAGTTAAGTCATCGACGAAAGCGAAATCCTCACCTTCGTACTAAGCCTGTTTGCATCATAATCGCAATAAATAAAGAATAAATCCTTTCGTTTTGGTCTACTGCAATAATGTGGTTTTATTCCTCTGTGCTGTGAATATTGTCTTTGCCTAACATTATCCCTGTACCTGAGAGGAGTCTGTGTACTTCACCGAGTCTCATCGCTCACCGCTGGGTAATACTGAGTTATTATTAATAAGTATAATAATACTTTTAATAAAGAAAGCAGCTTGAACGTATCATGTTAATGCTCGGCCTTTGGTCAACATCCCAGGATTCATGCTAGTCCTTTGATTAACTTACCAGCTTCGACACTCAGCCCTTGGTTAACGTACTACCAAGGTTGACGCAATACAATATAAGCATCTCAATTCAAAATTGTAGTGGAGTTTTTGAGTTTTTGTTTTAAGGTCGCTTTATGCACAGAAAGGCTACTCTGAACTGAACCTACAGTTTAAAGTGGGATCCAAACCACTATGTGCCTCCACCGAAAATTGTGGAGGACTAAGCAGATTGATGTGGAGCAGTAACGTAAAATCTATATATTTGGATTCTCATCATGGTAAAAATTGTAGCCAATTACAGTCCACACATGAAGGTAGAAATGGGGGGCTCTGCCGAAATGTTAAATCTAACAATGAAATAAAACACCATTGTCATATCAACAGATATTGGAAAGGTCTTCAACCAAATGCAAGGGAGATGTTAGAAGTTACAAGACTCGAACGATGCTATTTAAAATTAATTATGTACAAATACCTGCTTCACTTGAAGGCGTATCTTTGCTTTTTAGGGGCAGTTGCTGATGTGGCTGCTTAGTTTGGAGAGAGTTGCTACTGAGTGGGACCGTCTTCAGTGCCTCTTGAGGAATTGATTTTCGAGTCGTTGGCAAATGAAGCCTCTTTGTATTATACTTTAATTTACGTTGCTCCCCTGCCACTTTTGGCTAATTGCAAAAATGAGGATCAGTGCTGACTAGACCGAATTGATGAAAATGAACGCCCACGTCCAGGGCACAAGTTCAATCCGGGAATTTTAGTGCCGAAGCAAAAGATCGACTACTTAACTCTATGCTACCGAGATGGCCAAAGCCTCTTTGCAAGTCGTCGTATTCATACTAGCTAATGTTATTCACCAGTAAGAAATTTGCCCAAGAAACTGTTGGATATTAAAGAGAATCCGAAACTTCGTTTGCGCGATATTCTACCAGGCACGCTGATCAGAACGACCAATAACAATGTTTGCCTCTAGAATACGGGACGTGATTCTGTTGTTAAATAAAACAATTGAGCACATATTAAGCAGTGTTTCCATATATCATAAGTTTCAACTACAATCAAATGATGATGCCAATCAAAAACTATTTGAATACATCTCGTGTTTTGGCGTAAATATCGAGAAAAGTGGGTTACTCGCTCCAGAAATGTATCTAAAGTAATAAAAATTAGGCATGAAAAAGTGGCATTTGTGCAGCAATATTTAAACTTCAAAACTCTTAATTCCTTGCTAAAGATGGAGTAGAAATGTTACATGAAAAGATGACTTCATTTTTCTAATGGCAGCTTGCTTAAATCTTAAACGGACTCAAATAATGAAAATATATCTAAAAAATTCCACCAGCTCTCTTGGGAAATAAATGAGAGCTAATTTGATTTTGTCCCGTAAGTGACAGAGAAAGGCTCATTATACATTTTTTTTTTTGGCAAATCATTCATTGGACCTCGAATTGGTTAATTTTGAATCCACACTTTAGTCTCCAGAATGGACGCACATTTCATATTAATATTTTCCTTTAAATCGATTTTCTGTCTATAGATAGTCCCGATGGTGTAGATGAATCGTAATTACACGAAATTGATGAATGGACTCTCATGAAAACACCCAACGTCTAAATGCATGGCCGGCCCCCGTGGCGGAGTGGTTAGCACATCGCACTAAGACGCCAGGAGTCCAGGGTTCGAATCCCGGCCTGGGCATGGATGTTTGTGAGTGTCCATTCCATCAATTTCATCATATCATCATCATCACCACTCATCCCCATTAGCCAAAAGTGGCAGAAAAACGAAGTAAAATAATCCAAATCAATAAATCAAGTCTAAACGCATGGCCATGCAATTAGGCGGGTGGCAGAAATTCGCGCTGTTGCCACGTCGGAGCACAACCAAGTGTATTCAGGTTTAAGAGAATTAAATATCTCATTGTACAGTTGGTCTTTGTAATGCATGTGATACAAACTGATAGTATTTGCTCGAAAGGTCAGGGATGACACAAAAGTGCCCCAGAGAGAGGTCGGCCTCACGCTCGAACTAGGCTACGCAACTCGATTGACGTTGCCACACAGTGCGCGGGAAGCAGCGGCTTTTGTCCCGCTCTCGCTTTGCTTTCCCATATGTGGCACCATCGCAATCCTGTCCAGCCGCCTAGTTTCATGTGTGTGTGTTTAGGCCAGGACTCGAACCCTGATGAGCCGACCATATAACGGTTTCGACCATCCAGGTGGTTACAGACATAACACGAACGTTTTTTTAACCAATTGAAAATTTAAAACGCATCTAAGTATCAGTATACTGATGGACTCCCGAAGGGGCAGGGGGCAAGGGGATAACCTTTAGCGTAGCTCCTAATCAAAGTATATTTCTTTGTGAAGTTATTGAAAATTAATTGCCTGTAGTGGAATGAAGCTTATTACTGTACTGTATCGCTAGATCTATTTCTCGCTCGAAATGCATGTAATAAGCAACAACAGTCCATTGCGCTGAAAATTGGCTCCGCTTTTTAAAATTCACAGAGTGTGATATCGATATTCCAAGGGGGAGAAGCGCATAACGGGTTTTGATATGGAAATGTTGCTTTACAATATTTATGGGACAGGTATTAAAGGCGCAAATACTGCGAGAGGCCGCGCCGATCACCCTAGAGATATTGAAGGTGTCGTATCCGTCTCATCGTGCATTTATTGAAGTGCTAAATGCAAGTCAATTGCAATAAAGGTTGCAAATTAAAGCAGCCCTCTGAAATTGAGATGGCGTGTTACTTACATTGAGGGCCCGGATAGTTATGGACTTGAAATACTTAAAATATGCATGCAAATATGCACTAAAAAGGTGCAAAAATATGCAAGTAAATAAGCACTTTAGAAAAACACCTTACTTTTTTAAAAATGATTTTTGCAGTTACCGCAAAAACCCTACATGCATACAGACATTTGTTCTTTCTTCATCTCATACGATTTAGCATGTAAATAAATGCAAATGTTGCAATTCTGAATTCTTCCACACACTCTTGTTTACTTTACACTGCTGTTTAATAGTGAAATGAAAGAGAAATTACATTCCTTACAAATCATGATCTGATGTTTACGAGATGATATCTCAAATTGTCAACCTTGAAGCTGCTTTCGATATGAATATCTTTGTACTCAGAATAGAACTGGCTCTTCTTAATCAAATTCATCACATTGTTGTCGTTCCTCTCTCAAAAAGAGTAGTTACTGAGTGTTCCCGCAAGGATGACGAAAGAAGCATTATCTCTTTGTTTTGTAAAGAAAGTGGAGAATAAACAGCAAGTGGCGGAAGGAAATTGGAAGTTTATTCATTAAGAAGACAATACGCCCAAAGTATAGACAAAAAAATGTTAGTAGTGGTTGTTGTATATGATTCAGATATGGATTTGCATATGCAATATGCACTTATCAAAAAACATTTACAATATTATGCATATTATCCAAGCCCTACTTACAAGCAAGTTCTTTTTAATACAGGTTGTAACATATGAACCATGGATAATTCTGAATCAGCTATGGGGGACAGTTTTCGATGTTCGCGTCCGTTATTGAGTATGCCATTTATTGAGAAGTATCTCTTCATGTACTGTTCATTTCTGCGAAGAAATTAAGAAATGTCTGTTATTTAGAGGTGTATTACTGTATTACGGACATACAGCGGTGGCGCCAGGATTAATCATCTAGGGGTACTGAGGGGGTGCGGAATGAAATTTAGGGGGTGCGACGTTGAAAATAAAGAAACCATGAAATACGAATGCATGTTTTAGTCCCTAAATCAAATACCAATCAACTTTTAGTAGGCATCTATGATAATATGTTAATGAAACTGAAGAATACTAGCGACTTGTTTCATTTTTGCCTGATTTTAGCACAACAATGACGTTTGGAAATTTGAAAAGAACAGCTTGTTCAAGGGAGGCTAATGACATATATGGACGATTGGAGGATTTTTTTTCCATGGAAAGGCATTTTTACACAGAGATGGATCGAGGTGTATTTAACCCCCTAATATTGTTGCTCACTCTCTCTAAAAAAGAATCCTTCAGTTTGAAGTTACCACGTTCCTGCAACGTTCTTGTTATAATAATGACCGCGACCGAAATGTAGAATTTTAGATTGTAACCCATTGTTTTAAGTCCACTTTATGCACATATAGGTTAATTGAGACTGGACCTACAGTTTAAAGTAGGATCCGAACCCGCCCTTGATTACAAGGCACAACCAATTGAATGAAATGTTAAATACGTTGGATAGGTGAGAACAACTGCTGAGTGTTCAGTTTGTGTACTTTGGGTTAAAGAAATATATCGCTAGTATGCAACCCAAAGTTCTGCAATTCGAAAATGAAAATAATACAATAAATACAAAATCATGTAGTGACTTTCATGTAATTATCAATTCACTTCTTTTGGACTGCTTCGTTTTCTGAAAATGTTCCGTTTCTTTCTTACCTCTATTTTCATTTGCGTTCGTTTTACATAGCCTACATTCCGTCTGCCTAGATGCTTTTGTGTCAGAACAAAACGCTAAGTGCACATCAACGTCTTAGTTAAAATTCCTTGTGCCTCACTGTCCCCAACGACAAACTATAACATTTCTTCGCGAATGTCTGGCTTCTTCGTCATGATACGAAAACGATCTGATGATACTTGAAAGCAACTGAAATTTTTGTTCCAATGCGACTTGAAGAAAAAAGAGGATGAACAAGTAGGCGGACAAGAAAATCGTGTATCACAGTGCAATGGAAAACACAACTGACACTGAGCTTTATACATTTATCGAAAAATACAAACATACTGCTTGAAACAAGAGAAGAAACAATTCTTAACAACAATTCTGAAGAATTAAAGCCAAGGGTCGCTGATCTTTATAGACTGCCGACAGCACAGGAAAATAAATGCGGAGTTTCTTTGCGAGAAGGATCAATGGTTGTCTGTTGTAAATAATAACAGCAGTCTCACTTCAGTACCTAACATTCGGCCCTGAACATGACAACGACATGATGTAATATGACACTGTAAGAGGTAATATTTTCGACAGAATATAGGTGCTGAAGGAGGTGCGGAAGGAAATTAAGGGGTGGCGCCGCCCCTGCGGACATGTGATCTGAATTCTTCGGCGTGTTTTCTTGTGACTGTTGTATCATGAATTCATGTAATCATTACTTATCCTCATCGTCGAAACTACCAAAAGTGGCAGAATTTCGACAAAAAAACAAAAAACAAACACATAGGCCTATGTGATGTTTCGTGACACAGTGATTGTACCGAAAGCATAGTCCCGGTTTCGATTCCCGATGAATGCACATTGCTTCAGAGCTCGCGAGGTTCAGTGGCGATTAGCGTACCTAAAATATTGGCGAACTAAAAAAAACTTGGATTGGTCTACATTATTTTACACACACAGATTATTTTATACTTTCCTTTTTTTTAGTAATAATATAATACCTCCTTAGCAATGTGACAGTGGGTATAATAAGAATTGAGCGACGCTGGGTGGGCGCCGGGGATCGAACCCGTGTCTCTCGCATGGTAGTCAGACGCCCTAACGACTCTCCTACCGCGGCTGTACAGAAGGTCGTTTCACGTCCATGGTAACAAAGTTAGAACCCACCTCACCTTAAAAAAAACCGTGACTCCACAAGCGGTGATGCTCCACGTGATACCCCTGTCTTGCAGCAATGGCCTTGCAGCGGAGTTTCCATTGGAGGAGACTGCGTTGAAGAACACATTGGTCCAAACGATCATATTCCTCCTGACAAGCTTTCCAAAGACCCTCAATTGTGCGGGGCCGTCTGCTTCCCAAGGCTCGTTTCAACAACGGAAACCCACAAAAATCCATGGAAGAGGCATCGGGGGATTTCACAGGGATGTCTGTAAAAGGGATTGCATGAATGCTCGTTTCACGTGCCATCCGATCCATGTATGCCTGCGTGGACTTTGCGGTATGACTGGAAGCCTTGTCCTGGTGGATGACAACACAAGATGTGTCGCTGCCATAGAGAGAAGGAATATCATGTCTGTAAAGTGGCTCCAAAATATTCGTCTGGTAATAGGCTGCATTTATTTTAGCCTTTTTTCCACTTTGCGCAATGGAAGTTTGCCGTTATGGCAGTAACCACCAATAACCATGAACCCGCGTGGAAAACTTTCAGCACATTCACGTACCCACTCAGATCGACCTCTTGCATCACGTGGACGATAGTAGATGGCCCTATTTTTACCACATCCCGGCAGATACACCCATGCTTCATCCAGGGACACCACATACTCCCAGCGGTCCCCTGCCAGATGGCGTTCGTAGAGCCTCCGACTGTTGGTCTTCCTCTCCTGGACATGTGAGGCACGCAACTTATGAACTTGAGCCTTGTGCTTCCGCACAAGTTGTAAATCTTGGGCTATGATGCGATTCAAAGTTGCAGGGAAACATTGCACTCCCTGTGCAATCACTCTTTGCGTTGCAGGGTTTTCACATCGCACCAAGGATCTCACTTTCCGCACAACATCGGAGGAACGCTTGGGCTTCCGAATATGTCCGAGGCCCACTTTGACTGGTTCCAGCAACAGGTACAGTGCAAGCTTTATGGCGATTCAACACTGCATTGATGCCCTTCTTTGACACATGGAATGCTTTCATGTGGCACTGTTTAATTATCTGGCTATAACTATAACCAACGTCGGAAAGGGCAAAGATGTACCCCTCCCAAAAGACTGGAATTTTTGGTGCCATATAAACACTCACTCACACACCAACCATCGTCTTTGCAAGTCAACATACAGTACTTTCGTCCTACTGGCTCTGGCTACTCTGAGCTGTGCCTACGTGCTGCTTCCTGGTGATCGAAATCGTTACCATCAACGTGAAACAACCTTCTGTATACTAGTATGTATAGCTATGCTAATCGGACCGGACCAATATGTGAATTAAGAATTCCGAGCACAGACGTGTGGCTTCACCAGACATACCTGTTACAGAATCAAATAAATTATCTTGAGATAGTGTGCATGTGTGTTGTTAACGTACATCTTATGGACACGCCGCCCTGCCCTCACCCACATATTCGATATGTTCTTTTAGGAGAGCTTCCCCGATGTCATAATGGAAACGCCATCGTCTTGTAATCAAGAGGTCCCGGGATCGATACCCGGTGAAGGTACAAAGTGGCTCAAATCCCACTATAGGTCCAGTCCCGATTGGCCTTTCTGTGTATAAAGTGGACTAAAAATCAAGAACTCGATATGTTGTTAGCGAACATCAAACAGTAAATCACAGGTATAGCAGCAAACAGGCCAAGCATTGTTTCGTAAACTTGCATTTGGATTTGATTTTTAAGTTCACAATAAGTCAATGTTATGCACAGATAGGCTAATCGGGACTGAAACTACAGTTTAAAATGGGATCTGAACCGCTATGTGCCTTCAGTTGGTATCGAACAAGGAACCCCTTGATTGAAACGTGACGACGTAACGGCTACGCCATATGGAAGACCCCGTGCACTTGACCAATAGCAAAGTATTCCTACTCTTATACCGAAAATTGGCGTGACGCATTGCGGTGTTTTAGTTACGAAAACTTCACAATTTCAAAATCTGCTCTCATGGTTGATGACTAACGTAATTTTATAGAGACTTACATCTCTGGTTCGCTGTCAATGAAGCCAAAAAAAAAGGCAATCCAATGAAATGCTGGCAAAGAAAATCAAACGTTCTTAGATGAAGAATGCTCTAAATTACAGGATAATATTCTAAGTTGGCGGTTAGCTCCCCGAAACAAGTAAATTAGGAGAAACCAACAAATTATTGTGGCTGATTTTGAAAGAAGGAAGAAAAATATTGTCGTTTTTGGAAATGGAACGGAACCTCGAGCCAAAGTGAGCTGTTTTCTTTCCCCAAAAGGGGAGGGTGGAGGAGATCTTCATAACAAACGAAACCAATTAGTCATTCTTAATTATGCTCTCCTTCTTGTGGCGTCGGTTTCGACGGTGAGAGAGAGAGAGAGAGGGAGAATAATTTTTCATTCCAGCCAAAAACTGTACACGTTCCCGCAGTCGAAAAATAGCATTTTTTCCCCTTTTCGGTTTCAGCCAGAAAGAGACTTTGCCGCTCGTTCAAACGCCTTTAACTAATTAACTGAAAGACGCACTTCGCTGCTTGGCGAGGCATTCGCACAGGAAATAAACCCCAGACGGTCTTTTCGGTGCAGGTCCTCGTTTATCCTTGACGGAAGCGGTTTTCTTTTGTTCTTCCCCACTCCTCCTTCCATAATTTCCGATAATTCCATTAACTCCTCACCAGCCGAGGGCCTCACGGTCGCTAAACACGACATCATTGCTTCCAACCGCATGTCAGCGACAAACCCAAGGAGATATCGCTCTTCTTGCCTTCTTCGAGCAATTGATTTCTCTCTCGCGGAACATGGCCGCCGCGCGAAGGATACTAACGCGTGCTGCCATCTGGTAGCGGAAGATTGAAAGAGTTCCTCGGCCTCTTCCCGTTAAGCCCCGAGTCAAATGTGATTGATGGAGAGTTTCTTTTCTGCTCATGCTCTTCATATATCACGGTCAGCCACGGATGATTCATACAGCTTATCGTGTAATCTGAACCTGGGTTTGGGAGCGGAAACCAAGTATTTTCTGCCCATAGACTTTGCTTTGTAGCAGCAGATAAAAGATACAATGCAGTAAGGCAACATGTTTTCTAACACCATCGAGTGTTGATAAGAAGCTGCAATCATATTTTGGCGATATAGCCTATATGTCTTTAAAAAAACACAAATTGTTCTAATATTTAATTTGATAAAAATCCTAGTCCTCATTTCGATTATGAAATAATTTTCCATAAGAATTAAGAGATTCTAAATACTTTACGTTTGCTGTCGCATTCATACATCTCAAATAGCTAAATATTATTCCAAATACAAGTAATTCTTATAGTTAACTAGTCATCTCATATCTTATCTAATATGTTGTTTCGGAAAGCTGGACACTCGCGCGCAGTCTTCCAAGGGTAGTCAAAACCCAAACCCCTCATTATCAACAGGTGACCTAAATCTCTAGCTTAATGGAAACCGCATTTTTAACGTTAACGCTTTCAGATTCGATTTTTAAATAGTCTGTGTGTTGGAAACCATGTCAGTAATTACCTGCTAGAAATTTCCTAATACAGAATTACAGACTTTTCGTCTCAAAGAAGGCGAAATAGAAAGCACTTCTTTTGTGAAGGTTTGTGAACACAATTGATGAACGTAATAATTAATTTAACATGAGAGCACAGCAATGATTTGTAGTAGTTCCAACAATGCATTTATAACATTATCAATATTATTGTTGATAACAATAATGTACAAGAACATGATTCAAGAGTGACTTTTGCATTGTTCAAGCCAGTGATAGATACTTCATTTAACGGCCAGAATTTTGGTGAGGTTTAATGATTATTGAAAATTACATCATGAGACACTGATAGGCAATAATAATTGTCAGTCACCATTTGATATATATTACGCTGTACGGTAAGATAACTTCATCAACGGCAAAATTAAAACCGAATTCTTGGTCAAGCCCTTTTACATTCCCGCTACAAGGTTCTCTCTTCTACAGCGGCCTCTTTACTATAGGCTCCCCCACTTATATAATAACCTGCCTGTAAATATTAATATTTGCTCCAAGTTAAGAGAATGGCACAAGATAGGAAGAGTTTTAGCAGATGGCTGAAGGACCCCGACGCCTAACAGCACGAAGGGGAAGAAGAAGTAAGTAAGTAAGTAAGTAAATATTAATATTTTCTTGTCAGAACGCAGTTTTCGACAATCGCTAAGAATGTACGTGTAACATTTTTTTCTCTGCCATCTTGTGTTGTCTTGTTTGGTTGTTGTTGTTTTCGATTTCTTGTTGCACAGTTTCAGTATAAAATGGTATTTTAGCACTGTATGTGAAACTTTTAGTAAATAAAAAAAAATGTAAGTGACATAGAAAAATCTGGAAGTTTCTCGAAAATAAAATGATCATTATAGGAATGTAAGCGATTCCTTGTCGTTCGCAACACACTCAAATTCTGAATCAAAACATTGAACGTGGCTTGAAATTCAGTCTAGCGACGTATAATTACACTTATGTGCATGGCCATTTAACCTATAGACTATGTTTTTCTGCATCTTTAATAAAGAAACGACGAGGTTCTATCTATGAGTTACTCTCTTTGTCACTGTTATCGTTTAACAATAGCCTAGTTTAACAATGCAACCAAATTATTTCGCGTTCAACCGAGAAGAGGGAAAATAGTGGAAATGATAATACAAGAGAACGATCACCTAACATCAGCACAATTCAAAGTTTAATAATTGGCTCTTTCGTTCCCTGGGGAACACCCGTTCTCCTGTTCGAGTAGATACCTAATTAGTTCCTAATTATTTAAGCGTTCTCTGAGTCAAATTTTGTGCTCGGAAAATTGATTTTCAACTTTAGTGCGAAACCGTTTGGTGCTTTCAACATCAAATACGTTATGAAAACCTTTGACAAAATGCTGTTAATCGGGAATGGACTTAAGTCAGATTTGAGCCACTGAATGTGACCCAACAGGGTACTAAACTAGATATTTCTTCGTTGCTAGGCTATGTCGAGGAAAACTTTGATATGACTAGAACTGAGAATTTTTTACAGTAAAACTGTATACATGTATATATTTATTCCTGTGATTTGTTATCATTCGATTCATATCAGAGTTCAAATGTAAACAAAGACGATTGTAAACAGAGTAATGTCATTTTTTTTACACTGGATCAAATGTAAATTGCAATTGGAAATTTGGAAATTTTCTGATCGGTCACTTGCAAAAAGTATGTATTATGAACGTGCCTACGTACTGAAATAAAATTTCTCCTTTTTGTGAGTATCATGGATGCACTACCTACGCCATGTTGTTCCAGGTATTTCCCATGAGAATACTCTAACAGCGCCGCGCGTAAACAAACAAACATTGATAGGTGTACATTGTTCAACACACACGTACGGGCGTATTTACCCCCGAGAATTACACCGACAAGACTCAGATGCTCAGAAGAAGAAAAATAATTATAATCATTTTCCAACTATGTGAAAATGAAAAGCACGTTATTATTATTTTTAAGCAGGTATTATTGGAATAAACATATAATTTCTTTTGAGGGGTAACGTTGGAATAGACGTAAAGGAAATCGGTAAGGATGTAAAAGATTGGATTGATCTTGCACAGGATAGGAACAGATGGAAGGCTTGTGTTGCTGTAGTCATGAACCTTCGGATTTAAGAAGGCTAGAGAGATAGTTAGTTAGTAAAAAGTTGACTGGAGAGATGATAGTCTAAGGCCGTCTATTTCCGCTGCCACCTAAGTACAGTATTTTCTAAAGTTTTCCTTTTCATCGCCACACGTGTATGCACAGGCTTCAATGCACGCGTGTTACACTTTACATAATCATAAAACAACCCATATAATATACTTTAATGTCGAACACTTCAACTTACAGCTTCTATATTGGATTCGTTCATCAACAAGACGAAACCTGGCTTGGAAAGCTACCAAGTGCGCTATGCGCTTCACTTGAGGGGTACGTGTATCCGATTACGCCGGCAAGCGGTGTGATTCCAGTCGTTAATCGGACCGCGCTCGAGCGGCACAATCAAGACATGCAGGCACTGTAATTATGCATTTCCGAAAATTGTCTCAGATGTGAAAATGTTAATCAGCGTTGAGAAGCTGTACTGGGCACATCCTTTTCTTGTACAGATATAGAGCTCCGAGAATACTTCGTCCAGAGAGTTAAGGTGGGTAAATGCAGTTCTCGGAAATAGTTTCCCGCTTCTCATGTGGTGATAAATTAGGTATAATAGCGGATTTGAGATCGGAAAGTTTGTCTCTGGGCAGGTGCTACAACATTTAGCACTTACTTCCGGACGGGCTTTTGAATATTTCGTGCACATGGAATTCGTTGGCGGACAATGTCCACGAAGAAAATCAGAAGGGATTTTAGTCAGAGTCGGAGGTACATGAAATGAATCGAGTAGCAAAAGAAGAATTCAGTCACACTAGAGATGAAAGATTTTGATACTTTGTTTAGGGAAATCATATCTGTAATTCAGTAAAGCACACTTCCATATGTTGTTCTTTCGTTCTTCTCATGCCACTTTTCTACTCTTTCTGAGGTTAAGCTCTAATGTTTGAATTCTGTCAGAACAATCACGAAAGCTGGCGACAATCGTCTTTTTCTTACGCTTAGTAGCTGTTAATATAAGGTCAGGAAAAAAATACAAGCCTAATAACTAGTGTTTAGGCACATCTGAATGTGAATGGCTGTACTGTTCTTATTCACCTCGTTATGTTCGTACCAAAGCAATTGAACAAACAAACTACACTCTGTCCCAGTAGTCTGTGGAGCAAGCGAACGAAAACATGTTCTGTTGGAAGTAGAGACTCGACAGCACTCGACCAATGAATTTGTGAGAGGGAGAAGGATTGCATGGAGTGGGCAACGCTGATGAAGCTATCAGTCGTTTGCAGCAGCGTGTACTGCCTGTAAGCCCATAGTTTAATAGTGCTCATGAATGACGGATGGAGACTCAACAGACAGGTGACTCTGGAAGGTTCTGCCATTGGCTGGGCTTCTGCGCTGGTCGAGCGAGAAGTTTAGCGTGGCAGATCCTTGCCGACTACGAGAGACTTCTGGCGTACTGGACACTGGCTGGACAGGCTGAGTATATTGCATTACAGTCTATGGCCCTTTATTGGCCCTCATGGCCGGGTGTAATTTACCTAAAGTCCATTGATTTATTTTGAGTTCTTAAAAGTGCAAGAAAAGGAAATTGTTTTAGTTTAGATTTTTGGTGGATTGCTCCGGGTCATGTTGGCTGTGGGGGGTTTTGGGCTGGGTTGCGATTTGCTCTGACTCGTGTAGCCTTTACTTACTGACTGCTGACTATCAAATGGGACAAATTAAACTAGGTTAACTGGGAGATAATCCATAGACATTTCTGTTGAATTAATTGTATTTGGAAAGTATAAGTACTAATATGTTTTGTAATAAATATTGGGTTAACGAATATTAAGTTCCAATTGTATACTTTAAGTACCTAATATATGATCATCCACTGCGCCGATAAGACAATCCTCGTCTCACTTCTTTGGTATTAAAGGGGAAACAAGAGACGTAGAAGATTATATGCTTCGCCCCACCGACTCGATTTCTTCCTTTGGACGGCGTTGCTCCACAGACTCCTGCTACAGACCTAAGGGATGGTATCGAGACGGGACTTGATGTCCGAAACATTTCCATTCAACACAAATACCAAACATTTATTCCTTGTCTTCAGGACATTCTCCACCTTCTTTCCACATATCCGATGCTCCCTCTAGGGATTGTGGATCGAAGAGGGTATATCCACAAACTTATCTGTATCGCCTACAGACTATTGACAAATGCCAATCCCATTTTCCTAACATTATTCAGTCTCTTATTTGTGAGACGCAGCATGCCATTCGGTAAATCCTACATAAAGTTATGCCTACAATTCAATATTGTTTTGGTTATTTTACTTCGCTTTTATGTCACTTTTGACTAATCGCAAAGATGAGGATGAGTGATGATATGGTGAAATTGATGAAGGGTCACTCGCGAAGAACATCCATGACCAAGTCGGGATTCGAACCCGCGACCCCTGGTGTCGTACGGCGCTGAGCTAACCTCTCCGCCCCAGACCGTCCGGCGCCATGCCTACAACAAATACAAACTATACATATTTGTTCCTTTAAAAATGTATACAAAATAAATACAGTAATAGAAAAAAATATTTTTTTAGTATATCCAAGTGATATAATGTTCATTATATCATTATATTTTGTTTCTAAAATATTAACAACTAATACCGGTACATTTAAAAAAAAAGATGCCATAGCAGTACTAACAATACAGGTTCCACCAAAGAATTCCATTATTATAAGTAAACTTTGCCGATTAGTGATAATTGTACTTCTAGAATCGTTATCTGGTCAAGGGATATGTACAATTGATGGTGTTGTTACACCTATGGTACCATCCCTATACATTCCCTGCCTTTTTACAAACTCTCTCTCTCTCCCTCCCACGCACACACATACATACATATGTGTATATGTATATGTATATATATATATATATATATATATATATGTGTGTGTGTGTGTGTGTGTGTGTGTGTGTGTACTGTAGGCTATATAATATGTATAATGCAACGAACATACAAACAAGTGTAATAAATTAAGATATAATAGTTTTGTCACACCATTTTTGATTCATATCGTTACAACGCCTAAAGAAGTTACACACTGAACTTGCATTACTGGCGAAGACCATTAGTTTACCGGAGAATTTGGAAAATCTAGAGCACAACTTCAACAAACTGTGCTCGTATATTCTTGAACTGCAAGAGAACCTCACAATATCAGGAGTCCCTTCTTTATGTTCCTGACACCCATATCGACGCATAAATCGAAAATCAGAAATGGAGTGTATTTATTAAGAAGACTCCTCTGCCCGCCGGGAAACGAAACTAATGGAAATTTTAATTGCAGGAAAGAATTGTCAATATTGGCCCACAGATGGCTCCGTCTATCTCCACCTGCTCCATGAACGTTCTAAATTTAAATTGTTGAAGCTTCTTCTTCTTTTTTTTTTTTGCAGTACATAGCGAAAATGTTTTCAAGAGAGATATATATTTCTTTAAACATATTTTTGAGGTCTGTGGACCGGGTACGTGATGTTGAAATTCACAGTCCAGGAAGGAATGGAAATGTGGATTTGGTTAAACTAAGGTATTACTCCGAGTATAATGCATGAGCCGCGATCGTATTGCTATGTGAAAGATCCGGGTTGGATTCCCAGGATGGGTGATCTGAGGTGGGAATTTTTCATAGTATTCCTGCATAAGTAGTCCTTGTCTCTCATTAACGGTTCCTGTTTAAGGAGTCTGACGCTTACTGCTGATCACATCACATTTACTATGGCCGATTTCAAGAATGCTTGGAGCATTACTCGCACACCCCCATTATGCAACTTCATGGCACGGTGAATTGCAGAGGGAAGAGCATGCTGGCTTTCGTGGCGATTGGTCAGTACACTGCGCTACGACGATGTAGGTCCCGGCTTCGAATCCCGGCCCGAGTATGGGTGTTATTTGTGCGTCTTCATCAATTTCAGCATATCATCTTCACTCATCCTCATCTTCGTGATTAGCCAAAAGTGGCACAAATGCGAAGCAAAATAAACCAAATCAATCAAGAAATCAATCAATAGGAAATCAATCATTGGTTCGCCTGTGTATCAGGTCAAAATGTTTTGCTATTCTAAGAAAAACGAAACAGATTTTTAGGCAAAATTGTCTTCTTGAAATTCTGCTCATGAAATAGTCACTTGGATTTAGATCTGGAGGAAAAGGCGACCAAAAAAGTCCCTGGTATTGGCTCGTCACGGTGCTCACTCCGAAACACATACATTTCCAGTTTGTGAATTAAGAAGCTCTATAAACCCAAAGTGTGTACTTATGACGTTTTTAACCAAGAAAGCGTGTTGTTATTCCGTATACGAAACCACTGTGCAGCTCACCCTACATAAGCCGCCTCAATCGCCGAATCCGTTGAGTAGTTGATCAACGATCTCGCCACTGAAGGTTCCTAGTTCGAATCCATTGCGAATGTTCTTTCATCCTCATCGTTGCAATTTTCCTAGTGACAGAAGTACAACATATATACCATTCATATTGTTCTCTTTTTTTAGCGCCACTGTTGAACTAACTACGGTACTTCTGTGGAAGATTTACAAGAATTGCAAAATTTTTCAATCTTAGATGGCAGAAATTAATCCAATGAAGGCATGGAAAAAGCAATATGGCATTATTATCTAATTTGAAATTAATTTACTAGTTCCAGTCGTCACAATTCTAACTGGAGGAAAAGATGTAACGAGAGACGAAACTGCTATGCCTTAATATAGGGAATGTTCGTTTGGTAGGACGCCAGCTATCGTGAAAGCCAGATGGCAAGATAATGAAAATTGAATGAGTGATGATCCTGAAGTGCAGTTTATCTTGCAAGAAAGCAAGCTAGATTCAGTTAATAATTAAGTCCAGGATGTAGATCCTTGCAGCATGATACCATCCGTCTTCATTATTCTGGTTTTATCTCCAGCAGAAATAAGAACCGACCTGAATTTACCTGCCTGTTAGCTTGTGACGAGTTCTCGGACAGAATCCGCCCCTTCTGCATGATTTCGCCTCAGAGATTGCCAAGTCACGTCAGGGAGCAAGATATTTTTAACACCTTGGTCAGAGTTGGAGACTCTCGAGAGTTCTGTTTAATTCTATCTTTCAGGATTGGCCAGGAAAAGGACATTGTTATTTTTTGGTCGCCGGTACTATTCGGAGACCACTCTTGCATTTCTCAATACAGTGTGGAATACCTGTTTATAACACTTATGAATAGGAGAACATGAACGAAATGTACATGGTATGCGAATGGTGGAGGGAAATGTTCTTACTCCATCTTACTAACCTAACTCCCATCCGACATTTTGGATTCTGCCACCTTCTTAATTTCAAGTTTTAGGAACGAGATCTTGTCCTACTTTAGAGAAGGAAACTAAATAATCTTGGTTCCATTCTAAGGGGAACAGAACAACTCCTGCGTGTGTATATATCTGTACAGACTAGCTATTGAACAGAATTACAAATGCCAGAGCTAAAAGAGAGAGTATATACACTGCTCACAATAAGTTTAGAATATTGTTACGTTAGACAATAGGTGATAGACACGGCCTTGGAATGCAACAACACATGGTATCTGTCTGATGGACGTTCTCGTCTTTTCGTCGACATATGCCACCGTGCCTATCACCTATTGACTAATATAATAATATTCCAAACTTTTTGTGAGTAGTGTGTATACTCTCTCTTTTAGCTCTGGCATTTGTAATCCTGTTCAATAGCTATTCTGTATAGACATTTTTCAGTTTATTATATAGCATTTCGTCATACCAACTTTTCGGGTGGAATAGAAAGTAGCATTGGATTAAAAGATGTGAACACAGCTAGACTTGTTTTTCTTCCCAAGTCATATCTTATAATAGTGAAACTCGTATGTGCGTGTGTGTATTTTCACGCAACATCCACTGCAAATTCACTATTAAAGGTTTAATTATAACTAGTCACTGGAAGTTCATTCTCTATTAGATTGTATATTTTTTTATTAGGAAGCTCATGTACCGTACAACAACTCGAGAAGTACTAATTTAATTTTGTGTACACAATCCACATTCGATACTGACTCTACACAAGCATATGAAAAAATCTAACTGTATCTCTATGTAACTAGTATACTCTGTGGAGCAATCGATGAAAAACAAGTCGTCTGTGACAAGAAGTGACTCGGAAGGGTAGACCATAGAGCGCGTGAGAGGGAAAGCGATTGCATAAAGGGAAAACGCGACTGCTGCTTTCAGCCTTGTGCAGAAGCGCACACTGCATTGCTCCGTCCACTCGTTATCTCTCCTTCTCTACAGCTATGCTCGGCCTTGCTCCACAGACTCCTGTGACGGTGTGTAGTATCTTGGAACAATAACTATCCTTTCTTTTTACTGAAATGTGTGAGAACATTTGTTCTACACATGCCTTGTTGAATCAACCCTCTTTGGCTCTTGACTGTACGTGATGTTGTCTTTACCGGGATAATATTTGTTTACGTTAAAGTAATATAAGCAGCATAGGGGTGTAGAGGATGATCTTGTCGATTCCAATGACGTACTAACCTTCAATTCTCAACATTCCTAAATGTAACAAAGTTCTGGCGCCAGCACTCAGAGGGGTTGTGTGTGCTGAATGTCCTCTTTCAGCCTCGGCTTTTAAGAAACTAGTAGATGTATTTACATAGTTCCACATTATAGTTCGAAGCAAGCGAACGAAAACGTCTTCTGAGCAAGAAGCGACTCGAGAGGAGAGAGCTCAACCAATGAAAGAGAATGCAAGTGCATGGAGGAGGTAACGCGACTGCAGTTATCACGTAGTATGTTACATATTTGCTGTTATTTGTGTGAAAAACCCAACTTTTATGCCAATTCTAAGAATTAAGTAAATAATTGGAGCTTTCTAATTCAATTAGGACTCAAGGTAGCTCCATCAAACAAAAACATAATTAACGTATTTCCTGCTCTAACATTTTGATAATCTTCACTTTTTGTGTATAATTCACTATTTTCGAGATATTATCTTTTAAATTTTCAAGGTGAATTTTCGCGCCATTTTTCAAGATGGCAGCGATCCTACAGGCCAGAGAGTGGTAAACTCTTCAAAATCTGATTCTTCACATGTTTTACTATAGAGGCAGTTGGTTTCATTCCTGTTTCAAATAGTTCCCAAAAGGACATTTCTTTACTAGACTGTAAGGTGTTCACTGAATGTAGATTTGTCAGATTTGTTTAATTCCTGTTCCCGAAGCCATCCAAAAACGAAACTTACACCAAAGAAAGATTACATTTAACTGTATCTGTATAACATACGTGTAATTTATTCCCACAAAAATTGAAGATACGTTTTTTTTAGATTTCCAAGGTCAAAAGTCACATCTTGTCACCTAGAAATGAAAATTTCCATATTTTCATATAAAACTATTTTGTATGAAAACTATGCTCCATTAGCTTCAAAATAAGCCCAAGATGAAAGTTATAACGTAAATACAAGAAAAGTTATGAATATATTTTTTTGACCTTGTTAGCATAAATTTGACATTTTTTTATGAAGTTGGCAATCCTGCTGTACGAACACCATGTATCATTGAGAGCTAAAATTTTACACATGTTAGTTTTTGCATGTCCTCTACCATCGTACCAAATTTCATGAAAATCTGTTATGGCGGGGTTGAAAACTTCATCTTTTTGTGATAATTAGGCATGGAATGACAATAATTTGCCAAGAAATTGGTTGGGATTTATTTTATGAGTTGCATAGCTACGGTTAATAAATCTATATCCAAACTGAATAAAAAATAACTAATATGCAAGCAGTTCTGATGACATTTACCTCATTCTCATGATTGACGAAGAATAGTCAAAATATTTGTTCTTTTTATTCGCTGACTCAAATTAGTTTTGGTTCGATTCGTGCACAAGGAACGAACGTTACGTTATGTTTCTTCCCTTATCTCTTCCATCATTCATCCTCATCGTCGCAATTAACCTAGAAATAACATTAGCACTTCCTTGCAAAAGAAGTATGCATGGTTGAAAAGCAGGAAGGGAAGTTTCCCTCACCTTCTCCTTCGCCTGAAGGAGCACTGGAGGCTTCCGTCTTTGATGGGAGGCCTCGCCGTTGTTTCTCATGACGTCACGGTCCCGAAATTAACAACGACTCATTCCGGAAGAGGACGTCGAGGGGGCGATGGCTCCAGAAGGGGGCGCTCACTTCGCTTCCCTCCATAGTCTTTCTTAAGCGAGATTTATGTCGGAAAGAGCTTTCGTAAATTAATCCCCAAATTTGAATTTATTGTCTGGCGTGAATTAAAATCTCTCCTCGCCGCTTGCAAAGGGACTGGAGGGAAAGAGGGGGTATGCTCCCCACAAGTTGTGTTTGCACTCTTCCTTCTTTTTTGTTTTTTCCTTGACAATAATTTGCCATGAAATTGTTGTTAATAGCAGTGCTTTGTCCGTTCTAGAGCGATTGTTCTTTTTTTCCCACTTCACTTGGAAAATCTGTCTTGGACCGGCCTCAGAAGAAACCGCCACCAGTGGGGAGAATATGCGAGGGAACATCCATCCCCGCTGCTTCTTCATTCTTCAGAAAAGTAATTCTTCTTTGAAGTTATCAATGGAGAGGGTAATGAAATTTAACGCAAAGTTTCTGCGTTTGTTATTAAATTTGTGGGGGGTCTCTCCCCCTCTGTTTCTGCGGTGCGCAATCAAATCAGCGGGACTCCATCGGTTCATTAAATCATTGGGGAATCTGTGGAAATTAAATGCGTAATAAAGAACCGACAGAGAGAATGGTAGACCAACAAGCACGTGCAGGTTTTAACTTCATGGTCTGTGAAAGTGGGGCACTGAACAGTATCTGCTAGAAGAAGTTGGATCAATGTCAGGAGAGAATTGATAGAATGTTGATGGACGTGCTCGCAAACACCCATGCGCGAGAAGGTGACTTTGGGTCATTAGGTTTTACATGTTTAGCAAAAGCTACTTGGTGTACAAGGAAGTGATCGTTACTTTCTTTCTGTCATTCTACATCGCTTTTCTAGCGCTTGGGTTAATCGCAACGATGAGGATAAACTTCAACCCGCTGTAAAGCGAAAGAGCGCTCTCCTATGCACGTATAGACTGCAGAGCGAGCAGGGATACTGTAGGGAGGGAAGGAGAGAGGGGGCAGCCTGGAGACTTCGTAGATCACGATTAGATCTCACTCATCGCACATCCGATTGAGCTCCTTCGTCAACTGGTAGGTAGTTCCCCGTGCCGTGAAGGCACATTTAGGAGATGTGGGGTGTAGGGACCAACATATTCTCGATCTAGGCTATTTTGGAGGTGATGTGATCAGCACCACACTCTGGCCGCCTTTACCTTACTCGTAGATCACTTACCCGGGAATCAACCCTGGTCTCCCACGTGGCAGTCAGACGCTCTACCGACTTGACCACCGAGACTCAAGTTAGTGAACTGACGTCACTATAAACGTTCTCGTTGTTGGGTAGGTTTGTTAGGTTTAGTAATGATAGCATAAATAATACATTTTCTGTGAAGCTCCGAAATCTAGCAGTGTATTTTTATGCTAAGAAAATTAAACCCAAAAACGAAGGCATTCCGCGCTGATCTCGGTTGACGGGGGAGCTCAATCGGGTGTGCCACTAGTGAGATCTATTACGACTCGCGTTCGTGCAATGTGAAGGAGGGACGGTGCGTTAAGTGGTCGACTTTTGATTTCGCCACCGAATTTCTTTTGGTGCGAGTTACTTCCTGGCATTGTTGTTCTTTGTAGATGTTCCTTTCGATTACATCTAATTATGATTCATCCTCATCTTCGCGATCACGTGAAAGTGACAAAGAACGACGCTATGTAACAAAACTTGCAAATACAAACAAGCAGGCGTGAAGCTCGCGCAGCTGGCCACAAGTGTAAGTGATCTGCTCTAGCCTCTATGACTTAAGGCAAAAAAATAAATACATTCATTACCCAGGATTCGAACCTTGGACTTAGTAGAGCGTCACGATGACTTCTTCGTCACGGAAGTGAGTGGAGATGGGCCAACCTTCGTGGCGAAATGGTTAGCACGGCGCGCTACGAGACCAGGGATAATGGATTCGTATATCGGTCTGGCCATGGATGTTTTTTATGAGTGTCCCTTTATCATTTTCATATTATCATAGTCGTGATTAGCCACGAGTGGCAGAAAAGCGACGCTATATACTTACTACTACTGCAACCTTTACGTGTAGCACATAAATAACAGATGAAAAAGAGTCTCTGGTAATAAAAAGTAATTGTTGAGAGATTCTCCACTCAGATAAATAAGTCAATATCTTACAGAGAAAAGAAATTGCAGAATTCACCACTATAATCTAGATTCCAGATATACAGAAAGAAAAAAAAAGAAGGGAGAGAGAGGTAGTTATAAAAGAAGCAAACGCCCGTAACAGAATCCTGAATAAATCACCAGGAAACAAGCCTAGACTAAACTTGGATGTTTTTGTGTGATTGCCCTTTATAATTAAGATGGCCCGGGAAGGCCCATGTAATTTCAGTTTTCGTAGGCAACGTGAATCACTGCTATCACGTGATGCTAAGATAGAGAGAGGGGAGAAGGTATGGCTGCTCAGCAAACGAAGGATAATTTATACGTGGCAACATCGTACCCTACAATTCCTCTTTACCTTCGTAATTTATATCCCACCGCCTCAGCAATTGATAAACCCTAATGCATGCTTCTGGCGGTTCCTCACAACCTCCCATGTACATGGTCGGAGGCAGCCAGTGAATCTGTACTTCCAAACCCGATACGGTCCGTGCGTTACATTTGAGATAAGGGCCTCGGTAAATCCACTACGCATTGTCACGTGATGCGAGTCGATATTTACTGCTTCCGGTGCGCGGCCATTGTAATAATTTACTCTGAATTGGCACGTGGCTACATTGTAATTACCAGGATTTCTGGTTATAAACTTCCTTCAACCACCCGGGGCCATGGGTTTGCCTTGCTCTACTCAGCACACGGAGCTATATGAACAAGTGTTGCCAACTGTCTCGAGCAAAATATCACTAGGTTTTTTGAGGTCGAAATGAAATGGATCTTTTGTTGCAAGTTCTGTGAGAAGAATCTTTCACGTTCTTTACGGCCCATACGGCCATGAGTTCTGGCCCAGAAAGCTTTTCTTGTGCACGTATGTGTGTGTGTATTTTATTCCCATATCTTCAAGAGGAAAGTTACTTGGATAGATGCTTTGCTTTGATTTTTAATGTTTTAATGTACTTTCACCATCTAAATCTTTCCAATATTTAAACATATAGTCCTCTGTACTATCGGAAATTTCAGTGAAACAAACCTTGATATTAGAAATACGTTGCCTTGCGTTTAGAACTATTTTGACATGGCATTAGAATCAAAGATTGTATGATACTGCCATCTAGTAGTGTAACCCCGAATTTTAGTATACCAGAGAATGACCACGTACATTATGCGGACGCGAATCGAATAAGATGCTCTTCTTTATGATTTACCCTCGTACATAAATTTATCATACAAATCCTGCAAAGCGATTGAAAAAGGCAGAAAAATAACGTGTTATAAAGAAATGTCGGATATATGTATATTGTTCAACTGATATCAATAAACTATGTAAAATTGTCTTTGGAAGTATCAAGCAGCTTTGTAAACGTCAGGAAGGTAACCACAACATCACAGCTGGAATGCGTTATTTTGTTTTAATTTGTTTGTGAGGTAAAAATCTAGTAACTCCAGGATTACATTGTATGAAACTTGTACCCAGACTTATTTTCATTTCTTTCTTACTTTCCTGAGGCGCCACTAGGTGGGGTTGTGTAATTTTTTCTGCCCCATTGTTCTGTATAAGTTAAGGATCACGTATGTCTTTTAAAGAACTTAGTGCCTAATTGCAATATGTTACCTTGTTTAACTAGATTGGACCATTTTCTCGGATATTTATACATGATTAATAAGTTTGTGCTCTTTATTATGTTATTACACTTCACAAGAAGTGTTTGAATGATATATAGGGGAAGGTTGCTGTCAATGGACCACAAAAATATTTAAGTTCTTCCGGTATTAGGTTTGGCCTAAATTGAACTCTGTATATGGAAATATTTTGTATACACTTTCTAAACAGCCATGTACAATGTTGATGATTCTTTTTGTTATTGTTCTAAAAATGAAAATCATAATTGTAATAAATAGTCCATTGATGGAAACAGGTCTCCATGAATGGACCATCGAGTTTCCGTCAATGGACCATTTGTCAAAAGAAGGAAAACTGTACCAAAGAATTAGTTTTTATTACATGAGAACAAGAAACAATTAAATACATAATTAGGTAAAACAAAACTTTCTGGTTGCTAGAAAGTCTTCTGGAGTAACGTCTCTACTGTGCTCTGTTGTAGGCTGGGATTCAAAGATTCAAAGTAGATGGTGCAAAATGGTGATCTTTGAACAAATCCCTGTTGATCGGCCATAGTCCCGATGCTTTCAAAGCACCGAAAGCAGTAGTCATTGTTGCAGCTTTGGCATATGCGTTTCTAAATAAATCGGCGACTTTACGAACTGTAACTCCCAACTCGATCAGGATGAACCCTGAGGTACTTTTCTATTTCCATAGTGAAGTACGTCGATAGAGGTTTGAAAAAAAACAACATCAAGTGGCTGGAGCTTTGCACTGGTGTGGCTGAGCAGAGCCAACATAATGACTCCATTAGCTCTGGTCATTTCGATGGCTTGCAAATTTTTAGTGTGAGTAGACTGCCCATCACAAAGGAGAAGCATAGGATCTTGCTTGTTTGATTTTACACTTTTTATAAAATGGCGCATCCATTCGCAGAAAATGTCTTTGTTGATATAGCCACTCTCGGGATTAAAAACAAACACTGTACCAGGTGGTGAGCCATCTTTGAAGTCCTCACATGCTCTAGCACGTTTGTAAATATTAGCATAGGCGTAGGACAAACCGGTCCATTCATCGCATCACGAAGTGGTTCAATGATGGTAACCTCGCCATATATTGGATTCTTTAGAAGGCACAGAAGCAATGCCTGCAAAAAAACGAAACATCCTATATCAGATTTAGTAGTACAAAAACCACTCTTTAACTTCACTGATATGTGAAGTTGTCAAATTATGTATTACTCGCGAAACATTTACAGAGAACAAGTGTAGAGTTATATCATTGAGTCAGAAAACTTACCTGAATTTTTAGCTCGCGATGGAATGGCTCCAAAGTGTTCCTTCTCCTGAATACAACTGGCGGGAAGAGAAGGAAGTGAAATCAACTGTCTTCGCGCATGCGCCAGCCCTGTTGGGGAAAATACGTCGAAGGTCCATCCATGGAAGCGGTCCATTGACGTCAACCTTCCCGTAATCAAGTTGGGTTTTATGAATTCCAATCGAAATAATGTATGAGCAATGCAGTACTTTAAATGGGTGTTAGACTCAAACTCGAGAAGTCTTAAGCATAATCTGTACACATGATTCTTACCGATATATTCCACCTCACCCATTTTCATTTATGCCATGGTTGTGTTCGTCGTGTGGTGTAATTTGAAGTGTGAAATACATTCTTCTAGAATGTATTGACTTGTGATCCTCAACAATACATTCCCTGTTGGATGAACTTTATTGAATAGTGTGTAGAGGGCCTCCCCGATGGCGCAGTGGTAGCGTCGTCGCTTTGTAATCAAGGGGTCCCGGGTTCGATACCCGGTGGAGGCACAAGTGGTTCGGATCCCACTTTAAACTGTAGGTCCAGTCCCAATTAGCCTAACTGTGCATAAAGTGGACTTAAAACAACATATCAATCAATGAATAGTGTGTAGGATTTTTTACGCTTGACAGGTGTATTGTACTTTGTTATACCTTTTAATGTGTTCATCACCTGTGTATACAGTCTATATTAATAAACAATATTAAAGGGGAGACCCACCTAGTTGTGTCCATTCTCCACCCGCACACATTTGGTGGTGTGCGTTTATTGTCATGGTGCCTTAATTTTATACCACGACCCCGTTTATTTTCTATCAACTTTATATTAATTAACTATTATATGGTTACTATATGTGTGTTACAATACTTTTTTTGTGTTTTGTTTGTTTAGTTTTGTTTTTGGTTAGGTAGGCGATTGTTCCGGAAAGGGACTACGGCAAAGAGCCTGGATTGGGTAAGGGTAGGGAGCGAAGTTTCAGTGGAGAATCAATAGCTAGAACTGGTGTAGCCCAAGTACAGTAATCCTGGCAACTTCAGGAAACAGGGGATTGCCTGGGATGTATCAGGATGGCTTGAGAGGAGAGGGGGTTTAGATTGTGTTGCAAGAGGTTTGTGTCAGTTCCGTTAGGCATTTCGTTAAGTTCTGGTGGCGGTTGTTCTGGTGATCGGAGACGTCTCTGCTTCTGCAGCCTTGCTGATCTTCTTGGCTCTATTACGAGTCTCTGTGGAGTAAGGGTTTGAGGTATAGGGAGTTGGTTTCGTGATGATTTGTATTTTCGCAACTCAGCTGCTGATACCGCGTCTACACACCTCTGTACAGTCTTGCGCCTTTAATGCTTCGGGGGTTAATTTACACCCCTTGTTTTGGAGTGTAAGGGTGCATTTTTCTGAAGCCATGCAAATGTCAACCTGCCTTTCACGTAGTATCCCCTGGACTGCGTTTAGCAAACTACGAGGTAATCCTGTGTTGTGTCCTCCATATGAGTTTGTGATTGATGATTTGTTGTGATGAATAAAGGAACATTCATCTCAATCGCCGCGATTAGTCAAAAGTGACGTAAGATAACCAAATCAATCAATATTGTTTTAACAGCTAACATGTATGTTACCGAACGGGACAATTCCCAGAAATTTGAGACGCGTGAAAATAATGCACCCGTCATAGCTTTTAAGAAACAAACCTTTCAGATATCCTTACGTTCGTTGGTCTTATCCATCGGAATGACTAGAATATCATTTCTCATTAAATATGTTCCTTACATCTTAGCTAATTAAAAAATATACCGTACAATGAAAACCTTGTACCACTGGAAGTTCAGTGTTACCAACCATCTGCACTCCTGGAAATCTGAAGCTCACTTAAAATACCTTTGATAGTGTAGTTTCTGATGCAGTCAGGCTCTTTGCTAGTGATGATACCGAGACGAGAAGTTCGAGGAGAGATCGAGAAAAATGCAAACCTGTGTAATATCGTCATGTGACGAAACTTAATGTGCGAGACTTTCGTGAACTATCATTTATGATACTTGGAAACGAAACTTACTTTCCTATTAGACGTATTCAGATACACCAACCACATCGTGTCGTAACTGTAAAGGCCGGTTCTCGTGGCGGAGTGATTAGCAGATCGCGCTACGACGCCAGGGGTCCCGGGTTCGAATCCTCGCCTGGGCATGGATGTTTGTGAGTGTCCATCATCACTCATCCCCATCTTCGCAAATTAGCCAAAAGTGGCACAAGAAGCGAAGTAAAATATAGCAAATTAACCATTCAATCGTAACTGTAAAGTTAATCCATTAATACTGGGTAGACACAATTAAAGTTTCTCTACTCACACTCTCTAGAGCCAGTTCAAAGCTACGATTTGCGCTGAAACTTGGTATAGAGGCTATGGAAACCATATGAGCCATGTTTTCTAGGATTTGTAGAGCCGATGTCTGTCTTCAACCGTTAGTAAAGGTTGTGGCTGTATTCGACATGGCGACAAGAACAGATTGATTTGGAGACCCTTCTGAAATTGGGGAGATTTGACACACCTTTTCGTTACAGAGTCTGGCAAGCCAGAAGTCGCCTGCCACATTACGATACTATCACTATGTGACTGACATCTTTTGGCAATGGTAGTACATGCGTCCTTCGCACACCCACGGAAAATAATCACTACACAATACGCCTTTGCCCGTCACTTAACATTTTGCCACACTAGCGCCTCTAATGGAGCAAAAGAAAAAGTTTCCCAAATGTGAAACACTTTGTTAATTTTCATGTCATTTATGTTTCACATGTTCTTCTATCAGTCTGTTTTTAATGTTTCCTATACACAACTATAACTTTGTGCACCTTTTAAAAAAATATTCAATATGTCCTCTTTGGAGTGGCGTAGAATTTTGCTACCAGCGTCACAAACCTCAGTGCGTGGTCATCCCGACTGAGCCACAGTAGAAGTTCTTACCATGCATTTGGCCTACGGTACCTTACCTTTAGAACACCCTATACTTTCCTACGAAGAGAGACAAACTGCGTTATACTTGCATCTGTTCTAGGAAGCCATGAACGAACGCATTAACACATTCGTACAAATATTTCATTACTTGGTATAAAAATAAATGGAGAAGAGCACCGCAATCAAATATGGTGTGTAACCTTTCTATTTGATTCTGTTGTGCACCAAATTTGTATCTGATGTCATTGAATGTCAGTCATCTCCTCCATTGCATAATAGCTTAGCCATAGAGTTAATATTAGTACGCAAATATACCACCAGGGCGGCACAGTAGCAAATTTTCATCATCTCACACCTTTCAGCCACTGATGTAACCCTTATGTGGAAAGGCGCGGGACTAAGATTCATATTTACCTTATCAATGGCTTAGCTCGGATGTCGCAAATAGGGTTAAAGCCGATACCGAAGTGTTGCCAACCAAATGCATAAATGTCCAAGATGAAAAGAAGTCTTTTGGGAGCAACACGGACAGCATAGGAGCCTTCTGTTTCCTGCCTTCACGTTTTTCGGTCGAATGCAGAGTGGCAGCTGCTTCTATGGAATTATTGTCTCGTTACCTCTAAACAGTTTTGAGATATTAACTCGGACGTCGCGCCCATAGTAAATTAGGAAATAAGTTGTTAATACTGCGAGGAACCATAAAAATGGGAATTTTATCCCTAAAGACTATAAAAAATGAGCGATAGGCTATTCGATTTTTTTTCGATTTTTCGGACAATTTCATGGAGGATCTTAATAAAGCATTTTCTGTCTCCGAGGCTTTCTTCATGGTGAGAATTTATGTTTGACTGAATGAGTTGGTGAAGATGAAGACTTGTCATGGCGGATTAAGATATTTTGAAGTTTCGGCAACTGTGTTCGTGTTGTGGTCTTATCTCCATGTCTTGGTTTCAATTCTTATTTTTATCTCTTTTGCTCCTTTTCACATGGTTGTCGTGTTACTTGGGTGTGGTTGGTTGGTTGAGTGTTTTAAGTCCACTTTATGCACAGTAAGGTTAATCGGGACTGGACCTACAGTTTAAAGTGGAATCCGAACCACTATGTGCCTCCACCGGGTACCGAACCCGGGATCCCTTGATTACAAGGTGACGACGACGCTACCACTGCGCCAGCGGGGAGACCACTTGGGTGTGGGAATCTCGGAATACTGTATTCTTATATTTCTACTGCCACGTATTGCCTTAAGACCAGGTAATAACAACAATAGGCCTAATTTAATCTACTCCGAAAATGGCGAGTTGTATGTAGTAAATTTCTAATTAACGGTAATTGAAATATTTTGATTCGGTAGAATAGACGGTCAACCATCAAAGTGCTCTCCAGATATAACGCTGCTTGACTTTCCTTTTCAGTGGATTACTTTGATAAACTGGCATATTGGCTTTGTTTTTTAATTAATTCTAGTCATTTTGTGAATGCGTCTTGTTGGATCTCGTTCGCCTATGGTATTTGTGGTCTGATTAGGGTGAGGAGTTTATTGTGCCCAGAATTTTAACCTTTCGCGTTGCATATATTCAAATAGCGTTTCTTGATCTAATGCTGGGATTGGGGCTTTACATATGTTGCACGTAGTGGAAAATTGTGTTGTGGCGTTGTTAAACCTTAGGGCAAGGGTTCCCAAATTTTTCGTTTCACGGCGCCCTTACTGTTTCAAGTTTTCTCCGCGGCGCTCAAGTCAGAATCTAGGCCTATCTAACGCTTAACTAACATGGTTAGGTTGCTTGCTTTAAGTTAAAAAATAAACAAAATATTTCAAATTCAGAAACATTTTTTTGTGCAAAGAGTATTGAATAAGCAACAATCAATTTGGAACAATCATATCATTTCAGTGAAAATATTGGAACTTTTCGGCGCCCCTGTAAGTCAGCTACGGCGCCCCAGGGCGCCGAGGAGCACACTTTGGGAACCACTGACTTAGGGTAAAACATATCAGCATGCGAGTGCACAAGACGTGGCCAATGACCACGTCGAAACTGTACGAGTCTTATATTATTGAGATGAATGTCTAAATACATGGCAAATTTCTAAATACGAAGACAACAAATTCTGCAAAACGTAACAATGAAGACTACAACAGTAATTATATGGTTGAGTGAAAGACAAGGCTCTGTACGGCTTTTACTCTGCCATTTTAAATTAGGGATAAATATTTCTCTCACCAACACAGTCATCTAGTAGAAAATCATCCAGGTTGGAAACACTGGTCTACGAGCTCTGGGAAATCGCTCATATCCCCCGTCCACTGCGAAAGGTCTTACAAGCAATTACTGTTCCATTACATTAAGGACGCAGTGCACCCATCACCGCATTAGCCTGCAACAATGTTGTATTAAAAGGCATTCAGGTGTATAATGAGGAACAGGACGATATATCTTTTATGTCTGCTTGGAAATGTTGATAAATCTTCAATTCTCCCCATGGAGGCAGCGCATGGAGCGTCACAACACACACCAGTAAACACCCTGCGCCTAATTGGATGTTTATGGAGTGATTATTTATGAAGATTTGCAAGCGAGTAGCGGCTGATAATTTCCGAAGCTGAGTTTGTGAAATGTTCTTGCAAATGCCTGTTTTGAGAACAGCCCATAATTGGTGGAATTATTTTTTCTTATCTACTACTTATATACATACACAATGAACTTTAGCTGCAACAGCATTCACTTCCATGTCTTCGTGTACTATCACAACTACTACTGCATACACAAAATAGGGTCTACATACCTGGCGGAGGCACATATACTAGTGCCAGTATATCTGTGTGGGAAAATATGAAAACTACAGGCCTGAACGTAACTAACATTCGACACTAGCGCCACTGCTTGCAGTCCAAGAGCTACAGATATGGTGGCGCATTAGTGTTGGTTCGAATTCCACTTTAAGCTCTAGGCCCGTCCCGATTAAACCTATCTGTGCCTAAAGTGGACTTTAACCCTTAACTTCCCATGTGAGGTCTCACAGACTGCTAGCGTTTATTGTTATTCTGTTGTTTATGCGTATGCGTGGGGTCTGATCCTACATCACTTCCTAAAGGGTCCTCAAACCATTTTAAAATAGTAACCTCAAAATCAGGGTCTGTAACACACACGGTAGACGAAGGGCCGGGTAATGAATCCATAACGCACAGGCCCAGGTCTGGTCTCGGAGACCGCTAAGCACGAAAAAAGCTATAAATATCGCTCAAGGTCACGTTCAAGTGGCTACTGACGACGTAAACCAATGCAGGGTTAGGGAAGGGACAACTAGACAGCGCTGCAATCTCCTACCCCACCCCTACGCATAAACAACAACATAACAATAAACGCTAGCGGTCTGTGAGACCGCACATGGGAAGTTAAGGGTTAAGAAACTCAAACTTAGACAATAGGGTGTACTGTAACGTGCAATCAGTTAACCACCATGAATTTTGCTGCCAAGCTTTTCCGCCAAAACAACAATACATGAATTTATGTTTCTAGAAATGCCATTTGAAAATCAAAATTTGTCATGTTAGTTTGCATTGTATAACTGTCATGACAACTTTTTTTTGTGTATTCATCGTCACCCCTGAGGGAGTGGGGGGAGGGGGCAAGAATGTAACCTATTTTATGCCCCACTTTTGTAAACATGCCGATGTATGGAAATTTGTTAACATTTAGAACTAACTACTAAAATAAACTTTAATCTTACTCTTCGCTCCCCGACATTTTTTTTTTTTTTGCGAGGGCAACATTGACAAAGTACATAACATTATTATATGCAGTATATAGAGCCACAGTGGTATTGACGGTAAGACGCCTATACTGCCTGCCGCTCCAGGGGACTTATACCCTGTCCCAGCTAACTGTGGAGCAGGACCACGCATAGCGGCAGAAGAAGAGAAGGAGAATCGAGTGGTGAAAGCGCAGCGTTGCCAACCGTACGGTCCTGATCGTACATGTATGGACGTACGTTCCAGACCTAGTCCGTACGCTAAATGTACGGCTTGTCAAAATTTTGTACTTGCTGTTATATCCCTAATATTTCACTAAGGAATTCTTAAACCAAGCGTACGGACCTGGAGACAAAAATACGGTCCGTTTGCCATGTGCGTACAGTATTATCGTTTTCAAAAGTTTGCAACACTGCAGAGCGAAGCAGGGAAAGCGGGTAACTCCAGTAGTCCATTATGCAATCTCGTTTCTCTCACTGTTCATTGGGGAGAGCCGTCTCGCGTCACTACTTGCGCAGAGACTTGTTCTCGTTCGCCTGCTCTACAGTTAGCTGGACAGGGTTTAGTTCCGTTTCCGGGTTAGGTAGGTATATTTTCGACAATTTCCCTCTCCTTCATGATGCGAACTTGGAATTTAACGAGCTTCTAATCAATGGGTACCTGAGGTTAAAGGCGGCAGCGTGGTGCTCATCATATCACCTCTCCACGACCGAAGTCGATAATATGTAGGGCCTTACGTACGGCAATTCTTGTAATGTTTTATTTCATTTTCCCTTCTAGTAATCTTTTAGAACAAAACTCTTCATATAATATTACATTGTTTAACGTGGTTGTATTTTGTTTATACATGGCGTAAATGATTGTAAAGATCATTATGGAGTCTTTGGGGCATGTGTGTGAAATTGATAGTACACCCACAATACACACATATAAAGGAGATTTGTTATTATGTATCCAATTTACATTTGTTGCAGATGTTTAGTTGTTTATCGTATTTAATCTTAGTAAAAAAAGTAAAGTGCTCCCCTGTGCAATTCACTCACCTGGTCGCCTTTACCCCCCAGGTAGAGCATTTTCTTTCCATTCAACTTGTGAATGCTGTTTCATTTCTTGCTCTCTGATTGGCTCTTGGAATATCTTGTTTGCTCTGTACGTTAGGTTAGGTTAGATTAGATTAGAAAGCAGCAAATTTGCGCTAAAAAAATATGTAACATTCTCACAATCACAGCACCGTAACTTTCCAACAGCCAATCAGAGAGCAAGGAATGAAACCGCATTCACAAGTTAACTGGAAAAAAATATCGCCTCCAGGTACCAACTTTATACGACGCTCGATGGGTGCCGGAGCCGCTTGAACAGGTGGAAAGAATCCCGGATCGCTCCCGCCAGCGATCGAACCCAGGTCTCTGGCATGGTAGTCAGACGCCCTAACGACATTTTCTTTTTTCAAAGGAAATACCCGCTACACGGAGATGCCCTCCACAATTCACACTTTTTCTCACTTCTTCAATTGTTACAGTTTCTCAGTTTCTTATCATCTGGACCAACACAAATACCCATGCCTTACCCGGGACTCGAACCCGGAACCCGTGGCGTTTGTAGTGCGCTCTGCTAACCACTCCGTCACGGAGGTCGACATAACTGAGCTACCGCGCTGTACATTTAATCTTAGTACCTCATTATATTTATTTTGTTGTCCTTTCAAAACTATTTCTCTTTCCCAGCGGAGACACCTTTGTAGATGAACGCTCAGGGCCGAAGCCACCTTCTAAATCCGTCTGTGTACAAAAACCATCCTGAACTAGGTCAATAAACTTGAAAAATAGTGGATGGCAGTTAACATGTTTTTAAGTATACCTGAAATATAAAAGTACAGTTTCAACTTTTTCATATTTCGACTGTCTTGTTTGAATGCCTCTTGAATCGAAAACATTCATCCAGCCTTGAATGCTGTTGTTCAGTCTCTATCAAATCGTTGTACGTTTAGTTGCAAATAAAGTGGATTCGCGTGTTGCGCTTTTTTTTTAGCTCGCGAACGAAGGGACGAAAAGCACAGTTACAAATTTTTCAAAAACTGACGTCATAGTTCTGGTTTCGCTTGCCCGTGCGCAAACTGCACACAGTACATGAAACACTTTCAATAATTAAAATTGACAACGTGACAAAGGGGCGGTGAATCAATAGCGTTGTGTGCCAATGGAATCTCCGCCACACGGTGGTCCCCCCCTCCCCGTTTCCACGTTTCCCCTCGAACAACAACAACAAAAACAACGGCAAAGCTTCATTTTTGAAAGGAGCGTTGTTACGTCAACATCGTAATTTGCTAATGGACCGCCCGGCAGGTCGGAAATAGCATTGCTTTTACAAGGCATGTTCGGGGGAATTTTCCTCTCATATAAATATTTGCCTCCCTTCGTTAGCCCCTCGCGCGAATGAGCATTGCTTGTGATGTGCTCGTTACTCAGCCAAAGGCGGGCTCTCAAACATTTGCTGCCTTATCAAAAAGGAAATGGATTACAGAATTATTAATTTCTGAACGGTCTATGAATTTTGCTTTATGTTGAGAGTAATTGCTGGATGACAGGAACGTACCCGTCCAAAAAATTGGGGAAGGAAAATTTTGACAAGGATTCCACTAAGGCAGAAAAACCTGATGAATTTTTTAAAATAACATAACACAGAAAATAAAAATAGTTCGTCTTTATTCATATGCTAGCGATACAACCATAAGTATGCCATTATTACTGAAAAAAGTACAGCAACATTAAGTGTGTGAAATAGTATCTTGCAAGTGGCGCCCATTTTGGTCCACATACTGCTGGAGTCGGTCGCTGAAACTTCTCTTTTCTGGGGAAGAACGTTCGTTGTATTGTTCTTGTCTGTAAGGCTAGCACACGAATAAAGACGAACTTTTTTTTTATTTACTGCGTTATATCATTTTGAAAATCATAAAATTTTTCTGTCCACCCTGTATGTAATACAAACACACGCATACAGGGTGATTTTTCTTTTATCACCAAAATGTCATTCTCACTTCCACGTAGTACATCCTAGACTTCATTTTGCAGAGTAATGAGGCTCTGGCATCTGGTCTCATGGCCAGAATAATCCTCTATGGAACTTCGTTGCGTGTTGTCCGAATATGCTTGTGATTATTCTTTCATCTCTTTCATTTTATCACCATTCATCCTCATCTTCGCGATTAGCCAAAATGGGCAGAAAAGTGAAGAAAAAATATAAATTCATTCACATATTCTCTCTGTCTCTTACACACACTCACACATACACGTAAGTGTGTGTTATCAAGGGGTGTCATGTTTCGATAGCTGGTATAGGCATTAAGTGGTTCGGATTCCACTTCCAATCGTAAGTCCAGTCTCGATTAGCCTACATGAGAATAAGAGTCGCTGTGGTTCAGTCAATAGGGTGTCGAGTTTGATTCTCAGCGTTGGTAATTTCAGGTTGGGACATCTTACCACTTAGTGACTCAGGGGTTCACCGAGTCTCTATAATAAATGAGTGCCTTGGGGTTAAAGGAAAGCCTAAACGTAGTGCAGAGATTGTGAATGTATGGGGTCTTACCTCCACAATACCACACATGCCTTCACGGCTTGTAATGTGCAGTCTAGTTCCGAAACGGATTATAATTGCACAAATTATCAACCTATTCTCGTAAAAAGCACAGAGCGAGTCAGAAAATAAATAGATCTCTGTTACGAGGAGATATCCGGGAGATACATTGAAAATTTCAAGTTGAAAGGTAGGAGGGGATCGAGTGAAAGTCGACTGATAGGACTCTTAATTTGGTAACTTTGATAGGGAATATTATTTTGGTCGAGTCAACGATTTCCGTGTGTCATCATTGTAGTTTTCAAAATGGATGAAAAATCGTCAAAACTTTCCACGTCATCACAATTAAAAGCATACAAGAATCGTGGTATTTTGAAAAGGTTTTTGTTTGAAAATTGTAGTGTTAAGTGCGTATACACAATGGGAAAAATTTAAAAGATGAAACTGCTTAAAGGGAACAAGGAAACCAGGTAGTACGTACAGCATCAGTTCGAAGATAGAATGTCTAAATAAATGTTGAAACTTAGAAGTAGACGGTTATTTTTTCGTATTGGTGCATGCAGACGAAATCGCAGTCATCTTCTACGTGTAGGCATTTGCCCAAGCAAAGCCAAGTAAACTTGTAGCTTGGTGTTTGTAATTTTCTCAGTTCACGTTGCTTTTTTGCTTATTAGGCTATTCTGAACGATGATGTTGAATGATGATTAGATGGAAGGACACTCACTAAGGACCATGCCTGCTCCAGGGCTTTATGATTAAAAGGGGAACCCCCTGACGAGCCCGCCTCCACCCGCATACATTCAGGGGTATGTGCTTTTCGTTCTGGTGCCTTTAAATAAATACGTACCAGGGTGTCAGTTCTCTCTGAATTGACGTTCTATTCACAAACTTTATTTGGGCTTATATGTAAGTGAATACAATACGTTGCAAAAGTAATTTTGTTCCCGTCTTATTCTGGTATTCAGAACAGGTCGGTTACACACTCAGTTTTGTACTATTTGTACCTATTATTAATTTAATCTTAATTCTAATTGTAAATTGGAATTGGAGATTAAGATATAGAAAAAGTATATTGGTTTAGTTTTGTTTCAGTTCTAGAAATTGTTTGTTTAGGTTTATTTATGATTGTTAGAAAATGAGAAATTGGAAATTGGAGTTCCGTTTAATGGATAAGACACCATAATTAGAATTTAGAGTATCATATAATACAAATTACTGTAAATGGTTGCATGGCGTAAGGACTCGAACTTAGGACCGTTGGTGTCGAGATCGTGAGTCCGGTACTCACGATGCTCGGCCACTTCTTAAGCCTCTTCAGTGTCCGGGCAGCTGATGCAGAGATAGTGACCATAAATTCTAATGTGGGAACACCTATCCACAGAATTGAATCCTGGCCCTCCGTGTGGTAGCCAGACACAGTACGCACTGGCCAGCTCAGGTCTTTGTAGCATAATGCTCCTCCACATATTCTCTAACATGCATCCACGCAGTCAAGGCTGACCTAGTCACCACGTACAAAAATATGTCTATGCTATGCAATCACCAAAGGTTCAAGTTATAGTGCCTAAAATGGTGAGCTTGAAACACTTTTGCAATACACCTATTTTCTTCTTACGTCCACAGGCACTTTGAAGCAAGAAGTTTTGAAACTTTTCCTCCTCAAGAATAAAGCAAAATGGAAGATCTTCAAAGAAACGTTTCAATTAAAAGAAAATAAATGTACAAGCAGAGAGGGAGAAAGAAAGCCAGTGGAAGGAAGAACTTTCTTCCTCCTTTCTGCTCCTCTTCCTAAGCGTTCAAAAAGTGATTTGGACTGAGGAGAAAGTTATTTCTACCTAACTTCAAGCAGACCTTCACCTGAGGATGCCGTTCGCTTGTATTCATAGGGATTCAATGAATTGCAATTTCTTTTCTTCCCAGGAAATTCTACCAGTAGTTAGTTTCCTTTACAAAACCCCTGTATGGAAACATAACCCAAAAAACCAGGATTACCATATAGGATTTTGGTCTAATGAACTGAGTACAATGCAAAATTGCTAACTTTTGTCTTTTGAAAATAAATTCTAACTTTATTCGTGTAGTGTTATGAAGGGTCACAAAGAGAAAGAGCAAAGAACATTCCTTTGCATCACTGGCGTTAAGTATAATTATATAAATAATATCTGATGAAGTACATGAAGGTACATGGCACAGTGGTTCGGTTCTCACTTTAAAACTGTAGGTCCGGTCCCAATTAGTCTTTTTGTGCATACAGCGGGCTTAAAGCAAACAAGTTAATTAATATCTGACGAAATGTACGAGGGATGATCGGTAAAAAATGTTACAAAGCATATAACTTTTGTTTTATTCACTGTAACGTAACGAAAATGTTTGTGTAAATTAATAACATGTTTGTCTTGTTGCGAGTTTGAGGACTTCGGATTCTGACCATGTATACCCGAGAAGCGGTCATTTAAAATGGTGACTCGTCTAGAAAATTGGTCAAGAGTAGAAGTGAGGGCAGTGGTGCGGTTCCTGTGGGCCAAAAACACTACATCTGCTGTCATTCATAGGCAGATTGTGGAGGTGTATGGGGAGGGGACAATTTCAAGGCAACATGTAGCGAAGTGGTGTCGTGCCTTCAAAGAAGGACGGACCAGTATTGTTAATGACAACCCTGGACACAGCGGTAGGCCCAGTACCTCAACCACTGACGTGAACTGTGCTCTTGTGGATGAGTGTATTCGTGAGGACAGAAGAAGAACATTACGCTCAATATCAGCTGAGCTGGGACTACCATTTGGTTGGCTGGCCACCATTATCTGACATGTGATGATGTCAAAAGAGCTGTCTCACGGTGGCTACGAGAACTTGACGCGGATTTCTGTACAACCGGTATGGAAAACCTTATCTACCGTTGTGACAAGTGCTTGAACAAAAAAGGTGATTACATCGAGGACTAGTGTTGAGTGCCCTCCATCATCAGGTGTATTGATCTTCCAGCTATGTCTAACACATACGCCATAATAGGCTTTGTAACCTTTTTTTTCGATCATCCCTCGTATATAAGAAAACACCCTATATATGACCAAAATATGATTTTATTCTATGGTAAAGGTAAAAGGTTAAGCTGCACCCTGCAGATTGAACATGCGCAGAAGGCACACGGGGGAGAGGATATTGAGGTTCAAAATCTCAATGATTTTTTGAAGTGATGTGATCAGCAACCTGCTCTGACAGCTTGCTCCCAGATACCCATATATTAGCGTCCTTAGAGTTTCGAACCCTTGTTTCTCACGTGACAGTGTGACGCGCTACCGACTAGACCACCACGGCTGTTTTTATGCCATGTTTTGTTTAAATATTAACTCTAGAATTTGGTAAAAATGTGCATTCATATGACAAAAGCAGTGTCATCATATTTAAATTAACCGAGGCATGGTAAACGGGCCAGGGCAAAAAAATGACGTCATAAAATTCCGTGCCCTCATAATGAATAAATCCTTATTACAGCAGTTTTATCTGGAGTGTACCAATCAGTGTGGTAGAATTTCATATTTTACTGTACACTGTAAATTCACGGCATCCTATCATAGGAATAAATACATTAATTCGAAGGTGGGTAAATGTGGACCCACGTAATTTTGTATGTTATCTTGTGTCAGTACTTGTTAGTTGACACATGCTGCATATATTGTACTATATTTGTACATTTTTATGTGTATTAAACATTGCCCTTGATATTAACCGTAACAATGTGGATGTAAACTGAAATAATTAATGCCTCCATGATGGCGTAGTGGTAACGTCATCGCCTTGCAATCAAAGGGGACCAGTTCAATACCCAGTGAAGACACAGTTACGACACCAGGGGTCTTGAGTTCGAATCCCCTACTGTGAATGGGTGTTCTTTGTCAGTATTGCTTCATCAATTTCATCCTATCATCACTCATCCTCATCTTCGCAATTAGCCAAAAGTGGCAGAAAAGCGATGTAAAATAAAACAAATCTATCAACTAATTGACAAAGGAACAAAGTTCGAAATTTAAAAACCTTACCCGTGATTCGAATCGAATCAATGTTAACCACTTGACCACGCAGGTCGGAAATTTCACAATGGAAGAATATATATTTGGTAAATTCATCAGCATCATCAATATAGTAGCCCCTGAGAAAATTCTTCATCTACCATCACGGTAACTAATAACAAAATGGTCGCCAGGGGCTCCGGGTTCGAATCCCGGCCTGGGCATAGATGTTTGTGAGTGTCCAATCATCAATTTCATTATATCATCACTCATCCCCATATTCGCGAATTAGCCAAAAGTGGCACAAAAAAGCAAAGTAAGATAAAGTAAATCAATCAATCAATAACAATAAGGGGCTAATAAAGGGGAATCTCATCCAGATAGAAGAAAAAGAAAAAGTGTGAACTACTGTGCATAATGTTGTACATGCAGAGTCTGGAAACAACTTCAAATCTGGGTTAAACAACATAATCAACTTGTGCTTTGTCGAAAGCTTTTGTTTTAAATCCAGTTTATGCTCAGAGAGGCTAATCGAAACTGGATCTTCAGTTTAAATTGGGATCAGTACCTCTATGGAATGTGTCCCTACCAAAAAGTATCCATTCATTACAAGCCGACAGCATTAGAACTACGCTATTTGCGAGGTCCGATTTCTGCTTTTGGAATTTGCTGTTTAACACTAACTTGTTCGCCACATTTTTTCATGCACTTTCTCAAACGGGCAGTATTCATTCAATGAGGTTACAGTTTTGCTACAAAAACGTTTCTTATATGTATAATCATCCAAACCATTTTTTACTTATCTTCCCTTGGCGTGGCAGTCGTCTTGAAATCAATTCGGTCATGGGTTCGCTCCCAGTAATTCGAATTCGATCAGCCTATCTGAGCATAAAGTGGACTTTTTCCAACTAATTCTTAGACCCGCTAGTAGTATTGGACCCAGCCAAGGGCGATTGGTATTTAGATTATAACACCATTAAGCCTTGTTTCAATGATATGAAAAACTCAATATGCTGACCAAGGCAGAAATTTATTTTATTATAAAACATAAACTAAACGTAACGTTTCAACCTTCTAGCAAGGTCCTTTTCAGACTATGTACCAAGTACAAATGTAACAAGGTACAAAACAGGACGATATATATACACAAACATAACTCCCCTCCAGACTATTAGAAAGTTGTTCTGGAACATTGTAGCAGGTGGCTTTCCCTTGTCAACTTTACTTTCACCTGAAAGTGAATGTGGTTGGACTCTTTATCTCACGCTCTTTTTCCTTCATTCTTCTTCTTTCTTCTCTCCTCTTTCTCTCTTGTCCTTTCCACTCTTTCTAACACTTTCTTCCATTCTTTGTTTATCTTCAGTCCTCCATTCAAGTTCAATGCGTCTTCTTCACCTTTCTTCTCTATTTCCTTGGCCTCCTTCCATTTTCTCACTAGCATTATCTTCTCCCTTCCTATCAGCTTAGCCTCATCCCACTCTATGTCATGTCCTGTTTCTCTCGTGTGTTTAAAATATCGCATTTCTCTCTCTCTTCAGTCGTACATCATCCCTAGGTTTTTTCAACCTGTCTTCCAGCCTTTTTTTCGTTTCTCCTATTTAGAATTAATTTGCATGTAGTTAGAATTCATTTGCATATCATTAGAATAATTTACATTTATATATCTGCATATTTATAAGTTTTATGAATTTTTAATTATTTATTTTATGAACAATATGTAAATAGAAGTTAATTAACAGAACTAAACTCTATGCATATGATTTTATGTTCATTACTGTAAAGTATGTAATGTATAAAACGATAATAATTAATGTTTATAATATGAAAATAAGATTTTATGGTTTATGAAACGCTATGAATGATGGTGATGGGTGATGGTAAAGGTCCAATTACGATTTTGGACGGTCCCGGTACTCGAACTCACGATATGTACTACTAATAATTATACAGTAGTGTACTATGTAATAATGTTATATGGTATGAAAAAAAGTGTTTCGAGACGCTAGACAAAAGACGGTGAACTCCGCGCAGGTAGACGACAGTGGAATTTGGGGGATGTGTGGTCAAGGTCAAATGACGTCAGAACGCCAGAACAAAGAAATAACCCGATTGACCAATGAGAAAACGCGTCGGTAGATTTTGAGAACCGGTTTTTCCAAGATTAACGAGAACGCAAGAACATGGGAAAGGTATGCAACACCGTAGCACAAGGAAAGGATTAAAGTTGACAACAAAGGATGTCTGGGAATGCGTGGTCAAGGTCAAATTTTTGAAAGCTATGCGTCGCTTGTAGAACCGGTTTCCGCCGCCAATTAATATTCCGCTCAGGTTTGCTCCAAGGCACAGGATGCTGAACCACAGGTTTCAGGGTAGAGCGCTTGCATGTCAGAACATGTTTCCGTCAAAGTAGCTCAAGGTTACCGAGAACACAAGAAAAAAGCATTTTCGGATACCCAATTAGATTGGAGCGAGAATTTTACCCTGGACAAGGAGAACGAAGCGTAAGAACTAAGAAGAAGGGAAAGCTATTTGGGACCGGGCCTAAAGTTTTCACTAATTGCAAATTTTCGCGGGGTGTCGAATCTCGGACTTAAGACAAACTACATTATTATTATTATTATTATTATTATTATTATTGCTATTATGATTATTATTTTTGTTGTTGTTGTTGTTGTTAGGGTTTACTGATTTCCACTATGCTATTTTGGTTTTCCATTTCTATACTTATTTAGGTTAGGTAGGAAAGTTTGTTTATTTAAGAGTTTGGTGATTATTTTCTTACTGTTAAGAGCAGGTAAAATTTTGTAAACATATGCGGTAGGGGTCCATATACTTTTGATTTTGACTATTTTGGAGATGATGCGATCAGCACCACGCTCAAACTGTCTTTACTCCATGTACCTATTTTATTGAGGCTTAGTGAATCCAAGAGCCTATTTATGCAGGAAAGAAGGCCAAATCAATAATCAAAGGGTCCGAGATTCGACACCCCGCGATAAATGCAAATAGTGAAAACTTTAGGCCCCGTCCCAAATAGCTTTCCCTTCTTCTTAGTTCTTACGCTTCGTTCTCTTTGTTGAGGGTAAAATTCTCGCTCCAATCTAATTGGGTATCCGAAAATCCTTTTTTCTTGTGTTCTCGGTAACCTTGGGCTACTTTGACGGAAACATGTTCTGACATGCAAGCGCTCTACCCTAATACCTGTGCTTCAGCATCCTGTGCCTTGGAGCAAACCTGAGCGGAATATTAATTGGACAATGCTACTACTCGAGATATGTCTTTCTGCTCCATCTATTGACACCCATTTCAACTAATGACATAACATTTGTTCACTCCAGTGCAGTCGCTGAGGAAGATATTATTATCTGAAGACCTCTCAGTTTTCGCTGTATTTTTTTATCTTGCGAATTTTTGAAAATAAAATATAAAACGAGATTTTTTTTGCGCCAAAACCTTCGTTCATGTTCCACAATACTCGAAAAAATTCAGTACTGTCATAACGAAACGGTTGCGTGTAGACACATTCATCTGTACTTCAAATTTCTCGATTTTTCAGTTAAAAAAATTGATTTTCCACTTGCGTATCTCAATAACTACAAAACGTATGCCAATATTTTTCGGCAATATATGCCTCACACACCATATTACGTCCATACAATTTCACTCCATATTTGTACCAAATACTTTCGGTCAGGATTAATTTATATGAAAAAAGTTGGTGGTCTTAAACTTTTGGTAGGGACTGTATCTAACGTTCTCTGCACGCTTCGCATAACAATGGCAAAGCTGATGTTGCAGAAAATGCTTCCGTGTAGGCTATTGTCTGCTACAAGGAACATAATAAGATTTTTGGAAGCATTTATGCTAGAAAAAATGCTAAAGGAAATGCTTTCGTCTAAAGCAGACCTTAGTCAGTTAGAGAATCCGTGGGCATGTGAGTTGGCAACACTGTGACCATGAGAAGAAAGGTTTTGTGTCCTGTATGGGAGATTGAGCGTTCTGTTTCTCTTGCCTCGATATCCTGTTGACTTTGTCTCTGGAAGACACCGCCCGCGGGGAGGCGTAGAGGGCAACCTCCCCCCTCCCCCTCTCTCCTCGGAGATACGAAGGGGGAAATTAAGATGAAAGCTGCGAGTCTCCGGATATCTTCTTTCGCTCTTAATTGAAAGAAAACAGAGCCAAGGAACTCAATACGAGCTTCATCCGGGATGTGGGCCTTGGGAAGGGGGTGCAAAGGGGACGGGGGGAGCTGCAAACGTTTCTGAAATTGATTGACACCTGGTAAAACTCATGGCAGGAAAAATAGCTCGGAAAATTGCCAGAGCATTCTTAGGTCTTTTATACACTGACCTAAATTATTGCTCGTTATTCTGGCAATCCTACCTACTAATTTACCAATTACTAAGGACATGAATATCATGGAAGCTGTAGCACATCCAGGAATGCTATTTGAGAGGAGCGATTTTCAGTCGAATACCTCGCCTGTCTACAATTATATGGTAATTATAATTGCATTATAATTAATAGATTTTAATTAGAACTTAATACGCGCGCGTGACTACACACACACACACACACACACACACACCCACACCCACACACACACACAGTTGGGTGGAAAGGCCTTCTCAGTGGCTTATAAGTAACTGCACGTGAACCCCAAAGACTTATTTTTCTTAAGGTATGCAGGCACTAACTCAAAGTTGAAAATATATAAGTGAATCAGCAATAGGTCTGTACTAAAATGCAGCAAACTTGTTGATTCATTGATTGATTTAAGTCCACTTTATGCACAGAAAGGCTAATCGGGGGATCCGAACCACTATGTACCTCCATCGGTATCGAACCCGGGACTCTTTGATTACAAGGCGACGCCGCTACCACTGCGCCATCGAGGGGGCCACAGCAAACTTGTGCATACAAAAATCTACTAGATAAGTCAAAGGATTATGATCAGTAAAAATTCAAAACTTAAAATAATTTTCGTCTGAATTTTTGGATCCTGTGAAAACGTATCGCTGTAGAGCTCCGTTTGTGTGTGGAAGGCAGAACATAACTGCCTTAACTGAGCCCTTTGACATAATTCTAAGGTGTATAGAATTGTGCATATGCATATCAATATAGATAATGGAGATCTCCCGCTTAGTCGAATGGTTAGCACTCTTGCGTTTCGAAAGAGCGGCCCCGAGTTTGATCCCGGTTGGAACGCCAACATTTTTGGATTTGGCTCAGCATCTTGAGGGCGATTGGGGAGCGAGTGAGAAAACAATTTACTAACAGTGTCTTCAGTCTATTATAAGACATCTTTGACATCTGCTTAGGCTAATTTCAACGATGACACGGAGAACCAGGTCAGGATATACACAGAGAAAATGTCTGCGTCTAAACTGGGTTGTAATGCTGCGCCCTTGCCTTGGCAGATCGTTACGCTATTAGGTCTGTATAAAGATATCAAAATATATTTTTACACTTTCACAGATATAACGAAAATTAACTACTAAATGGGCGGATTAAAGTTACAGTGGTGTAAGTCACTTTCTTAAAAAGAAAAATAAGTCCGACTCACAGCATTTTGCTGATCAACTCAATACCTGTTTCCTTTATCACGAGACCTTAAACTGTCATCTGTTGACAGTAGTGTTGCCCACGAGACGAGACACGTCCCGTCCCGTCTCGTCTCGTGTCTCATCTCGTTTTCGAAACGAGACGGGACAGGCTTTTCAAAATTCGAGACGAGACGAGACTGACCACCTGTCTCGTCTCGTTTTCGAGACGAGACAACTCGTGAAATGTCTCGTCTCGTCTCGAAAGTCTCGAAAAAATATAAACAAAATAACTAATCAATTGCAAATATTTATTTATTCGGAATAAAACATTTTCTTTGGAAACCCAAATCAGCTTCTATTACATGAAAAAAGATCTGTAAGATTCCCCCTCGAAAAATCCTAATTCGTCACACGTTGCCCGAAACAAATTTGTCCAGACTTTAGCCTTGTGTCCCAGCTATCTTAACTTGCAAAATCCCTACCAAGAGTTCTCTTCCATTCATCCATGCGCCGGACCCTGTGACCGAGTGGTTAGCACATCGCGCTGCGACGTCAAGGGTTCCGTGTTCGAATCCCGTTCGGGCTTGATTGTTTGTGAAGGTCTATTCATCAATTTCATAATTTCATCACTCATCCCCATCTTCACAAATTATCCAAGAGGCACAAAACGCGAAGTAAAATAAACTAAATCAATCAATCAATCAATCCATTCATCCTTGCACAAAACGATCCGGAGGTAGTCGCTGCCATTGTTTACTACTGCCCTGTTCCAGCCATACTGGCGACAATCGTCACAAAATTTCTCGCCCAAACAGACCATTCTTTAATTTGCGATCCTCTTCTCAAAATCCACAGCAGCCTCGAGTTCTGGTTGCAAACTCCTAAGATTTCGTACTAAAAACCTAGGTATAGGTAAAGTTCCAAGTACATATAGCACAGTGCAATTTACGGGATGTGGGGGAAAGGTCATTTTGGAGGCGAAGTGATCAGCACCACACTCCGGCCGCTTTTGCCCTCCAGGATTGCTCCCATGCACCCATTGATATGAGGCTGGGAGCCCAGGAGCTGCTTTATGCTGGGACCATCCGACATTTATTCACCCACTCTGGGAATAGATCGAACCCTGGTCTCCCGCCTGACAGTAAGACGCCCTAACGACTACACCACCGTGGCTCTAAAAACCTAGTAAAAAGCTTAGATACTCTACTTTGACGCAACGAACATAAAATTGCCTGAGTCATAGGAGTAATAAGCGACATGCGACAGCAACAAGTGTAGCTTTGAAATGAACCCTCAGTAATAAATGCAACCATCCGAACGGGAGCGACTCGACCGACAAGCGGCACGTGTTGCTTTGTCGCTTGCGTGTGATTCGTACTTGGCCGTTTTCAAATAGCGTGCATAGTGTCGTGATGTCTGTCTGTTGGTAGTGAATTCACAGTTAAAGCTTGATTATAGACTAAGGGAGATTTCACATCCAAGCGACACGCGACCCGTAACTCGTGTTGCTTCAGGATTTCACCAATCGAACGCAGGTTTTTGCGGCCTGCCATGCCCCTATGCTGTGAAACGTTGTTGTTGATTGGCTCGTTCCAAAGCGACATGTGTCGCGTGTCGCTTGTCGCTCCGGTCTGAAAGTTCCCTAAAGGAGCTTGTCGCTTTGGTGCGAAAACTCTGACAGGTATAATTCACACACAAGCGACAAGCGATACAATCCACTTCAGTCTGAAGGAAAGCATTCACCCCGCATCCGTGACCACGGACCGAGGCGACAAGAGACACGTGCAGCTTCTCGTGTGTCTTCTGTTCGAAAGGTTGCATCGACTACTGAAAACTAGCTTCCAAGCGACTCGCGTCGCTTGTCGCCTGTAACTTTGGTGTGAAATCTTCCTCACAAGAATATTTTTGAACCGAAGCGACACAACAATTTGCACGTCTCGCTTGTCGCTTGCATGTTGTTCTGCTTAGGCAGTTTTCTGAATACCGTGTATCGTCGCGAGGGTTGTTATCCGCGCATGCGCGGTGAATGCTTTCTTATAAACTGAAGAGTCCCTGTCGTTCGTTGCTTCAGTGTGATACTTCCGTGTCGCTTGTCACTTCAGTGTCACCCCCGTGTGGCTTGTCGCCTATCGCGTGTTCCTTCTGTCTGAAAGCTCCCTGCGTGTAACGATGGATAATGAGTGGATGGGAACCAGAAAAGCAAGGCAGATTCTATACACTATCTAGCTATTGATAATCAACAAACTTGATTTGAAATACTCATATTCTTATTATTAAGGAATCATATTTATTTTCACTATACAGTGAGCAAAGTGATTTAAGGTTTAACCCATTTTCGAGAATTATATTTTGTCATGTCTCCCAGTTTTAACTTTTGTTGGCATAATATCCTGCATTACTTTTCGAGACGAGAAGAGACAAAACGAGACGGGACGAGACGAGACACGAGACTGGACAAACAAATATTTTCGAGACGAGACACGAGACGAGACACGAGACGAGACGAGACAGACCAAAGTCTCGTCTCGTCTCGTCTCGTGGGCAACACTAGTTGACAGTTGAATGAATCTCTGATTTACTTCACGTTTTCTGTTAGCAGATTGACTTATAAAGATCTGGTTTCTGTGTCCAAGTCATTTTTTTTTTTAAAAAAAAGTGACTTACACCACTGTAACTTTAACCCATCCAAATAGCTTGATTGATTTGGCTTATTTTACTTCGCATTTCTACCACATTTGGGTCATCGCGAAGATGAGGATGAGTGATGATATGATGAAATTGATGAAGAGACACTCACAAGGAACCCAAGCCCAGGCCGATTCGAACACGGGACACCTGGCGTCGTAGCGCGCTGTGCTATATATTCCCTCACGGAGACCGGCTACTAATTAGCTAAATTAACTACTCAATACTCTGTTCCTGGTATCTCTGGAGCAAGCGAACGAAGACAAGTCTCTGCGCAAGTAGTGACGCAAGACGGCTCCACCATTGAACACGTGAGAGGGAACGGGATTTCGTGGATCGGGAAAGCGACTGCAGTTACCAGCCTTCCCAGTAGCGTGTACTGCTTCGCTCCGCCCACTCGATTTCTCCCCTTCTCTGTCGCTATGCGCTGCCGTGCTCCGCAGATTCCGGGGATAGAGTATAGTACTAAATACAATACTAATATTTTTGGTAGTTTATGAATAACACTGGGGAACAGTGAAATTGCGGCACAGTGTTTGAGAGCTAATTTAGGGTGATTTCATGTTGATGAATAATGATATAATAATATATTTCCTGAATTGGCTCTAATTTATGAAATAAATGCAACTAAACCAAAATGGCGGAAACATAACATACATATAAATGAACTTCCAACAACAATTTAATATTTGTTTTTATTATAATATAATATAATATAGGCATATGATCGTAATAATTCAGAAAATATGTACACAATGAAGTAACAAACTATGTGATCGTTTTCCTGCTGTATTGCACTAGCACTTTCATCTGATATCTCAACGTCATCGTCGATATTTTGCGAAAAGGTACATACTGGTAAAGGTAAATTTTCACTGTGTAGTATTGGCGACTTTGCTGACTCTACATTAGGGTACACCCAATTACGGTTTTTGTAACTATTCATGCCTTTAACATTCACAGCACAAAAATATCAATCATTAACATGTTTTTTTTTGGTTCACTCCATGTCATAGAAGTTTTGCAAACTATGTGTAGGATCCATTTTTTATTCTGTTGTTCCAGATTTTTTGGTAAGATAAGCCTGATACAAATCTCTCACTACATTCGTGTTGGGTTATTGAAACACTTACTAAATGAGGAACTCATATTTTCAATGTATTCACAATGCCCGACCCTGTGGCCGAGTGGCTGTCGACCTCCGTGGCGAAGTGGTTAGCAGAGCGCGCTACAACGCTAGGGGTTCTGGGTTCGAGTCCCGGGTAAGGCATGGGTATTTGTGTTCGTCCAGTTGATAAGAAACAAAGAAAAATGTAAGAATTGAAAAGTGTAAAAGTGAGAGAAAGTGTGAATGGTGGGGGATACCTCCGTGTAGGGGGTATTTCCTTTAATAATAATAAAAAAAAAAAAAAAAAAAGTGGTTAGCACATCGCGCTGCGACGCCAAGGGTCCCGGGTTCGAATCCCGGTCGGGTATGGTTGTTTGTGAATGTCCATTTTCATCCATTTCATCATTTCATCACTCATCCCCATCTTCGCAAATTAGCCAAGAGGCACAAAACGCGAAGTAAAATAAACTAAATCAATCAATCAATCAATCAATGTATTCACATTAAACGCATTTCAATTATACTACAAAATTCAACATTAAGAGATATATTGCCTAGCAACGCTTCATAAGTTACCTAGCAACAATTTACAAATAAATAAATAAGTTTGTTAATGGGAATTTCAGCCCATTATCAAATTTTGATATTACCGAGAAAAGCGTGGAGTAATTTCACCTCCTACATTTTACATGGTGTGTTTATTTTTATAACTGGAGTCAATTCAACTTAACCAATCATACAATTGGCAATCACAGCTGTTTTGTGTGCTGAAACTGTTATTATACTTTATGCCACAAAATAATTTATTTTTTTGTTTCCCAGTGTGATCAATGTGTATTGATTTTGTTGGATGATTCACTAGAGCAAACAAACAGAGTAGAGAATATGGACATCGTATTAACTTAATAATTCACTTCTTTATCTCGTGGTATTTCATATTTTCATCTTTATTATCTTTATGCATATCACAACATTCAACATTAATCTATTATTGGCGTTCTTTTTCCCTACTACTACGGTATTACTAGTCATTCGAATTAATTTATGTAATTATAAACGAGTTTTTGGTAGATCTTCAAATTTAGAAGATGTTCAAACTTCCATGATAGCGTCAGGTAACTTTGATTGTTGTCCCTCATTTCCAGACAGAAGGCGCAATTGATTAAATTTACGTTAAGTTGAACTATTATGTGGCAAGTCTGTTTGTCCGCCAAATTTCACATTTATGTCTCTGTTGGTTTCTGAGATACAGACTTATTGACAAGTGGACTATCGTATCTGGGCACCTTTCTTTTCAGCTCCTCATTCTATTCAACTAAAGTCCACGAATATATTCTTCCCGCCAAAACGCGTGAATCACGTGAAAAATAAGCACAACCAATCAGTTTCGGTAACCCGTTACCAAAGCAAATTTCGATTAGCTCTTGCGCTAGCACGTTTATTGGCGGACCAATTAGACTGGAGGTCGGCAATTTTAGAAAACTAAATTACTGAAGGCTGGTGTGTCTTATTACATACTATGCCGCAGTGTTAGAGATAAGAAATTTGTGAAAAATTGTCCAAGACTGAATCGCTGTTACTGCGTTGGAAAGGAAGACACGAAAACGCGCCTCGGAATACCAGGAGATGTAGAGAGGACGTCAGTGTACGAAGCGGGAATCAGATATAGTGCAGGATATTAAATTATGCAGACTCTCACTTGAAGGTGAAATGGAAATACGCTTTCTATTTCCGGAATGCGTCACTGCAAGCGGGGAACCAGCTGAGATAAAGGCAGGCAAAACTTTGCCTCAAACTCTTGTATGTGGAAGCGTTGCAGTGTAGCCAACCGTTCAGGTATTGAGCTTTTTGTTTTTCAAGATTAAATTGAAACTTATGTATGAAGGCACGGTTTGAGGTGATTCTTGACGCAGTCCTTTGTTTGCAGGCACAGGACTCATCTAGCCCATCAATAGCTTCCAACGCTCCTGAACGTACATTATTCGAGCGTCAGCGTTCCGAAGAGAAGATGAACAGATAATTTTTGTTTGTTCTATCTTGCGAGAACAGACAATGCAGTATCGCTATATCAAGTACCATCAGCTAAAACAACAATTTGTAAAATGGAAACATTTGCTTGGTTCAGTAGTTCCACCAAGGTCTATTCAAATAATTTTGGCGTGTGTGGATATAAATTGATAATTGTTTTGGAGGAAATCATTAGTATTATGTCGATTCCAATACATGTTATGTTATCAAGGTTGGTGCAAAAACTCTATGCTTATTACAGTTGATACAAATGTAGTGTAGAGGGTTCTCAAGGATTACAACACAATGATGGATTACATATTCATACATAACAAGTGTGCAGTGGCTCCGATTCCGGCTTTGGAGCTCTCATGCAGAACTGACAAAGATACCTTACACAAATCGAATTTCATTTTTCAACTCCCATTATTTCAATTCATATCTTTTAAATATATACAAAATTATGCATAGTTAGAAAATAGCTGTTCTAAGTTTGTGACTACAAGCATGACCAACCATATGAGGACTCACTTTAACCTGGAGATCTCTCCGATCCTACAGATCTGTCGAAACCTGATCGTTGCCTCTGACCATGTGGTATTTGTGGAGGAGAACTTTCAGTTAATTCTTGACACGAATAACACACACATACATATTGTTTCTGTGTGCACGTTCATGGATATATAATAGGTGTCTAGTCGAGACTACTTGATTCTAGATATTATACCAAATCGTAGACTTTTGGAAATGGAAATTTTAAGGAAGAGTTTACTATATTTTAATGCGCTTGATGCACGATGGATTTCGGCACTTCTATTGGAAAGGAGGTAAAAAAATATGTACTTTATTTATACACGCGCTACAGTGGGTCTGATACTTATAGTTTGTCAAGAATATATATACTGTATGTATATAAGTGTGTGTGTGTATGTATATATATATGTACACACACACACACCCACACACACACACACACACACACACACACACAGCCTCCCCGATGGCGCAGTGGTAGCATCGTCGCCTTGTAATTAAGGGATCCTGGGTTCGATACCCGTTGGAGGCACATGATGGTTCGGATCCTACTTTAAACTGTACTCCCTATAATTTTAACACTTAGAGATCGCCAATATATTATACGTGGGAATATCTTAGTTTACCATCACTAACAGAAAAAGACGGAAGGTTAAATGTGGCATGTCGAACTTAAGTCTTCACTAGGTAGTTGCCCTGCAGAGCCATACATTTCTGCCAGCCTTCCTTGACCTTTCACAACCCATTATTATAAAAGTACAATATTGACTCGAGATCAACTGTTCCATTTCCATTATGACATCACGTGTGCTGTCAAATCGCAGACCCCAAAGTGGCATCTTTAAGTCAGGGAAGAAAAAGAAGTAGCTCGGTGCGGGTTCAGGCAAATAGAGAGGATAAAGCAAATTTCCTACGCACACCTTTTGGCTTCCACAGCGGATGCTTGGGCCGATTGAGTGGGTGGATGGATTGGCGGTTAGGGGACGGATGCCTTTGCTGTTCAAACACAATATTTTTCTTCCATTGCATCTGGCAATTTCTGCAGAAGGGTGCAGTATTATCAGGTGGTGATGGTCCATTGGCAGGTAATATCTTAGATTTGCGCCACGACAATCCCTCCCCAAAATGGACAGTATTAACTTCCCTGCACACTTCTGCTGCTTGGATTTTATTCAGAGAGAAAGGGGAAGGGTGTTCCACTCTTTGCTAATTTCTTTGGTCTCTGGTTAGTACAAGTAGACCCAGCATTCATCAATAGTTATGAGATGTGCAAAGAAATTCTCTTCATCCTGCTTCAATAGTGTGTGCGCCCGCGCTCGTATGTATACAATGATGAAAGTCACCACATTTAAATACCACTCTGCATATGACACTCATTTCCGTATTTTATTATAGAAAAGCCATTTATTCCAACCTCCACTGTATGATGACCAGCCCAATGCGCTACGAAGCCAGAGGATCCAGATTCGACCCTTATTCGTGGAAGTATTACTGTATTTATCCCGTTTTCCATTTCATCATTTTATCATTCATCCTCAACGTCGCTATTAACTCCAAAAACAAGGTAAAGTAACAGAAAATAGAAATAGTGGTACTCAAGAGCGTCTGCAGGAAAGGGCACTTGCCCCTCTTAAGATATCTGGAACAAGTTCGTGTAATTCCATGGTGAAATTATAGCGATATTTTATTACAAATAATATTAATCAGTTAACTGCCATGTCCAACAAAATAACGAGATAACATTTTTTACGCCAAAACCTTCGTTCATGTTCCACAATACTGGAAAAAATTCAGTACTGTCATATCAACGTCGGTTACGTGTAGACACATTCATCTGTACTTCAAAATTCTGGATTTTTCAGTTAGTAAATTTGATTTTCCACTTGCGTATCTCAATAACTACAAAACGTATGTCAATATTTTTTCGGCAATATATGCCTCACACACTATATTACTTCCATGCAATATCACTCGATATTTGTACCAAAAACTTTCGGTCAGGATTAATTTATATGAAAAAAGTTGGTGGTCTTAAACTTTTAGTAGGGACTGCATCTAACGTTCTCTGCACGCTTCGCATAGCAATGGCAAATGCTGATGTTGCAGAAAATGCTTCCGTGTAGAGTATTGTCTGCTACAAGAAATGTTATACGATTTTTGGAAGCATTTGTGCTATCAAAAATGCTAAGGGAAGAGACATTAATTTAGAATCATGTTGACTGTCGTAAGGACTGTGAGTGGGATGGAAAATTTCTTGTTGAGACGAGTTTGGGAAGGAAATATTAACAATCCTGACATACGGGACTGAAAAAAATCACCCATTTCCCGACCAGGTTGGAAAATTTTCGGGACGATTTTCGGTATTTTCGAATGCGGTGAAAATCTCTAATTGCACACTCTATTTCCCCTTCAAGTGATTGTCTTTGCACTTCTGAAATATGAACTATTAAATAAAAGAAATTTCAGACACTTATAGTGCAGAGAAATAAGAATTAACTTGAATTAAATAAGATAATTTGGAATTTTTATGCTGTTTGGGATTACGAAAAGTCGAGAAGTTTTTTCCAGAAGTCGGTGGTTGACTTTAATAATTCACACCCCGTCATTTTGAAGTATTACGTTTTACTTTCGGTATTTAAAAACATGGAGCAGAGTTGATGAGGTACCGTGAAGGACAATAGGTTAAGTGGTCTCTGTTTGATATCTGTGCATTGTGAAAAAGTGCAAAAATACATAAAACTGTTTATCAAGAAAGTGATACATGTTTATTGAAAGGAAGCAAGGTGAATCCAATTTCTAACTAAATAGTAGACTTGAGTCTGAACTTGCATACAACGCCAAAGTATTTTCAATCCAATTATTATTTGTAAAGTAATACTACTACTACTACTAATAATAGCAACACCAATAATAATAACAGGTTTTATGACTGTAAGAGCACCTTGACAAAAAATTCTGAAGGCGACCTCGGAGGTACTTCACAATTGTCTGACAATCTTGGCAACTTAGTTAAGACATTATTTTAAATCGGTATATACACCGAGTGATCCGTTTGAGATGTCAGAAAAGTAAACCGTTGTACAATAGGTTAATGTACGTAACTCTGAGCAGTTTGTTGTAATATATGTAGAAAGGATGTAAGTTTTGAGTGTGTGCATGTTTACAGACTTCAACCATGTGGCTGAACTAGTGTTCATATAACACTCGAAAATTGCACATCCCATATGATAGATACATTGTGCACTGTTGTGGCGTGACCACTATATTTATCTACCATGAACGCTAGCGCCACGCGGCTGAAGCCTGTAAACCTGCACTCACTCACAACTTACATCCTTTCTGCATATATTGCAACGAACTGCTCAGAGACGAACATTAACATATTGTACACAACGATTTACTTTTCTGACATCTCAAACGGATCATCCGATATTTCTTAACGCAAATGTGCTCGGTAGGTTGGCATACAGACTTTCAGATATCTCACTATCTTTCCCTATCCCAAAAAAAGATCACGCCACTGTTTCAGGTTTTAATCTTGCTAATGTGTATTCAGTGAAGGGATTACTCGATATAACCCCACTTGTAAAAATCCTAAGGTGTGGAATCCGTAGAATGTCCCTCCTCCCTTTGACTTACCCTAAAGGCAACGTGCCTAAGTTTCGGGGTGAGCTCCTGCTAAAATCTGGATCTGAAAATCAAACTCTCGACCTCAACGCCGTCTAGCAGGAACTTTGAAAAGAACAATGCAAGGGACCGGGACTCGGAAGATTACCGAAGAGAAAGAGGAGTTTTCTTTTGATGGGGTTGATGCCAGACGAGTGGAAATTGTTGCAGCCCCTTGGACCGCGAGTGGCAGTCCCTCTCGGATGAAACAGAGCAGAATACCTCCGAACGTTAGCGTCGCCCTTAACTCAACAGTTGCCGTCAGCGCCTCGCGGAGAACCTGGCAACCATCCCGACGTTTTCGACGTCCGCGCGGAAGGGGGAAGTTATGGCGGCATCAATTCACTCTAATTTAAAATCTACTTTCTCCTCCAAAGCTTCCCATTTTCTCTGGAACTTGGAGCGAAACAGCGGCTGCCTCTCTCGAGATGAGGGAGTCTGGTTTACGGGGTGCAGCAGGCGTTGTCGGCCTCTTCCTTCGTGGGAAGCTTATTGGAGAGTTTCCTCTGTGCAGTTATTGTCTGTAAAGGTTCTGCTAGACTAAGGGCCTGTATAGGTAACGTTTTTCGATAATGCATATCCTTTGACGAGTCGCGGAAGTCCAGTCGGTAGAGGGCAGTGGTCCCTGGTGTTCTTTGTGAGTGTTACTTCCTCAATTTCATCATATCATCACTCATCCTCGTCGCCGCGATTAACCAAAAGTGACAGAAAAACGACGCTTAATAAAAAAAATGAACGAGTCAAATCAATCCAGGCGGTGAGGCGTCGGACTGCCACAAAGCAGGTACGATTTCGAATTCAGGCTGGAGCAGGGTGTTGAACACATCACTTAAAAAAATGGCGGAGATCGTGACCGCGTAGAGCCTTACTTCCATATCCCCCAACGTTCCTTAAAGACAACATGCAATGAGCACGAGAAACTTTACTTGCCTATCTTTGCTATATCCTTTGGAAGAACCATGCTTGTTTTTAAAATTTCCAATTTCTGTTTGAATTGATTAATTGATTTGGTTGATTTAACTTCGCTTTTCTGTAACTTTTGGCTAATTGCGATGATGAGGATGGCTGATGATGTAATGAAATTGGTGAAGGAACACTCACTAAGATCACCCACACCAGGCCAGGATTCGAACCCGGAATCTCTGGCTTTGCAGCGCGCTCTGTGCTAACCACTCTGCGACGGAGGTAACCGAATTACTGTTTGGAATTCCATGTATAATCTTCTTAAGGATTGCAATTTCTATTGTCTGCTCCTGTAATAAAATATAGATATGTGATGTCACGAAACTACTACAAGGTATTGAGACCGCAGCAGATCATTCCGCCGTACCTGACAGGGTGGTCAGAGTAACCTGCTACGAGGCCATAGGCCCCAGGTTCAAACCCTGGAAAAGGCATGGATGTATCATTACATTTGCCCCAAGAGGCACAAAAGAGACGTAAGCAGGAAGGAAAAACCGGGTGTAATAGGAAGAGTATCATGATATTTCAGACTTGTGGGCAGGAATTTAGGTTTGTGTCCTTCGGTTTTTTTTATTTGCTTTTTTTTACTTCGCTTTTTGTGCCACTTTTGGCTATGATGAAATTGATGAATGGACACTCTCAAACATCCATGCCCAGGCCAGGATTCGAACCCAAGACCCTTTGCGTCGCAGCGCGATGTGTTAACCACTCTACCACGGGGGTTGGCTTTGTACCCTTTGAATAATAGTATAAAGACTACTACGAAGGTCATAAAAGTCTTCCAAAATTGTATGGTTGTTTGACCAAATATGATGGATTCAAAAGTTTTGCCATTAGGCTACTTCTGCTGTCTTAATGGGGTGAAAGGGGTGACCCTTCCACGTAATATTGCCAAATGTCAACCTCACTTCCACGTAGTATTCCCTGGACTGCATTTTGCAGACTAACGAGGCTTTGGCGTCTGGATCCATGGCCAATATGGCCAATATGGAACTTTGTTGGGTTTTGTCCATACCTGTTGTCCCTGATCTTATAACCATTCATCATCATCTTCGCGAATAGCCATAATTGGCAGAAAAGCGAAGCAAAATGAACTAATACAATAAATAAATCAACCTACTGTCTTAATTATAACGATAGAACCATTACTATTAATGCTAAGATCTTGTAACCAGCAAAAGGAAAATGTACATTTACAGTCGAAAGTAACGCTTGACGTTCGATTGCGAAAATTATAACAGAATTTGCGTGTAAGAAAATCATGCACACTACCGCCGCCAAGATTAGGAAAATAGTAATTCCACTTCCGCTTCAACACCTTCCATCTTAGTCCCCACAGTGTTCTTCAGGACCGAAAAATAATTGTTTCTAGGATAATAAATCAATTTTATCTTCATATTTTGCCCCCCTTCCAGTCTCCCAAGCAAGTCAGTCGTTGCCAATAATTCAACGTCCGGCAAACTGTCGATTCTCATCCCCTTATCCGAGAGCCCGTCGCGAAAGATCCCGGGGCCGCTGTCCACTCGGTCGAAATCCTTCATAAAGCTTGCTTTATGCTGTCATCCCAGGGCCATTTATACGCGTCACCCGGGCTGTTTCCTGGCGGGAGACTTATAGAGGTAGGCCGGACAATAGGAGAAAGAAAGGGGGGAGGGGTGATATCTTGGAACGTCGCTCTCATGGTTTTGGTGACACTGTCAGGTAGTATCTGCTGCTGAACGATGCTTTTTTTTGTGGGGGATTTCGGAACCGCGCTACGTTACATATCCTCCCCGCTTCTGTCATTCACGCCCGCTAACTGAATTCCCAGGCAATTCCTCATCGCCGCCGCTACCCAAGGGGAGGCAAGACGAAATCAGAAGAAACCTATTTAAGGAGGAAAGAGAAGCGCAAGGAGCAAATTCGCCATGAAGGTTCCTCGCTGGGGTCGTTGCAATCAATTTCCAAGAGGCGGTGGCTTCTCGGCTTAATTGCCGAGCGCGGAGGAGGATACCCCATTTACCGGAATGGTATGTCTCGGAAGTGACGTCATTGCTAATCATCTCGGACGTGCTCCTTTCTTTTCCCCACTTTTCTTATTCGTTTTTCTCTCTGGTCCACGACGGTCGTTGCAGAGTCTTTTTTTGCGAGTACCCTGGAACTATTGTCGAGCGTTCGCCTGTTTTTTGCAAGAATTGTACAAAGTTCCTATCGCCTTTCTATCCAGGTTGCGTGGGATTTCGTCAATAGACTTGAACGGACTAGGTTGCTTCCTTTTTATTTGCATAAAATCATGTGGTTTGAAACAAATAACCACACGCTTCCTTGGTGTAGTGGTTAGCTTAATGCACCGCGAGCTATAGGCTTCCTGGATGTATCATTCCGTTTTTCCTATTAGGCCTTCAGCCAGGGAAGTTGTCGGTACCACTCGGGGGGACGGGTTCTAATATGATTTTTTGGTAAGGTTGAGATGCCTAGAGAAATATGTGATAACATGTCATAACTCTATGCCTTCTGTGTGTTATCACTCCACTCCCCAGATAACCTTGATGTAAATGGAAAGTTTTCATAATTTTTATAATTTTGACTTTTATTATTAGAAATGACAATTACAGTAATTCTGATCTAATTAATAATAATGATGTAATAATTAAGATTATAATCATAACACTAATTAAAATATGTGAATATTTTAATAATTTAATTGACAAGTTGAATGGTATTTAACACCATTAGTGGAGTCAATTGGCTATTTGACCATCATTGATGCCGATATCTATGAAATAACTACTGAAGTGCGTAGCTGTGAGAATGACAGTAGCAGTCCAAGGACAGTGTAAGAGTGCATTGAGGAATGTGGGTAAGTGGTGCAATATCTCTAAAGTGCGATTTACCTGAATAAATGGTGTGGAGACTCATAGGAAGGATGGAAGCTGGACAGACAGCGAGACGTATCTGTAGCCCTTGGAGTGTCTCAATGCAATTTCTCGCCTGTAGATTCGGTTCCAAACAACGTGAAATGTGCGACGAAGGCAAGACCAAGGCCGTCCGCGATCAACAACAGCAAGAGACAACAGGTGCCTCTTGTTAACAACCGATTGGAACAGACTACAGAATGCAACGAAACTGTAACATGCTATTCACACCGCAATAGGGCGGAGATATCATCTCAAACTGTCTGCAATCGCCTTCTTAAAGATGGTTTCTATGCATATAGACTCATGGTGTATGTTCCATCACTGTACAGCTCTCAGTTCGTAGAAACTTGGCTGAGGAACATCGCAATTGGGGCCACAACAAATAGGGTTGAGCGGTGTTCTCCGATGAGTCGCGATTCAGTCTCCAGCCTTACAATAGACGTTCTTAATCTGGAGGGAATGTGGAACACGCTATAACCCTGTTTTTGTTCAAAAAACATTCTAAAATGGAGGTAGTGGATTGATTTTGTGAGTTGGAATCAAAATTGTGGGATCTACGGACCTCCACGTCATCCAAAATGGCAGTTTGATGGCCCTTAGATATGGAGACGAGAACCTCAGCCCTCTTGCCATGCCGAGCAATAGGTGATCGTTTCCTTTTCCTGAATTTAAATCCCATAGGGAATGTTTGGGATGCACTTGGCAGACGAATTCTAGGTAGGATGGCACCTACCTCAACTTTTCCAGAGCTGAAATTGCCCAAAGTAAAGAGTGGCGAGGAATCCCCCAAGCTCTCATCAATCACCTCATCGAGTCCATTCCATGCAGATGTTCAGCGGTGTTGGCCGTTTGAGATCACACACCATATAGGGTCGAGTTACATAAGGTAAAGCTATAAGGGTGTGTTTACCTGTAGAAAATGTGAATCCAGTCTGTTTTACACATTTCTATATAGCACGCAACGATATCAACATGAGTAATAGTATACGCGTACAAGAGAAACGAAAAGGTCGACCGCGCAAATTATAGGTAATTACAATTATTAAAGAGCAATTTCGTATGCTTAACTACATACGTAAATTTAACCATCAATATGCAAGGACCTTGCGAAAGCAGATGATGCAGCTGATATCTTTTAATTTTTGTTATTTACGTCGCTTTTCTATCCCTTGGGTAAATACCGACGTTGAATGAATAATGAACTAGTGGCATGAATGATAGAACAAACACAACGATAGATTGGAACCTGGGCTTCTTAACGCCTTACGTTACCACTCCACTAACGTTGCCGGTTTGATACATTACCATTGACGTAAGAGGGTCAGAATGCTCTCAGATAATTGAATATAAAATATAAGAAAATAAAGTTAAAAAGCACACTGCACTACAACTTAGATCGATTTATCCATTTTAAGAAAACCAAGTGCATTTGATACGGTTACTTTTCAAAATGCACCCTGAGCATCAAATTTATACGAACACTTTTTAGGTGCTGGACTTATGCCCTATCTCAGTAATTTTGTCTAGTAATAGGTGTTATTGTGTGAAAATGTGTATTTTTATGACACATTGTATCTGAACAGACTGACATACGGTTTTGTACACGTACGCCTCAGTCCTTTTCACTTTGTAGAAGTCTCGATTTGTAGCAGAATAACATCCGTGATGTACTTGGCAGCTATTCGTATGCTCCCATATATAACTTCAACACACCTTGTGTATCTGACGGGATTTCTATCGCACTCAGGAGAAGCCCCTGTTATTAAGATAGGCTACATTAGAAACCTTATCATGTCTAAGCGAAACTCGAGACAAGTTGGATCTATGTTTAGTGACACGTTTTGGACACTTCCAGTCACAATTTCAAAAACTGAATTCTTAGCGTGTATATAGATGTAGATTGTTTTTTTATGCGATTCACACCTCGGACCTTCAACATACACACCCATACAATTTAAAACATTGTTCCTAGGTTCTAAGAATATTCAGTATATGAAGTTCTTTGGAAATACAGCAGTAACTATTGGCAATGAACAGGTATATCTTCAAATCATAACATAACGCCCATTTTCCTTATGTATGCAGTTTTTTTTTCATATTATCTTATTTACAGAAATTAAGACTTGGCCGTTATTCACAAAATCCCCATCTCGGTGTACCCTGTCCCGAAGAGAGTGTGTAGGCGTGTTAGCCATTGGCTTCACGAGTTAAAAAAAAACCCTTCAGTACCAAAAAAGGTGGCCGAAGGTATGTGTGCGTGTGCATCCGGGTTCCCACATGAAATGAACTATTGAAGGAATGTGAAGACAGCAAGTGTGTGTATTACAAGAAAGAAAGAAAAAAGTTCATAGTATCAAGAAAATTCTCCCAATCGTCCCTTAAAGAAAAATACCTCTTTACCTCGCCGTACTCCGCCAAACATCTGAAAGCCAGCTTCGTTCCTTTCCTATTTATAGGCCCCGCTAATGACCTAACCCTTTACTGGAAATTTCCGCTGGTCGTTTGTCCAGCGACACACCTGCCTACCCTAACGGCCAAGAATTCAAACGTACAGGAATACATAAATATTCACAAAAGTTGCATGAAACTAAAAACCGGCCAATCTAAGTAAATTAATTAATAAGCATATAACACAAAAAGGATCAAGTAATGATCTCATGGTTGGAACATCATTAAGTATTCTAATTCGTATAGAATTAGGTCAACCAAGCGCAAAAGAGGGTTTTCATTGGTTCACGCGTGTTCAACGCATGAATTATCAACGCCGCTCTTTTCGTTTTCTCTGCTCCTTGTTTTCCACTATCCTCCAGTTAACTTTGTGATTCTGGACCAGAGCTGAAGTTTTTTTTGCTCCCTTCCCCAAAGGTGAGCGATAACCATTCGGCTACAGTTTCCATTTCAGTTATTCTATTAACAGATACACCCAAGTTGCGTGATACGCATACGGGCATACCTATTTTGCGATCTACGTTGTTGTCTGTCCATTTATGAGTCCTAGAACATACGTTGGAATTTCATAATGAGCTGGGCTTACACACTCCTGGCAATCTTATATACAGGGTGGCCCGTAAGTCCGTACTCATTCATATATCTTATGTATCTATTGTATAGAGTTTTCTGAGTGCTCTTGCACATTATTATGCGATGCCATGTTCTGCGACACATTTTTCTCATATCTCAATATATTACAACAATGGTCTATACCAAAACTCGATGAACTTTGAATCAGGGATGAGGTTTGGTTTCAACAAGGCGAGTTGAGGCCAGCTGTTACAGCGGCATTTGGAACAATATTTCCTGGTATATTGCGAAAAATGTCTCACAGAACATGGCTTCGTATAATATTATGCGGCGAGAATGAAGGACAGCACACAGATACACTGGATACATAAAATATGTAAATGGGTATTGACTTACGGGCCACCCTGTACACTTTTGCATTTGTGATGCCACCTGGAAGGCTTGATGGGAACTATTTCAACCTCTCTTCTTCACACACTGTGATAATTTCACACTATTTGGAGAACTTTCCAGAATTAACTCAAAATTACCATAATAGTATTTCATAATATCGGGCTGAGTTTTGGATGATTTTTTCCCGCAACCTAAGGAACGTTCTTCATAACCGATTTGGGCCGCCACGGTGAAAGGTTGCGCATTCTAACGCAGTTCCCCGAAACTACCAATCTGTCAACGTACAGACACACTTCCACCACACCAGCCTCAGGAAAATCCTCTTGCACACACCTTGTCCAATGAACTGTAGACCAAATGTATGGAATTTTTATAATTTTTTCCCGGAAAAGCATTATAGTTTAGAAATTATTATTATTGAACCTTAAAATATGCATATTTCTTATCTTTACAGTAGGCTATATGTTTAATCATAAGGGTAGCTTTATGCAAATTTGTTTTATTTCTAGATCGTATGTTGGTTGTAATTTAGGAGAATAATATTTTTGATTGATTGATTGTTTATTTTACTTCGCTTAAATGCCACTTTTAGCTAATAGGGAAGATGAGGATGAGTGATGATGCCATGAAATTGATGAAGGGACACTCACATTGAACACCCATGTCAAGACCTGGATTCGAAACCGACGTCATAGAGAGCTGTGCTAACCACTCCACTACGAAGGCTGGCTAGAGATTAGTATTTTTATTAATAAAATATAGGTGTTCTCGCCTTTACAAGAACCGGCCTCCGTGGCGGAATGATTAGCACACGACGCCAGGGGTCTCTGGTTCGAATCCAGGCCAGTGTGTTCCTAATGAGTGTCCCTTAAGCAGTTTCATCATATCATCATTCATCCTCATTTTCGCGATTAGCCAAAAGTAGCAGAAATGCGAAGACAAATAAACCAAATCAGTCAGCCAGCCATTACAAGAACACCTGTGGAAATTTTCTCGATGGCAACAATATACAAAGTACCTCTTCGTACTCTGATTTCGCTGTGTAAAATACAGACCTATCCTTTTTTAACCGAGGATAATTCAGAGGTTCTGAATGCTGCTTTCATCTGACAGAGTCCTCTGAAGTCGGACAGGCGGTCTTTTGCCAGACGTTGTTTTCCGAAAGAAAGTGGGAGTGGTCAAGAAGGGGAGGAAAGGGACTCCCCTCCAAGACAACAGACAATCGAAAGATGGGGAAGCAGGAGAAGACAAAGGGAGGAAGAATAGAGGAGAGACGGAGGAGTTGGTAATTTGTGACGAGAGTTCATGAAATTAAGACACGACGCAGAAGAGGGGGAAGAAAAACAGATGGAGGTTGGGACAGAGAATCAGCGAGATAAGGGCCAAAGGGAGGAAGGAGACAAAGGATAAAAGATGAGCCATTGACTTGGGCAAACACGAGACTCCGAGAATGAGGGAGAATGACGAAATGGGAGTGGAGGATAAGATCTTAAAGGATGCAGAAGACGGCAAGAGAATTGTTTGTTTAGAGAACTCTGAGAGGGAGGCAAAGTTCTACTCTCTCTGTTGTGCCGGAGAATTCCGAACCTCTCCTCGTGGATTTGAGGAAAATCAAAGGAGCTTTATTCGTGCTTCATCTTCTGCAATAATTCTTATGATTCATTAGCTGATGGGTTGTTCCTCCCTCCCTCCTTTCGTTGGACCCTTTCAAGTGCTACAAAGGGGCCCTTCGTGCTTTTTGATCAAGCCTGCCTTCACTGAGAAAGGCTATGTTTGGTCTCTACTAGAATGAAACGTGTTGGAGTTGCGATATGACCTATGGTGGACTGAAAGTAATGCTTCAGGATTTATAGATTCTTGACCTGCTTGCTTGGACTTGTGACAACGTGCTGAGATGCCTACGTCATGAATTATGTTTTATTCGTTTCTTGAGCTTATTTTACGTCTGTTGTCCGCCACTTGAGTATGAATTGATTGAAGGGACATTCACAAGCACACATGGACAGGAAAGATAATACAAATCCAACAGAAAATTATTCTGGACCAGGTGCCAGGACCTTGTTTTCTTGCAAGAATCCAGATTTCACGTCGTACTAAGTGGAACCGAAATTGACATTTGAGTAACTTTCACAAAGACCACCACTAACACCTCATCTGCATTGTAACTTCCAATGACAGACGATGAAGCTGATAATATAGTCCAGGCTTGAACACATTGCTTGCACTTGTGGAGGCCAGCAACAATTGCGTGCGTTACGAGCTTACCACCTGCACACTGCACGAGGTCAGTAAGAATCATCACAGGAGAGGGGAAGCCGTTGGGCAGAAGGGGGGACACGGGACTGTCTCCTGCTTCTATTGGCATGATTGTAATGCCACACTACACTCGGATGACGAGAGGTATTGGTTCGACTGCATGAATGCTTCGACGAAGCCTGCTGACTCGTTTACCCCCTCCTCCGCTACCGTCTTACAACGCTACAGTATCGCTGCTCACTCTGCAGTCTACACGCGCATACGACAGCACTATTCCATAAACACAACGGGTGGACCAGGCCTTTATGAGTGTCTATCTACCCATGTATTACTTTCGAAGCATTTTATATGCAACATCTGATATTGCCATCTGTGTGGTCTCTACAGTCAGAGATTGATTGTTGAATATCATGGGCAGATGGGCGGACAAAACGAGACATATGATACCAAAGTGTGCAAAAAAAATTCTTTTGGTTCACTTTATTCTCTGATAGGGTAATCGAGACTGTGTCTACAATTTGAAGTGGTATCCGAACTACAGTGTAATGTGCCTCCACCGGGAATTGTCCGCTAAACCCCTAATTGGAAGGCGACTGCGTATCACTACGGCATCAGCAGGTTCGTGATAAATGTCCTATTGAGCTATTATTATAAATGTATATCAATCAACCAAGTATCATGATTGCAATTCTAGCCATGTAAGAGCTACCGTTACGCGTAACATATCAACGGCTGAGCGTGTTGAGTGTTTGACACAAGAAGGATTGAGTTTCGTCTGACATTGATGTTCTTTTGTGAGTGCCCTTTCGTAAGTTACATATTCTTCGTCGTGATTAGCTAAAGGAGGAAGCAAATCGTCATCAAATTATAAGAAATATAAGATATAAGATGTTATGAAAGTTCTAGAAGTTTCTTTGATTCGTAAGGAGCAGTACAATCCTTTTTTTGTATTCTTACTCGATTGATTGATTGAATTGTTGTTTTAAGTCCACTTTATGCACAGAAAGACTAATTGGGACTGGACCTAGAGTTTAAAGTGGGATCCGAACCCCTATGTGCTTCCAACGGGTATCAAACCTGAGACCCCTTGATTACAAAGCGACAACGCTACCACTGCGCCATCTGGGAGGCTGTTCTTGCTCTATTATAGTCGCGGTTGTCTCGTGGGTAGAATGTTTGATAAACTCACGGGAAATCTGGGTTCGATTACCAGTGAAGGATGACCTGATGCAAATCTTTTCAACAATGCACCTCTAGGGTTCACCTAACCTTTGTTAATGGGTACCGGGAGCAAACCCGGGGGATAAAGGATGCTGGAGCTTGGTGATGATCTCATCAACTCTACGAATGACCGCTCGTCCTCTCCTCATATGCCTTCACGTCATGTTGCAACATGCAGGGGCTAGCAAAGAAGTTGGATATTAGCTACGTGGTCATAACTAGTTTTTCGCAAATACAGGGTGTGACGTGAATTGCGATACGTAGTATGGTTTTGATTTTTAACTTTGCTTTTCTGATTTTTTGGATACTCGTGACGATGAAGATACTACTGGACAGGAAACAGAATCCATCATTTCCGCAGAGAAGAGTCGCCAGAGCCTTGTTGGCCTTCAAGAAAACAATTTCCAGGGTACACAGCGTGGACAGATACTATTATCCAGTTTAGTGCATTAATTGTCTTTTAATCGATAATCGCCACGATTTCGTCAAAACACCAAAAATCAGTTTGAAGATCCAAAGAGTCTTGACAACTCCTTCAAACTTCCCCCTTGCTTCAGAGGGGTTGCGCGTTTATGAGCAGAAACTCGCATAACGGAACACCAAGTGTTTAACGCAGAGGTAGGCAACCCATTATGTTCGAGAGGACGCAAATTGCGTGCCCCACAAAAGACGATATCGATCAGGAGGCACTGTCGCCGAACATTTACGACGGCGTATGCTGCTGGGGAAGTGCTTTAGAAGATCGCATTCTTATTCCATCCCCTTCCGCTAATTGCAAAGAACCCGTTTAACGAACCTGAATGGAAGCGATGCACTCGTCGCCGGCGGGTGAAAGATGGGGGAAGCTATTAGATTCGTTCCGAATCCTCTTTCCTCCCCCTCCCAATCTCTGTGCTCTGCGAGTATGAATTAATCAGTTGTGATCAGCCACTTTTCCCAAGTAATAAGTCCTCCAGTAGATGGCGTTTCATCGTCTCTTCCCTCCGTCCTCCGTAATGAAGAGCCGTTTAATAATCCGTCTCCATGTGAAATTACACGCCAGCGCGAGTTCTGGAGAAACTGTTTGCCTGGAACAGCGAGGAAAACCTCTGTCCAAAGATTGTTTCTACCTTACCCAATTGGTTATTAAAATTTATAATGGGAGCATCAGCGTTGAAGCTATTTGCGCCGTTCTTCTAATACGAGGGCCTAAGTCCCTTAGCAAACGCAGAACTTATTTATGTTAGTGTACGAAAAGAACAAATAATGTGGGAATGAGCTTCTCGTGGAGAGCAAGCTCAAACTCACATTTTAAAAACACACACTAAAATTTAAAAAATTTATGTGTAACTATTGATCTAATTTTCTCAAAACCCATATTTCTTCCTGATAGCCCTTCTCCTAATTCAGAGCCACCATCCGCCGCTGAACCGATACAATGATAGGTTAGCACAGCAGTTGTCATCGAATCTCGAAAACATCTAAAGGAAAGTTCGTGTTCAGAACAAGAGTATATCAGATGTTCAGGCAAAGACATATATGCCAAAATAATGCAATGTGTGTCGAATTTAGCAGGGCTCATAAAATGAGTCAGGTGGAGTGATATCGTCAGCCTGCCAATCGTAGAGATGAACAACGGGTCAATGCTTTGTTCATGGACGCGTCGCAGTTCAGTTTTAACAGTACTCATCGATGGTTTCACTTCTGGAGGCCACAGGGAACAAGCTGCAGCCATCAAACACTAGGGAGAGAGAGCATTATGGAGGGGATGGTACCATGACTTGGGGCGACAAAATTTTAATCGAGGAAACACCTCTTCAGGAAATTGTTCAGCACAACCAATATGGTTTAACAAAAGTCAGACACAAAGACGAGATCTTGACACCTTATGTTTGTTTCGAGGTGCTGTGGGATAAAATTTTCTCCTAACTGATGACAATGTTTCGCTTCAGCTGGTTAATGACTGTCTGGAAAGTTAGAATATTACCATGAACTGGCCTGCGAGCTTCTCGGATTTAAATCCATGGAATGGGATGATCCAGGGATACATGTTGCTTCACGCCAGCACCCACAAGCACTCTCCAGCTTCACGCATTTCATTGCAAGAGGAGTGGAGGGAACTTCCACCAGCATTGTGTGGGATCTTGATTCGTAGCATGTCACAGCGACGTTGAGCCTGCATTGCTGTCAGAGGTGATCACGCACACTTTGGAGCGGTAGTGTTGGAAGTGCATGTTATGTATGACGACTATGACTTGAGTTTCTGCTCATATAAGTGTGTAAAGTGGTGGAAAAAAGTTCTTCCCCATAAGACTTTAATGGCAGTAAATAATGCCGGAAAGGTAGGCAACACACATTGCACCTTTAGGTGATCGGGTGATTCTGTCTGTCTCAAGGAGCAACTCGTCTTTCATGCAATAGCCAACAGACACAGGAAATGTAGGAAAGTCACGTGACTTGTCAGGTGGAATGTTGTTCGTCATAAAATCGCCTTTTCTCAAGCCAGGTCGCAGAACCGACAAGAGTTTATAGCCTATGTCCGAAAATGATTCCCCTAAAACCGTTGAACGAAACGCTAAAATAATTCTTGCCTTAATTACAAAGGCTACTATACTATATATGCCGTGGTAGCTCGGTCGTTATGGAGTTTGATTACCATGCGAGAGATCTGATTTCGATCCCCGACTGGGGAGAATTGGAATTTTGTCCACCTGTTCAAGTGGCTCCGGCGCCCACCCAGCGTCGTATAAAGTGGGTACCTCTGGGAAACTTGGGGGGGGGGGGGGTAAAGGCGGCCAGGGGCGTGGTGCTGATCACATTATCCCCACCTTCGGCCGTAACAAGAAAGTGTGGGACCCTAACTCCGCACCCCCTACACGCCTTCATGGCTTGCTGTAAAGCACAAGGCAGCACTTTGCTTTTTCATTTACTATACGTCCCGATTTTGTCGGAACAGAACTTTCTAATTTCTACGTGGACTTTCTTCCAAGTTCCGTAGGGATGTGAACAGGCTCCAGTTTTTCTTGACACAATTCATCCATGTTATATTTCGTTATAAAAACCACGGCCGATATCCTGTGTGTGTGTGGGGGGGGGGGCTATAATTCAAACATGTGAGGTGATACTTTTCTCACTACTCCATTCTCCGATTCTTCGTATCAGAAATAAATCTTAATTCCACACACTGAAAATGTAGCATTTCCTACATCTTAGCATGCAAATATCTAGCAGCAAAGTAATGTGTAAGCACATAGTGGTTCGGATACCACTTTAAACTGTAGGTGCATTTCCGATTAGTCTTAATGTGCATAAAGTGGACTTAGACACCAAATCACCCAACCAACACAATCCCGTTATTGTCCAGATTATCGAAACCAGAAGCTTCGTCGCGAATAACATAACCAGGAAGACAATGTGAAATTACCGAACAGAAACAGAACCTAAAACCTAGAACGGCTAGATAGGATTAAATCGACGATACAGCACGCGTTCTGAAATGAAGAAGAATACGAAAGTTGAAGGACCTCGATACACACACACACTTTTCCTCCTCTCAATGGTACGATATCTTTCTTGCAGAGAAGCCTTTACGTAGGCCTTCAAGGCCACGACGAGAAAGTGTTCTACATGCAATGACGGGACCAAAACACACGTCTAGTTTGATATGAAAGCTGTGTTCCTCCTTATAACAGGAACACGGGCCTCGTCTGCTAACCCTAGTTTCGTAGAGCAGAGGCCTGTTTGCCACCCTTTGGTTTAGTGACCTTCGCTCGTAGTTAGCAAGAGTGAATGACTCACCTGATACCTGTTGCCTGTGAGCTTATACAAGAATAGATATTTCGTTAGCGTCTGTAAGTATTGTTTCATGTGCAGTTATATTAGTTAACGTTCGAATTGTTTCCTAATGGTTACGTTATTTATAAATTAGTTCTCGAGAGTGACCTTTCTATCTATTTGGAAGGGGGGGGGATACAGCCAGCATGTATTTTTTTTCCTGAAACAAGAAGAAATTCCTAGACAAAAAAATGAGTCGTAGAAGAGTAGTTAACAAAAAAGAAAGAAGAAAACGAAAATGTAAATGTTTAAATAAATTATTTTATAGATCGAGTGAATAATACTTTCTCACGGGGCCTTCTCGATGGCGTAATGATAACGTCGTCACCTTATAATCAAGGGATCCCGGGTTCGATACACGGTGGATGCACGTAGTAGTTCGTATGCCATTTTAAACTGAAGGTCCAGTCCAGATTAGCTTATCTGTGCAGAAAAACTAAAAAAGAAATTGTCACAGTGTAAGAAAATTTCATGTTCAACCACATACAAAAGGGAATAATTTATTCCATGTTGGAGTTCACATTTATAGCATCTAACCAACACAATTATGGATCGCAACGTATTTTCTCAGATCCATTTTAATTATACGTGCATGATAAAATAACAGAAGTGGAGGAAAGAGAAAGCCAAGCGAAACACAGATGCCTTCTCCAGAATTTCAAATCTCGTTACGTAATGTTCTGTGTTGAAGTCCTGGGCAGGCATAACTTTCTTGTTCTTGCCGTTTTATCTGCTTTATTTCATCATAAATCGTCGTTATGGTTTACCTACAGGGGAAGAATATTGACAATTGCCAATACAAAGCCAATAACGAACAGAACAACAACTCAATTAGGGAGACGTCAAGAAAGAAACAAGACTTTAGAGTGTCTCCGTCTCTCGGTTTCTCGAATTGAAAATTGCTCTCCCGTTCTCGGTCTCGGCTAGTTAAATATAGAAATCGAAAACGTATGTGAAGATACACATATTTCATATATATCCCGGTTTTATTGGAGATTTCATGAGAGATGAAATAAGTACTTTTCGATCATGTTTATTTTTATTAGTTTTGTTACGTAACATCACTTTTCTTCCTAGTCGCGGACGAGTGACCATTACATGAAATTAATGACGAATACTCAAACACCTGTGACGAGGACGGTACTCAAATCCGGGAACTTTGGTGACGAGATCGAAGGTTGACCACTTAATGAGCTTGCCCACCGAGTCTGCTTAATGTTGCTTGTGTCAGGTAATTCGAAATAACTGTCAATATCCCACATTCATTATCATTTGTTTCAAAATTTATCTTATTGATGTTATTAACCTGAAGTCGAAGAAATAGTTGAAAAGCAATAATGCAAGATTGAATGTCTCTGATGTTACTTCGTGCCGAATAATATGACGTGATATTATGATATGAATATATTAATAATATAATATGCCTAGTCATTCCATTGATTGATCCCAATTGCGCACACAAAATATGGTATAATGTCCACTCCTAACCAACCTCCGTGGCGGAGTGGTTACCACAGCGCGATACGACAGCATGGGCCCCTGGTTCGAATCTCGGCCTGGCCATGGGTGTTCTTGGTGAGTGTCCGTTAATCAATGTCATCATATCATCACTCATTACTCATCTTCATCGTCGCTATTTGCCAAAAGTGAAAGAATGGCGACACTGAATAACAAAAATTCAATCAAATTGAACATCTTCACCGATTTAATTCTATACCGTACCAAATTCCCAGTTTATTACTGCATCTTGCTTTATTTTACTGCATCTCAATTGTTTTCCGATTCGAAAAAAAATGGAATGTTGAGCAGTTGATTGTGCATTGTTTTGTTGTTTGGATTGTTTAATTAACGTCACATTAATTAGTTTTAGACCAATCGTGACAGAGGGAATCGAGAGCACAAAAGAAGGAGAAAAGACAAGTTAGAGACCACGGCTCTCTTTAAAGGTAGCATTCCGTGAATACGACTGAAGTGACTGCAGAATATTATGGATAAAATTTGTTTCGCTTTTTCCTTTTATTTCTGCTTCAGTTATTTTACTTCGCTTATCTTCTACCACTCGTATTAATCGTGTTGCTGAGGAAGAATTATAAACTCGTGAAATGGACGATGGGACAAAAAAATCTATGCCTCTCCCACGGTTCGAAACTGTGACCACAAAATATTGTCTTATTTTTAAAATTTACGCCAAATATGGTTTCACTCGTCTCTTTCTCAAGGCGTTCCATTGCCTCTCCGATGGAGTAGTGGTAACGTCTTCGACATGTAACCAAAGGCTTCCGAATTCAATACCAGATAGAGGAACATTTGGTTCGGATCCCACTTTAATCTGTAGGTCCAGTGCATAAACTGGACTTAAACAATTAGCGTGTGGCATTTGGCCTGTGATGAGAACCATCATTTCAGTGAACCTTCTTGACAATGACTAGTATCACTCGAAAAATATTTCCTTACGAGTACGAAACCAGTTGCTGAAATGTTCTTCTTAAGGCCACGTAGCACCCAGCTGTTGTTTGTTGTGGCTGGGGCATGAGTCATGTGACTCATGCTATCAATGCTCAATCCTTCCCGAGAACGCAGATCCACCAGACAAACTTAAGCGAATAATTTGTTATTTGGGTTGCATAAACAACAGGCTTTAAGACGTTACGAAATTCTAGGTCCCGTGGCCCAGGTAATTCTTTCTCCGACTGTACAGATTGGCTTGATCAGTAAAGTTTCTCGTATTGTATCTAATTGCAAAACGACCGGCAATCACGTATTTAGGAATTAAGAATAGGGTTGTAATGATGTAATGTTTTTATATGTGCATTTATGTTCTAATTTTATTATGCTTTGCTAAGGTGACCAGTTGGGGAGCTCTCGTTCGAAAGAAAGAGCCGTTGCACTGGAAAATTTCAGGTCTCCGCGGGGGAATTTCTGTCGCCAACCGGGCCCAAATCAGACCAGATTTTACGAGGGCTAGGAGGATCTTCGTGTAAGTGAGCAATCGCTGATCAAAGGGCAGAGTTATTCTCTGAATCTTCCGTGCTTAGAAGGTTAATGGTGGACTAAACTGGTTGATATATGAATTAAAAAGTAGCATTTGGTGCAAGACAACCCTTGTTGAAATTTCCAATTACCATTAGAAAAGTTTTTCATTGATGAAAAATTCTGAGAATGCACCGTAGGATACTGTGTAAGGAAAAGAGCAAGAAAGCTTCACTCTAATTATTTCTAGTTGGTGGTTGCTGTTGTGATCAGAATATTATTTAAGTACAGGGCAGGCCGCAGAGGTAAGCCATAGATGCGCATTTGAAAATTTAGAGTGTAGATTGGATTTTGAACAATGCACCCGTGGAGCATTTGTAAATATGTAAATAGAAACAGCAAACCACATATTAATTACCTCCTGAGATAATGCTTCTGAATTGACAATATAATCCCACGTTCCCATAAATGGCAGTCTCATGTTCTCATAGAACGTAGGAATGGTTAAAAAGCTCCTAGAGCTTTCAGACATAATTGTGGACATGTGTACCTTTGATTTCGTCAAGTTCATCTTATGATCATTATTAAACGTGATATGCCTCTGGGACTTTAGGTTAGCCCGTAAACAACTTCTTATCAGACTTCTCAAAGGGCTTCAGTGGGTTTCTAGGACCAACCCCCTGCGTGGTCTGTGCTGTAGGATTTATTTGTTTTTACCTATCTCTTATTTACAGTTTTATTCAAGCTTCCGACGATACACATAAACTTTTTTAAACAGACAATTCATCCGAAATAACTTATAGGCCGAAACCTATTAGTTATACCGGAGTTTATAACCCTGGTCTTTTGGTGATGCAGAGAAGCGCCCTTTCGGAGTTGGGGTTAGAAGTATCCGCCTTAGAGTACACCAAAGGCACACCGAAGAGCGCGGAAAGATATTTCCCCAGACATCCCCTGAATCACCAACCTTTCAGCAACCAGGAGAGTGTCCGAGTTTACAGAGCTTTCCGTTTTATACAGAAAATGTGTTTACATTTTTCCAAGACAACATTATAGTTGTTTATACATCCTCATGGTTAGAGAACCTTTACATTGAATTACAATTTTCTTGTTGTTTTTTTTCCAAAATACTAAAATCTATTACATATTTTTAGTAACAAATCTGTTGGAAAAACCTTTACATATATGATATTAAGAATAAAGTATTTTTTTTAAAGAAATAAACATCTTTTAAAGAAAAGGGAGTTGATCACAGATTAATTGTAGTCGACTAGGGTGACACAAACGAAAGGATGCTAAAATATTACAAAACTAGACGAGCTTGCGCATTGCAGTAAGACTTAATGGATTCTCACCAATTTGCTACGCAATATCATTTTGCTCAAATGAAACGCCGAAGAATCTTTCTCTGTAGATATGTAACTGGGAGCCATACAAAGTTACATAATTCCAGTTTAATAAGCAAAAAGAACAGTGGGGCAATCTACAGCGCACTCTCTTTCTCTCCCCCTTTGACTCCACTTCAAGGGAGTAATTAGATACGCCGCTGCCTTTCGGCAAATGCTCGCGAGAGGGAGCTCGCATCTCTTTGCATTTTCCAAGATGGACGGAAGGAAAATTAATTCCTTACGCCGTTTTCTTTCTCAGCTATTTCTCTTCTGGTGCCTTCCTCTCTCTCTCTCTCTCTCTCTCAGCAAGAAGCATTTGCCCAACGTATCCTTGTCGCTGGAAGATCTGACGAACACACCGTATAATGTTCCCTTAAGAGGCGGGCATTGTTTTCAACAGGTTCCCCCTTTGTGTACGGTCTTCTGAAGGCGGTGCACAAACTGTGAACTTGTTGTTTGTAGCTGCTTCTGCTACCTCCAGGAAACAGACAACCGCCTTTGTTGGTGGATCGTGTAGTGTGGCGCTCTGTGGGATTATCCCACCACGGCAGCTGTCCAAACAGGTAGTCCTGATGCCTCCTGCTTACCCCGTCTTCTATTAACATGCAGAACATAAACAAGGTGGTGGATCTCTGTGATAATACACTCCACTCCTCCCACTCCTATTCTCTCTCTCCCTCTGTATCTCTCTCCTGGAGGGAAACCGGTAGTAATCTGTTGAGACACAAATGTGAACATCTAACTTTGGACAGCGCTGGGTTTATCTGCCTCTCTCGGTTGCCTTGATGTTTGCGTATCGAACCAACACTTGCAACTGATCACTGGGATAATTGAGAGATTAATACACCATGGCGACCAAATGGGTGCAAGTTGCACAAGTTCAAAATCTGATTTTTATTTAATTTCTCCGTACGCATCAGCAAATCGTTAAGCTGCAAAAACTCCCAACAAAGACGATTGTATCTATCTACCCATCCATGACAAGAAGTCAGAGTTACAAGTTCTATACAGTCTCGTCAGGTAACCTAATAAATTAACAAATGCCTGTCTCCGTGCTGGAGTTGTAAAGCAAGCTACGAATTCTTTGCTGTTATCTTCGAATTCTCGACAAGACATGGACATCGCATTGCGTTATACCAACTCATTATCTATTAACTTAGAGAAATTGAAAAAAGACGTAAAATAAAAAATATTCAAATACAATACAATAGTAAGCAAACAATGAGAATTGACACCATGCACAAATTCCAACTGGTATGTTTTCATCAATTCCATCATCTAAACGACTAAAAATAATATTGTTCGACAATACTTGTATTTTTCTTTACTTACTAGCATGCTGTTTCTCGCAACTTCATTATACCACGTCTATACTTTACTGAGACCATTTTCCGTAGTTTGCGTTTGTGTGAGGAACATATACCATCATTATACAGTTTTGCATCTTGGTGTATATAAAGCTTTTAAGGGCTACCCAGATGGCGTAATGGTAATATAGCCTTGTAATCAACGGCTTTGATACCCGATGGAGGCCCATAGTGTTTCGGATCCCACTTTAAACTGTAGGTGCAGTCCCGATTAGCCTATCTGTGCATAAAAGTATCATAAAGCTTTAAAGTTTTCATTTGCTGTTGTTCATATTTTCACATCAGTTGACAAGACATTGCACAAAGTCATGTAAACATTCCTCTTCCAAACTCTACATGCACATCCGACAATATACAGCGTGTCCACAATGAGACTCCAACATTTTGAAAATCTATAACTTTTTCATTTCAGATTGTAGAGCTGTGATTCCGAAAGAAGCAGAAGCAGAAACTCAAAAATTTTATGTGGTAACGTTTTAGTGCGCACAATAGCCGTAGTGGCGCTGCAACAATCGATTGTTTGAAAATGGAGATTCCAAACGAGCATGCACAGGTTGTGTGGTGGTATGCAGAAACAAAATCAGTTATTCAAGTGCAACGAAACTTTCGTCGTGTGTACAATAACGATCCTCCGACATTCAAGACTATAAAGAAGTGGTGTGATCAATGTTTGGCGATCGGCAATGTTTTGAAAGGACACGGTGGTGGTAAACCCAGAATCCAGGAACAGGTTGTAGAAAATGTGCGGAGGTCATTCAAAAGGAGTCCACAGAAGTTAGTAAGACAAGCTTTGAAGAACTTTGTGAACTGTCGACCGTTTCATACCAAGTAATCACAGCTGTACAATCTGAAATGAAAAAGTTATAGACTTTCAAAATGTTGGAATCTCATTGTGGACACGCTGTATATTGGAAACTCTGCTATAAATATCGTCTCAAGCTATTGCCTTGTAATCAAGGGGTTCCGGGTTCTATAACAGGTGCTGGCACTTGTCAGTGGATCGGATTCTACTTTAAACTGGAGTTCATGCCCTGATTAGCCTATCGCTGCACAACGTGATATCGAAAAAGCATTTTTTTCTTTTGAAAACAAGTTGCGGTGTACATTGTGATTAGACACATGCTATATAGCAAGCATGGATTCACAACGTTATATTCTTCAGCAGCTGATGTTCCTGTGCAACTGCGTTGGTCTTCCTCACGTTTCCAGGCCAACTTGTCTTACAGCCTGAATTGTACGACTAGTGTCAACCGCGAATAGCGACTATGAAACGTCCTTAGCAGATCTCATTTCGAGTCGGCTTTGCAGCTGACAGGGTTCAGACGACATCTAGATTAGCTGCACATCCGTTGGAGATCCGGTTGACAGACTTAGCTTACTGCCAGCCGCAATGAATTGCGCAAGTGTCATAGGGAATTCAACATCTGCAAATGATTAATATCCCTTTGCTTAAACCTTCTGCTTGGTAAGGGGGAGCTGTACGATGTTAATCCGTAAATATGACTGTAAGTTTATTTTGTGAGTCTTTCGTTGTAGTTTGTTTTTCAAATCAAATAACGACCGCGAACACTATTATTTTATCTAGTTAATTGATTGATTGATCGAGTTGATGTTTTAAGTCCACTTTATGCTCAGTAAGGCTAATCGGGACTGGACCTAGTTTAAAGTGGAATCCGAACCACTATGAACCTCCACCTATATGATTATAAAAAATCGATATTTTCTTATAAGAACTGTTAAAACATGTAAATGCTTAAAGATATTCTTAAAGTACACCCTATCTCGGGAATTTGTGGAGCAAGGTCGCTCATAACGGTAGGGAAGAGGAGAAAGCGAGCGGGAGGAGCAAAGCAGTGTGCAGTGTGCGTTCATTGGTCGAGCCCTCTCGAGTCGCTACTTGCGCAGAGGACTTGATTTCGTTCGATTGCTCCAGACTGTCCAGGGACAGAGTGTACGTGCAATTACAAGTATGCACAATATTGACTTGTTACCGGCTGTAAAGTCATGTTCAGATAACACCCTCTAACAATATAAAAAAAGGCTATATGCATGCGATGGGTTTCTTAAACAGATGAACTGAAATGTGTAGTATATTTATAAATGAAACTTTACCAACAGTATACTTTATCTACTACAAAATCTTTGTTTCCCCTATTGTTGAGTGCTGTTCGTCCTTCTGGAATATAGTAACTAACTCTCTAGCCTTCTTAAACCAGAAGGATTATGGCTGCAGCAACACAAGCCTTCCATCTGTCCCTATCCTGGGCAAAATCAATCCAATCTTTTCCATCCTTACCGATTTTCTTTAGGTCGATCTCAACGTTATTCCTCCATCTTCGTATTGGCCTTCCTACAGGCCTCATACCATCAGGTTTCCCAACAGTAATGCTGTAAATTCTTCTTTACTAAGGCAATTCATTCTGACACTTTCAAATTTCAAGAAAATTCTCTCAGTTTTCTCTCCATTATGTTTTACAGAATGCCAGTGTTAAGACCCATATTCAAGAAAGATTCCTTCAGTGGTAAAAACGATCACCCATGGAAGGAAATGAAGAAAGGTATTTAATTTAATTTATAATTTATGTTATTATATTAATTACACTTTAAAATTCATAAAATTTAAATGTATCAGTACAATCTTGCCTAACTTAACAGCTTCCTAAAGCTATAGCTGTGCGTCATCTTCGACCCTTGGCAACGTTTGTTTTCGGTCCCATATGATCTACCACAGAAAACGTCGCCAATATCATTGCGGACACGGAAGTGATACTTATAGCTGTCCGCGATGTGTTGTCGTGTGGTTATGAAGTCCGGGGATCCCCCCTCTCCCCGTGGTTTCCGGCGCTATCAAAGAAGGAGAAATTAAAACTTCTTCCTTGGGAATCGCCCGCAGAGCTGGAAAGAAGGCGCATCAACGCTAACTGAGCTCCCGGATCAAGCGGGGGACACTTTTCCGCGATGACCCAATAAAGAGACGTTTCTGAAAATGGCTTCCCTCAAGAGATCAGCGCAGTGTTGCCACCTGGTTGGGGAAAGTTACTCCATTTGGAGTTTACAATCTGTGATTTTCGCTTATAATTTATCATTTCTCCCCTTACTAACAACACTAGTTGTAGTAGAAATGATAGAATGTGCTTTCAGGACGCTTCTACTTAAAATGACCTTTCACACTATGATATTGAAATACTACACACTGCACCAAGGCGTTAGGTTGTAATACAAACTGCCCTCCAATGATTGAAAGTCAATTTCTGTTTTTACAAACTCTCTCTAAAAATTCAAAGTGCATTGCTCCCAGTCAATCAAGACAATAATCGTATACTACAACTGTCCCGAAATAATTTTACGAGACATTATTGTACTACAAACTGTTCCCCCAAAATGTAAAGTGACATTTTTGTACAACAAACTGTTTTTCAATTTTTCAAGCGATATTGTTGCACTATAAACTATAAACTGTCCCCATATTGTTGGAAGAAAATGTTTTCGTACTAGAAGGCATTCGCAAATAATATGAAGCCGTGTTGTGCTAGAAACTGTCTACAAATTGTTTAAAGGGATATTGTTAATCTGCCATAATAATCGGCATATTAGTGTAGTACCCACTGTGCCTTGCTCATAGTAAGTCATAGCTTTCGACACTATTGTGCAAAGAAATGTAAATACGTATCTGATTGCAATAATTTTGTCGGCACTCTTGTCGCTTTTACCATGTCTCACTTGTGCTATTTCCAGGTATCCACTAATGAGAGGCTGGGTGTGTGCCAGAATCACTTAAGCAGGAACAATAAGAGCAACACCCACCCAAGATAATTCATCTCATGATTCTAACCATGGGGTATCCCGACAGAATTAGTGAGTTGGGCGGGCAGGCAACTTCAAGCCATGTTACATATTTTGCACGGTCAGTATTCCGCGGGCGGAAGTGACGTCACGTCTTGCAGTAGTAAAAGCATCCGGTCATTCAGACGTCTTACATTCATTTTGCAGCCAGAACAAGTCGATGAGAACTTGTCTTGTTTCGTCTGCATAACAAGATTGCTGCGTCCGTGGAAGGGTATGCGGTTTGATAGAGTTATTGTGAGGATGCTTGTAGTTATACTTGGTCTAGCCTGGCAATACTTTGTATTCAAGGTAAATATAAGAGGAAAGTTCATTGTTGTAGGGTAAAGTAAGATTTGGTGGTATAGGTTATTTAGTGTTAATTGTTCTAACGTATGCCACAGCATAACCTATGCATTAGATGAGATGGCTCGCGGTGCCAATCTTCTCAAATGCATCATCATGATGAGCACCGCGAGCCATCTCATCCAATGTCTGGATTATGCTGTAACATACGTTAGAAGAATTAACATAAAATACCGTCAACGGAGTAAATATAGATTTTGGCATATTCTAATGTGCCCTGTATAATCCGTGGCGAGTGACAACACGAAAATTATACGAGAGGAAGACTTTGTCCTTTATAAATGTACTGAAGGAATACCAATGGAATTTCAAAATATTGGTGGGGGGCAAATACGTCAGCATTTTCATGACGAAGTTACCCCAGCAAATGGGGTAACTTCGTCATCTCTGCTTACAAGGAGCGTATATTCTAGGCTAGCTAGGCAATCTGCGAAGCCTGAAGCCTAGATAATAAAATACAGAAGAAAAATCGACAAATAAAATTATTCATATAAGTGAGATGATGATGGTGATTCTGGAGTTGGCAACCTGATTTCTTGTGAGTTGGCAACCTGATTTCCTATGAGTTGGCAACCTGGTATCCTATGAGTTGGCAACCTGGTATCCTATGAGTTGGCAACCTGGTATCCTATGAGTTGGCAACCTGGTCTCCTATGAGTTGGCAACCTGGTTTCCTATGAGTTGACAACCTGGTCTCCTATGAGTTGGCAACCTGGTCTCCTATGAGTTGGCAACCTGGTTTCCTATGAGTTGGCAACCTGGTCTCCTATGAGTTGGCAACCTGGTTTCCTATTAGTTGGCAACCTGAATTTCTTAGGAGTTGGTAAACTTCTTCATAGCCTAGGGCCACGTGAAATAGTAGATAGCCTAGACCTTGGATTCAGTAGGCGCCACTGGGGTTTACATTCATAGCAGGTCAAAATTTCCCCCATGAAGATCGTCACGCTTCCGCGACAGTTTTTCCATTTCCGATCAGTCGTAAAGCCTCCTGCACCTGATCGGAAGTACATTTCTCATATTTTCGACCACCAACTACCTTCTTATATGTCCTTGGCATCGTGTACGGGAAAATGCTGCAAACAGCGCCAAAGCACAATGCACTTGCACACAACACGCTTCCCCCCTTGATGTCCGCTCCACAACTGCACGTGTGTGGCTTCACACTCCCTTTGTTCCACCAACATGTGACTCCTACCGACATCTATCAGTCTCATGACGAAGCCCTCAAAGACGAAGTTCCAGTTTGACGGTAACCTATGCCACAAAATAACCTTACTTTATCCCATATCAATACCACGTGCACTGAATATGACGTCTGCTTTAATACAATACAATTGAGACGTACGATTTGAGCAGTGCAATCTGTAGTGTTGAATGCGATGTATATTCTCTTACGTTGTAACGTTTTTTTCTGAATTCACAATAAATGTTTTCATATTTTCATTTTGGAGGTCACACGGAATATTCATTCCTTCCTAAATGTACGTATCACTTATCCAGCTTGTATATTAGTTGTTACATTGACTGGTAACTTCACCAAGACTGCGGGAGATTTGTTTTATCGTTCAGCTAAGACGATCCTAAGCCGGACGTTAGTAGTGACGTGTTTCCTCTCAAACATATCTTTCAGATGTCTGGTTCGCCGAACATTGTTAATTCTAACCGAAGACAACCGTGGCTTTTGGAAGTCTAAAGTTTCAGTTTGTTTTATGCTCAGATAGGCTACAGTGCACTGTACAATGTGTCTTCACTGAGGGATCGAACCCGAGACCCCTTGTTTACAAGGCGACAGAATTACCACCACGCCTTCGAGTCCCTAAACGATGCTCTCGTTTAGAATGGAACTAAAATAAGGGTGTAAAAATCTAGGTTGGAAACGCTGAGCAGTGCTTAGTCTTCGCAATTTTCTGGCTCAACCGAGGCGTGGGATTCGTCGGTTTTAAGTACAGGTCAGAGATTGGGAACCCTTCGAGATTTTGGCAGCTACTTTTCAAGAGAGCGCAGAGGGAAAAAAAGTAATGTGAGGTTTCATTGGAAACATCAAGTTAAGCCGTTTGGAAAACGGGCGACGGGAAGATTTCGGGTCCAGAGGCGGGAGAAAGAGGGACAGAGATCAACAAGTTCTCGTCAAGGGTAAACTTCCTCTTATATTACACGATATTGCGCACCCGCCGGAAATACGACTTTCAAAATGAAAAGAATGCTTCCCGCTTGTGTGTGCGGTACGGAGAAGCAATGTATGAAGAGTCTGTGTGTTCAAAGGAGATTTCGGAAGATATATTAGAAGAGCAACTAACTGAGGGTAAGGCATTAAAATTTAATCTAAGGTTATGATACACAGGGATACTTCATAATGTATTTTGAATGCAATTTCAAGAAGCCAACCAATATGGTTGTAATATAAACCAGTGCAATTAGATAATGTTTTCTAAAAAAATACATAACTCGACGGGACTATAAAGTTCCCAGACTGGCAATACTCAAGCTAAAGAGTTCTTCAAGCAGCTTTGCAGATGTCATGCGGCTATTGGTTAAATTTAGCCAAGAGTTTCTTCCCCACCCTTTGTTTTGCTTTCTTTTTACCTGTTGTTATTCACTAGTTTTCCTGAGTCCAGGTTGTATACCAATGATGAGAAACGTGACCCTTAAAATCATACCAGGACAGTCTGAAATTCCTTGTTGTATATTGCAAGTGATAACTAGTGTATGGTTGATTGATTGATTGAGTTAGTGTTTAAGTCCACTTTATACACACCTACAGTTAAAAGTGTGATCCGAACCACCATGTGCCTCCACAAGGAATCGAACTCGGGACCCCTTTATCGTGTATGGTTGTGATGAAGCATGTCAAAGAAGAGTCCACCTTTGATCTCGCCACTGGAGTTCCTTGGTTCGAATCACAGCCTTGGCAATGATGATATTTGTGATTGTAAATTTATCAATTGCCCCCATTGCCGCAATTAGCCAAAAGTGGCAGAGAAGCGACGAAATACGAGAACAATACATATTTGCCAAGAAGAGGAAATGAAATAGAACGGAAGTGCAAAGCCAAGAATCTGATGCTATCGGAGTACTTACTTCGTCACGTACCTGAATATGTAATAAAGTCACCCTTTGTAGTTATTGGACGATATCGACAACCATCCATTAGATTCAGTTCCGTCAATGTTGACGAAGTAGATCAACTACAACGTTATCAGATATTATAAGTACTATCCTCAAGAAAATTTCCAACTGTTGACATGTGCTAGCACATGATCGGTGGCAGAGTGCATTGAGTGGAAGATTCACCGTCTCGCTATCAAAGTTCAGGATTCAAACCCTGACCTGGGGATATAGGTTTCTTAGCTAATCATCAATTTCATCTAATCACCCACCTTTTTCATAATTAAGCTTTACCTAAAGAAGCAGCGAAGTACATTTCCTAGAGATGTCAACATAAGGTTTTGCAAATAGCAGTACAATCATAGGAGGACATATGTTTTTAATTATAGAAAAGCGAGATTTGTATATGAAGATAACCGAAAAGATTGCTCCAAACGCATAAACTTGAACTACAGATAGTAAAATGAATTCTTATCTTGTATGTAGATGATACATTCGTAATATGACCACATGGAGACCACTCACTACCAGATTTCCTACAGCATTTCAAAAGGATTCATGCATCAATTAGATTTACTATGGAAAATAAACAAAACAAATCCCTGCCATTCCTGGATGTACTAGTACATAGATCTAGAAATCTAATATCAATAGCTTTCAATCGAAAGTCAGCAGACAGTGGGAGTTATATACTACTAGAAATTAAATCACTCCGAGAGTACAAAGAAAGACATAACCCACAGACTAAGCTCAAGGACCAGAAGAATCTGCTCAAAGTCGGCAACACTCAGGCAAGAACAGGAAAACATCATAGATACGATGGTATCCAGCAACCATAACTAACAGAGCCACCCGCAGTTAAGCAGATAAAAAGTAAGATGCAAAGACAGACTGAATGGGTGCCATATATATACTATACCTCCCTCGATTATCGAAAAGAATAAAAAAGTGTAGACTACGTGAAGTAGTTGGTTATAGAGCGACCAAAAGGAAAAAACCTTGCACGAAAAGTCTCCGCGCAGTTTTCTCTTCCTTCGTTCAGCTCGGACCATAAGAAAGCAAGGTCCACTCTCCCCCTCCCCTCCACGGGGTAGTACGGTACACAGGAGTCGCAGGTCTGCGCAGGTTTCTTTGCTTGTGGTTCCACTATAGCGCATTTGCATTTGTAGCAAAATAAATTTCTGTCGTAGAAATTGCTTCACCTGAAGACGAGAAAAGATATGTAATCTCGAAAAGTAGTGTTGAATAAGTATAGTTATAAGCAGTAGACAACGGATAATGCTCAATTAACATTGTATGCTAATTCATATCATCTTATATGCAGATGATCCAAAAATAAGTTATTATTTGTTCTCTATAACGTTATGCATTTTCCCTTGACATGCGCATGTCATCAGTCACGACAACGAGTGAAATGAAGATCAGCTCATTCCCTTTGGAAAAAGTCTTCCTACACCATTTGTTTCATGTATAACCTCCGGCTGTTAACACGTTACACCAGATACATAAGCTTTCTATACGCTGATTATATTAATTTTTACTGGTGGAAAAATTTTCAGAGCTTGTTATCATAATGAACATTCGTTCCAGACCTAATACATTACAACTATTTTTATGTACTTGCGGGGGAAAAATAAAGCAAGCGAACCAAACACCATTAGGAAATGAATTCTCTAACGAAAAAAACTGGGAATAAGGGTTTATATAAAAAGAAAAAGGGGGAGGAAAAATCATCCGTGGAATTAACTTCAGTGAAGCAGACGGATGTTTCTCCACGGAAGCAAAAGGATATCTCTCATGAAAACGTTGCGGCTAAAAACCCACCCCGAGGGTTTAATTCCATAAACTGGAAGGTCCCTGCGGGCAGGTGCAGTTTTCGAAATAAACCGCCCCTGAAAATTTCAGGACGGAGGCAGATGTCGCAATGGTGAACTTCATTATTTTAATTGATCCACGGAACATCTGGCTCTCTACAAATTCCGGCGGTGTTTTCCATATTTGCAACTCCCAGTTTCCATGGAATTTCAGGAAGGGGAAGGGCAGGGGAAGAATGGGGTGGTCGGAGCACAAACAAAAGAAGAGCGTGCACGCCAAAGGCAAACACACACACAAGTGTATGTACGTATATCTATATCCATCGTATGTAATCACACAGAAAACCTCCTGCGGCTTTGTTCCGACTTTTGTGTTGATTTAAGATAATTGAATGGCTCTATTATGTAATCAGGGAATGGACAGACATTTCAACCTAATTGTCAGCCACCTGCTATTTTTTCCACAGCAGTATTATGTCGAGATAATCCTGTAGTAGAATATTTCATTCCATTATGATGCTACTTATCGTAGGGGGTATGCGGTGTGTAGGACGAACAGCTGCGCCTAGCTTCTGTATGATCCATGATGTCCTGTGTGTACGGAAACAGGCCTGCGTTAACATCTCATTTTAGCATTTATAATGGAGTTTCTTTCTTGCAGTACGTTTATGAACAGGAACATTGTCCAGTCTTCGTTGGTGATCAGTAAATTAAGGATTTGTATTCAAATGTATGCTTTATTGGAAAGGGCACACATTCATAAAACGTTTTGTTATAAATTTGGCCAAAATGTAAGTAAATGTAAACAAAATTTTGTACTACATAAAAAAATGCAGGCTCTACCAGGACTCGAATCTGCTGCTCTGGCTTACCGTATAATTGCTTTATAAACTTTTTTATATTTAAAAAAGGAAAACCCCTAAGCGGTAGTTTCTCCGTTACTGTTTCTCATATTTTCTTACCAGGGTTTCGGACCCAAGACCCCTGGTGTCGTAGCGCGCTGTGATAACCTCTCTGCCACGGAGATCGACCCCAAATGAGCTACTGGGCCAACCCTGACTTTGTCTCATTTTTTGCTTTCTACTATGTGACAGAGACAAATTTACTAAAAAATGTTGAATTGTTGTTTTATTAAGTCCACTTTATGCGCGGGTAGGCTAATCGAGACTGGACCTACAGTTTAAAGTTACATGTGCCTCCACCGGGTATTGAACCCGGGATTCCTTGATTACAAGACGAGGACGATACGACTACTCCATAATTGGGCGTAAATACTTGTTCTGTTTTAATTTTTCAGAATTTGTGAATGCTTTTACTTCCTTTGGTCAAATAAGTATAAGGTTATTTCACATTGTAAACTGGTTTCACGAGTTTTCCCTATGTCGATGATAACAATTTCATTGAATAATTCTCACTTCGCAGGGGAAGAAGCAGTGCTTTGCTGGATGGATCGGCTGGCACATCGCGTTAGGACAGTTTGTTGATGGTTGCTCTTATTTACTTGCGTGATCTTCTCTTGAGCTTCACAATGACTGAAGAAAAGCGTTTACTGAGCTTAGATACACGATAGGAAATAGACGGAAAAGGTGAACATAAAGGTAGAAAACATGCCGAGAGGTAGTGTTAGGAGGTAGTAACATTTAATTAATGAAACGTCACTAAGACTTTGTACTTGCGTTGAGGATGGAGTAAGAAGGAAGTCTATCTGACATGGGCAGCTAGAGACAGATTCAGCAACTTATAGAGTACCAGTACCTGTTAAACAGGTAGCAATAAGTAACAAGGTATGTTAAATTTTCCAGAACTTTATATTTAAATTTCTATTGACACTCTTGGTAGGTTCATTGATAGATATCTCGTGTAAGCTTTATGATGGAATTTTGTGTTGAGTGAGGAGAAAACAAGTATGTGTGTTCACAAGAAAATCAATATAGTAATTTATAAACTTTGATTGGTAACGTTTGAAACATGAAATTAAGTTATCCAAATCTGGTCTCACTGGAAAAATTGCAAGATATTGAAGGTACACGTATTTCGAAAATGATGTTTACTTCTTTTTCCGTCGAGCACCGCACAAATCTCGACGCTATTAACTTTACCATCCTCTCACATTCCGATTTTCAGTTTTTTTATGTTTTGGATTAGGTTTTTGCTTCGTGAAAAGTTTGAATTACAAGGTAACATGTAAACATGAAACAGAATTAGGATTTTTGTAAATTGAAGCTTGTTTTGAGAGTCATCCATATGTAGCTAGAACGATTAATTTCAAGTATTTTGCACATCTCGCTGCACATTATTTTCAGAATTCGCAAATAATAGTTATTCTATGTTACAAGCCCTTGTTGTTCTTTTTTTGTGGTACCTCATATTTGAAGCACTTTTACTTGGGATAGAATTTTGGCATTTTTTACGATTTATTTTTTCTTGTTCCTGTTGTGTTTTTAAGGTAACTGAATGGTGGATACTCTATGAAACATTTAACAGTGTAACTTATATTTTTGTCAGTACTCGAGCTCATTATAGTTAGCTGAATATTCAAAACGAAGGATTGACATTCCATAATTAAGTGCTTTCCACCACTAATACTTTTTACTACAGGGCTAAATATCATTCGTAGTTAGCCAGAATGATGAATTTCAGGTTTCTCGCACATCTCACTATACTATACTATAAAATCTAATTGTGGAGAACAGTGAATGTTTGTTTTTCAGCCAGGTCATATAACGGCTAATTTTAACATTCACAGATAAACGTAATAATACTTATCGATCATATTTCCTTACTACAATATTTATAGTCATTACAGTGCTTCTAAATAAAGTTTAGCAGCATTTAATAAGTTGACGAAAGTATACAGATTTTACAAAGGGTGAAACAATAAACTGACAGATTGCATTGTCCATTGGGAATGACTGTCAATTTACAAGTTGCGATCGTTTGTTTTCGTACCTGTTCGTATTAGAATTCCCGAAGGTGGAGTCCTCCGGAATGACTCTGGAACATTCACAACACTAAGACTCCGGGCCCATGCTGGGCACGGGTGTTCTTTGTAAGTTTCCCTTCATCAGTTTCATCACATCATCATTCATCTTCATCTTCGTGGTTAGCCAAAAGTGGCAGAAAAGCAAAGTAAAATAAATCAAATCAATCAATCTACATATTTTTGTGACATAATAAGCAATTTGGAAGTAACACTTACTTCCGGGACGCTTTTGTTACACAGTGTAATATTTAAAATATGTTCTGAACTATAAATGAATAAATATGAATTTTACAATCAAAGCAACCACATTATTTTTTTAACTATTGTAGTTGTAAAAGCAATAAGTTATAAATACAACCTTTGTTATGAGAGGAAATTTAGATTCATAGAACGGTCAAGGATTTTCTTCCTTGGAAGTCTATGTGTACGTGCGTATGTGGGCTAAAAATGTAGGCTCACACATCACGTAATTTGCATGAAAATAAGAAATCAGTACGAAATATTAACATAGAATTACCGAAGAAAAATGTAAGGTAGAAAGTGGAGGTTACATTCTTCCACACTCTGAGTAGTATTATACTATTTTGTTCTTACTATCCAAGGTATTCTGTGGCGTTTACTTGCAAAAGCATATACATATATCGTTTTTTATTGAGCAAAATCCTAACAAGAGAATTCTGGTACAGGAAGAAAGAAGTTAAAGACAAGTGGTGGGAGATGAGAAATGAGGTATAAACGGGAAAGGGATGGAAGGAGTACAAATATAACGTAGTTGCAGTTTCATCTCCTGCCCTAGAGCGTCAACACACTGCAAATGTTAGTTTTGCTCAGCGAGGAATGACACTCAGCATTTCAATGAGTTTAGAACAAACACTTCGACCTCTATATATTTCTTAACACCGGGCAGCGACCCGGTACAGAGCCGGTCGGCGAGAGGTTTCCATGAAACAACATTTTCTCTGCAACCACAATTACAATTTAATTAATGATATAGTGATCAAAGTATAATTAGTATTCAACATCCCAAATTGTATTAACTGAAATTTCCTGGTGGTCAAAATGCCAGATTCCAATGAAAATCAGCAAAGCAATTTAATGATGTTGATGTAAGGAAACTATAATATTTCATTAGGTGCAGTGGTTGACAACTAATTTAAACCTGAATATACATTTGTCAACAAACGTAGACATAATAAAACTATTAGTACTCTTGTTGATTATGTCATAATTTATCTTCTTCTACATATATAAAAATGGATGTATGTGTGTGTGTGTATATATATTTGTTCCGGCATAACTCTCGAACGCCTGAAGCAATTTCAACCACACTTGGTACACATATCACTTACAATGTGGAAAGAAATACCGTGAAGGCAAGACACCCCTGGCAAGCATAGGGGTGGGGGTGGGAAGTGGTGATATGTAAAAATAATCGAAAACGACCGACATTAAATTCCTCAGAAATCAGCCGCGACTGTATGCATCCCGCACAACGATAATGTTTCTCGGGTTGCCTAACATTCAGGCTGATATAAGTTTGTGTTGCGAAAACTACCAATATTAGTGTGGAATGCATAGTTTTCGGGGTTGCTAAGATGAATAGTGACACTCCCAATGTCCAACTCCAAGTGCACCACCTATCGGCATGGGGGGGGGGGGTGAGAAGGTGTGAAAAATGACCTACTTTAGTGTCGAATCCATACTTTTTGGAGTTGCTAAGCTAATTGGTGATATTCAGAATGAAATAAAATTACTTACATTTTACACTATAGTTTGAATTCATTATTTCCCTGTCTAATGAAACAGTGGGATAAATAAATACCTGGGCAAGGCCGGATAATCAGCTACTTTATTGATATTTAATTTCAAGGTGCATATTAACTATTGTATACAATTTTAAAAATGGAAAGATATTGACGAGTAAAATTGTTTGGACAAGAAAAATACTTTTAAAAAGGGTTTCACGAAAGCTGAGAACCACTACTCTGAATTCTCAATTCGTGTGGTTTGTAAGATCAGGTAGGCCTACACAAGCAATGAAAAGTGTAGTAGTAGAGTCCAATAATTTTAAATTAAACATTTTCTACTGGGAATATACTGCACTGTATTATTTATTTTAATTATTATTCTTAAGCTTTTTCTTCCTTTACTTCCAGGCTTATATTCTGGAAATACACAGTTGGAATTTTATGTTTTCCAAATTATTAGTAACAGTACGTTTTCAAATATGTTCTTCAGCCACTAAGACACAACGGAAATATTCTTAAATATGCTAAACTTTTTTAATACAGAAATGCAAACTACGAATCTTTAAATATAAACCATAGCTATTATTTTTAATGTTTCTTTTGTTTCCTCATTTCCAAATTTGTAGAATGTAAATATCACAAACCATGGTATGAGAAGAAAGTATCGAAGGAAGCAAACGCCAAAATATCTAGCTACGAGGCTGATGCTCAGGTAGGGTAATCAGGACTATACTCACGGTATAAGTGGGATCCTAGCCACTGTGCGAAGCGCTTCTACCAAGATCGAACCCGGGATGCCTTAATTACAAGGATTAGATGGAGTTACCAGTATGCCATCATAGGAGAGGAGTGAACCGAATGAGTTAACAGGTTACGGACTAGTACCTCGAGAGGTCGCGGTTTCAAACACCGCAGTCGACCAATCTGCGTGAGGTTTCTCTGTTTGGTTTTCCTCAGTGGTACTAGGTAAATGATGGGGTGGTACAATTAATGATGAATATCATATCTTTCCCTCTTCCATTACATCCTGTCGGCGTTAACACGACTCAAATAAGGGATGTTGAACTTGTCAAGAGGACTGTGATTACAAACTTTGCATGCATGTGTAAACATGCGAGCCTGTTCGGTAGGGTTCATTACACAACATGCGTTTATAATTTTAAAAAAACATTTTCTGGATAAAAAAAATCGTTGCAGAATTAGACAAACTGGAGCAAAATTAATGCAAAGTTTGTCAGGGAGAAATGAAGCGTAATTAAGCACAACATAATAGCCTATGTGTTCTACGTTGTGGGCGTTTAGATTTTTGGATAAAGTTTTCCCTCCATCTCGCTGCTGAACAGAAATCCCCTGCATCGGTGCGTGTCTCTGTAGGGATATTGGACCCTCAAGGGTGATGCGGAAAACGCTTTGTTCTGCCGCTACTTTCTTGAGGATCGCGTAGGATGGGCGACCACTTATCCCGCGAGGGAGTCAGGTAACAAAGCTTCAAAGCCTCTGGCAAAACCTCTTCCGCCGTAATAGGAAAGATAATATCGGAAAACTGAAGCAGACTCTCCTTCTGTAACGAAATAACAAGGAACATCTGTTGCTACAAAACTTAAGGCCTCGTTGCGATAAACAAGTCGCTTCGGAACGACGCGAAATCAATTACATTTGTTCCTTCCTTCCGCAGAAGCGAGCCTAGGATTTAGAAGTAACTGCGCTGTGAGAGCGGTGGTCACGATTTCGAATCCCAAAATTTCGACAATTTTCCGCTCATTTGAGACCCTAGCAGTTCTACCTTGAAATGCAACTACTTATCCAAATTTTGATAATCTTTCTGTCATAAATATGTTCTAATATGAATGTGCTACTTTAAATAACGGCTGGAAATAAACTACGAAAGTAGTGTACGTATTATATGGACACTCTGTATAGTTTCTTGTTTTAATCAGGTTATTTCATATATCTTTTCGTCCACTTTTGGCTAATCAAAACTATGAGAATGAGTGATGATGTGATGAAATTGATGAACGAACACTCACAGACAGCACCCACATCCAGGCCGGGAAACAAACCCGGGACTCCTGGCGTCTCAACGCACTGTGCTAGCCACTTCGTCAGGGAGATCGGCTCTGTATAGTTTCTGACATGTCGTTTTTCTGTAGAATCTTTTGGAGCAAAATGCAGCCTCGACCAGAACTCCAAGTCTGGTCTCTGGCATAACATTGCTCTTAGATCTGGGTTCGAGTCCTGGTCGAAACTGTGTTGCTTCACTGAAATTTCTGAAAAGTGCATCTAAGCTATCGTTCTATTCTGTCATCTCTTGCAAGATCTGAAGCTAAAAAATGGAAATATTCTATGAATTATTTTGACTCCAAAACTCACTGATATTCCGACCGAAACGTAAATTTGGAAAAGATCATGTATTTTCGCATCCATGCATACAGAGCATTTCCTCTTGTTTATTGCATGCAAATGGGGTAAAGATCAGGTCGAAACAGACTTATCAAAATAAATAGAACTCCTCCTGTATGACATAAACAGGCGAGTAGGCTGGGAACACATCACAAGCTTGTCACAGACGTTAATTAATTAATTTAGTAGAGGGAAAAAAAAGGCTTGAAGTTACTCGCTCCCACGGCTAATATCTTGCCGCTGGCCTCACCAGGAGGCGCACGAGTAGTTTGTTTTTATCTTTTGAAAAACAAATGAGTAAAAGCAACACCAACCAGCAGAAGTAATTGATGCTCGGCTATTTGATGAAATGTGACAGTTTTCCAGAGAGAGCCTGATATGTTTGTGCCTAAAGAACATGTCCATTAATTAGTTTGCAGTGTTCGTCAGTCGACACACTCAGAAAAGTTAAAAAATGAAGGAGATAAAAAATAAGTATTCGCATATTTTCTGGTTTTTACTGTTTCTGTTGAAGTATCAGTGAAATATGAACAGTTTCTATGATGCAAGAAGAAACTTATGTCTCTCTGGATAGGAGAAAAGGTGAAATGGAAGTACAGGAATTGAGATGCATTGAAACACTTTGTACTAAAAAATGAAAGCCTTATTACGTAACATGACTGATTTTCTAAACATGATTATCAACTTTTGTTTTAGGAATTCTGCGATGATATTTGAATAAGATAATTTTCACATTGTAGACGTTTTGGAATTCGAAAGTTTACATGCACCTTTTAGGGGACGCAGGATATTTTTTTCGAATGGGACTGGAATTGTAAAGATTATTCTACATAGCTGCCTTCTAAGGGGATGGCGGGAAAAACTATAAAAAATTCATAATTCCCATTCTTAAACTTTAACTACTATGGACCATCTCCTAGACCGCTCTGAATTTTTCTTTAACTTCATTTCTGAAGATGGTCCAACGTCCATAAACAGAAGACGGTATTATATTAAATCTCTAAGGGGTCGTGGGAGACCCTCATGATCCTAAGCTCCCTGGCTTTGGAGGACAAATAAAACTTGTCGGAAACCTGTGATAGTGCAAAATGAGATGAAATCCTATCTGAACTTATAAGTATTCATCACACAAGGGATACAGTGTTGAGTGAGTATATTTAGTGAAAGAAGAAGAACCCATAAGAAGATATTGAGTAGGACTGAATACCCATTGAATGTGGAGAGTGACCAAGGGTCTTACCCAAGATGAGAAGGAAGTAACTGGGATCATCTCATCTCTGATACAATACAAGGAAGAAGATGCCAGGCCCCAGCTCCAGTTCCAATTCTGTGGTAAGAAGAAGAAACTAAGGAACATTCATTTTACGGATGTCCTGCTCTTAAAAAGATTCCCCTTTTATTTTGGGAACAACTGGTCTAAGGACTGTCTCACTAAAATAATCTCGCTTCATCTAAAAGCGATTCTCACATAAATACTTCTTACTCAATGTACGTTTGCGAAATTCATATCTACATCAATAATTGTATTGTACACAAGTTAACCTGCTGGTTTCTGAAAATTTGTGGTCTAAGGACCTTAAAACATATAAGTATATACTCTCCTTCTTGCTTCTTTACTCTATTATATTATACCTTATTCTTATTTCTATGATTTTTCTTTTATGTTATTCTTGTATTTTATAATTTTAAATTCTATGTCATGTATATAATTTATTATTATCAAGGTTCTCATGTCTGAATAGAAACACACCTTGGGTTTAATATTAGGAACCAAGGTTACTTAACCTCTCCTCAATCCTCAGTTTTTTTTATTTGTTGTATCCCTCCAACTACAAGTGAACCCTTCTCCATGATTTTCTGTTGGGGTACACGCTGTCAAAGAGGTCACAAGATCTTGCCTTAGTTTGTTCAAATCATATCGGATTGTATTTTCGGCGAGTGGTCTGACAAACGTACCATAGTAGTTGCGTGAGTGTTTTTGTTACGTTGTGTAATGCCTTATAACTCATTTTCAATTTCAGCAAAATATTACACATTACTTTGAACTACCTCTCTTCTGACAAGATTAAAATGTAGATGGTTCAAGAATTGGGAATTTAAAAAAAAGAAACAAAGAAGGCATTGTTGTAACTTTTGACCGATTCCCCTTTGCATAATTTACATTACGTTTCTTTAACTACAAAATCATAATTGGAAACTTCTGTAGCCATGTCAAGTCTCGAGAGACATTTCAGATACTGAAAACAGTAAAATAATTAGCTCACAGTTCAAAATCAAAACAACGGTTTGACTTCTCCATATTAGTTGTGTTATTATTAACGTTCATAGTAGTTAAGGGTTAACCTTCGTTTCAGAATTTGTTCAAGGACAAAAATATTTATTTTAAAGGGAGTTGAATTCATAACTTAGGTCTCTCTCGAATTCTTTACCGCTTGCATTTGAAAACATTGATTTTCTCAAAACTTCGAGAGGAAATGTAGCTGCATCAGTTCCTCCTGTTCGCCCGTGCATCCACCAACAGTATGTGGAATTTAGTGCCTCTTGGGCTTTGCTATAACGAGGGATTGATGTAATATTTTCAGTGCCTCAGCGCCTTCTTTATAATTCCACTTAAACTCTTTGGCCTTGCTAATTTTCTGTAAGCTGAATATATTAATATTTACTATTTGTGTATATTACGTAGTAGGTTTTAGTAAGTTATGAATGTAACATTTTTGTAAAAATGAAATATAGTGTAGAATATTTTTGGGAACGCTTACCTAAAAATACTGTTTTCTCCATCCGCCCCATGTATGCATTATTATATTGATGAGACGTCTCTCTCCCTCTCCCTCGTACGTTAAAGATCACAGGGAACGAGACCATTTATTAAAAGCAATTTAATTAAGCGTGTGTTGAAGAAAAACACAGTGATAATTACAAATAACGAACTTTAATTAATGTTTTTTTTTCCATAAATGTTCTTCGACCAAATAATTGCCAATCAAAATTCTGCGCTTTTTTCCCCACATGCACATGCACTGCAAACAAATTAATGTACCATGCTTCGTTCTTTCTAATTATTTCTCGAAACCTATGCAGAAGTTGTATTGAATAGAAAGTAAATCAGAAAATAATACAATTATAGCTGTGTATTGAAAACTAAACCACAGGAATGAAATTTTTAGATGGTGCTGGTGGGAAAATAACTCGAATGCTCTGCGCAACAGGATGCTGGGCAGTATTTACAGATGGCGCGTGCCTTTCTCAATACTATATTATGTCTTGGGTTTCAGGTCTCGTAAACCATATCTCTTGATCAAATAATTACGATATACAATGTGTTATCTAAGTGTGTATGTATACTCACAGGGTGAGATTGTAATTTCGTAACAGGCTACTAGATTGCACAAATTATTAACAAGACGCATGGGTCGAATCGCGAGGTAGTGTTTAAACGCATTTGGTGCCCATATGCGGAGAATTCCCGAGGTGTGTCTCGAAAATTGCAAATGGTGGCACTATTGTTATCATGAACAGCAATATGCAAACGATTTTTAGGTGCCTCTTCACTATCATCCATGTACGCAAAGGTCCGTATTTTTAACTTGTGCGGAACTGTCCCGATCTCCCATGCTGGTGATACGTTTCTGGTTGTGTCAAAACGCTCTTAGACGCCTTACAGTTATGCAACCAAATGTGTTTTGCTGTAAATTTGGTTGCACATGTTCAGCATCCTAAATATTCCCGACACAGTGTGTGTCCGTGTGTCACCGTGTGTCAACTACCTGCACTGCACATCGGTAGAGAATATGTAGTTTCCTTTATCCTATGCAACCAAATTATCAGTAAAACAAATTTGGTTGCATAACCACAAGGCATCGAAGGGCGTTTTGACAGCCAGAAATGCATCACCAGAGTTATGGGGGTTCGGGAAAGTTGTGCGTCGAATATTTCCGCGCAAGTTAAAAATACGGACTTTTGCGCACATGGATGGGAGTGAAGGGGTGGGAGTAAAGGTTTTTCCTCACGGACACTTGAACGCAGGGCAATCATTCCCAAGTGTTTTTTTTTTCTGGCGGTACTGAACGGTACGCCGTAACGACATATTTTTATTAGTGATTATTTATGAATAAGGTACGAAAGTTTTGAGTACTTCTTGTGATGAAACAAAAGAACAAATCAACTTGAAGAGTATCGGCACCTTTGTTCCCAGAAAAAAGAAGCACTGCCATTCCTTATCATTTTGCAGGTGTTTAACCTGGAGGAGGTGATCTGTTTATAGTTTTTTTTGCTTTTATTTGCTCTTTCTTATTTATTTGGTTCGTTTCTTTGCATTTTGTACAAGTTACTTCCATTTGGAGTCAGTCATCTACTTTTTTTCCCCCTTTCGAAATATAATTGCCAGTGTTCCAAGTGTTCTACAATTACTGAATATAATCCAAATGCATTACACACTTCTTTAAATTTCCGTTTTTCCGCTTTTCTAAAGTGTATTATATTGTTATGAAGCTTAGGTGTAATTGTGCTCATTTTTCGTTTCATTCCTTTCACGTTTAGTTTTGAATGAAATTATAGTTGATTATTAAGGTGGATTTAAACGTAACAGATCTACTATAGATCGCATTTTTTACATCAGATAGACACTTGACAAAAGTGGAATTATATAATCAAAATATCCATAAGGTATTCATTGATTTTAGAAAAGCATATGCTTTGGTTAAAAGGGATAAATTACATAGTATATTAGTCGAGTTTGGAATACATAAGAAGCTTGTTAATATGACAAAAGTATGCAAAAATGAAACAGAAAGTAAAATTCGTGTGGGTGTTAGTATGTCTGACGAATTTACAATTCATGATGGGTTAAGACAGCCTTATCTCCATTGCTCTTTAATTTTGCCTTACAATATGCTGTTAGGAAGGTAAAAGAAAATAATTAAGGACTAAAATTAAATGGTCTGACTCAGTTATTAGCATATGCAGATGATGTAGACTTACTAGGAGATGATATAAATACAATTAAGAATAATGTTAAAATATTTTTAAGCAGCTAAAGAGATAGGTTTGGAAGTTAGCAAGGAGAAAACTAAATATATACGTACAGGACGAAACCATGGAAGGCGTATTTTAGTTTCACAACGTAGTGCAAGTTACATGGAAACTATAATTTTCTGAAATAACTTTAGGTATGCTAAAGGGAGGGGAAAATACTACAGCTTGTAGGCTAACTAAACTGAAAGGTCCGATTAAAAGCTTTTAACATGAGGTATCAATTCTATAGATCTCTTTCGTAATTCGGGGTGCGTGTCAAAGTACTTCAAGTAGGCTATTTGCTATTTTTTTATTAGTCTGAACCAAACAAATAACAAACAAAACGTATTCGAAACATGAATCTAAATATAATGCAAATGTTTGAACAGACGAGAAAGGTAAAAAAAAACTTGAAATTGGTATATATCCAGCCTACACTATCTCTACAAATAAAACGTCATGGCCACTGAATAATTTAGAGTCTGACAGTTAATTTAATGTGTATTGTTGTTGTTGATTTAGTTTCTTCCCTTCGCTTTTCTGCCCTTTTTCCCTCATCGAAGATACGAGGATGAGTGATATGGTGAAGACCCGGGGCTCGAATATGGGACCTACTGTGTATGACGCCATAGCACGATGTGCTAACCACTGCGCCACTAGGTCGACGGACAGTTCATTCACTTAGCCAAAATAATTTGACTCTTTTTAAGAAGTTTTAGAAGTTGCTGTTTCCTAACTTGTAGCTTATTAACTACTACTTATCTTTTTTCCTTATCGAGTTATCCACAATATATTATATAAGTGTCAATATTGATAGTATTTACAGGCAATTGAAAAATCAAGGAATGAAAAAGGATAAATGGTTGCGGTCTATAGAGACGTGTACATTGTTCGTTGCTTTGAATTTCTTCCACGAAGTAAATACATCCAAAGGGTATACGTGACTTGCGGCCTTTTCACCTCATTTCTGCCTAAACAAACATGTTTGTGAACGGAGGAAAATCTCGCCTAGGGCAATCTCTCTCGCTTTCTCGCTTTGCAATGATATTTTGGGTTTCATTGGAAGTTCGTGTTAGTCAAGGCCAGAGAATGGAACATGGGCAGATCAACAATCGTTGTGACATTTTGCAGAACGTACAATATGTAACAATTGACATGCAATCTGCAAAAACAGTATTATCATTATTATTACCTAGGTATAAAACAGAATTTAGTAAAAAAATGGAATAATATTCCGAAACGAAAGAAAGCATCGTAATTATAAAATATTAATACACAATTAAAATTTCGAAAAAAATATGTATTTTCTGAAACATATATAATGGCCGTAATGTAAATATGAAAAAGTTAAAAATATACCTATATACTAAAATATTTGCTTCCATGATCGTACTGAAACTGTATCATTAGGCAAACAGGTTGATTCGTCAGTGTCGGAAACATATTTTTAAAACAAATATACATAAAGAAACCCGATTCACATGTCCCTCTACACATGATGTAGGAAAGGAAAAATCTTCTTAGGACATGCTACCCACATGCCGACCATATTAAAGTTCGCCATCTTAGAGACCCCGAAGCGTTAAAAAATGGCCGAGATATGTGCTGTCTTGCCCCTACATACATGGTGCAGTATACACAGGGAACTTTGTCTTTTTTATCTTAGAATCGGCATGATTTTTTAAGTAGAAAGGTGGTCATATAACATATCAAAATGGATTATAGTTGTTTCTTTTGTTTGAGTTGGATTTTAAGTTCATTTTATACACAAGTAGGCTAATCGGGACTGGATCTACAGTTTAAAGTTGGATCCGAACAGTGTGCAATGTACCTCCACCGGGTATTGTACCCGGGACCCCTTAATTACAAGGGGACAACGTTATCACTACGATTTCTGGGAGGATATAATATCATAAGAAATATGACGTTAATGTTATTCGTTACATATGGTTTGATTGCAGAGGATGTAAACCCAAATAAATCTAGTGTAGATTTTTCTGTTTATATCGTGTTATTGCAAGAAAATATCCAACGAAAATGAACAAACAAACAATCTCGTTGATTAAGAAATTTCTAGAAATGAGTATATTCACCAAGCCACTTTTAAAGAAAAATTGGGGTTGAGACAGAATAAAGGTTAAAGTTAGGCCAAAAGTAGTAATGCCCTCGTATTTCTCGTGGCCTTCCCGCCCATTTTTAGATGCCACGTTACCATCCATCTTCCTATTGAAACAAATGAAGTTGATTCAAAGATGGTGGACTTCAAGGTATCCTCCATACAGGTAATATATCTTAACAATTATTCCCTCTTTCATGTAGGTATCCTGGATCAGTGTTCCTGTTTCCACACTTATGGACCAACCTGTACATTGGTGGTTGTGCATTGAAATACAGTTAATTCTTCATTTAGGTTAAGGTTCTGCCGATGTCCACGGTAGAGTGGTTATCACAGCGCACAAAGACGACAGGGGTTACGGGTTCGCATCTCGACCTGGGCATGGGAGTTCTTTTCAACTGTCCTTTCATCAATCATCACTCATTCACATCGTTACGATTGGTCAAAAGTGGCAGAACGCGACGCTAAATAACAATAAAAGAATGAAGCTTGAGTTCGATATATGTTCCACTGCCGGGGCCATGCTTGCTATGCTATCTGGTGGGCTTTCGATTCCCAGCCTCCTACGTAACTGCAGAACATGCGGATATTAATATCTATATTTTGAATTGCACAAACAAATGTGTTTGTATTAAATGCTAGTGCAAAGATGTCTGCAGGTGTAGGATTTCCGTTATGTGTATGTAGATCTGCGTCCCCTCAGTCGCAAGTTTATTCAACAAAATCCGTCGATACACATTCGACCCCCCTCCCCCCTCTCTCTGGTCTGTCTGAGCATATCGCGTGGGTATGAATCACCGATGGACTTCGTTTTCCTTTTACGACGCCTCAGCGCTATACGAGAAGGAAAACAAAAAAGTTTACCATCCCGTTTTATTTATTTAGTAACGTTTGGAGATGTCACAATATTTGCATGCAGCCCTAGTCCCATACACGCGGCACCAGACCCGCCATATTGCTCCTTTGAATTTATGACCAGGGATCTTCCCTTTCTTACGAGTCCACACAAAAGAGACTAGCACTAGGTACCAGATGCTAGCTTCGCCACTCCGCCACCAGGCGTCGGTAGCAGCAGCGTAAGAAATCCTATTTTCTTGCAAATGGCGTCATTAGGGTAGGATGCCGGACCCTGTGGGAGGCTGAGGGACTGCGTCTGAGAGGAGATTAAGAAGATGGTGGCTGGTTCTGCCGCCCATTCGGATGAGGTTTTGCCGTTCAATCTACAGCGTTGTTGCTGCATCTACCGAATGCAAAAGGCTTATAAATGGGCGCTTAAACCTTTAGGGGGAGACTGTTACTTCCGGATCTGCATTCTAGAGAACTTCTCTCTGGTTTGTTCTAGCATCTCGCACCCAGTGAATTTTGGTAGGTTTTTTTGGCAAATTCTCAAGTTGTGTTTAACGTGAAACGGCCAAATTTTAATAAAGAATAAGCCTTGTTTATAGGGATTTTAGGTAAAGCGGCAATGTGCATAAGACATTTGCATTAGTTGCAGTACATCTCCCTTCTTTCTCACGTGTTGAACATACAGACTGATCCCTGAGCAGAGCAGAAACGTAGGAATTGGGATCCTTTCATACAGAAGCGAAAAGCGACAATGTTGTCACTCGAAAACGAACCTTCACATGTATATTTAACTTTTCGCACCAGAGGAACGCGAGGAGACTAAGAGGTGACGACCTGACAAGACACACAAAACTCATCTTCACTTCCCCGTAGAGCATACTAACATAATTTATAGCGTGAGTGTACAAACTATACAGCGTGTTCCTTTCAATCCTCCCACATTTTAATTCATCATTGCTAAACGGTTATGAAACATAATGGAATGCCAGTGGTACTAAACGAAATAGAAACTCAAAGAATTTTATTGCATGACTTCGAAGTTCACCGTTCTCTCACTATGCAGCGCCACAATCGCAAAAAGCACAATGGCGACTCCGCAGCATCGCTCACAATATGTATTCTGGTACGCAGAGACTAAATCAATCATTACAGTGCAAATAAATTGCCGGAGAGAATATGGAGTTGAAGCACAACCCTGACAGATGGAATGTGCCCTCGCCTGAAAACAACACGTTTCCAAGAAGTTCAGGATCTCTCTCTATACGATCCAGCATTTCAATAGTGAATTTCTGTCGTTGTGGCTTATCATTTGGTTTCAATTGTTGAATAATTTACACCTTGCAAGGGTAAAAATTAAGCCAAAAACTTTGCACACCATGCCCTAATGGCTTTCCCGTCAGGTGCTTCACCTCCAGATTCTCTCCGGCAATTTCTTTGCACTGTAATGATTGATTTGGTCTCTGCATTCCAGAACACAGATTGTGCGCGATGCTGCGGAGTCGCCATTGTGCTTTATGCGACTGTGGCGCTGCATAGTGAGAAAACGGTGAACTTCGAGGTCATGCAATACAATTATTCGAGTTTCTCTTTCGTCTAGTACCACTCTTATTCCATTATGTTTCATAACCTTTTAGCAATGATGAATTGAAATGTGAGAGGTTTGAACGGAACACGCTGTATATCATAACAGGAATAAGATTTTAAGTACAGGGTGTGGGCCCAAAATCAGAGTAGGATTCGACTTGTAAGTAACATTTGTTACTAATGAAGCAATTTTAGAGTTATTACATACAATGAATTCTTAATGTATGGATATTCGTTTGACCAAGTATGGAAGATTGTACGTATCCAATGAGCTCCATTTTCCGCCTCCCTAAGTCGGGCATTTACGATAGCATTATTCAGAAGATGAGTTATTGATTGAAGCTCTAGTGCTAGAATTTCCGTACGGCTTATTCTCCTTGACCTGCTCAAGTGTAGATAGTTTGTTCACGTACACCCAACCCTTCAGATATCCCCATAGGAAGTAATATGTAGCTGAAAAGTCGGAAGAACGAGGTGGCCAATTAATCTTGGAATTTCTTGAAAGTATCCACTCGCCGAACAGGTGTATGAGGAGGTCCAATTGGGTCATGGCTGTATGAGCAGTAGCGCCAGCTTGTTGAAGCCACATCGCAGGACGGTTTTCCACCACACTACATAAAACGTCCGCTATATCAAAGCACCACTGTCGTCAGTTTCGAAGGGTAGGACCCGACAACTTCCTGTGACGTCACCTTGCATCAGAAGGTGCACTTTGTTGTGTGCAATTGGCACGGATGAATTATCAGTGGATTTTCTGTACCCCAAAACGGCAGTTTTGCTTGTTAACGAAGCCATTTAAATGATAATGAGCCTCGTCAGACATGACGAGTTAATTAGAAAAGTCATTGTTTTCTCTGCCTAATTCTAAGATGCGATTCGCATATTTTCCTTGTTGATGATGGTCTATTTGTTTCATTTTCCGCAGGAGCAGTATTTTGTAACTGTAAGGATGTTTGACGCAATCATAATTCTCTTGAAGGTCGTCTTGTAATTCTTCCTACTAGTTCAATGCACTCTTCCTTGTGAACCAAACGCGGGAGTAAGTAAGAGGTTTATCCAGGAACCCGTTTCTTCAGAAAGTTTGCATTAATTTCCGAATTACGTATAGTAACTTAACTCTTTCACTGCGGAATTCTCTGGCACACAATATCCCTTGGCTGCGTAATTAAATTTGAAAATATATTTTTTTTATAAACAAATAATTTTCACAATTACATTGCATTATATATGAGAGAGAACTTACAAAAGTCATTCCTTGCACTTGAAAACCATTCTGTAGTCCCTGGTGGTATGATATTTTAAAATTTTGAAAAAACAACAACATTTTTTTAGAAACAACAATTTTACAAACATTTTTTTAGAAACAATAATTTTACACAATTACATTGCAAAATATGTTATAGAGAACTTACAAAAGTCATTCCTTGCACTGGCAAACCATTCTGTACGTATACCCTGGAGGTATGATATTTTGAAAAATTTTGAAATTTTGAAAAAAAAAAAATCTGTTCCATGATGTTACGGACGGAGGTACAAATTCTTCATCAGACACTACACAATCACTGTCACCACTTGAAGTCTCATAAAAACTGTCGCTATTATCGTCACAACTTAATTCACCTTCTGATTCTGAGTCGGCAAATAACAGTTGAGTAACATCATTATCAGACAAGTGTTGACAACTTGACGAAGTCATGTTGTTTACATTCGAACATGCATTTGAAACTGACATGTCAGAGAAACTCAACGCTCGTATGTCAAAGAATTCTAAACGGAGGCGTAATTAGTGACATCATACGGATATAAACAAAACTACAAGTTCAAATAGTTCCAAATACTATCAACAGATGTCAGAAGGCTACTAAAAGCGACGTACTGCAGAAATGCGACACCCGCAGCGAGTGGAAGTACGAAGTCGCAATAATGCGACTTCCGCAGAGCAAGGCACCTGGCGTGCTGTGCATAAATGCGACGACCGCAGCGAAAGAGTTAAGGTTTATTCCCGGCATTGAACTGGTGACAGTACGTTTCTTGCGGCGAAATTATGTCCTTTTGACTGCGAAAAGAAAGTTCTTCCATTTTTATCCATTGATCCTTCAGAGAATTCACCATTATGTATCTCTGTATAATATTTACCTGAAAAGAAAACATGAACTACTTACAAGAAATAATTTACATGTCAAATAATACTGCTTTTAAAAGTGCATGATCTGAATTTAAAAAAAATTATGTCTGCAATATATGCTACATTAATACTCTTGATATTTTAATTCTTAACATCGTTTCTTGCTTCCTAAAGCAAAACTGCTGGATATTACTCTGCCAATCTCCGTGGCGTAGTGGTAACATTGTCGCATTGTAATCAAGGAATCAAGAGGCCATGGGTTTGATTCCTAGTGGAGATACATTACACAGTGCTGCGGATACTACTTACGGCTGCAGGCCAAGTCACGATTAGCCTATCTGTGTATAAAGTAGACTTAAACTAACTTTGACTTCTGGTCAAAGTCAGGGATCCAATTCGAACCCTGTGAAAGTCATGGATATATCACTGTCCTCGTCCCATCATCCACTTCATCAGATCACCATTAATCATCATTGTCGCGATTAGCCTAAGAGGTAGAAAAGCGACATTACCGAAATGAAGGAGATAATATTCTTGCTTTCATATGATGGCAACGTCCAAGTCAAACAGATAAATTAGGACATTGTAATATAGGGGAATTGACTTTCTCCCGATTTTTCTAAAGTTTCAGCATTTGTTATCCAATGAATTATTTGATAATAACATCCTTAAATGTAAGTTAGGGATGACGTCAAACCTCACCAGAACCACGATAATTTGATGGGTGGCAATTGTCCCCTCAAATACTCACTTCGTAGGCAACAGAGTGGTGAAAATACCCAATTTTCTGTTCCGAATGACAAATATCATAATGAATGAGCATCACGGAGAGAATGTGCGATTTGATAGCATCACCGTATTCTAGCTAACACAAATGGAGACGTAGGAATTATTCCCTTTTTGTTTAACGTGTAATTCGTAGTATACTTCCGCTGGTATGTTTCATTGTCCCGGCCCATCGGTGTGTGCATCTACGGAATCGTTCTGGCGGGTATTGAAATCGATTACGATGCAGATGACTCTAGGTGAACGTAATTAGCGACAGTGATAAGGGATCTGTTGTGTACATAAGCCCCGTGATGGAACCCTCAGTGACGTATGCAATTACGAAGCGAGATACGTATGATTAACTTTTCGCAGCATGGGTTTTTTATTGTGTGTATATATATAAAGGAATATATATTCCCCTGGCGTTTCGCGAATCATACGGTTCCATCCTCTGCAGGCGTTATTCAAATGACGCCGTTTGCCATGCAAATGGAAGCCGTGTCTCCTGGCGCGTGTAAATTATAATAGCGGCTACATAAAGATATCGATAGGGATTTGCCCCTTCCTCCCCCCTTTGTCAGCTAACCACATTTATCGAAAATTCCATTTCAGTGCTAATTCGATAGAGTGGTATTATCCCTTCACCTGAATTGTCACCCTGATCGATATGCAATGGCGAGTGGTTGGTTGCGTTTCGACCCCTCCGTGGGTTGCGCAAGTTGCACTTCACGTTGGCACAGATTCGAAAATTCTTTGCGTCTCCAGTTCTGACAATCAAGAAACTGATTTTTTTTCCTGTATTCAGCTTTCTCCAAATTCGTACGTCCCGTGGAATATATTTGTATATGCAGAACCCTGCAAAAGGCTTGGAACAATCACGCGAGATTTAGCTCCTAAACCATTATGCAACACTGTGATGATCACGATATCGCAGATTACATAACTTCCTTATTCACAAGTTCATTAGACCTTCAAGAACCATCCATTCGCAGGTAGATACGTTCAGTTATGCGAAAGTTCGGCCTGCTGCCTCACCTAAATTCTTAACGCGAAGAAGGTGAAGTGATGAAACTTTCTTCAATGTTGCCAACTACAGTAAATTATCACTGAATAGAAAGGAGTGTAAACATGATCTCTATAAGAGTATTTCGTAATCTACCTAATAGGCAAAATACATATTGAAACGATAAAGAATAGTTAATAGGTGTGAGATGTTTCCTCGAGTCTTGAAGAAAAGTAAAGGGATGAGTGTACATTGCTTAACATGCTGAGAAAGAAACAGGTGGGAAGATATCTTCATGCAAATTTCCATAACTTGTGGTATCGATTCACCTCTCCATATCATCTCTCACTTTGTTCCCTCTCAGTATACTTGTAAACTTCTGCTTGTTACTTTACATTACTTTTCTACCTATCTTGATTAATCGTGAAGATGATGATTAATAATGATTAGAAGGACGAATCAAACAACGTGAAACACATCCATGCTGTCCTCCAAACTACTCTACCATAATATATATTTTTCCTTGGCAACAAATTTTCATCGAGCATTTCGTGATTTTTTGAGCTCCAAAAAGTACAAATGCTGGCAACACCAACTGCAGTCAGCGATGTGGTGAGGAACGGTCCAAATACTTGCATTGGTGGTGGAGTAAAATTAAACAATACTTAATTTATAAAAATAATAATTTCTTTCAACTGTACAACATGTACACAATTAGTTCACAATACGTAACCACAAAGTCAGAGAATATAAACTGTTAGGTCAAATTCGCCCTAGACGATTTAGCCATCTTTATACTCGTAACAGGTGGAATATTTTGTTAACAGCGAATTGACAGAAACATGTTGGATCCCGTTTTGTTTGCAAATATGACAATATTGTTACAATAAACTTCTCTAAATAAGACTTGGCAGCAGGGAATGCTGTTAAAAAGTGTGCCGGGTACGAGTATTTATTTATTTTACTTACTATTTATTGAGAAAGTCCTCCTCCGTAGTCGAGCGGGTTAAGGCGTTCACTCGTCTTGAGATCGTTCGCTGCGGGACGGCGTAGGTTCGAATCCGGCTCTGGTCGGAATTAATTCGGCCTACGTATAGGGCCGGTGGCAACCCACCATCGTGAGGAAATTGGGAAGCTCCGAGTGAGTGAGCGTAACCCGATCGAGAAGACCTGCAACGGCTGGGGGCTCGTCGGGCTGATCCCCCGACACTCCAATACTGGTCTAAGATCTCCACGCTACAACAGGTGACGGAGGAACAGTGTGGGAGGGAGACCAGCAGTCGGTAGGTAAGCCAAGGCCCTCACGGGCTGTAGAGCTATGGGTTATTATTTTTATTATATATTTATTGAGAAAATTTCAGATACAGCAATTTTACACTGAAATCAGTAAAAATGAAAAGAACAAAAATAAAAATAATCAAATAAGATTGATTTGCTTTATTTTACTTCGCTTTTTGTGCCACATTTGGCTAATTTGCGAAGATGGAGATGAGTGATGATAAGATGAAATTGATGAATTGGCAATCACAAACATCCATGCTCAGGCCAGGATTCGAACCCGGGACCCTTGGAACAAAATAAGACATATGTTCTGAGGATAGACCGAAAGGTGTTCTCTGTGGAAAATACATCACCACTTGATGGGAAGTCGTTATATTGAGTGGGAAGTCTGTGGAAGAGCGATCTTCTTTGAATTTCCAGTCTAGGCTTTTTTTTGTGTAAAATAGATTTGTGTTGTGTTGTGTTGTGCGCATAGGCACTCGAAAGTGAAATTCCTGGAGGAGCGTGTTGCAACGGATTTTGCCATTGACGATTTTGTAAAGATACCTAAAATCATTCAGTACACGGCGCTGATAGGGAGTCTGTAAGTTTAGAAAGGACAGGAGATGTGGTGTTGAAAAATTGCGTAATGAGGGAACCATCTAACGAACTATACCCAGGAAAAGTTAAGAAGGTGTGGATTTGCATGGTTCTGGATGTGAACAGTTCAAGAAAGGAAGACGGTAAGACATCTTTAAGATACCAAACTTTGGAGAATACACTCTCCTAAAAACACATTTAGTCCGACGCACGCATAGAGTAGGAAATAAAGTGTTTGCATGTTCCAAAATGTACACATAATATGCCAAGAACAATCCCATATGCAGTCGCTGAAATACAGATAACGCCACGAAAGTTTATGGTTAGAAGGGAACTTTTTTGCCGCAGAATCATAACGTAAATTCTATGTTATCGCAAAATATCAAGGAAGAAGACGAAGGCAGAGGAGAGATAGCAGAAGTTATAATTAATCCTGAAAGCCAAGATCAAACTTTTCTTCCTTGCTTATTCTCCGTTCTCCCATTTTGCTGCATTCGCTGTCGATATATTTCATGAGAAAATAGTCCACGCTTCCAAATCCTGGAGTCACGTACTGGTTTAAATGTCCTCTCGTTCCTCGGACCTCGAGATAACGGAGGATGCACGGAAGAGAAAGGGTGGGGGAGTATTGCAACCGCCTGCTAAAACTTTGTTTTTACCTTTGCGTTCTTTCGGGGTTGCAACGTCATAAATCAGGGCCGAAGCAAGGATGCCAGGCGGGCAACTTGCGGGGACTGCTGCTACACGTGTTATTATGAGGAAAATGCCTCTCTGCTCTGAAAACGAGCAGGGTTTCCGAAAGTTGCAGTGAGCGTTGCGGTAAAAACTTCATATTGGTGGGTTTACGACGAAAGAAGCTAAGGAATGCCCACAAATGCCAAGCGATCTCGTGACAATAGGAGAACGTTGTACGAATTTCCGAAGTAAGTCGTTGTTTCTTTTAAGTCTAGTTTCAAGTCCACTTTATGCACAGATAGGCTAATCGAAACTGGACCTACAGTTTCAAGTGGAATCCGAGCCACTGTGCAATTTACAGTCACCGGCAATAAAATGCGACACCTACATCCTGAAACACTCACTTTGCTGCAAGGTGTTCTGTGTGTTGCCTAACTCTAAGGGAATGGTAGAGTTGCCATTGAAAATTGGCCAATAAAATCTATATTATCGTCGTAAAGTTACACAATAGACATATCGCCTTGCAGGGAAGCAAACATTTCAGGAACTAGGTGCTCCATTTTTATTGCATGTCACTGTATCTCAATCTGGAATCGAACACAGAACCTCTTGATTACAAGGCGACAACTTTACCATTACGCCCTGTAGAGTTCTGAATCTGTGGGGAAAGTATGAATAATGTGTGTGTGTGTGTGTATGTGTATATATATATATATCTGTATATCTGTGTGACACAGTCAGCGTCGAAACATACAAAATGGTCAAATTTTGCACCATCACCCTCTCAGTGTTTGACCAAATTTGCAGCATTTGTTTCCTCAGATCGCTTAACCTTTCCGTTTCGAAACAAATACCCGTTTCAGAGTTACATTTTGAAAATTATAGGCTCTTTTGTAAACGACTTACATGCTTTACCGATTATCGCTGCATACAAATGATGTAGACCTGGAGAAAACAGTCATCTCGTAGCTCCCAAACCAGCGCATGTTATGGCAGGGTCACAAATGTAAAATTTCAAAATCAGTTTTGAAAAACTGATTTTGAGGCGTTGAACGCATCTTTCTCTAATTATTTTCTGGTCGTCCCGGAGACTGATGCCGGTTTCACCATCTAGCAATCAATGGTACCAGGTTCGAGTCCTAGTGTCACCGTGAGTGAATTTTCATCATGAATTTCATCTAACCATCTCTCTTTCTCATCGTCCAGAGTAGCCTGAATAGGCAGAAAAAACAAAGTACCTTCCTCTTTTTACCAATTCATCACCTGACGAGTTTATCCTAGAGAAAATCAGAAAGGCTGCCCGAAAATAAACAATTTTTGTCTTCCGCCTACCACTACCAAACAGTGCCTTAAAGTAAACCCAAATTCTTCCATTTCCGTCCCTTTCGCTGTCAAATTAACTGAATGTCTTCCATCAGTTTCTACGTCCTCCCTCTATCTGTTTTTATCTAAATCATCCGCTATCCTTTCACTACAATTTAACTCATTTTCCCGGGCATTGTGAGCCATTTTCCCTCCACCCTCATTTCCCCTCCATCCCATCCTTTCATCGCTGCGGCCAGGAGGGGGGGCGTTATTGTCGTCTGCAGGAAATTGATTCCTATTCCCTTCGGAGCGACCCGACTCCAATCCCACGCCGCACAGACCTCTTTTCCTTCGGCCAAGATGCACTTCACTTCATGAAAGTGCCCGTCCAACCTCACGGACCAATAACTCACATGGTGGAAGAAGATGCTTCCCCCTGTCCCCCCCCCCATCCCTCGGTCGTTTCTAATCTTCTTCGGATGGGTCAAGGATATGCGACCGCTCTTGCAGGAGATACATAATTTGTCGCTAGTGTGCTTCATCGATTTCTGAGAATTGGAAGGTCCTGAGTGGGTCCTTTCTTATTTATGTGGAAAATGTGTTAATGCATTGTTCTCAGTATGTCTTACCTGTCTTGATTGGCTTATATTCTTGTGTTGCTAAGATTTTACACACCATATTCTATTCCTCATTGTGAGAATTCGTTCTGCTACTTCTACAGGGCCAATCCCCTTTATGTAGTTATAACGCTGTCTCCTTGTAATCGCGGTCCTCCCCGATAGCGTAGTGGTAACGTCGTCGTCTTGTAATCAAAGAGTCCCGGGTTTGTTACCCGGTGGAGGCGCATAGTGGTTCAGACACCACTTTAAACTGTAGGTCCTGTCCCGATTAGCTTCTATGTGCAGAGAGTAGGCTTAAAAACGGTACACACACTCAAACGCCTTGTAATTGCGAGATTTTGATTTCTATTCCCATTGCACATTGCATGCACCCCACTTTAAACTGTAGATCCAGTCCTGATTAATCTACCTGCAAATAAACTATACTATGTCCCGATTAACCATGGAGCAAGCAAACGAAAACAAGTCTCTGCTCAAATAGTGACGCGAAAGGGCTTCACCAATGAACACATGAGAGGGAATTGGACTGCGTGGAGGGGGAAAGTGATTGCAGTTGCCTTTGCAGCAGCGTGTGCTGCTTCGTATTGTCGTATTGCCCCCTTTCTCTGGCGTTATGCGCGGTTATGCGCGGTTATCCAGAGATGATGGGACGGAGTGTACAGACGCTGGTGCTATTTACCTGAGTGCTAGATAACCAACTTAACTCCCCTGTGCTTTCAGGTTGCGAGCACTTTTGCAGTAGGAGAAGGAGGATTGATATTCTCGTTGCTATTTGATAAAATTGCACTTAAATTCGCGACCACTTGTATAGACTATAAACCTTAGTGTTACGTTATTTTTACGAACATCTTTTCTCTTGTATGTTTGATTTGAGCTTTGTTTTAAGTTTCGCAGATAGTCTAATCGGGACTGAACTTAAGTTTAAAGTGAGATCCGAGCAACTGTGTGACTCCACCGGATATCGAAGATTACATTGCGACGATGTTCCGACTATACCACCAGACAGACCATTCTCATGCAAGTAATTCAAGAAATTCGACGACTCATTGACTATCAATGAATTATACAATTGTACTCTGCTATGTGACACTTCTTCACTCGTCTCCTGAAAATTTTCAAGTTGTTCATATGTGTCACGGGCTTAGTACTCATTGCTTGAAAGACCTATTGTCCACTCTTTGTCTGTAAGACTAAGTCATCCTTAGATTGTGTATGTATATGCAGTAAATTCTAGTAAAATATGTAGTAAATATGCAGCTAAAAGACTTAAGAAATATGCACAAAAATATGCCAAACACAAGTGATTATGGGAAACTATCACGAATGAAGGTAAAACAAAACAAGACGCACTATGTAAAGTTTACCTTTTTCAGTGAAAATGATCCATAAAATTTATGTTGAACAAACACTTCTTTCCCAGATTTATAACAGTCACTTTTCCACGAATATCTATAAACATGAGTCTGTAGGCTGAAAAGGATATGTCAACATTACAGTATGTAAACCGAGAACATTTCATGTTGTGTTAACTCAGCTCCAACAAGCTCATTCTGAAGTGACAGCTGTGAGCCTTCTCTCCCCACAGAACCTCGTTGCAGTTTGTCGTTATACATTCTGCCTAGAATTTCATTTTGTGTATATTATTTGTGTATTTTATGTAATTTATAATGCAGTAAATTTTATTTCCTTATCTTTTATTTTGCATGGTGTGCTTCAGATCTAAAATATTAAGTGCAAATATGCTGTATATTGCAATGTGTAAAGATCTGCATGCATATATGCGTTTTTATAGACAGATAGACAATATCCTGGCGGCTTTTATCATAAATGAGCTTCAGTCCTTGGTTGATCTCGGACTCAAAATTGTTTGTATTAATCATTGTAGCAGGTAGAATCATCATGGATTCTTCTTTATGATTTCTTCATTCCTACCCGCAACTGTCGCGGATTGGAGTATATCAGTGTCCCGTTTATGGTGTTTAGTGTGTAGAAAGATTCGTGCAACTTTTAACTAGTTGTACGAAGGATGTTCGTTATTGGTCGCCCATCCTTGGGAGCTTGTAGCTGTTACTACTTGGATCTCTCTGTCCTATTTCGTTTATCGTGTTAGTCTAAAATCTTATACCCCTTTCTTCGATTTGACTTAACTTATATTACATCTTGTTTTAAAATAATATTAAGATCATTGTTCCAATTTCTATATTTTCTACTCTCGTTTAAATTCACTTTAGCTTTGCTATGGTTTACTTTTTCATTATTTATGACAAAATGTTGGCTTATGCTTCTGTAATTTCAAGGATGCTTCTCTCCATGAAAAACGTGTTAACTTCAGAAACTCGAGCACCTACAATGTGAGGCCATTCCTCCTCTCTAGTTTGACATTATATTTTCTGTCCTCGAGTTTTATATTTTTTATGTTATATCCCTATTTAATGTAATTTATAATGTATTTACGAGCAAGTTAATTGGAGATTTGCCTCCTGTGTTCGAAATAAATAACAATCTTCTTTTCCCAGCACATTTCTGGAAACAACACACACGGTCGAGAAGTCATTTCTGGGAAGGTCGAATTAGCATTTGCTCGTTTCTTGCGCAGAAAACAGGTTAGAGGCGTCAATACAGAGATCGCTTCCAGAGAACGTACTTCTTCGACTTGCGCTCGAGTGGGCATCTGGTGCTGTTCCCACGATTAGTTAAGGAAACTTTTTCCTTTTTTACTCTCCTGCGGAAAAGCAGCGCGTCTGGTCCTTTAACAGCCACGGAGCCTTCGCTCTCATCCCCTGCAAAGACGTTTCGAGGTCAAGTCGCCAGCCTTCCTCGCGAAGGGGATTGAGTAGCTTTTCTCACGCGGGTAATCTTGGAGAGTGATGGAGGAAAAAGCAGATGCAGGTGAGAAGAGTGCGAGGTAAGGGAGATTTCCAGGAAAGCAAACCAGAGTTTCTCACGCTGGAAAAGTTTTGCGACAGGGTCCATTATGTAATTAAATCTTTTTTTTTAACCTGAAGGGATTCCCCAAGTAGAAAGACTGGCTAGTCTCTTCCCTGCTTGGAGAAATGTCAGGAATGTTCCGTTAGAAAGCCAGCCTCTGTAGCATTTAGAACTGACTTCTGAGGTATACATCTGAGCAGAAAGGTAATTTATTTGTAGAGATACAAACGTAAAACCAAGACTCGGATCCCAGTTGCTGGCATCAGGGTTGTTAAACCCATACATTCTAATGGGTTCTATTGGGTTTCGCAACAGGACTGAAACCTTTCTTCTCGCACAATTTAAATTCGGTTCAAGTTGCGTATTGTTTCATTGGATGAAGGTTCCTGGACCGTATTTAAATTGATCCTGCAAAAAGGTTCCTGGGCCATATTTACATTCATCCAGAAGAATCCAGAAGAAAGGTTCCTGGACAATGGTGAAAATAAATTCGGAGAAATAGTTACTGGACTGTATTTAAATTCATCCGAAAAATACTTGAAACATAAAAAGCTTCTTTACAGTCCAAAACCCATTTCCACTTGCTGAATTTCTCTCCTGGACCGGAATTGAAAATATTTAAAATTTCTGGACCTTTAACAACTCTGACTGGCGAACCGTGCTACGCTCTTTTATTGTAGCTTTTCATATGGTGTCCCACTTTACAGAGTGCCTAAATTATGCAACTGATTATACTCAGTAATTGATCTTTTAAAATTAGATTCAGGAATTGAAAAGGAAAGCCAGTAGCTTTGACAGTTTATTGAAATGACTCTAATTCTTGAAAATCTAATTTCCAAATTTACAAGCTACAAAAATCTATCTACGTATATACATAAAAATGGATACATGTGTGTATGCGTGTTTAGTCCAGCATAACTCTCGAACGTGTGGAGCGATTTCAACCAAACTTGGCACACGTATCACTTGCAATCTGGAAAGAAATACTGTAGGGGTAATACACCCCTGGCACCACTAGGGGTGGGTGTGTGAAAGAGGTGACGTAAAAATAATCGAAAACGGCCGATATTAGTGTGGAATCCATAGTATTCGGGGTCGCTAAGATGAATAGTGACACTCCCAATGCCGTTCAGCCCCAAGTTCATCGCCTATCGGGATGGGGGGTTAGAGGGGGTGAAAAATAAAATGTAAAAAATGACCTAGATTAGTGTCGAATCCATAGTTTTCGGAGTTGCTAAGCTAATTCGTGATATTCACGATGACCAAACTTGGTACACATATGACTAACAATCTGTAAAGAAATACGGTGATGGTAAGACACCCCTGGCACCTATAGGGGTGTAGGTGGGAAGGGAAGACATGTAAAGATAATCGAAAACGACCGATGTTAGTGTAGAATCCATAGTTTTCGGGCTCCCTAACATGAAAAGTGACCCTCCTAATGCCGTTTAACTCCAAAACACCCCTGGCAACCCTAGAGATGGGGTGGGAAGGGGTGACATGTAAAACGACCGATATTAGTGTGGAATCCATAGTTTTCGGGATCTCTAAGATGAATAGTGACACTCCCAATGCCGTTCAACTCCAAGACACCTCTGTCACCCCTAGGGTTAGGAGTGGGAAGGGGGATGACATGTAAATATAATCGAAAACGACAAATGTTAGTGTGGAATCCATAGTTTTCGGGGTCGTTAAGATGAATAGTGACACTCCAAATGCCGTTCAACTCCAAGTTAATTTTACACTATAGTTAGAATTCATGATTTCCCTGTCTAATAGAAGATTGGTATAAATAAATACCTGGGCAACGTCGGCCAATCAGCTACTATATTATAAAATATAGTATGTTAAATACAGGACATACCATATATTAAGAACATGGACAACAGATGCTTGTATTCTTTCAGATGATGCCAATAGTAATAATAGCAAATAGCATATTAAAATAAATGTTTGGTAAATTTATTTACAGTATTCAAGATATCACACATGTTTAATTTCTCACTTCACACCTCTCAAGTTAAGTTATACTCCCGCCGTCGGAAATGGAAGTACTTTATGTTTCTGAACCTACGAAATACCATTCTACACATCTATACTCTGTCCCGGTAATCTCTGAAGCAAACGAACGAAAACAAGTCTCTGCGCAAGTAGTGACTCTAGAGAGCACGACCAATGAACAAGTGAGAGGGAACGGAATTGTGTGGAGGGGAAAGCGACTGAGGCTACCAGCTGTTTGCATCAGCGTGTAGTGCTTCGCTCAGCCCACCTGCTTTCTTTCATTCTCTACCGTTAAGCACGACGTTGCTTCAGACATTTCTGGGATAGGGTATACTTTGCTGCAAATCTCGATAGCTTAAAATTTTGCAAAGAAAATTTTATATAGCTTTGTTATATTAGTAATCTAGTGTAAAATAAAGTAGCTCCTATAGTCTGAGTGCAATCAGGTTTGCATATGTAACTCCTCTCAAGCGCACCTGCCATATTGTATCTGTTGCCCTAGTACAATTGGTGTGTAGACGTGAGAAGTCACGAACGAGTCCATGGGATATACGTAAGTACAATTAAAACTAATTCTGAGATTCGGATTGAATCTTCTTGGCACTTGGATTCAATTCTAAAACCGACATGTTTAAGACATCAAATTGAAGTATTAATGCCCCACAGCACAACATGGTTTCAGATATGTTACGGATACGTAACTCGTGAAACATTGTAACATTGCAGTAACATTGTGAAACGTTACTGTGAAGTTTCAGGTATGTTTCAGCAATGTTAAAATGTCCGCGATACTAACGTAACATTCGTAGTGTTACATAAACATGTCAGTACAACATTACAGAAACGTGTCAGTGCAACATTGCAGAAACATGTCAGGGGAACATTACATATACATTTCCATAATGTTTTGTTATATTTTAGTTACATTGCAGTGATATTATTTCACATTATTTACATAGAGCACAATATGGTTTCAGATATATTACGGATACGTAACTCGTGAAACATTGTAACATTGCGAAACATTAGTGATGTTTGAGGTATGTTTCAGCAATGTAAAAATGCCTGCGAATATAACATAACATTCGTAATGTTACAGAAACATGGCAGTGTAACATTACAGATACATTTCCGTTAGGATTTGTGATATTTCAGCTATATTACAGTGATATTATTTTACATTACGGTTATATTGAATGGAATCAGTACTGTATTTATGAGTGGCATATTTAAAGGGGCTTATTGGGGTTAAGCCCTTTATTTCAATATTAATTTGTAAATCATTTCCTGAAAATAAAAATTCACAATGTTTGAAACCTAATTAGGAATGATATTTAATTATATTTATTTTACCTCTCCTCAAATGACGACGTATGTCAATTGCTACAATTATTCTAGAGGAGAGAAAAAGTGCGTAAAAGTACGAAAGACGTAAATGAAAGATTGAAATATTTCTGAAATATGTCTGAAACTTGGTGTGCTGTATGGGTGGTGGCCATCATTCAAACGTAACTATCACGTAAGAACAATTGATTTTAAAATGTCTCGCTCAGTATTTTCAATAATATTGCAATACCAGACTTCATTGTTTCATTAAAGCTTTTAGTGAATCTACTTAAACGGCTGCTTCGCAAACGCATCTGTGGTTTCAATCTAACCTCTCAGATTCAATTGAAACTAGACTGTTTGAACTGGCCGCTAATTGGTAGTCGTTATGGAAACCTGCCCAATATCGTACCTGGTTATCCTGATGCTTATCAACCACATGATGTGTGCCCTGATGAGGACATGATTTATGCAGAGCCACTTGCGGTAGGTGTTCTGCATTCTGTGTCTGTAAGGGCCCGACCCTCAGCCGCGATTCGTTACCAAACAGAACCTTGACTCTCAAAACTTTACCAGTTGAGATTGAGCGATTCTAATGATGAAAATCCACTTATTTGGTCTATTCAGACGCTACAATTACAGTACGATATAAATGTGTTACGCCTACAGATAGGCTAATTAATTAATTGGTCATTTAAAATGCAATGGTTAAAACTCGTAATACTCTTCATATGTTATTATTAGATCTAGGATTTGTATGTAATTACATATTCTATTTCTTTCTAGATAGTACATACCTTGAACACGAAAATGTCAACGAATTATGTAACTGTTTTGCTTAAGTTTTATGTTACATATTTTTACATATTTGCCAGGATATTACAAGGTAACCAAAAATGTTCTTGCCGTTCTAGAGCAGTGATAAACAAAGAGCAATTCAGTGGACGGTACCAACCTTTAGGTTTCGAAGTAATCTCCATCAGCATCCTACACCTTTTGCCAACGTTCCTGGAGCTGCACAATACCCTGGTGATAAAACTCGGCGGGCTTGGAAGCCGTGAGTGCGTTCCCCAGGTCTTCCTCATCTTCGAATGATCTCCCACGAAGGTGGTTGTCGAGGGAATGAAACAGGTGGTAATCTGTTGGTGCAAGGTCCGGTGAATATGGTGGATGGCACAGTGTATCCCAGCCAAGTTGCTGAAGGGTATCCCGGGTCATCTTTGCCACATGTGGCTTCGCATTGTCGTGCAGGAACAGCACACCCTTGCGATTCACCAATGCCGGCTCCTTCTACCGCAATCCACGGTGCACCCTTTGCAACTGCTGAGAGTAGTGGTCAGCAGTGATGGTCTGACCAGGTGGAAGGAGCTCGTAATGCACCACTTGCCGACAATTCCAACATACAGAGAGCATAACCTTTCGTGGGTGCAGAGGTGGTCTTGACGTGTGAGGAACAGCGTCACGTGGCGACAACCATTGTCTGGTACGCTTGGGAGTGTCATAGAGGACTCACTTTTCGTCACCAGTGAGCAAGCAATCAAATATGGGTGTGTTCAGGTGCCGAGTGAGCAAGGACAAACAGACTGTCACTCGTTGTTCCTTGTTGGCTGCCGACAATGTGTGGGGTACCTACTTGCTTAACTTGTATGGCTTCCCTATCCCATGCAGGTGCAGTCTGACTGTTTCAGCGGAAACATGGAACCTTTCTGCAAGTTCATCACACGTTAGACCACTGTCCTCCTCGACGGCTGCTTTCAGGGCCTCGTCATCCAACACATGTGGTCGTCCACTGCGAGGTTCATCCGAAAGGCTCACATCTCCCGAACGGAATTTCTGGAACTAATGCCTGGCAGTGCTTTCGTCCACGGCATTCTCCCCAAATGCTTGGCAAATGCGGCGACTTGATGCGGCAGCTGCTGCAGCTGACAGGTCCACTTTAAAGTCATACAACAAACGCATGCGAACAAGCTGCTTCGATACCTCCACTTCTCTTCGACACTGGACGAGCTATGACTGCTGTGTGTGCGCAACGTGCCTTTATTTCTGACAGTTGATGGTCAGACTAACTCCCGATCGCTTGGCAGATACGTGCGTTATTTCGTTTCCTCTCTGTGAGCGCATGATTAATGGGACGTTAAAAACGGCAAGAACGTTTTTCGTTACCTTTACATATTTTACATATTTGCTAATTTATTTTACATAAAACAACATATTTCGGCATTTTTTTCCAATCTTGATCCTTTTTCCTATATATTCGATCACTGAAACACGATGAAGAAAATTTGTATCTCATGTAATGCCATATTTTCTAATCAATGATATGCATAGTGCTTACGGTCACCTAAAATTGACTGGCAAGTCGAAACACAGGCTGAAGACAAAAGAAAATATACTGGAACTGTTCTTTATCGAAAGATATTTACGTTTCGCTTTTAGTTTTAGGCAAAGCACCTAGAAACTTGACATCGGTAGACAAGAAAGCTACTTTCCTATACGTAGCGAGCTACACAATATGTTCCCTTGCACAAAAAAGTACAAAAGTAGTTATGTATTTTCATTAGATTATTCTTTCCGTAGACGCAATTTTTTACAATTTCTTTCGAAAGTTAGGAAGAGCTCTCGTACATATTTACATATTCTACAATAATTTGTGATGTGAAAAGTAATTAATAGTTGACAAAATTGGTTTCTTAAACATGCGCACATTGGTGTGCTTCTTTGAGTTTATAAATTTGATACCAATTTTAATTTAAACAACTTATGTCTTTAAAATTACGTTGAACATATTGAAATAAAAGAAACATCTAGCAGAATTCTTGAAATTGCTGGATGGTCGATTATTATTTATTACATATTCTATGATACTACATATTTAGCTATATATCCTGTAGAGATGTGGTGATTAAAAATACGAGAAAACCTCGTCAATAGATTATTTTATGCTTGTTTATTCACTGGAATAACCTTTCGAAGCAAAATATTATAAACGCAAGCTCGCCCCAGAGCTCGCTCTCATTTCTCTTATTTTACTCACGCACTTTACAACGAACAAACTACAACGACGGTGTACGAAGTTTACGGCTGCATCAGCCTGCAGCCATTCGTGCGGGATTGCTCGGAATAGTGAGTCAAGGGTCACAGTATCGAACCTTGGCGTCAGTCACAATTCGGTCTGCAAGAAGCATCTGGACAAGAACATCATTCGCCTACCAGGTATGAACAAGCGTAAATAACCTTAAATTCAATCTTCCATATCTTCTTTCTCTTAGTCGGAGCAGGTTCAACTCACAAGTATATTTTAGCTCTACCTAAATGTGTTACTGAAGCATCCCTGTGACCTCACATCCCTGGTAAGAGATTACAACAATCCTTTTGATAATACATATTTAGGTACATAAATATGTATTATTATTACATTGTTACATATTTATGTACATATTTTGTACTTTGATATTCCATAAAAATCCGGGTTCTAGTTATGATGTCATTTTTGGTGGGTTTCTAAACCCACACGTGTTCATAGGTAGTACACCAAACACAAGATGGCATGGAATTACGTTATCTGTTTATTTTTTTTAAAAAAACTTAAACAATTACCCTTTGGCCTCGAACACCTGAAAGATCCCAGCGGAGGGAAACTTACTTAGAAATATTCGATGAATAGTAATTCTGCAAAACAGTAATTCTCTTTTCGAAAACTTTACTTGGGTGAGAAACCTTATCCCCCTTCTGAGCATTCAGCGAAACGGCAAGGCGCGGTTATTGACTAAACTGTAGATTATGGGATATTAGGAAAGTGTTTGTAGTGTCTGGACTCTGATCCAGTGTTATTTATCTTGTACGTAGAATTGCGCCAACTGATGTTGAAGAAAGGTGGTTCGATACTAATACTATTTGTAGTAGTGTTTCTTTTAATATGTGAGGTATATTGAACGAATTAGTCGTAACAGCGTTAAGGTCAAGACGAGAGAACCCATGATCTTCAGTGCAGGGATTGAATCACATGCTCTATAGTTTTCTCCATCTCTTAGATAGTCTCCGATTAAACTGAGTCTTTACGTTTGACGCAAAGGAAGTGAAGACTAATTTTAACCTTGACTAATATCCGGAGAAACGTCACAACTATTAGTCGCAGTGTTTTGTTTGGGGATAGTTTACACATATCGTACAGAGAGGTATCGCTCTTTGTATTTAGAAGCAGATATTGTTGTTACCTTTAATTTTAATCACAATGCTACATAAGCCACCCGGAATATGTTTAAGGTAATACCACGTTTCATCTCCTGGAAAGTGAACGTCAGTCGAAAATTACATATTTCACATGTATAGATTCAATCACTATACTTGTGCGTTAAATCTTATAAGAACTGACAATTGTGTACATAAGATTACCGGTGGAAGTACATTTTTCGGTCGTTCTGGAATATTTAGTGTTCCAAACCCAAATTAAGTCAGTTGCATACTGTTGAAATAAGAAATATGCAACCTTTAGTTAAGTTTCTAAAGGGAAAAGCTCATCAGACGAATTGTTTTGACAATGATGATTACGCAAATAATATTCTCAGCAAAGCACAATATTAGAAACTTGTTTTGAATACAAATGGACACTGCATTATAATGGAGTTTCGTATAAAATCGTATCCCGCTTCTTTTTTCTACGTAGCTTGCCAATTATCTCTACGATACAAGAACAGCCAACTGGGTAGCCAAGCTCGTTAGCTGGTCGACTCGTAATTCTGCTACCGAAGGTTTGTTGTTCAAGCCACTTCATCAATTCAATCTAATTTATGAGTCATCCCATCGTCACGGTTAACCAAAATGATTGAAAAATGACACGGACAAACACAACTCTACAAACCCTAAAAACACTATATATTATTAATATTTATCACTGAAAGTTACTTTTTTCATACACACAGGATGTTTCATAAAGGTCGCCCAAATTTATAAGATGATGTTCTACAAGAAGAAAGAAAAATCATGTCGAATTGTTGTTAGCGAAGTAAAAATATTTGATAGTGACGGAAGGAACTACCACGATGATGTCAAAGTTTGTTTAAAATTGTCTTTCGAGCTATTTATGCGGAATTCGAATTTTCGATCGTTAAAACCGTTGACGAGACCGCGTGTGTCGTTAACGGTGTTTTTAGCGTAAGGCTAACCTTACTTTATTTGTTTTATACGATTTCCGGTAGAATTCGTGTCAGCGGATTTGTCAAGATCGGCTGAAGATTGCCGGTGTTATGTGGTTGTAAGAAGCTCTTTCCAGCTTCTTCAACTGGGCCCCTTTATGAAGTGATTAGACTTTCAAGTTCCAATGCCAGGGATCCCTGGTTCGAGTCATGCCTTCGGCGTGATACGGTATAATATATTTTTAGATAGGATAATCGGAACTGGAATTACAGTTTAAAGTGGGAACCGAACCGCTGTACAATGTGCCTTCACCGACAACGAATCCGGAACCCCTTTATTATAAGGCGACAGTGTTACGACTACCATACCGGGAGGTCCAGTACATTGATGTCGCATATGGAGAAATAGAGTGTATGTATAATGTTTGGTAAATTCTAACACCAAAACCTCATTCAGTTCACCTGGGGACACAAAAATTGCAACACTACTGGTCCCAGTAAAGAAAAAATGCAACTATCCACGCTGCTCTCTTGTTCTACAAAAACTTGACGTTTGCGCATCTACGTAATGATATGCTTATTTCTGCTCTGTTTGTCTGTCTTGGTTGGTTCCAGAAACACCGGAGAGAATTATGAATCACCTTGTGTGTGTATGTATATATATATATATATATATATATATTAGGGTATATATGGTTACTATTGAATGCACGCCAATAAGTGTTCATCCGTTCCGGAAGGCAATACTTCACATTTCACATCACTTTATGCATGGTTGGGCTTACGAATTTCGGACGAGCCAAAGCATTGATCTCTTACAGAGAAGAGAGCAATTGATAGTCCCCCTTTATGCTACCAGAGAACGCCTTCGGATTGTATCGAGGAGCGGCATCATCCGAAATGAGTTAGAGGAAGAAGCAATCCCGTATCTGCGCTTCGAGGAGGCTGCTCAATCAATCATGGCATCGAATCAAAGCGCGAGGCTCTTTAACTTTGAAATGCCGTATTGGAAAAGAGATCCTCCCGAGAATCGATTTCCTATGCTTCAGCATTTCTGAATTTTCGTGGTCTTCGGTCCTCATTGTATAAAACGGAAACAATGAAGCGAGCGAAGAATCGAAAGAAAATAACATATCATCTATGTTAGATTAGGTAGTAAATGGTGCATTGTTTTTCAACTGTCTTGTAACTGCTGTTAACTTTTTCAGGTAAATCCGGTAACTGCAATGAATTTTGGACACTTCATGCTCAGATCGGCTCATCAGGTCTGGATCTACAGATTCTATATATTAACGTGGGATCCCATCATGACGTGAATCCAAGACAACTTAATTACAAGACTGTAGAGTGAACCACTATATTATTTAGTATTGCCTCATGTAATTTTACACGCTTACTTTTTTTAACCAAACAGCCGAGAGAACAGTACAGTTTTTATCGAAGCAACCAGAACACAGTACGGTTTCCAGCCTCTCAGCCGAAACACATCCCTGTTTCCTACCAACCAGCTGGAACAGACCACTGTTTCCAACTAACCAGTCGTAACACGATAATCTTTCCAACAAAACAACGTAGTTAACATTTCAAACAAAGCAATGCATTTATCGTTTCCAAAAAAGCATTCAAGTTGCCATTTCCAATACAGCAATTCAGTTGCCGTTTCCGTCAAAGCAATGCAGTTGCCATTTCCAACAAAGCAAATGCAGTTGCCAGTTCTAACACAACAATTCAGTTGCCATTTCCAACAAAGCAACCAAGTTGTCGTTTCCGTCAAAGCAATGCAGTTGCCATTTTTTCTGTCAAAGCAATGCAGTTGCCATTTCTAAGAAAGAAATTCAGTTGCCATTTTGAACAAAGCAATTCAGTTGCCATTTTGAACAATGCAATGCAGTTGCCGTTTCCGTCAAAGCAATGCAGTTGTCATTTCCGTCAAAGCAATGCAGTTGCCATTTTGAACAAAGCAATTCAGTTGCCATTTCCACATCAATTCCGTTGCCATTTCCAACAAAGCAATCAAGTTGCCGTTTCCGTCAAGGCAATGCAGTTGTCATTTCTAAGAAAGCAATGCAGTTGCCATTTTGAACAAAGCAATTCAGTTGCCATTTCCAACACATCAATTCAGTTGCCATTTCCAACAAAGCAATCAAGTTGCCGTTTCCGTCAAGGCAATGCAGTTGTCATTTCTAAGAAAGCAATGCAGTTGCCATTTTGAACAAAGCAATTCAGTTGCCATTTTGAACAAAGCACTGCCAGTTTCTGTCAAACAATGCAGTTGCCGTTTCCAACAAACAATGCAGTTGCCGTTTCCAACAAACAATGCAGTTAACGTTTTCAACACTGGTGTCAACGAAGACACCTTTTCAATATACTAGCCAAAGAAAAATTACTTTTTCCACAAATCAACAGAAACACGGTTATTTTCTTCAGCAAAACTACCTGAACACTGTTACCTTTTCTTCAAGACAACCTAAATTCAGTTTCTGTCTTCGATAAAGCATTTAGAACGGTGTTGCTTTTTGTCAACCATGCAACGGGAGCAGTGTTGCTCTTTTGTCAATCAAGCAACCAAAACAGAGATACATCGTGAAAGAGACAAATTTCCGAAGACTGTTTCGTGGATATTTATGAATCCTCAGAACCCGTAACACGTAAATAACCCCACTTGATAGGATCGCACTATTCAAAGCCTTCAACTCGTATCTTTCCTCTACCCGATAACAAATAGTGAATGAATACATCCCGCATTGATGATTGAAACCATTTCGCCGCTGCACAAACTTGATGAAGTTTTGTATCACAATCAGAATCGACTCTCTCTGGCTCTCTCTCTCTCTCTCTCTCCAACGTAGCTAGATTTACGATTTGCTTGTTTATTACCCTTTCCGATTGTTTTATGTGCTTCTTGATAATAAACATCCACTTTTTTTCCTAAAAAAAACTGCATTGTTTAGAGCGTCGTTGCTGTTTGATTATGTGCGTGATTAATTCGAGCGAACGGTTCATGCAACTTCGATCGTCTCGTCGCTTGCCTTGGCACTGGTTGCGCGGCCATTATGCTTCGCTTAATGCCGCCCATTCCTGCATAAATGCTAAATACGGATGAGGCAAAAACGACTTGAATCGAGTATAAACCAGCGGGCGTTACGGCTGGCGAAAGTGCGCTTACAGCACGTTCTAATGCTTGGTTCCCTGCCTCACATCCCATCAAGGCAGCTGTAAGCTTCTAGTCTAAAATACTTTTGATGCGCTGCAGTCACAACTGATGCTATTTCGGTTACACATGCAGGAACGGCGCTACGGAGGGCTAGGGGAGCTGAAGCCCCCCAAAGCAGGTCTCAACCCCCCTGTAGCTCCCTAGATTTTTGAAGTACTTCAATTCGGACAAGTACAATTCTCAATTAGATTTTCTAGTTCGGTTAGGTTGCTTCATTACGATGCCTTCTAAAATCAAGGAGGGATCGGCTGCAGATATGTTTGGATAACAGTGGAAATTGAGCCACTGATCATTTTATACTAAGTAATTAGCCAATCATAAGTCGACAAACTTGCTACGAAATCTGTTGCCTGCCTGGTGGGTGGACATATTCAGTGGCTGCGAGATTGTTCTTTAATTGTTGGCATATGCAGCTAAATGTGTACAATTAATAGCCTCTAAAAATCATATCGCTATATTTCAGAATAGGTCTAACAGGTGTGACAAAATTATTTTTTATAAGTAGGACGACGTTCAACATCTAAAGTAGTGTTATGTTTCTTGTCAGTTTGTTAGTTCCGGATTCGATTGATTGAATTGTTGTTTTAAGTCCACTTTATGCACAGAAAGGCTAATCGGGACTGGACCTACAGTATAAAAGTGGGACCCGAACCACTATGTGCCTCAACCGGGATATCGAGTTCCTCATTCGAGTACAGACAATACACTAGTGTCAGCAATGTTCTGTCACTGGCTTCATTGTTAAACTCGTATCTATCCTTATAAGGGAGAAATACGATATTATCGGAATCAAAGAGTACACAAACTACCCAATTATTAAATGGAAAATATTATCATTGGACTCCCAGCTCCGATAGCCTTGTGATAAAACTGCTGTTTTAAGGGGTCCCGGGTTCGATCCAAGGTGTAGGTAACGTTTCATTAAGTGGATCGGATTGCATTAGAAGCAGTAGCTCTCGTCCCGATTAGCATCTGTGCATACAGTGGATCTTAATACAAATCCATGAAGTAATAATTGCAATATGGTGTGAAAATTGCTCGGGCAATTTTATTGCTCGCAGTTCTAGTCCTACATGTTAATAAATTATCATTTGGGAGGTTAAAAAATAATTTCTACAGTAACGCCACAGTGACCAAATTTGATTCCGTGCAGGAGAATCAATCTTTGAAGCACATCTTAAACTATGGATCCAATTCTGATAAGTATTTATGCATAACTTGATCTGAAATAAATTATAATCTTCAGCAGTTATTTTCTCTAAGCAAAATGCCCAGTTCAAGAGTTGCAACTACACATTGCTTTATGTCAATGCATTTGTCTCCTAGTGGAGGTGAATTTGTAGTGACAATATATTTTTCTTTCTTGAGAGTGGCACCTCATTTCTCGCATCCTTCCCGTTTTTAGCCCTAAGTTCTGAATTCTAGTCGTAAGATATTTCATCATGGCAGAGAAAATTGTATCATTAACACACTTTCTATTAAAGAATGGTATTGTTTATTTGATGCTTTCCTTATTAAGTTAGTGCCGCTTTTCTGAAGCACGAAAAGCTACAATCTTTCGCCGCTCCCCAAGTTATGATTGGACAATTTAGAGTTATGGCACACTATGAGGCAGAATGGAACTCAAAATAATGACCCTTCAGCAGCTGCTTTCACTAGTTGAAACATTCACAATTGCCTTTCTACCGTGATTGGATCATGTGACCCTTCCTGCCTTCTGAAGCAGACGACAGCGGTAAAATTCCTACCCGGTTCTTTGCTCTTCGCGCTCATGCAACTCGTGCTATGTGATGCTATAATACGCAATATTGACTGACGTAACTTTACCAATCTCAAATATACTGTTTGTTAATGGCCACTGCATTGTATAATTTATCGCACGAACAGCGATGTGCATTAGAAACTAAAAGATCAACACAGATTTTGTCAAGTAAGTTGGTGAAGTCCTCGTGATAGAAATTCAGCCTGTGGCTGCTCTACCACTTAACCCGCAAAACTATTAATTTTTTTAATTGTATTTTTTCGTTATTATCTAACTACTTAATATTGTGTCAATGGAAATGTTTAGCATTCATTTGAAAACTCTTAACATCGAATGGTCTCTGGACAAAATTATTTTAAAATGTTTATCAGCATTCTCAAGATGTAATATACAGTGGTCTGAATTACTACTCGGCACTGTTACGTCAGTAGAGTGTACGATATTTGGATCATCCACTCTGCTTTGCACAGTGCGCCAAGACGACAGAGGTCCCTTGTTCGAATCCCGGCGTGAGCACGGGTGTTCTTTGTCAGTATCCCTTCATCAATATCATCACTCATATTCACATTCGCAATTAACCAAAAGTGGTAGAAAAGCGAAATAAAATAAACCAAATCAATCAGTAGTTGGATCATCCACAACAATGACGTCTACTGTTGTGCAGAGGCACTTATGATTCAGGTAGGTTTTTAATGACTTGCGTCATGCAGAAGGGTATTAAAAAAGTATAAAACACCAGAGTTCAAAACATTTGTGGCATAGTGAGGCATCTAATTTTCTAGCTAAAACCACATAAAAGTTAGGTTTTCTATGCTAAAACATGCAGTAAAAAAATCCGTCGCGCAACAGCCCATGAAGGGCCTAGGCATACCTACCGACTGCCGGTCTCCCTCCCACGCTTTCCTTCGTCACCTCTAAGCGTAGAGATCTTCAACAAGTATTGGAATAGTCGGGGGGTCAGCCCGACGTATCCCCAGCCGTTATAGTAGGTCTGAAAAACCCAGCTGTTTTCAGGCAAATAAACAATACCTGTGGCGACTAATACCATAAGTAAATTATTAAGCAAGAAAGGGACGACCCTTCCTTCGGTCTTGGTGTTCGCACCTGAAATGTCCATGCTACGCCACTGGAACGGAGACTGTTTTGGCGGGAGCCGTGCCAGGTTAAATCTTTTGCAGTATAGTTAGGCCCTCCAGAATTTGACTTCGAAATATGTAGCCCCTCCACTCATTTCAGGCTGGCGCCGTCACTGTGCACATGCAGGATCATATCCGCCAACGACTTTCTCCACGTTCAGCTGTTGTTGTCGGACTCGATTTACGTATTTTCTTTGCACTTTATTTTGGAGAAAGACGAGATGAGGAAGTGTTGACAGAAAGTAGAAATTGTGACCTCCTGTATCATTCCCACACTCTTCTGGAGAGAATGAGGAAAACCACGAACACATTTAGGTCACATGGTTTCCGTCAGTGGCGTGCGGTGACATTTTCCATTGGGGAAGCAGATCCCGAAAAATTAATAAAACCAACAATTCAGTGTTTCTACATGGTACGTTGGAGAAATGAACACTCTATTTGATACTGTTTCAATAACGTCTAAGGGGAAAGATGAATGTCCTGGCGCAGTTGTTCATTTTTTCGAGTTTTAGTTAGTCTGTTGTCAAATGTATTTAATGCAACAGACGATCCCGGATGATTGAAACACTTTTCAAGATTTTCACACATTGCAATATTCACAAATCCACTTTGGCAGCACGTAGTACTTGCCGTATTAAATAGTAAACAATGCCAACACTAAAGATTTTGAAGCAGACAAATAGAAATTCACCCGCCTGAAAAACCGTAACCCTTCACCTCGCAAAGCACTTGAAAAAAGTGTGACCGCGGCCAGCGAGTTTTACCAACTCTATTTGTCGGATATGTCCATGGACATGTTAAGAGTCTTATTAGACCGAACGCTCTGAAACGTTTATATGCCATCCGTATGTCAGCAATCATATTTTTGTGTTTCTCCTGTATAGTTTATTTATGAATATAAATTTTAACTAGCTTGCTAGATATGCTACATCGCTGACAATATACAGTACACTTGGACACTTAATCGTGCAGTTCAAAACACTGAGGACATCAACAGACTGAACCGATGGCACTCTGGCTTTCTTTCAGCCCTTGCCGATTAGAAAAATAAATTTTCCTCCACATAACGTACCCTCCCATTGGATCCTTCAAGGTCGCCTGTTGATTCTTCCGGCCGTTGCTGGCCAGGGTGATGTTACGCAGATGTTTTGTCAACACGCCACGAGAGGGTGTTGATGCCCCATATTGGAAAAGGACAAACCTTGGAGGCTTGCAGGTTGATTCTGTTGAGGCAACACAGAAGAAATAATGAAATATAAAAAGTTAGAAGAAGTAATTTTGTAACAGTTATGCTGTGTGCCAGCACTGCTGATCTTGATGTACCGGAGTGCACGCGCGTGGTTTACGTACAGCCCGTGGTCAGAGATTTAATTGATTTGTAACATAGTAATTTAATGTATGAAGGTCTACTTTTTTGGTTGCACTAAAGTTGTCAATTTGCAATGCTTATCGTGGGATACACTAAATAACAAACTAGTTCCAAATGGTCTTGATTTCCTTAGCAGGTGTATTTAAACATTTTGGTATTCCTACTTGCCCGTATTAACAACATATGACTAGTGTGACATCTTGATGTGCCTATTTTCTCATAATAATCAACTTTATATTTCTAATTTCTTATTTTCAACATCTTGATATTCCTTTTATTCATTCTAAACATATAGATATCGCTATTTACTCAGTTAAGACATCTTGATATGTCTATTTGTTCATTTTGACCATCTTGAATCCCTGTTTGCTCACTTGAAAGATCTTTATATTATTTATATATATATATATATGTATATATATCTATTTATATTATTTATTATTTTCTAATGCTAAACATCTTAATATGCCTCTTAGATCACCCTAAACATCGTAAAATGTTTTTGTTCATTCTAACATTGTTACATGACTATTTCTTCAAGCTAAACATCTTGATATGTCCATATCTGCTCGTTCTACACTACCTGATGTTACTGTTTGTTGATCCTCAGAAACCTCCTGTCGCTCTTTGTTCCAGGTGTGGAACAAACCCTTTAAAATGTATACATTCGATCTGTGCATAAAAGTAAAGTTAAAACCAGCTTTGTCAAATACCCTCATGTGCCTATCTGGTGTTGATCTTTACTGGTGACCTTTGTAGCTATGAAGATTACATTCCATTAAACATTAACATCTTTACAATACTTCCAGATACGAATATGCAAAGTAGTTTCAAACAGATGAAAATTTTCAAAATGGAGGAAAATAATCAAAAGGACAAAATTTTTTCAAAATGGCTTTGATTACGTAGATCTAAGGTCCAGTGCGGATTTGAAATGAAACATTACTCTATTCCTGTACTTCCAAAAAGGGAATTCTGTTTCACGTACCCAACGAGGGAATGAAATTAATGAAGTGATTATTAATTTGTACAGACTATGTCATAAACGCAGATTCATCTTCCTTTAAATTTTGGTAACAGTTTTATCTTTTCTTGGGGGGGGGGGCAACATTGATGGAAACAATAGACGGTGTTTCATCAGACAAATGAACTCACCAGAGCGATACATTTCGTGGCAGGCTCTTTCTCTCGGTGACTTTTCACGAGTTCTCCTCGAAAAAGGAAACAGCATCGTGGAGATAATTCGGCTGGTCTTGTCCCTAGAATTGAGTCTTAAATGTCTCCTGAGCCGAGGTGGGGGTTGATTGGCGAAGGCGACGTCCGATAAGAAGGGTGGACCGTCTCTCAATACAAGCTTCGGTTGCATCTCCTGGGAACGGAAGATTCTTTCTCTCTGCCTTTCTCCATGCAATTCGGAGGAAATGAAAGCGGACAGATGGAACGAAAGGGATGCTGCGGAGATGATGCTGATGGAAATCACGCCTATCTTTTCGCAGCAACAGTGTCTGCTCTCGTCTCCTATTTTTCTTTACCATGGAGCATTTGGTAGGAAATCCTAAGAAACGTCAAGAACCGTCTATACGGTATCAAAGTTTTTTTGGAATCCGAACCACTGTGGTGTTTCCACTAGGTATCCAGCCCGAAATTCCTTCATCTCAAGGTAGTCGACCTCCGTGGTTATCACAGCGTACTACGACGACAGGCATCTCGGGTTCGAATGCGCATGGGTGTTCTTTGAGAAGTGGCCCGTCATCAATTTCATCATCATCTTTCTCATCATTAACCAAAAGTGGCAGAAAACCGAATTAAAATAAACCAAATCAATTAATCAATCAACCTCGTTATCAAGGAGATAATGGTTTCACTACGCCATCGGTGAGGTCCTTGTATACGGTATGTATATGGATGACTACACCTGAGAATCTCTCGGTTGTCAAAACTCAATGACCCCTCTCGATGTGAGCTGGGAAATACTTTTGAAGTAATAATTGATTAAAGTCTGAAGATGGTAGCGTTCCCAGGAAGTTCACAAGGGGCCTATGACCTTAAGGATTCATGCCTTTTTTCTGTATCTAGCCCACCCCCTTCCCCCCGCATAGGTATACCACGACTATTATGTACCCTGATGTCACTGGGGCTACCGGTGATACATTTACTTTGTTTTTATTTACTCACTTACATTATTATTTTCAAAATAAAAACTACAAAAGGCTATACTTTAAGTAGTTCAAATGATTATGTAAATTTATTCTTAAGACATCTGTGAATATGTTTCCAAATAATTCGCGAAATATTACCATGGCAATTCAAGGTGTTCAACAAAATTTGATCAGCCAAACCATACTACATGGAACCACTTCTTGTTGCATTGTATATTCAGCAGGTGTAAAAGATCGAAGGTCCATTGTGCATTCGCTCCCTTTTGCTCAAAAGAAGTTCAAGAATTGGAACAAAAATGCCGACAGGCAGATAATGATTTCTACTCAAATATTACAATTACCTTCCTTGAAAGAAACTAAGAACGTAGCGAAAAAAACGAAAATAGAGATGCATGATTCATCTACTAACACCTTGACACAAGCACGTAAATGAATGTAGAGACTTGACTCTTTGTAATCAAAATTCTAACGCAATCAGTTTGTTAATAACATTTGCAGAAACATAGCAATTTCACAACATGTTTCTATCAGATTTCAAGTTGAATTATGTAAATAAAATACAAATCGATTAAAATTCTTTCGTTATAATTAAAAGTGGTAAGAAATATAGAAAATATACAACATTGAGACATACACTCAAGTCTGAATGTAGTAAACTTGATTCTAGTGAATATTTAAGTAAACGTAATCACTAGCATAGACCCAAATACAATATAAACTTCGTTAGTTAACCCTGAGCTTTGGTTTTAGTAAAAAAAGGAAATTTAAAAGTTTCTAACAGTGAGCAGTAAGATGTCCAAGCGTAAAGCGTTTTCTATGGATGCTAAGGTGAACATTATCGGTGACATTGACCTCAATTCAGGTTAAGGAAAGGTATTTTGGTTTTAGAGAACTTCGGATGTATTTAACCAATTATCTGAATCCATAGGGGTTCATTATAAGCGGAGTTGACTGTATTTGATAAAAAAAATGTAGTTTACGGTTTAAAAATTATCAGCTCTGTCCATAGTTCTAGAATTATCAAGTTTTCAGCACAAATGGAGTACTTGTATATATTTTTGCACGTGAAACCAGTCTGATCTTGATTCCAAACCAGTAGGAATACTTATTTTGATGAATAACACAAGGAACCAATCAGAGCATATATGTATATTCTCTTTCCGCGGGTTGGGAATAAGGAATGTAGAACTGGAAATAATATAGAAATATGGCTTCAGTTCAGTATTTCAGTCAGAGCCTTCTTATCTTCCGAGGTCAACTCGAATCGTAAAATAATTATAGCTAACATTACTTTGATTTGAAAATTCTCATTTTGTTAAGTACATAACCTGAGATATGCTATCATCGCGCAGTTTATACACTGAGGACACATCTAAATTTTCATTGCTAATAAAAAATAACCATCACTGGATAAGGTTATTGTTTGAAATGGATCATATGTATGAATTATTAAACATGTTCAGCGGAGTTCATAGGAAAGGATTTGTGTAGACTACATATTTCTCATATTTTACATAGTTTTCTTCCCCCTGACCCCCAAAAACAACGCTAGGAAAGTTAACTCTAAAACTCCGTAGTACAACACTCCTCTGTGGACAAAATCTTCCATTTGACTCAAAACCGAACCCAACTGCCATCTTGCTTTCGAGACTGGAAGCTCCCCACTTTTGTTTTAATTTTTTTTCCCAATTGTCCTCACGATCGTAACTCTGTATGGAAATCTTTGTAGCTCTACACCGCGGCTCGAACCCGGAACCACCCGCACCAAAGTCGAGAGCGCTGGCGAGAACTCAACGCTAGATACGTTAAAGGATGTGACTACCGAAAAAAATATATCACCACTTTACTAAAATTATGCTCAGGCCTAACGCGTTTCGTACTTCTTGCCTGACCTAAAATTAAATCTCTCAAATGGAAACAACAAAGGCAACAATTATCTTCGAAGTTATTATTTCTTCGCCCTCGACCTTTTCCAGAAGGAACACAAACTGTTCAAACTTCTTGTGATTTGAATTACTTGCTTGCCTGCCGAGTGTTTTTGCCTGCGAAGGCGAAATAGTTCGATTCGGCACTGACGGAGCGGGAAAATCTTTCCCCAAGTAAAGTCGCTGTGTCGCCACTAGGTGGCAGTCCTGTTCCCTGGAATGCGTGGAATCTACCGCTGGCGCCATATGCGGCAGAGAATTGAACCAACGTCCCCGGTTCAGGAACTGGAAATTTCATTATGAATGAACGTTACGAAGGCAAATGAATAAGAATTCAAGCACTGATATAATACACTTCACTGCATTCTTACAAATTGCGAGGCGAAAGCTATCGTCCCATCCGTGTAGTGATTGATGAAACATCCACTGTGTCCAATTTTCAAGGATGCAGTTTTGCGCCTCACCCCACCCCGCATGTTAGCATTTTTTTTCCAGATCACTACATAGAAATACAATTTATACGTACTAGGTATGCAAAACAAAATTTAATAGCTATATGACTTTCTAAATGGACTCTTTTTGTATTCATTGGTTCGATTTTTTGTTAAATAATTAATACATGTGTAACAAATATTTGTTGTGATATGTTATGTATGTAGACCTAAGTATTGGCATGTGTATATATATATATATATATATATATATATATATATATATATTGTGTATTGGTTTGAATTACATTTTTTTACTGTGGTTCATTTGATGTGAAAGGTATATTTATATTCGTCATTTTCAATGTTTATATATGAATCAAATTAAGAAAGTGTCTTATATTGTGAACTTTTTGTATGTGGTTGAGTGTAAAAAAAGGCATGAGCCTTAATCTCCGGCACAAAAAATAAGAGGCAAATAAATAAATAAATAAATAAATAAATTTGAGAGTGATTGTAACATGCTTAAAAACTTACACAAAATACACAAACAACAATACAGAAATAACTTTGATAAAATGAAGAAATACGACAATAATGTCTGTTGCTTTCCCGCAAGTCGAATGCAGAACACTTGTGTTTTGTGGATTTCCCTCAGTTACATCAATACCATTCAGACATTTTATATGGCAGGAGTGTTGTGTTTAATAAGGGAAGTGTGTGTCTCCCGCCTTCAGCGATGGCTGGAATAATATTTTGGTGAGCAACAGTAAGTAATGTTGACGGAAGACGCATATTAATTGACGTTTCCATTTCTTTTTGACTCATTTTATAACTTGTACCATTTTAAGCCTTCATAAATTCCACACACTAGGTTACAGCCTACGCATCCTATTGATTTTTAGCCACTGTATCTTGTGGAGATATGCTTTTGGTTTGATAGTTCCCTTGCGACTCTTCTGGCAGTTTCTCCATTGATACAGAATCATTAACGTGGAGAGAGAGAGAGAAAGAGAGAGAGAGAGAGAGAGAGAGAGAGAGAGACGCTTGCTCCAAAGGGTATACGTTCACCTCGGAGACAGTCGACTGGCTGCAGGTGCCGGATCAGGTCAGTAAGGCGGTTGTCGAATCAGCATGTACTTCTCCGCCAGGAACTTCATGTTTTCACTTATGCCCCCATTGCATCTTTCCGACACCCGAACGGGAAAAGATTTTGTTCGGCATCCTCTCTCTCGCGATTGACGCCACACTCACCTACGATTGCACACAAGGTTGTCACTTACTATCAAGTAGAGCACGGTTGGCATATCTTTTTCTGTGCGAGCACACGAGCGCCATTCCGCGAACTTTTTCAGTAAAGTTAACTGCAATATTAGAAATATTAAAATACCTTGACAATTCACAAAGCAAGTATTTTAATTGTGAATACATACGCAGATCCTACTCAAGAGGTTTTCGGTTCTTTTACTGACGGAAACACTCTTCCATGACACGGATACTTCTTCAAATTGCTGTTCAATTCTCAATTAAACTACTTTTTCGTGGACTTCAAATCAGATTTACTTCTCAATTTCTGAGCATCATTCCCACGATGAATAGGGTCATTGCAGCTGACTCAAAAGGCAGAGCACGTTGGAGTATTCACTAGGACTTGGAAGGTCCAGCTAGTGCACGTCCGTTCAATCGTATCTGCTCTTAGATTTCCATGGCCCTTCCAGATGGCCTAATGTTGACGTCGTCGCATTCTATTAAGGCATCCCGGGTTCGATACCCTGTGGGTGCATGTAGTGGATCGGATCCCATTTCAAACTGAAGGCTCAGTCTTGCTAGCCAATCCGTGCATAAAGTGAACTTATAACAAACATTAACATAATCATTATTTATTCTCTTGGTCAGCATTCAACAGGTACTGAATCGGTGTTGCGTAACCTAAACCTAACCTAAACCTAAACCTAACCTGTACCTAAACCTAAACTAAACCCAACCTAAACCTAACCTAAACCTAAACCCAACCTAAACTTAACCTAAACCCAATCTAAACCTAACCTAAACCTAACCTAAACCTAAACCTAAACCTAACCTAAACCTAAACCTAACCTGAACCCTAACCTGAACCTAAACCTAAACCTAAACTAAACCCAACCTAAACCTAAACCCAACCTAAACCTAACCTAAACCTAAACCCGACCTAAACCTAACCTAAACCTAAACCTAACCTAAACCTAAACCCAATCTAAACCTAACCTAAACCTAACCCTAACCTAAACTTAACCTAAACCTAACTTAGACCTAGACCTAACCTAAACCTAAACACGGCAATAAAAATGGGACACCTAGATCCTGAAATACTGGCTTCCCCGCAAAGCGTTACATGTGTTACTTAACTCTATGTTGATAAGAGGATTTGAATAGCAAATTTAAATGTCAACTTCTACCACCGCCGTAGAGTTAGGCAACACACAACGCATTGCAAGAACAGCGGATATTTCAGGATGTAGGTGTCCCATTTTTATTGCCGGTGACTGTACATTGAAATGAATAAGAATGAAAAAAATGTGTATTACAATAGTAAGGTCTGAATTGGAATTCGATACCAGGACTCTTAACAGGCTGCATTTTCCCATACATAAAGCGGTGTTATTGATAATTCTGGACTGGTACTATTGTGTACTACATACCACTTCCATGTGCTCTTATGCATTTGGAGAAACTCATTCCAAACATCCAGATTCCAGAAACTCTTTCTCTCTCCAAAAACCGTTCCTGCTTGTTTGGAGCGCTCGCGAACTGTATCAGGACAAACCCAGTGTTCCCCAGAGATTGCCGAGAGCGCTTTCCGATTACCCAATTTCCCGAAACAAAGATGCGCTAACAGAATCTCCGTTCCATGAGATCGGCTGCCGATATGCTCCCAAAATTGCTAGGGGGAGGCGGCGGGATTTTCTGATAAAGCTCTTTCACCCCTTAGCACATGTCAGCGCCCCATCACAAAAGGGGTTGGAATTTGCAGCGAGGGAACAATCTTGAAACTTCGTGAGTGTCAGTACACAAGGGAGAGAGAGGATCCAGTAAAGTACGCACAAAAAATGTACGAGGCCAGAATCAAAAGTAGCGGCACGTGCATATATCGCAACCTTGAACTTAAAGATTCCTCAGTATTGATGAGTTTGTGTGATTTAAGAAGGCACTACGATATTTTAAAGCTGAATATTCTCGAAAATCTAATACTCCAATCGTCCAGAATTGAAAATACATTTAGATCAGAACTAGGTTCAAGGTTAAGTGCAACCTTAAGGTATATGAGAAAGTTAAGTTTAAAATGTGATCGTGTGAGAGATGGGATGCTATTTTCCGGCTATACAGAATACAAAAAAATTTCTTCACCCATAGAGATATTCGCCAATGTTTGTTTCAGTGTTCAAATTCGACGGGGACAGTGGGAGCACATGAAATTTATCCTTTCTGGATTTTGTTTGCGAAGCTCTGGAATTCTCCATTTCGTTCGCAACCTGAGGAAAAAAACTCTTCCCTCTGGTATTTGTTTTATTATGGTTAATATTTTTCAGTTTTACAGCTTAATTTAAAACCGGAAATTGACACTTGCACTATGGACATGCTAAATCTTTGCAAAAAAGACAAAAAAAACCAAAAACCATGTAATATGTTTAAAAAAGTGATTTGGGTACATACCACGACTGCTACAGAGCTCTCCGATTACTGAAGAATTGTTCTATCTCAAATGTTTGTTCTGTTTGTGAACAGGCTGCTGCTTATTTCTTGTTCTTTGAATACTTCATCCTAAAGCGAAGATGGATTCCCTGCTTCAATTTCAATCAACACATGGCATCTGTTGTGATTGTTGATATGAGACGAGTAAAGTTCTGCTTTGCCTTACATGTGGAAATATTCTGTGCCATATAACCGATCGCCGTGGCGGAGTGGTTAGCACAGCACGCTACTACGCCAGGGGCCCAGATTCGAATCGCGACCTGGGCATGTGTGTGTCCATTCATCAATTTCATCATATCATTACTCATCCTCATCTTCACGATTGGCCAAGAGTGGCTGAAAAGCTATTAAAAATAAACCAAATCTATCAATCAATAATTGGACGCCATTCGTCAAGCATTCATTTTCCGCCAGTCTATATAGGACACTACTAAAGACAGCCTCGCAAGAGCCTATTACCACTTATTCTGGGCAAGGAAAGGTATGCTGTCAATAATAAAATGATCGACAGCTCTCTTAGTTCGGTACCATATATTTTTTTAGTAAAGCTAGTCTGCTGAATTTAAGAAATATATCCTAAACATTACACTGTGTTGCTATTGTCATTACAATTACACAATTGGAATTCACTTCTATTACGCAGTGAACGATGTTTAAGATATAAATAAATAGTGGTGCACACCAAAAATACGTGCCGTTTTGTTCTGAAGTCAACATTTCTTCTCTTTTCAGGGAAATAACTATGGCATCGGAGACTTCCATCCTTCGTCTTCAAGCAGTGTCAGTTTTGTGTGCTAGGTGGCAGTAGTTGAGTGACAGTGCCTGAAGGAGTAAGACGTGTTTCTTATACTGCCTGGGGAAATGGAATTTCCACTTGAAGAGCAACGGGTAATTGTGAAATTCCCGGACGTTGTGCAGCCGATATTCATCGCCAACTGGAGGCCGTGTGTGGTGATAGTGCTCTTGCAGAAAACACTGTTAGGAAGTGGATGTGTGAGTTCAAAGATGGACGAACGAGTGTGAAAGACGATCAGAGGTCTGGACGTCCGAAAACAGCATCAACTGATGCTAACATTGACCGTGTTGAACATTTTATCATGGAAGATAGGCGTGTCACCATGCAGGAGATTTGTGATACCCTGGGGCTAACAATGGGAACAGTAGAACGAATAATCACCAAAGATTTGTGCCTAAAGAAAGTTTCCTCTTGCTGGGTTCCACGATTGCTTAGTGACGATCAAAAAGATGCTCGCGTTCGATCCAGTGTTGCAAATTTGACACGATTCAGAAGGGAGGGACACAATTTTTTGGACAGTATTGTGACAATGGATGAAACACAAATTCCATTATTTAATCCAGAAACGAAAAGACAGTCGATGCAGTGGAAACACACGGATTCACCACCCCCGAAAACATTTCGTCAGGTTGCATCAAATGACAAAGTGCTATACGCAATCTTCTGGGATTCCCAGGGAGTAATATTGTCTCATCCAGTTCCCAAAGGTCATAAAATTACGGGCGAGTATTTTCGTAAACTTTTGGCTACAGAATTTTTGCCGAAATTGACTATGAAACGACCACAAATGGCTAATGGCAATTTCATTCTCCACATGGACAATGCACCGCCACATCGTGCTAATGTTGTGACCTCATTCTTGGCTGACCATGGTATTAAACTTCTGACACATCCACCATACTCACCAGATTTAGCCCCGAGTGACTTCTGGTTGTTCTCAAACCTCAAGAATTCTCTTCGTGGACGCCATTTTACCAATAGATCATCCCTGGGAAGTGCTGTTTTCCAGTATCTAAAACATACCTCCAAATATGACTATGCCACATGCTACACAAAATGGACTGAGCGATGGCAACTATGTATCAATAAAGAGGGAGAGTTTGTTGAAAAATTAACACAGGTTATTTCATTGTATTTCATTTTTCTTGAAAATTAGAACGAAACGGCACGTACTTTTGGTGTACACCTCGTATATAAAAAAAAGTTATATGACTCTGCTGTATTAAAAATTTAAATAAAATTTAAGTGTAATATCTCTCAATTTACACAATTTGGAAACTGACCAACATAGGATAATCTGTTTCTCATTGGTCATTTTGAAACTAACAAAATTTTACTAAAATGAAATAGCAATCCAGTACTCCAAGCATTTGTAAAATAAAATCAACTAAGAATCTGTATGTTTGGCAATGTTCTACCCTTTTCCTCTCAACCCCTCCACACATACATTCCTAAACCTATTGCTCAAATGATGTTACCACATTGTAGCGAAAATGATGTGAGTATTCTGCAAATTTCCTTGATCAAAAGGGATCCCGAGTTCGATACCCGTTAGAAGCACATAGTGGTACGGATCTCACTTTAAATTGTATGTTCAGTCGAAATTAGCCTTACTGTTTATAAAGTGGACTTAAAAAACCAACTAAACATCAAATATTTGATCAAAAAATTAACATTGTTTTGAAAGTATAAAAAAATGAGCAGGAAAGTTTTTTCCAGAACCTTTCTTGATTTGGTACTTGATTTGCTATATTTTACTTCGCTTTTCTGCCATTTTTGGCTAATCGCGAAGATGAGGATGAGTGATGATTTGATGAATTGATGAAGGAACACTCACAAAGAACACACATGCCCAGGCCGGGATTAGAACCCGAAAACATGCGCAATACCATGAGCAAAAAACGCTCTCGATGATCGCAGAAAACAATACACCCTCATCTTGGCACTCTAACAACTTGACAAATTGATGACTGTAATATTTCCATATGTATGTTGAAGAACAGTAATATAATACACCAGGCAGTGCCAATGTAAATGAGTGGCCTGTGTTTCTCTTGGCGCCCTTCAGTGAAAGGGTTGCCATTTTAACACGTCACCGAACAAAATCAAACAAAAAAACTAACCTTTCCCGATGCAGCGGGCACGCTGTTGGTGACGTAACAAGATTACTTGTTCCATCGTCTCCTTAACGAGATGGTTAGGCGGGTGTCCGTGTCTGTGAAAGGGAGTTTCCACGCCAGCAATTATCACTAACAAATGGGCCTTTGTTAACGTGTTTTTGTTTTCCATTTTGATTGACCTCACAGCCTGTTCGATTCGTATTTGTTTTATTTTACGTTGGTCACTTTTTCTTCTCTCTCTCTCTCACCCTCGCATGCGCATAGACTCTCCTATTCTCTCTTTCTCCCCTACTATCCCTGCCATTCTAATTCTATATCCATGTTCCTTTTTTATTTTACCATAACTCTATCTCTCCTTCCCTCTCTCTCTCTCTCTCTCTCTCTCCCTTTATTTTGCTCTGTCCTGCTCTCTCTCTACTGTTGGATCTCTCCTTCTCTAACTCTCCCTTTTATGTTGGGCTTTATTTCTTCATGTCTCTTTCCCAATCTCTGTCTAACCCCTTCTCTTCCTCACCCTTTCTCTCACCCCTCTCACACACACACACTTACACAAAGTTAATTTTTATCTATATCTTTTCCCATTCCATCTGACATTCTATTCTCTCTCTCTCTATCTCTCTCTCTCTCTGTCTCTGTCTTCGTATTTTCTCTTTAGTTCTCTTGCTCTTATACATTCTATGTTTTTCTCTATTTTTCTATGTTTCCTGATCCCTTTATCTTGCTCTTTCTTTCTCGCTCTTTCGCATTCCATCATTCTCTCTTTCTTTTCCCGTTCTCCCCTTTTCTTCTATTGTCATTGTTTCAACCCCTCTCTTTGTTGCTCTCTTCCTTTGGCCCTTTCTCTCTCTTTCTATCAATCTTCATCTCCAATTATCTCTCTCTCTCTTTGCTTCACACTTCCGTATGAGCTACACTGCCTTCATATGAATGCAAATCATTCAAAAAAATGAACAGGAAGAGAAGGACGTACAGTCACAGGCAATAAAAATGGGACATCTAGATCTTGCAATACTTGCTTCCCTGCAAGGCGTTATGTGTGTCTAACTTTACAGCGGGGGTAGAAGTTGCCATATAAAATTTGCTATTAAAATCCACTTATCGCCGTAGAGTTATGCAAAAACATAACACCTTGCAGGGAAGCAAAAATTTTTCAGGATCAAGGTGTACCATTATTATTGCCGGTGACTGTACATATCAATATTAAAATGCAACCCTGTTCAAATAAACTCTACAATATTTTATAAAATGATATAAGGATACAACAATTCCTGCAGAAGGTAACTATTTGGTACAGAAACTGCTGTTAGAGAGCGATTCTGCAGAATGTAAGAGCATGAGCTTTAACTATTTCTAATTCAATTTAGCTGACTCACTCGTTTGTAGTGATTGGAAGTTTTTACTTGTTTTGAAAAACTCAATATGCTGACCAAGGCAGAAATTTATTTTATTATAAAACATAAACTAAACGTAACGTAACACAATGAACTGGAATAGGGGACTGAAGTTAAACAAAGAATGGAAGAAGGTGTTAGAAAGAGTGGAAAGGACAAGAGAGAAAGAGGAGAGAAGAAGGAAGAAGAATGAAGGAAAGATAGCGTGACATAAAGTGTCCAACCACATTCTAGATGGAAGAAAATATGTTTAGCCTTTTAGGTGAAAGTACAGTTGACAAGGGAAAGCCACCTGCTAGAAAGTTCCAGAACAACTTTCAAATAGTCTGGAGGGGAGTAATGTTTGTGTATATAAATCGTCCTGTTTTGTATCTTGTTACATTTGTACTTGGTACATAGTCTGAAGAAGACCTTGCTAGAAGTTTGAAACGTTACGTTTAGTTTGTTTTAAAATAAAATAAATTTCTGCCTTGGTCAGCATATTGAGTTTTTCATATCATGGAAACAAGGTTTAATGGTGTTATAATTGTCTTGAAACAAGCGTAATAACTGAAATCCCCTTTTGTAACCTTAGTTTCAATAAGGCAAAGAAAACAATTTTTTGGTTAGGTTCTTTGACTTTCAACGAGTGGACTGTGGAATTTCTTTATAATGAAGGAAGGCTTGAATGTAAGGCTATCAGATTATCGTTTTTAATTCCTGTCCTGACTTTTTTCTGACTGTGGTCGTACGGGTGATTGTCCAGATTTTTATTGTTGCAACAGCCATGATATTATTTTTCGTAGTCTTTAATTCAGGGCTTCATGGTTACACAGTTCGTGCATTAATTGTGACAAAACTTTCAATATATTTGTCATTATAACTTACTATAAATATTTGGTTGACTTTCAAAAAGAGATCCCGATTTTACGATCTGAAAATATTGTGTGAATTTTATATGCTTCATTTGCATATACATCATTTTACGTCATTTTTCTTACTCTCTAGACGATGAAGATGGATTATGTGTTGATGAAACAGATAACAGAACTAGTACTGACATCCGACAGAGGATTCTAACGTGTAACCCCCTTCTTTGTATGCTTTAGACACAGATTTCATTATTTTGTCTTGTTTCATGCTTCGTTTATGAAAAAAAGTTTCCCCATCCAAAGTTCAAGTTTCAGTTACGGCCACTATATTCCTATTTTTCTGTTTAACTTGTAGTGACGTTCATTAAAGAAAAATACTATAAATACGTCGTGAAATGCTGATATACACGGAAATTGTCTTTGCCTTTTCGCGAAGTTAACCTCCGAATTTAGGAAACACTTAAATTAGGTAGCAGAAAGAGGAGCCTTCAGTGGCGCCCAGAATCGAATCCGAACCATCCTGGTTGTTCTCCTCCTTACCTTCTTTTTCAACAAACAACATGACTTGTTGGAATTACCTCATGCACATCTCTCTCACGAGCCCACCATATGAACTACGGGAGCGATATGACGAGATAACATTGAAGCAATCTCGGTTAAACAAAAGAATGACGATGTCTCATGGAACTTCTTTCCTGTTATCTCGTGCAGATGCTCAGCCATAAACCCCCCTTCTCCCAGGAACCTATTCGTTAGCGAGGGAATTGTGTTAAGCCCCCTTGGATGTTTATGTCGCGGGAGGTACTTCCTCCCCGTTTCATCTCCGACCAGCCATAAAGTTGTTGAAAGAGGGAGAGTATGATGTTACATTCTTCTCCCGGCCGCACGTGTTGCTGCATTCATTCTCCACATCTCCATTCTTATCTCGCAATCTTCATTAAGGAGCATGGTCCTCACGGATGCTGCGTCTGAGCTGATGAACATCATAACCAGGAAGAGGATCGCACCACGACCGGATGCACTCTCGCTAACAGGTAGGCTCGAAAATAGCCTCGCTTGCTTTCCTCCTATGATACAAACAACAATGACATATCGTACGTGGGACAAAAATGTCCCTTCCCAGAGATCTAACAAAGGATTTTCATTCTGTGGATGTGTTCTCTTGTTCCCTGCGGGTATTTCCATAAAGGAATATTCTAGAGATTTTTTGGTGCTAGCTTCGCCAAACAAGGTATATGACTTTGACGTCGAGATTTTTGCTGCGGCATGTCAACGAAGGAATGAGTTTGTTGCAAGATGGCCACGGCGGTGAGATTTCTAAGTTCAAATTCTCTTGGGTGTCTAGACCCCTTCGTGAATTCAGTGGAAGGGGACCCCGTTATCTCCAAAGCTGCTTTGACCACGGCTTCTGGGTTCGAATTCGATGTGTAGCCACGAGTATTCTGTGACCAGCGCTCAATTATAAAATTTGGACCGCCCCTAGGCTATCATTTGGGCCCTGTCGACATTATTATTATTATTATTAGCACTTTTGTTATCATGGTACTTAACTTACAGTAATTGCTCTTTATAAATAACACTTGTAAACGTTACAATATAGACACATGTGATTAAAAATTATACATTAAACTTCGTTTTGTTTTATAAGCGCCACATTTCGCCACACAACACTTACACCCCACACACACCAAATGAAAATAAACAGACACTAGATTACTGTAGCCGCACTGAGAAACAATGGATGTTGATTTCAACCGTCAATATCCCTCCTGCTCCACTTGATTTTCAATTGTTGACATTCAAAATGTTTATATTCGTTTCTTCAAGGAAGAATTGTTTATATTCGAGCACTGTTACGTGACTTTTAAAAATAGGGTTATTAAGTAAGAAGTTATTTAAACGCTAAAAATTCCTAACCTCTCTCACGAAAAAAGCATGGAAAGGTACTTGACATGTTATTTTAATTTACTATTATAACAACATTAATGATTTTTTAATAGTCGATGGTCTTTTTAACTTCTGCCCCTTCAACGTCACATTTTTGTACGGCCCCTAGTCTATAGCCCAGGATAGTGTAGTGGCAAATCCCCCCTGTCTAGTATTCGGCATCAAAGCTTTGTGCAGTGGTCTGGAATTGACCCAGGCCACGTAGAGCCCTCACGATGCTGGATGAACAGCGATATTTTGGAACTTATCAGGGACTGAATCCAGTAGCCAACGTCTGAAGTCGTCTTGTAATCAAAGGGTCCCGGGTTCGATCCCGGATCATTGCGCAGTGGTCGGATTTCACTTTAAAGTGTATGTCAATTTCCATGAGCATAAAGTTACCATGTTTTCCTGCACAAAATTCAAATATGTCATTCGTCTTATGTGGAAGTTCTGTGGTAGGGTTTACGTGAAAAGTTTTTTAGAAAACTAAGGTGATTTTTTCTCAGCTCTCATTTCTTCACAGTTATTAACGTTGCACTGAAGGTATGAAATGTCAAGTACTAGGTACTATGTACACTATTTTATTAACACCGACGCATTTACAACACTGAAGTACTTCAGTGAAAAGTTTTCTAAATACGAGGAGATATCAAAAAGTTTTGCCTGATGAGGTATAATTTGTTTAATAATGGAAAGATTGAAACAATGAACATCCATATAGTTTGCCTGTAGTGTCCTCTACTCAGAGTTACCCTTCCACACAGTTTCCATCACGTTCGATGCATTTGTGCCAGCGTTTTATCCAGACCTCAAAACCAGTTTGGAAAAATTCCACAGAACACCGTTTAGAGCTGTTTTAACCTCCTGTAGGTCATCGAATCTCATGCCACGAAGCACAGACTTAGCTCAGACTTAAATAGTTAAGTTCAAAGTGGGAGAAACCGAAAGTGTGGACATGACAAGGAGTGGCAGGCCATCATCGTCGAACCGCCACAGGGATGATGAGCTCATTCGAGAGGATAGACGCATCACCATCCAGAAAATTTCTGATTCAGTGCACATGTCCTATGGGTCAGCACATGCAATGATTGAGAGTTTGGGATACGGTAAAGTCTGAGCTACGTTTGTGCTACGTGGCATGAGATTCGATGACCTACAGGAGGTTAAAACAGCTCAGCGTTTTCTGAATTCTCATCTGCTTTGTATAGGTTATGATATTAGCGGTACATAAAACAAATGTGGGCTTTTATAACGCCATGATTTGTTTGAGAAAATAAATTGAAGAAAAAAAATAGCGTGATGGTTTAAATATGGGCTATGACATGAGGTCTAATGTTGAGATCACATTTTCAACAAATATTTGGACGTTTTTCTTAATTTCAATTTTTCCTATTCCGCGTGAATTTCAAAACAACAGATTATTCATAAATATGAATTTTATAATGTTTAGCGATAAATGACCTTTTTTTAAAAATTTTAATTGCTTTTTGTGATATTGCCACTAGTAGCCCATATTTAGACCACAATTTTGAAATACATCACTTTACCATTTTTTGGAAATTGCTTTATTTTTTTAAAAAAAAAATTGAGACCTTCAATACTTTAGCATGCTATTACATTTAAGTATATATTTCATAGATATGCATTTTAAAGGCAGGTGCTTGATATATTAAATTTTTTCCTCCGAAAATGACAACATAAAAAGGGGGACCCGTAGTTAGACCTTTTCCTCTAACGGTCTATGTCAGTTTGTTTTAGATTACATATTTTCCATTTATCATCATCCTTTTTTCCTTTTCCGAGCTAGAATTGCTCTTGGAATGCAAAAATCAAGTAAGACCTTGTTGCAGGGTGTCCTTAGCCAACATACATTTATGTTCTTGAGTAGGATGAGTGATTATATGATACAGGTAATGAAATAAAATCATGTAATATTCTCCTTCCGATAGCTCTATATTTCAAATAATCTGAGATTTTTTCTGTTTCTCTTTATTTTTCTTATTCTAGATAGATAAAGAAAAAAAGAGGAAAGGAAAATATAGAAAGAGAAGAGGAGAGACAAAAACAAAGGACTATATCCGTAAGAGAGAGGGACAGAGAATGATACAAAGAGGGAGGGAAGAAGAAACAGGCGAGAGAGAGGGAGGAGAATGAAAAGGAAAGAGATCGTCCTCTACTTCTTCAACCTCACTTCCACCTAGTACACTCTGGACTGAAGACTAACGAGACTCTGGCGACTGACCGTATGGCCAGTGTAATTCTGTGTTGTCCTGTTTTCTTATTCTTATGTGCGATGAGTGTCCCTTTAAATTCAAAATTCAAATTCGCTCTCTTTCTGTCACACACTACACAGAGAAGAAAGAGAAATATATTCTCTCCCTCTCTTTTACTGATCTCTATGGTCTTCTCTTCTTTTTCTAACTATCAATTTCTGCCGTTGAAAATTGCATGGCATCATCCGTTTTCCATCGATTTCTAGGTCTTGAACCACCAAAGATGCATCAATGACTCTCTGTTGTACTTTTCTATCATCCGTTCATGCTGCATCACCAATCGACCAAAGCCATCTTAGTGTTGACTCACCTTCACAAACATGGAACAAATACATTCTAACTTACGGATGGTAATAATTTCTGATTTATCTCCTTTTGAGCGACTGGTTACTGCCGTTAGTACTTTTTGTGTGTGTGAACAAATCAATTGTTTCAAGTAACATAATCACTATTGCACATTTTTATCACACGTCCTCTTTACTGAAAACCGATTAAAATAATGCATTTATTAATATTAATATCAGTATAATTATTACATAATTTTGAATCTATGGTAGCAGATATCCATTTAGTGTTATTGAACTACTGTTCTGCTATACATCAATAAATTCACATTCAAATTATGCACTAGAATTCCAGATTTGGTTGTTTGAATGATTAAATAACTTCATTTTACAAGCTTTTATGCCACATTTGGCTAATGAGGATGGGTTATGATATGATGAAATTGATTACAAAGAACACCCATGGCTAGGTCTGGATTTCGAACCCAAGACCCCTGGCGTCATATCGCGCTGCGTTAACCATTCCACTATGGAGGTAGGCTCCAGATTTGGTGCAGTGGCCTTCCGATGGTGTAGAGGTAACGATGTCACCTTGTAATCAAGGGGTGCAGGACTCGATTCCCGGTGGAGTAATATTGTGCAGTGGTTCAGATTCCACTTTCAACCTTAGATCCAGCCAGGTTAGCCGATTTGAACATAAAGTGGACTTCAAAATCATACAAACAAGCTCTAATTCCAGCGTAGATTAAACAGACAATTTGGTGTATCACTGCGTCACGAATGAAATATTTCCAGGAAGGTAATAATTATGAAAAAAGTAAAGTCAGATAATTATATATTTAAAATAAATTATTTATTTTTTACAACAATCGGGCATATTAACAAAATATCGTCACATCATATAGACACTGTTTCACAGAAATATTATCATTAAATTTCATATATATATACTTATATATATGTGTGTGTGTATTCCCAAACTTGTCAGCACTGAAAAAGAAGGACAAGTGAGAATTAACGTCAGATAAAGAATAGCATGAAGCTACATACTCTCACACTTCACCCCTCAAATGATACCGTTAAGCTTATACACTGTCTCTAATAATTATCCTTAAATAGACACCCACACGCTGGGGGAGGTAATAGAGAAAAATCAATGCAACATTAAAAATAATTAGATATTTTGAAACGTTCTTTCAGCGATACTCAAACATTACACTAGATAATATAGAATTAGTATCTTGAAGCTTTGGTTTTAAGATCAAAGTTTTAAAATCCATGTTACAAGTCAATGATAGGTTTCTTCACTTGTATGTACATTCCACATTCCTGAGATATGTCACAGAGCACTCAAATGTTCTTCACTGCGATCGCCAATCTTACAATATTCCTAAGAGATCAAATTGCACACTCAATTCACTTGTGTGCACTTGTAAATGTAAGAAAAAAAAACAATTCGCCAACAATTATTATAGTATTAATTCAATGGAAATCTCTATTTATAAAGTCGGACCCAGCAATAAATAACAACCGACAAAATGTCTTCTTAAGATGTAACATTTTTCTAGAAGGGAAGCTTAAGTTTAGAATGTAACGAAGGATGTGTCAGATCTAATCACAATCATTAATTAGACTAATGAAAACAACATCCCCCTTCTTATGATTTACAACAATGGAAACAAAAGCAGATGCTTAAAAGGCTAACAAAGACCATCATTGTTGTAAAGTATTTTCAGTTTGCGTTGAAGTTGCACTGACATCAAGAAGAAAATTCACTTACCAAATTTAAATGTTTGTAATTTAAGTACAGAATATTAATATAATTGAAAATTATACAGCAATTTAGTACATCGTGCCAATGCACCTTTGAAGGGATAAAACAGTTCACATTAAATCTAATTGCTCTAGTTTGAATACTTCTATTTCATTGAAACCAGACGTATGCTTACAAGTGGATATTCTTAAAACATTGTACCATTATCCAATACACTGTTTTGGTCTTGATACGGTTTTAGTAGCACAATAAAGTCGCCTTGAAAATTAAATTTAAGTAGAAGTTTTGTGTGTAAAAGTATCTTTGATTTTAACCTAGAAGAACCTTAAAGATCCACCAGAATGATTTGCAGCTTCGAAATAGGGCAACATTCGTGGAAATTTTGATAATAGATACGTGGTGTATATAGATGATATTCACATTTATCTAGTAGCTGTAAGGGTAACACTTTGATTTTTTGTGTTGTTCCGTCGTTCTTGAATTATAGATGTGACAAAATAGGAAATTATAGTATGTTAGCTATATACTTATTAACAACCCTTATTAATTTCACATAAAATCATACAGTAACAAACTCAATTCATCAGACAATTATGTAATAACTGTGTAATGGTACAATACAGATTATAATGCCAAGCAAAATGCAGTAACAAGCTCTTAATAAATGCACAAGTAAGAAAACGTGCCATTTTATTTCTATCACATGGTGCATACCAACTTTCCGATAACAATGCATTCATTACCAGCCCAGAATAAAAACAGTAAACCTAATTGTTTTTGAAAAAATCATTCAATGCATCTTAGTTCCATACAAACACGACGTTTTCCTTCATTTCAGGTTATATACTAGAATAATCTATTTCTCAGATAAATTATTATTTTGAAAAATTATTAACGTACAGAAATCTGTAAGTATAATTACTCTCATTCACTTTATATACTGAAGATGTATTGAAATTTTAATATGATAGATCCTATTCAAAGTATTCATACTAGCTTGAGCGATTATGAAAAATTCATGAAAATATGCAATATGTATACACGGTGACTAACTTTGTTTGCTTTCTGAGTACACAAGACAAAATCAATATAAATTGATATTCTTTCACACGTTTCTGATATTTATTCATATTCCAATACACTCCTGCCAGTGCAAATGGCCAAAATCTCTGGTCCCCTTTTTACTTCATCGGCGAAATAATTTCCAATGCTTTGTTGAAACATTACCAGACTTTTTATGTGCGAATGAATATTTTGTGTCTTGCAGAGACAGAGACTTTATTAGTCAGCTTGGTAAATAGGAAGCTTTGCAATGGGATTATATGATTACTACCTATAAGTAAAATATGATGCATTCCAAGTATATTCGTTCAATGTATCTTTCTTCATGTAATTGTGAACATTTGATTTTTTTTTTCTCAGAGACTATTATAGTGTTATCTATATAATTTATACATTTTCAGTCATTGAATGCATTAGTATATTTTATCACATGTGAACACTTCACACATATGTGTTTGTTCTAACAGTTGACACCACATAGGACTCGGAATACATTAATTGAAACAGCTAAACGTGTGCTTTAGGGTTCTTTAAAATGATCGTGTTTCACGGATGCATTTTTAGTACATGGCATGGGGCAGCAGATGAAAATTACATTGCCTTGCATTTGTCTCGGTAAAGTGTATCACTTTTGGTTTATGCATTTTAATCTGCTACTGGAGTCAAATATAATTATGGTATTTGTGTCAATTGACATATTTTGAATTCTATGCGAAGAAGCATCCATTAAACATAAATAGGATTGGTACAACCTAGATGAGTCTATGACTGTACTACTCCAGCAAGTGTTTGAAAAGCATTATATTTTTTTAGTTCTACAGTGCAGCTAAACATCTCGAACATTCCTTCCTTCGTAAAAATCAAATGTCTGTCATCTCCAGAATGAAAGTCCAGAGTTTAGATTTTCTTCGTCGATTTTGATACAAGCGTCGATATGGATAGAAAACGCTTAGTTTGTGATGTGGGTATTTTAAATAAAATTAATTATATGTGTTATTGCGTTGTAAATGAATTATGAATCGTCTATAGCAGTGGTTCTCAAACTGTGGTACGCGTACCCCCAAGCCAGGGGTACATGAACGACTTGAAAGGGGTACGCTATCAGTTCGGAAGAGAAAGTCACTGACACCCTTATCTTTGTTTCACATGATTTGAAATAAAATACTCGTTCGAAATCTATAATAGACTAAATTTGGAGCCGAATCTCCGCTTGAAAGTTTCAAGTGCACAACCGACATTAAGCAACTGTGTCAGTGTATGCAGCACATCCTTCTTACTAGAAACTCTAAGGATTTACATTAAAAACTCCAAAATTGTGCTTCACAGTTTGTTTACAAACTTATTTTTGTTCTTTACGTTTGTTTTAATAACTGTGGAAAAATATATGAAAATTAAGATTTTACTAATACTTCTTAGCATACTTGGGTTTCACATTCTTATTTTTGTAACCAATCATAAAGATTGTAAACGTAGGAACACTAAATAAAATAATAAACTTAGGATTCTAATGTTTACCATCTTTCCACATACAGCCCGAATGCAATTTTGCTCTTTTGCAGATACAGGCCTCCAACATACCAAAAAAACGCCCCACCAATCAGGCAGCCAAACCAAAATTCCCAAAACCCATTATTCGGAGAAACCCATGGTGGGGTACATGAGACGTTTAGTTACGACTAAAGAGAACAGCGAGGAAAAAGTTTGAGAACCACTGGTCTATAGAATAACAGTGATGAGTTTATGGAACCTTAGTTTTGTTCCCAAGCACTCTAATGCAATTTTCCAAGCTAGAATGTGATTGGGCCATTACATTTCATCCAACAGATCATTTACATTTTTATCAATGAAGCATTTCGTGTACTACAGTACAATATACTGAAACTACAAGTGTACTGCAGCCTGTTACTGTAACATTTTCTATGCACATCGACTGGCTCACGAAAACGCACGGCCTTAATATAATATAATATTAGATTAGCTATTGAGCTGCAGATATTAGTGCAAACTCCAGAGATGTCTTTCAGTTTCATGTCAAAATCATCAAAGTCATTTTTGTATTTTTGGTGCAATGTACACACACCGGCAATAAAAATGGGACACCTAATTCCTGAAATTCTCACTATACTGCAATGTGTGTTGCCTAACTATGCGGTGATGGCTATTGAAATGTCGACTCATCACCATGAAGTTAAGCAACATAAATATCACGTGGCAGAAACCCGAGTATTTCAGAATCTAGGTGTTCCATTTTTATTGCCGGTGAGTGTACATTGAAAATTTGACTACCGCAATACAAAAAGTAACATAATTAAATACACACAAAGATACATTTGTTTAGCTTTCTCTCTTGAGATTTCTAGGGTGTGAACAATTAACTAGCCTGTTTCTATACGCAACCCATGATCATCGTTAAGGCCAATTTTTCACATATAGAACCTCTTGGGCTTTATCTTGCCCTGCAGAAAAAAATGTGAAGCCAGGAAAGACCGAAGTTTTTAACTGAAAACTCATTCGAGCTCACGAGCTACCAATGGCCGCCGTGGGTCGCGTACAGAATATGGTTTCCTCGTAAGGGAAGGTCCAAAGCTCCCGAAACTTTCTCCAACAATGTATTTGCGCGGCATCCCTTCCCGATACATTGTTTCATTTCGGCGGGAGTTAAGTGCCATCTGGCGCCCAGTTTTCAAAACTTTTTCCCCTTTCTTTTGTCGCAGCCCCGACCAAGTTCCTTCCTCCCTAAGGAACATGTCACTGTCCTGGGGGCAACACCTGTTTACCAATTATTTTTTCTCTCTTTCTTTTCTGCGAAGAGGCTCATCCCAAGAAGCTTTCGGACGAGATCGTGGAACTTCGAGGGCAGGTCTTCGCCCTGTTGCAACTTTAATTCGGAACCATCAAAGTTTCATGGAGGGCGCGAACCTCCCCTTCGCCTTCTGCGTTGTTGTAGCCGGGCACGACGTGAGGGGTGGTCCCTGCTGGCTTCCAGACGTTCAACAATTTGCGGAGGGGTTGGAACAAAGGCGGAGGGAGTGTGGTCGCAATTCTAATGCGAGGGAGGGACTGCGAGGCAGCCTTTTGAAACCTTCGCATCATCCTGGGACTCTAGATTGAATCTGAGAGCGTTTAATTGCTTTTGCCAGAGAGGTGTTAGCACATCTTTGACACATAGTAGAGGGCAATCCTCTATTCATCCACCAGAACTATTGATATTGGAGACAAACTGGACAAAAACAACGGAAACAATTCCTAGAGATCAAATCTGAGAGCATTCTAAAAGTTTCCATGGAAGCGATATCTTACTTCCCCGCACTTTTCCGTCAGCAACGGGAAAAAATAGATAAAGTGCTGAAAAATGTTCTGGATGCAATACAATTTGGCAATAGCACCCTAAAGACTCGTGATTTAACATATTAACGTTAATGTAAATCTATCTTAAGCTTAGATCGCCAGTATATTAGAATCCATTGTTGGACTAGTTATAATCTATTTCGAGCCTTTTTCATTCCTTATTCAGTAAAAATCGGACCACTTCTGCAATGTTTTCCCCTCATTTTCATCACCTTTCGTGTTCAGGCAAAGCTTTCTCAAGGTTTAACATTCATCTCTAACTGTAGTCGCCGTATTGCAAGATTTTTCGCGGTAACATTCTAAGCAAAACTACATGTCAAGTGTTGTTCTTACGTGGTTTAGTGAAAAACAAGGGTTCTGAATTGAGTAAGAGTGTAAAGGCATTACGTTGGCAGATAATGTTATTTTGGGCATTATTTGTTAATTAAACGTATTTGCTTAGCATATACTAACAGATTTTGTTTCTTATTAAAACGAAATAAATAGATCACTTTCCATAAATGAGTGTACACGATATTTTACAATAAGCATTGCAAAGCGTTGTTGAAAGAAATAAAGTTTTAACAAACTATAGTTAAGAGTTTAACTTTCCATAAAAATGCCGTTGTTTGCCTCAAACCAAACCATCACCAAGTAATTGGTTTCCATTATTCAATTCCTTGACATTTTCAATGTAAATATTCCATTTCTAGTTTTATAGTTCAGTATAACAAAACTGTCTTTCAAATCTTGTTCGCTTTTCAAGTTTCAAGTGTTGCTTTTTTTCTGTAAACCTATTTGACTAACTTTATATTTTAGTTTTGAATTCTTATATTTGGTTATTGATATTGTTATCGTAAATACCTACTTAATTCTGAAATATGTGCAGACGCTCCACTTTGTCTTCTCTACATTTCATTTTATGTAACAAATTCTTACACTCTGCGTGTAAAGTGGCCTTCTTCTCAACCTGAAGGAGACTAATTTGGGGAAGGGGTAGCATAGCAGCTTTAGAAGGGCAGTAATGGTGTACAACTGGTATAATTATCAACTGTTTACGATGGAGCAGTTAGTTTCATATTAGATTAGAAATGAGTACACTCTGTCATAAGTGTTGTTCAGGAGCGTATAAAAGCACACTCGCAATTTCGCATCCAATAATTTATTTTCTCTATGTGAAGTTCTATCCTTGGATGGTATGCAATCCTGCCTATCAGTGTTGTAAACTGGGTTGTTTATGTTATAAGGCGCCAAGTTTGAGAAGGATATTTCTTTATATGCTGTACTCCAACTTGTTACGTTGACTGTACACGCTATAAAACAATACACTTTGTTGGCAAAATATGCACATCATGTACAATTTCCTACATTCCTAGTAGCTTACTCGATTCCCGGCGGAAGAACATTGAACTGTGGATCTGATGCCACTTCAGACTCTAGGTGTAGTCTCGATTTGCATATATGACCATAAATTGGACTTGATGGAAATGTGCAGCCATATTACGTACAAATGAAAATTTGCCTATTTCATGCTGATATTTTGTTTGTACACACTTGTAAATGATTGTATGTTACACTTTATTCTTGTAAAATAATGTTTATGATGAATATTTTTCAGAACCCACTGCTTATTAACCAGAGAGAATCTCCTTATTTCTTTCCCAATAAAGTTTTAAGATGTTTTTCATGGTTTATTAATTCGTACAATGACTTTTATGTAGAAAAGTAACCTTCAAGTGGGAAAATTTCCACGGCATACATCAAATAGCATCATCATGTAAGTTTTGTTATGTAGTGCTCTTGAGAACACAGTGAACATATGGTTATATCTAAATAAGGATTTTGATAGAGAAAATTTCAAGCAAGCAAGAAATAGCGCATTAGTTGGTTTCATATATAGTACATACCATTAGCAGCGGACGTGGTAGTCATTAAACTTAAGTTTATAACAATAACAATAAACATAATAGATTTAACAACAATCTTAGCGATTTATTTGAGTAAATCTTGCCTTATATCAAGCAGCGAGAGCCATGTTGTGATATTATAATTTACCTTTACCTTACCTAAGATGGCGTAAGAGATTCGTACGGCCAACGACCCTCTCCTCGCTTAAAATATTTACAAATTTGAATTTTTGCGTATCATGAGAACAGATACAACTCAAACCAACACTACTGAATGTTCTTAAAATAAACATCATAGATAGCAAGTTTTAAACAAATATTAAACATGCCAAGTACCTATGCTTTCATATTGTATTATATTGATATTGTCCTACATCGAAGGCGATATGAAACAAACATATTACATAAGCAACAACCTTTCTATCCTCATTCAAATCATACTTTCAATTTTAACCCTGCTTATAAAAAGTTCTGGCCTGCTTTTCGCATTAAAGATGAAAAACGTTCACCTACTGACGTCACAGAGCCAAGTGGCACCGCAGAAAAGTGATAAAAGATTTCAAGATAGATTTGAAATCGCACTATATTTTTATCCTGCTTTATCGTGATAAAGTAGTCAGCCATGGGCTGTTTACGAAGAGATCTCTCTTAAAAATAGACATATATTACGATACTGGATCAAGAAGTTGATGCATGAAAGCATTGAAATATGAGATCCTAAGATTTCTCCAGCATATATCGATTCGTTTTTACCAAGTCCCTAATTTTCTCAGCCGGCTACTCCCCCTAGCGTGCGGTTTCCTAGGGCCTGAAGGCAGCGTGCCCTAGAAGCAGCCAGAGGAGCGTTGGGTCATTTCTCGGTGTGGTCCCTGGAGTTCAATCTCGAAATGAGGCTGTACAGCTTCTGAAGGTTGGTCATTGTGGTCTCGTCCCCTGGGTTCAATCTAAGCGCCTCTAGGTACGCCTCCTCTGCCTGTGTGTACTTTCCGTTCACGTGCAACATTGCACCAAGGTTCATATGGCTCCTGGCATCCTGTAAATAATAATAATGTTATTATTATTAATAATATTAATAATACTAATAATGGTGATGGTGAAGCTGTACGTATAACTTAAACAAGGAATTAAGTAATTACTATTAATTAAACCATAATATTTTCCTTACCACAAAATTTGAAAAATATAACAATTTATTAAGTTTTGCATTTACAAACTTGTGTTTTATCATGCCAGCCCAATTTTGATGTTGTAGTTCATGGAACAGTACAATCCTAAAAAGTGCTTCTTTGGAGGAGGTCCACGGGCAGATGCAACATTCTAAGGTGGACTTTGCTTCCATGCGAAAAGAGATATCTCTCTCCCTTTTTCGCTTTTTCCCTCTCCTCTATTTTTCCAACCTCAGTGGCGGAGTTAATGGCACAGCACACTACAACGGCAGGGGTCCCGGGTTACAATTCCGGCCTGGGCAATGGTCATCCTCATCTTCGCCATTACCCAAAAGTGGCAGAAAAGCGAAGTAAAATAAAGCAAATAAACCAAATCATAAAACAATTATTTTCCCCTTTTCATATTTTATATATCTCTTCCTATCTTTCCCTTTGTATTCTTCTAACTCAACACTGTGTTAAAGGTTTCTCTTGTAAAATAAGGTAGGCTTATTTCATGGGGGACTTGAGTCCATCCTTGGTGATGACGCATCTTTCACAGAGTACTAAAAATGCTGAAAAAGTCTTCAGTTTATAGCCATTAAGGAAAATTCTGTCATGTTTTCAGTTTCATTTTTAGTGTTTATAGTTTTTTTATTTATTTATTTATTATTATTTTTTTTACAAAAAGCATATGCCTTCTCGTGCCTCCCATTACTTTTTATCCAACATTCATTTCGTTTTGTTTCTTAAAAGACTACATGCACGAATTTAGTATATACAGAATTCCTACACCATAAGCTACTGTTGTTTGTAATCATCACTAGCGTAAAAGCATTTGTCATACAGGGGAACAAGTTTTTGTAAACCTTCATTGAAGAAACCTATCGCCTGATTCTTTTTCACGAGTACGAGTTTCCATTCGAACCGCGCCTGTCGCTGTTATGTTACTGAGCATGCGCAGATAACACAAGTTTTTCTTTAGGCCAAGTTATGCGCGATAAGAAACGCAGCAGCCTGTAGAACGAGCTGCGCGTAGTACCCGCCACGTCGAATCTCTCGGCGCCATTACTGTTGTCTGGTTGGTCTGTGGCGTTTCCCCTTCTTCCCTTGCCAGCATGTAGAGCGCCCGCCGTAAGACTAGACAAGAGCTATAGTATACGTTTCGCGTGTTTACCATATTTCAAGTACTATCTCTATTTTTTAACATTTCTGGCCCTTTTCAATATAATGTTTTTTTTCCAAGTGGAATTTCTAGGCTATAGCCCCCATGCCCCTTTAAATCCTGACCGGTGCCTTAAACAGAGCGCGTTGTAACTTACTTTCTGATTTGTTTGAAAATTAAAACTTTATATAAAATTGTTACAAAATATTGATTTTCGTATCACTGGATACAGAAAATATTGCACAATTTCTTTATCCCCAATCCCACCACTGACGTCGAGAGGTAGGAATTTAAGGGGAATGTCGGAAAGCAATTATTTTTCATTTACGTTCAAAAATGTGAAAATGACAAGAGACGGAAAAAAATGTTTTTCCGATTTAGTGTCGCTATTGAATTCGTTTATACAAAATATCTAACCATCTTGCAGTGGATATTGCTTACCCAGTTTATTATTAAGAAAATAGAAAATACTATTTTGAATGTTAGTACAATATTAGAGCCTGTACACACGTAATGTTACGTTCAAAACTACCAAATCTGCGAATCGCACGAAATGACGGAAAACAATTATTTTTAAATTACGTTTAAAAATGTGAAAATGACAAAAGACGTAAATACTGCTATTCCAATATAGTGTAGGTATTCAATTCGTTTATATGAAATATCTAACTATTTTGAAACGGACAATAATTACCCAGTTTATTATTATGAAAATAGACAATGATATGTTGAATATTTGTACAATACTAGAGCATGTCCACACATAAAGATACTTTCTAAGCTTTTCAAATAAATTTAAACAAATGTTATAAATATAAATGTTTATAAATTTAATTTAAGCTTTTTAAATTTCTTTTCTCTATATATATATAGTATGCAATCCTGCCTATCAGTGTTGTAAACTGGGTTGTTGATGTTATAAGGCGCCAAGTTTGAGAAGGATATTTCTTTATATGCTGTACTCCAACAACTTGTTACGTTGACTGTACACGCTATAAAACAATATTCTTTGTTGGCAAAATATGCACATCATGTACAATTTCCTACATTCCTAGTAGCTAACTCGTTTCCCGGCGGAAGAACATTGGACTGTGGATCTGATCCCACTTCAAACTCTAGGTGTAGTCTCGATTTGCATATATGACATTAAATTGGACTTGAACGAAATGTGCACCTATATTACAAATGAAAATTTGCCTATTTCATGCTGATATTCTGTATGTACACACTTGTAAATGATTGTATGTTACACTTTATCCTTGTAAAATAATGTTTATGATGAATATTTTTCAGAACCCACTACAACATGCAGACATTTTCAAAATCATTAAGATCTATGAAGAATTATAATCGAAAAAGATTAGTATGGATTCCATAGTTTTCGGGGTCGCTAAGATGAATAGTGACATTACCAATGCCGTTCAACTCCAAGTTCATCACCTATCGGGATTGTGTGAGAGGAGGTGAAAAATAAAATGTCAAAAATGACCTAGATTAGTGTCGAATCCATAGTTCTCGGAGTCTCTAAGCTAATTAGTGACATTCACGACGACCAAACTTCGTACACATATGACTTACAATCTGGAAATAAATACTGTGGGGGTAAGACACCCCTGGCACCCCTAGGGGTGGGGGTGGGAAGGGGTGTGAGATGTAAAAATAATCGAAAGCAACCGATATTAGTGTGGAATCCATAGTTTTCGGAGTCGCTAAGATGAATAGTGACTCTCCCAATGCCGTTCAAATCCAAGTACTTTTTACACTATAGTTAGAATTCATTATTTTCCTGTCTAATTGAAGATTGTGATAAATACGGACCCGGGAATCAGCTAGGTAATAAATAAATAAAATATTAAAAATAACAGGTATCTTGTACATATTCTATTTTCCTGACACACTTAAGGAAATAAAAATACGAGAAAACTTATTTTCAGTAGAATTCTTTTTATATTTGAAAAACGGAGGGGGGGGGGGTGCAATGTAACGGTGGGAAATAAAACGCTCAACATAATATATAACTTGTTTATACTGGGAAAACAGTTTCAATTCCCACCCGTGTACTTTACAGAATTGCCCTGCATAAAAGCGTTCCCCGCAAAGGTCCATTATTCGTTCGGAGCTTGTATGCAGAACTTTAGGGGGCGTTGTTGATTTAGCTAGTGTCGTATTGCAGATAGGTCATCGAAAAGATGTGTCCCATCTTCTGGATTCCTCACGGCGAGATATTCTGTTGCGGCTGTTTCTTCTCCCTTTCGGGCGATGCAGGATGAATTTCAATGCGGAGCTGGTTCGGGGATCCGTGAAAGGGATAGTAAATATGCAGAGTGTTTTGGTGCGTATGGCGTCGAGGGCAGTGACGGGTATTTTCCGTCGGTGGAGCGGGAATTTCGCTGCGCAGAAGAAAATCCCTCGTAAAAGAAAAAAAACCTCCATAAGGGGGAAACTATTTCTACAAGGAAAAAATATCGATCGGTAAAGGGAAGAAAATGCATTGGTAAAGGAAGGAATATTCATTTGTAAAGGGAAGAATATTCATCTGGAAAGGGAAGAATATTCATTAGTAAAGGAAAAATCATCAGCAAAACAAGAAAAATACATCAACAGTGTCAAAGAAGATGATTGCGACTTCAAGTCCTACTTAACTAATAGCGATGATGATGATATGGTGAGACCGATGAAGGAACACTCACAAAGAACACTCATGTCCAGGCCGGGATTCGAACTCGGGCCTCCTGGCGTCGTAGTATGTTGTGCTAACCACTCCTTCACGGAGATCGGCGAGGCGTTGATATTTTTGCCTTCAGCCAAGTGCATTGCTCAAGTAGAGATTTAATGGTGATTTTTGAAAGTACAATCTAGTACCGTCTTTCGTCTTCAGAATTGTCGCTGCTCTTTTTGTATTGTTCTCTGCTTCTATACTCTAACCATAATCCGACCATTGCTTTTTTTAAAATTTGTGCAACCGAAAAAATATATGCACGGGAATTTTCACACAAGGGAATTTTTGACGATGAGGGATTTATTACCAAAGGAAGTCATTTGGGGGAATTTTTCGAGAAAGACTGGATGACGCTCCTTGTTTCTTACCGCAACACCGGAGACGAGTGGAATGGAGATACTGGAGAGGAGCGAAGCAGAGCAAGAGATGAATCTTTCAGAGGTCGGAATGGGCGTGTTACCAAATAGACATAACCTTAAAGGAAGTGTGTGGGTTTGTGTAAGATAAATTCGTGTTCGTGGGTCACAATTATATATTTACTTTTTCTTAGAAGAAAAGTTTCCAATAGGAAGCATTTGTTCTGGCTACCATTTTCTCTGTATTTTAAATTCTATATCAGTGTAAAATAAATTAAAGATGAACACATTGCTGTCTGGCTTTAGGGTATTGTAGAACATAAAACAAAAATATGTTTTAAAAAACAATAAAAATATCAACAAAACAGTTGCGACGTCAATACATTCTATAGGGACTGATGAGGAGATTGACAGGGGAGAGGAAGGGTACACAACAATTTTCTTGCAAGAAATAATTTAGTAACAATTGTACTGACCTATTCTTACTTAAAGTTATATACTCGTACAATATGTCGCAGAAGTCCCCGTACCCCTAATTGCATGAGTCATGAGTCATGTTTCGACCGTGTTGAAAATTGGCTAGAAACTATTCGGTTGCTTGGGAAAATATTTCTTAGTGGGGTGAAGGCCCCATGGAACGCTCGGTTGAATTCGTATTTCAGTTGTTGCGCCATGGCCGATGTTAGCGGACATAGTTACAGCATTGGGAGAAGATAAATAGACACATTTGTTATAATAAATATATATGTTATGCATATAAGAATATATGTGATGTAATCTGGAAGTACGGGAACTTCTCGGGCACCCTGTATATTTTGTTCACATACCAAAGAAACATCATGGACGATGGCAGTCTGAGGGCCATAACTATTTTGATCGTTGAATAGACTCTTCCAATCAATTTTAATTTGGCCGAAGTAATGAACAGATTTGCAAGTCATCGCGGATCAATTATAGAATACAGTAGATTCATGTTTATTAAAGTATAGACTACAGTGTGAAATTTATTGCTGTTAAATTTGATAAATTTTACCGACACCCCCCTATATTTGCAGTGTATTCCTAAGCTTAATGAGGATGCATGTATGAATAACTGGATGTGGCAAAGTCCATCCAGGGATCTGAACATCTTTAAAATTCTGCATGCGCGAAACGTAAACACCGTAATAATCACGAACAGGCTGTGCTAACGTTGTCATAATTTAAGGTGAAATGTTTGTTTTGACATTGCACGAAAAAGAATGCAATTAACAACTTCCTGCTGTAAATATGCGTGAGATGATGCTAATGGATGTGCGAACTTACGTCCTCGCGTGAGTGCTTGATAAAATGATTTACTAGTCTTCGCAGCGAAAAAAATAATTCATATCGTCATTTATTATCACCTCCTACAATGTTTTTTTCAAAAGCTTAACGAAGATAGATTGATTTTTAATTAAGTTCGCAACGATACGCCTGCTTCTTATGGGCAGATATGCAACTCATTGGCATCGTTTTGCTGACTGTGGCTCATTACTGACATTTCTTGTCATGAGCTGTTTTTCAAACACAGGGGAAACCTATTGAGAATTATGTTCTTAAATTTGTATATGATGTAGTGGATTGGAGAAAGGATAGTGTGTATAACGTGTGTGTGTGTATGAGAGAGAGAGAGAGAGAGAGAGACGTAGATTGAGAAAGAGAGAGAGAGAGAGAGACGTAGATTGAAAAAGAGATAGAGAGAAGTAGATTGAGAAAAAAAGAGAGAGAGAGAGAGAGAGAAGGACAAGTGTCAACGAGGAAACCAGAGAAGAAATATAGTTTTGTAAGGAAGAAAATACGTGGAGTGAGAATGAGAACTAGTAAAGTGAGACAATAAGAAGGAATGACGTAGGCAGACACAGATACGAGGGATAAATCGTGGCAACTCTTTTTCTCGAGAATGCTAGACCGGAACGAAATTTCGACATATAGAAATGGGAGAGGGCATTGTATTGCATTGTGGAATGTACGAACAGCGCATATCATGTGTACCAGGTGTAGGATAGAGAATCGAACAAAAAATCCTTAAAGATAGCGTCGTACTACATGTGTTTACAAGTTAGAAAGCATACATTAGCATTCCAGGAACAAAAGAGGCGCATACTACGGTAGGACATTATTCCCCATAGTTTCCATCAGCTTCCTGTGGCATTCACTAGCATTTAACCCTCGAAGAACCGCTATTTTGTTACACAAACGACGTTCACGCCATGGCAAGGCGATTGACTCAACAATGAATTACTACTACTGCTATGTAGTAACATGTTCACACACTACAGGTGCCACGTTCTCCGAGACACACGATCATATTGTGGTATAACCGTTTATCTTTGAGAAAAAATATAATTGCCACTACTTATGCCCCAGCCCTCGTAGAACGAATTAGAACGAGAAATAGATAGAAGATATGGAGACAGAGATAGCAAGATGAGAAAGAGAGAACGCTACAGACAGTTTTAGTATCCGACATGGGTATTCAGGCATGTAATATATTCCTGCTCATCCACGCGTGTGTTTGGCCTCAATAGTATACAAAACGTTTTTTCCCTAATTTATGGTTAATATTTCAACAAAATTTAACACGTGACAAATGAATATATCATGTATTCATCCATCTATATTCCATTTATTTCCAAGGTACTAGGTGGAAAGTTGAAGCAAGGGAAAAACATCACGATCTCTTGTGTTTTTGCAGGAACTTGTGGCAGGTATTCGTTTCAGTATGTTAAGCATTTGGACAAAGACACTGCATCTTAGAAAAACACTCTCGAGTCGAAGAGAATATAGATCAGCGTGAAATCGGAAAAGATTCAGAGATTGCATCACTGCAGCGGAGCAGGGATAAATCACGCGGAAACGCCGCAACAGCACGCCGTTTCCAGCGCGGAAAAAGACCGAAGAAGAGGAAGAAGCACCTTATTTCTCGGTACAAGAATGGGGAAAAGAGAAAGCATACAAACAGAGCGACACCTTTCCACCCGTTTGAGCAAAATATGCGGCGCGTCCCGGCGCTGTTCAAACAATGTCCTCCCAAGACGCCTCCAACGTGTTGATTTACATCCCTCCTTCGCCCTCCTTCCCCCATCCTCTCCCGGGGCGGCGAAACATTACACCGGGCGATTCGGAGGGCAAAGACACGGATGCAGGAGTCTGTTTAATGATGCAAGGCGAAACGGTGGGAGACTACCCAAGTTCTCGAAGGCGCCATCTTGACGCTCGAGGGACATATTTAAGGTGGTGTTGCGGAAGAGAGAACGCAAGAAGTTCTCCACCTTCGGGTGTTTGTTCACGGTTTCTCTCTCTCTCTGGATCGGAGGAAATCCTGAACGCATGGCTACTTTTTTTATTCCAAGAGGGTTTTTGCTTGTTGTGGAAGATCAAGGAAGAGGAGGTTAATGTATTAAAATCACGCCCCCTAGGTGCTTTCCGGCTAAACGTTGATCTTGCAGTCTATTGGATGGTAAACACAGCTACCTCAGAGTTTGATTGGTGGAATTCACCTCAGGATGCGAAGCACACAGCCGTATAAATATAGATTAAGGCGAAGAGTGACAGTTTCGCCCCAGGCATGCATTTATTTCAATATCGACGGAATGGGCACTGCTATTGAAAAATAAACCATGCGACAAGAAAGTTTGAATTAACTTCATGTTGCAAGCAGAAGCGGATTTTTAATGTTCATTATTAAGCTAGATACGATCTATAAAAATATGATGAATAATTATTTATAAACTCCAATGTATTACAAATGGACGAACAACTTCAGCTTATGACTAATCAAATGGAAGTCTCGACTTTTCCTAACGTAAGCAAAATCTTCAATCTGTCATGTTCCCGCTGAAGTGTTTTTCTACACCTTATGAAGTTTGATATTCCCAAGACAACAAGTAAAATAATACTCCTAGAAGCGAATGCTAAGTTTCCTGCTTGTTCAACCATCCAGTGCACACCTCTCTTTCTTCAGCTCTCCGCGGGTAAAGGTCGGGTAGAGGGGGGGGGGGGGGATGGAGCAGTTTCGATGTGACTGACTGGACGTGGAAACTATTTCTCGTACCCTTAAGGGATTCGTTCAATTTTTTACTAACCCAAAGCCATTAAGATTTTTATGGCATTATTACATAATTTCATTCTAAGCTCTTTGAAGTAAATAATTGTAACGAAATGTTATATTTGGCATCGTTCTTCTGCTACTACATGCTAATCACATAGCTAAGATGAATGATGATTATAGGAAATTGATGACAATACAACTCTTATTCTTCCACCTCCTCCCCATTCTGCTTCATACAGTAATAGATCATCATATGACTAGGGTTAGTTGATGCTGTGATATAGCTCTCCGGTTGTTCCTCCCTGCAGCCCTCCCTTTTCTATTTCATATTAATACGTCATCGCGTTCCATCCATCTTTTTTTTTTAAGAAAAATACAACGAATAGAAAGATAGAATATGCGAACGAGAAATTTACACTGGTCAGAGGTGAGAAAAAAAGGAAAACACACAGTGTGTTACTCGCCCTTGTTCCCATTGAATATCTTCAAGTGATGAAATTGTATGTAAAATTGTAGCAAATTTGTAGTACATTTCGGATTCAGTCATAGACGTTTCTATGCCACTTGCCAGAATGCATTAAAACTGATTGCATTTTGCACAAGCAGAATTGTAGGAAGAACTACAGTACTGTTCAATCACTGAAAACGAGCCTATCCGGAGTGGACGAATCCAAATGCGAAAGGGGGAAGTGGGTATAAACATGAGCGAAACTACTACAGATCAGTATTTTAGTTTGTGTGCGTTTGGTTACTTGTTATCGCGAACTCGCTCTTTTCTCTACTGCAGCGACGGCATTGAATTTGGAACCCCAGTCAATGCTTCCCATCTGCTTTCCGGTTGCAGCCATCGCACCTGTTTTGCCAGTGGACTTGTCCAGTTAGCGCATGCGCACTTACGTCTTGAATGCTGGGCATGCTCTTTATATCGTATACGAGTTTGCAAGCATCTGTGTCCGCACTGTTAAAAGGAGCAGGGTTACCTTGCACGAACTCCACGCAATGAACATTCCTTTAAAGCTTGCAATTTTTTCTCTTCCCATGAATCTTTACAGCCATTAAAATGGTTGCAAAAAGTTCTGGACCAGAACGATGCACCAGAATGTGTCGGAACTTGAAACAGGGCCCATAAAAGGCGTACGGAATTTTCCAAAATAGCCATTCTTGGAATTGTTTCCACGGAAGCAGCCAGTTTATATTCGCTTTCCTTGCGAAACTTCCCAGAGAAGGATTCGGATGTTGTTCTCTCTCCTTCCCTCTCTCCCTCTCTCTCTCTCTCTCTCTCTCTCTCTCTCTCTCTCTCCTCTCTGCATGCGGTAGCAATGGCAAACTTTCATATCTTCCAGGCACGCACTCCGCCTGTTTACCATCGCGGATAAAACAAACAAGCTCTAACTCCATGGAGATGGGTTTCCAGCTACGATACAACCGGTTCCTCGTTGAGACTTTCCGGGAATCTATATCACATTTCTCCAGCGGCAGCAGGGCAGCTATAGTCTGGTCCCTTCCCTTGGTCTTTTCATTGCAATATTCTGTGCGACGAACAGGCCCGGCTTAGAACGTGCAACTATTATCTGGAACTCCATTTGAAATCTGCCTCTTGCGAGTGATGATCGAAAGGCCTTTGTTAAGTTACTGCTATTTCGGATTAAGTCATAGACGTTTCTATGGCACTTGCCAGAATCCAATTTTAGAAAGTGTGTACTCCCTTGTAGAACAGGGAAAGATTTTTATTAATATTGCACAATTAAGCAATTGGTTTCCACCCATATATGATCTCTGATGCGGACTTCAAAACTTAAGGCCGAATCACACGGAACTGGATTTCCAGTTAGTTGGCGCTGAACTGCCCGGATGTGATGGCTGCATGGCTGGCTGCTTGATTGGTTTGGAGGAATAGGACATGTTCTAACTTACCTCGACTGGATTCTGTGGAACAGCCAATCAGAGCGAAGTTTGGCCATGTGAAGATAATCTGTGAGTTTGCATAGGGGAGTTTTTGTCTGTTGTTTCCGACTGTTGACTGTTTTTGTTAGTTTCTCGATAAAAAAAGGAAAGAGTTGACGTGCAGTGCATTCGTGTTCAGTTCATTAATATTTTGGTATTTATGCAAAGCGATGAAATGTGTACGTGACAAATATGATTAGCCGAAAAGGAAAATCCTTATTATTACAATAGTGTTAAATTAAATGTTTGATTTTTTTTAAAAAAATGTGAATGAAATCTGCGAATCTCGTGTATCTATATGCATACCAGAGTTAATTAAAAGGCTTGTTCAGTACGCATTGATTACCAAATTTCTTTAGAACCAATCTCTAGTCCATACTTTTTTTCCTTTAATTTTTAATAAAAGCACAAAGCAGTAATTCTCCTACAACATTATTCAAATTGCTCGTCCATCTTTACAGATTGTCTGCTCTGCGCAATGTCTTATGAGAACAAAAGTCTATCGACAAGTGCTGTTACAATTATCGTGTGAGGCGAAAGCTAGCAAATAGGTAGCCAGTCCAGAGCAAACTAGGGCATTCCTACTGGATATCCAGATCCGTGTGATTCAGGCTGTACTCTCAAAAATATAAGTTTTAAATCACTTTATGCTCATATAGGCTTACTCGAGGCTGGATCTAGAGTTTGCACAGTCTTTCCGATCTCACTTTTTATCTTTTCTCTTTATTTCAGTTATGTTACGTCTTAATATTCTAGGTTAATGGCGACGATGAGGATGAATCGATGAAAGGGATTAGAAGATGAACACAATGATATAGTAAACCCTTGACCAGGTTTCGAACCTGGGGACTCCTGTTTCGCAGTGCGTCACGCTGACCATTTCACCACTTATTCCTTCTTGGCACAGGGGGACAAATGTACCAAATTTTCTTCTAAAACTAAGGGGTGTAAGGGATGAATTTGTAGACACTCAAATGCCAACCTCTCTTCCACATAGAACACCGTGGATTGCATTTTGTAGATTAACGAGGCCTTGGCGTCTGGACTTCATTTGGCTTGCGTTGTGTCACCCATATATGTTTGTGATTGCCCCTTCATCCATCTCGTCACCATTCAACCTCATCTGCGCGATTAACCAAAAGCAGCCGTAAAACCGAAGAAAAATAAATAAAATAATTCACTCATTCTTCTAAAGCAAAGAGCCGCCTTCGTGGCGGAGTGGTTAGCACATGGCGATACGATACCAGAGGTCCCGGGATCAAATCCCGGCCAGGGCATGGTTGTTCTTTGTGTGTCCCTTCATCAATTCCATCATATCATCACCCATCCTCATCTTCGCGATTAGCCAAAAGGGGCAGAAAAGGGAAGTAAAAGAAACCAAATCAATCATACAATAAAAATAATAAATGAATTCTAAAGCCAACAGCAGTTTTCTGTAAAAATAAGGTTCTAAAAATTGTTAGGGCTTTCAGTGTGTTCAGCAGCATTTCACAACGAAAAGAGGAGTCCCATGTGAATTTGGTGCGATAAACACTACTTTTGGGAAGATGTGACAAATGTGAACTTTCTTGGAATAGGCAATGGGAGAGAATTTTCCACCTGACCTTCCAACCTCGGTTGACGTCCGCTTTTGATGTGGAGTGATACATTCTCTTAAATATCTTTCCAAGTCTGTTGCAGGTAAGTTGACGCATCAGAAAACCAGACGGAAGGAAGCCAATGCGATGGGTAAAGAAAACACTCTCAATAACCTTTTCCACCCTAGTAAACTCTAAATGCGAGTTACGCTTTACGGTTCCCGAGGTCCGGAGCGTGCGCGCTGACTTCCAGTTAAGTTTCGGGAGCAAGTACTGAGCACAATAATAGCGCCACGAAGAGCGAGTCGAATTTTCTGAAAGGGGAATTTTCAAGCGCTTCCTGTGTGACGTAACACAGAGACGTCACGCTTGAAGATCGCAAGTAGAGAGAAGCGTGGTCTGAAGAGCTACTTCGGAAATTATCATGCACTTTTGATTCCCTACGAAGTTTTTAAAGCCCTTGCGATCTGTGGGTGTTAAAATTGGACGTGAAACTGTGAGGTAGTTTTGCAAGTAACTAGTTACTTCCAAATGCAGTTACAAGTAAATTACTTTTTGCAAGTAAAGTTAACTGTAGTTAATGATTTTTGAAGTAATCAGTAATGAAATTTACAGTTACATAGAGAAAAACACTTTGGAACAACCCAGAAAATTGTTTCTCGTAACCAAATACAGTTCTTCTACTCTCATTAATTCGAAGTTAGGAAATTATATACATATATAATGTGTGTGTGTGTAGGATCTAGTACCATCATGAATTTGATGGTCTTTTGAATTAAATCACATGATGTTCTCTGCTCGGCGAACAGTCACAGAGTACACATTACACGAGGGATATTCAGAAATCAACTTCCGATGGTATTCTTCTACTCTCTATCTTTTCTTCTCCCATTGTTCTTCTACTCCCTATCTTTTCTTCTCCCTCTGTTCATCTAATCTCTATCTTTTCTTTTCCCTCTGTTCTTATACTCTCTATATTTTCTTCTCGTTCTCTACTATATTTTATTTTCCCTCTGTTATTCTACTCTTTATCTTCTCTCCTCCCTCTGTTCTTCTACTCTCTATCTTTTCTTCTCCCTCTGTTCTTCTACTCTCTATCTTTTCTTCTCCCTCTGTTCTTCTACTCTCTATCTTTTCTTCATCCCTCTGTTCCTTCTTTATAATTTTACTCCTTTCTTCTTCCGGTTCGCACAAAGCAATACATAACCGCAGCGACATGGTGCATGTGCAGCAGCCAGCAGTAATGTGTAATCGTACTCCACACTCAACCGCAGTTCATTTGCTTCAACAGTGCTCGAGTCGGAACTGACGAACATCGACGCTCGTATTACTGCTCCCGCCAGTTGTGAGGTGCGTGGTGTGATTAGATTCCATCAAGCAGAAGGAGTCAACGCAGACGAAATTTATCGTCGCTTGTGTCCTGGAAATTTGAGGAAATTCCGCGAAGACTTGTGAAATTGTGAAACAGCATTTTTCTCGCACAATTTATTCATTGGCCACAATTGAAGGTTTTCTGTCACCTACATCATTATGCATATCTGCACGCCCAGCCTTAAATTTCCTGCACCGGTCTCCTTGAGCGCTAATAGACACGACACAGTAATGAACAAAATTATGAATGACTAATAAAAAATTAAATGACCGTGAGTTAAGAACAGTGGTCCAGTCCGTAGAGCGTTCGACTGCCACATGGGAGAACCGGGTTCGATTCGAGGGTAGACGATTTATGTGAGGCTTTTTCAAGCAATGTACCCTGAGGAACGGCTCTGGGGTTCACCCACCCCCTAATAAATGGCCCCATGTGGGCAACACTGGGTGGTAAAGGCTACCAGAGAGTGATGCTGATCACATGACCTCCACAAAATCGCCGAGATTATGAATGTGTGGAGCCTTGCCTCCCCATTGGCCCATATGGCTTCAGGATATATTGCAGTAGTAGCTTTGCCTTTTTCTTAGCTGCATGTTTCCATCTTTAAACACTTGGAATTTATTATAATTTAATGGAAGTTGATGTTATTTTTGAATGGCCTTCATTGAAGCAGAATGCACAGCTCGTTTGCAGTTCATGCATGAGTTGTAGCTTTTTCGGTACCAGTTTCATAGACCGGAGACACATTAAAATCGCATATTTTGTGTTTCGCAAGGTTTGTACTTACCAATTGTGTATTGCGGAACATAGTTCAAGGTGCCATTATGCTTTTAGCACGAAAACAAACGACATTTTCACATTCTCAGTGGTTTTTTTTAAATTCCTTTCTTCGCTTCCGGAACACACAATATGGCGGGCACATCTTGACTCACGTTGTGGGTATGCAGTGTTTCAACCTTCTTCACCGAAAAATACCTACTATAGTGTTCGTCACCAGTGGAAATTATACATTATGCGGGTAGCTGACGGGTAGCCCCACGAACCATACACGGATAGCCCCACAAACCATTCACGTGATAGCCCCACGAACCATTATGCACGGTAGCTGACCGATAACACCACGAACCATTCACAGATATCCCCATGAACCATTTACGGATAGCCCCACGAACCATTTCCGATAAGTTTAGGTTAGGTTTGGTTACGTTAGGCAAACATAGTAAAAAAAAGGGGGGGTTGAAAGACTGACAGGGGCTTACGTCATCAAACGTAGCAGCATCAGGTTGTCGTAGGGCAAGCAAATGAAAGCAATGACAATTATGCGTCGGTGAGATATTTCTCTTGAAAAATACTTGATTTCCCGGTCAAATATATCCCACGATAAAAGAAAATACCTCGACGAACGTTGTAAACCTTGGAGAAACTCATTCCTGTAAGTAGTTTCTTGTGGAAAATTGAAGAAATGTGTCTCCGATGTATGAAACTGTTACAGCTTTTTAAAAATACAGTAACTGTAAAAGTAATTTAGAGTTACTTCTTAAAGTAAAGGCAACTGTCACTGGATTACTTTCCGAGTAAAGTAACTGCAAGTCAGTTACTTCTAAATAGTAAACATGTCAACCACTGCTCTTATGGAAACATAGGAAGCTAGCGTAAAAGACAACGCCATAAGCTAACCAATCGTATATCAAATACTGCTACGAGAACATGTATCTGCGTAAAAATAACCTCGTAACTAGGTTCTCTTGCTTACTTTCCGAACCATATGTTCATCACTCATTATTCCTCGTCGTGTTTCTATTATGCTCCCTGCCAAAGAAAAGTGCGTTGGAGTTGAATTGGGCTGCAGGTCCATTGTCGATCCATTCAGTGTAGCCAGAGCAGGCCAAAGAGCGCAGGGGGGAATTGTGTTAGGTTCCACAATGCTATCAATTCGAATTCCAACCTTCACATTTTCCGCCCCACAAAACTTTACTTTTTTTTACCTCCACAAACTGTAAATGGCCGAGAGAAGAGGGGGGAAAGGTGGGGGAGGTGTCATTGAAATTGTGCGGACAGTATGTGCGGCCTGCATGAAATTCAGACGATCACATAGGGAGAAAAGTGCTGGGATGGGGAGGGCAGTGTGTGTATCTCAAAGTGAATTTTGGTACGTATTCACAACGTGAGGTTCAGGTTTTTGCGAACACAATTTATCCGAAAGATAAATACGTTTAGTCGGTGTGACGTGACTGGACTGCGGAACCCATGGCGTCCCCAAATCTACTTCAGTTTTCCTCTGGCATTTGGATTTCGGGATTTCCTTCGTACCTGTTGATCAAAGTATCCTCGAGTAGGTGGTGGTCCAGCGGTACGGAAACCGGGTTATGCATCAGAATTATACTGTTCACAGGCCCAATTGGCGGCTGCCCTACACCGCTCTATCTGTCCACCAATCGTCTTCTGAGGTGTATGCTTCGATGAGTGTCAACAGCCTCGTTGCGAAGTAAAAGCTGTAGGGGCGACATCGTTCTCCCGTTATCACGTTGCCAAGCATACGTCTGTTTATGTCAGTTGTTTTTATTGGTTTGCCTGTACAGTTTTTGGGTGTTTTGTGTACTATTTTTCCGTGCTTGTACTAATGTACCGTATAAGTTTTATTCAGTAACGCGGCTGATCAACTCCACACCTCGTTTTACACTATGTCTTGCGACATGCGGCGTATCCGACGCTCATTTGTTTGGTCCAGCCATCAACGTTCAGGTCCCTTGAGACACAAAAATGCCCGATGTCAGTCGAAGAGAATTCAAATGATCGCTGATTCGTTGTTTCCCATCCGTCATCTGGAATGCGATCAGTATAAGAACTCAAGAGCGTGTCCAAGAGGAGTTTTTGAGGTAATATCCTTAGTATTGCCTCAGATGAGGTAAAAATGACCTGACTACGTAGAGGACGAAACAATATAACACAAACAAGCATAAAAAAGAATGAAATTCTACGATTTAGAAAATTCGATAAACAAAGTCACAGCATTACAAAAATACAGTCTGATTATCACAAAGATGTTTAAACATTAATTCACAAAATAAACCTTTAACCATCCAAATAACTTTATCACCAGTATAGGCTCGTCAGGATAGCGGTTTAAGTAAATAGGGTTAGAAGAGCATGCTGTTGCTGGTACTGTTTTGTAAAAATGATTGAAAAATATACAGATATAAACTGTATACTAGTTTAAGATTAAATGTAGAGCTAATTTTCAATATAATTATTTGCAAATTAGTGACAAATGGTAGCAAAAGTGATTATTTTCTACACCAAGTAGAGCGCATAAAAAAATGCCCATGCTTGAACCAAGAATCAGCATAGCTGTTGATTATACGCAGCGAATTTTAACACCGAAAAGACACGTGGCGTGTCCAGTGGAATACCACTTGGCCAACGTTTGTCAACGTTTTGTTCACATAGGCTAACCGGGGCTTCAATCACAGTTTAAAGTAGGATCCTAACCATTGTTCAATATAATTACAACGGGTATCAGACTTCTTGATTATAAGCTGAAGTAACGAAAGCAAGTAACAGGTAGACCCAAGGCAGGTTACTCTCTCCAGAAGCAAATAAAGCAGAGCAACACGTAACCACTACATTATCGGGGAGTCCCTCAAAACGTCATAAATGACCCGTGTACATCTAAAAATAATTCTGGCAGAGAAGTGGTGCACACTTCCAGCAAATCAACCCTCTAGGCGGACGACATACGCACATAAGGTTCGTGAAATCCGGGCAGTGAACCCTGATTTACCCTGTCGTAAACACCGTATTACCCCATCGATCTTCCTGGCGAAGATACTCTCCTCCTTCCCGAATCCCCAGAGTTCATAGCCGCGATCAAGTTTCCCAGTCTTGTCACGTTTTCGAGAGGGTAACTGCGTAGCACCCTTTTGCTCGGTCTACATCCGGTGGAGAAAAGACGAGAAAGCAAGAACTGAAACGCCTTCAATTTTCCGGAGTAATTTAAATTAATGGACGTGCGGGATTAAGAGTGAATTAAATCCGTTCGTTATGAGACGGTATATTCATGATATTGAAGCTAACGAAACAGCAGCAATGCCGTGATTAAGAAGACCTATTAAAATGAGCGGAGAAGAGGAGGAGGGGGGAGAGGAATTGGATGGTCCAGAGTAGGGATGGGAGGGAAGATCATGTTTAAGATGCTCTGGAAGATTCTGAGGACGGTTCCAGAGGAAGTTCCGCATTGTTGAAATGAAAATTTAACGGACCCATTATGTCGACTGGTCTTGAGAATGTAATAACATCGGTCGGCGTGTATTAATACGGATTTGCGCTCTAGAGCGTGTTCATGTTGAAGTGGCGTCTTATGGGAAGAAGCAATGATGGTAATGATGCATTATTCGTTCGTCTTCTGGAGCTTACGTGATGAACTCTGTATCCTTTCTGGTCTCGTGTGGAAACGTCTTAGCGTCAGAAATGGTTAAGCAACTCTCGATCTTTATCCTTAGAAGCACGCAACACTTGACACACTTGTACCGGTTTGTGCATCAAGTCAGGACAGTCTTTCGGTCAACTAGCCACGTTCAAATATTCGGTATAATTTGTGGTTTACTTATTACAATTTCATGCTACAGTTATGTGGGTGTGTAGCAATGGAATAGGATTGCCTTATGAACGTGGTAGTAAATAAAAATGGCGGTCAATCCAAGATGGCGGGATGTTGACTTTTGAAAATAAAAAAGAACAAATATATATCTCACACAATGGTCCGAGTATATATATTTTTCTTTAATGAAAGCGTAATGTGCGGTCTATATTTAAGGTTATCTTAGGATTTTCGATGCAGGTGGGAAGGAGAGGAAATGATGGTTAGGGAGGGAAAGAGAGGTACATGGGAGCGGAGGGAGGGAAGAAAAAGATAGCCAGGAATGTTTTTTGTATCCGAAATATGTGTGCAATTTATCAAAGTAATGTTCGAACGTACCTAAGGTCCAGTTCTATTCCAGAACATACTCCTTTCTTTATCCACAATCAAATAAAGAGATCTAGATAATGTCCTATTTACCTGAACCACATAACACTAATATCCAAATCGTATCCAAGAATGTTCCACATAATACCCACGAAACATCGTTTCTTGATGTTTGTCTACTGGACTGACGTATGGATATCCAGAGATGTCTAATGCATGGCCTTTGGACATTTGTGTGCTGCATGGAAATCACGTGATTTGGTTTACGTTTACTTTATGTCAATTGTCACTTTCTAATGAAGGGGTCCAGAGTTTGATCCTCGTTGGAGCCACAGTGGTCCGGATTCCACTCTTAACTTTAGGTCCAGTAAATATAATCCTGCCTGCCTGAGCATATAGTGGGCTTTAAACAAGCCAGATACAATATGATGTCTTAGAAAGTGACTAATATAGTTGTCACAGTTAGTTTTCTTCCAGCATACAACTTTTGAATACCCTTGGTTGGGTCAGTTAGGTACCCAATAGACTCTGAAGCAGATGACACCCTTCTAAACGCTAAACTAACCCCATTAACACAACGAAATAAAACCCTAATTAATATTCAACATGAAGTATCATACACCAAACAACAACACGGGAACAACCAGATTATATTTGAAAAGCGCATTGATCCACTTATCATATGCTCTTTTCCGAAGCTTTCCTAGAAACTTTACCAAGGCAATTCTCAGCCTACTTTTCAGCCCTCGCTTTGCAGTGCTTCGGAACAATCTTTAATGCCACAATAAAAGTAGGGGGAGAGGGTCCTTTGTTGCAAACCTATGGTGAAGGGTGGGGGAGTAAAGCCATATCTCCTCTTGCACCCCTCCTTGTTTTCTCCCCTCCCTCCCATTAAACCCTGCCCAGCGTCCAAAAGTAGGCTTTGTGCATGTAATGGACCCGTCAACCCCAATGAATTATATTCCTCCTGCACAATGCAACCAAGTTCGGAAAATAAATCTTGAATTTTTCCAAGAAGCCTTTTATTAACTGCTACTCTGCCTTCCTTGTGTGTCTGAGAACTCTGATTCTCCTAAAGGAGTATATTTTGTACATTATATTTATCGAGCATGATATGCATTGTGCCGCATAGCAGAGATAATAAATAATCGTATATAAATAATAACGTTCTAATTTGTATTCTCTTCTTTACTACAATAAGTTTCTCATTTCTGTAAAATGCATTTTATTGTTAAGATCTAAAAGACGCAATAACTAGACTTTTTACACTAGGTTTTGCATTCTAGTACAATTCAGTTCATCGACTTTGAAAATGTATAACAAATATGGAACAGATAGAAGCATACAGATGCATGGATAAAATTACCGAAAAAGATCCTCTTCTTCCATTGGATTATTTACAAGTTCTTATATGTTTTAGCCTTTTCAACAAAATCATTCCATGTGTTCTTGTTGTACACAAGTTATTTCCAGCTGCCTAGGGACTTCATGCACGTTGTCTGTCCATCGCAATTACAAGACGTTAGTTAGCTTGTCCCAACATTTTTGCTTTAACTTCCTTCAAAGAGTATTCTAGGCTCGTTCACCAGCTTCGAGAAGTTGTATTTCAGCAACTCTAATGAGCGAGCATACCTGATTTGATTTGATTTCATTTTCTGCCACTTTTGGCTAATCGCGAAGATGAGGATGAGTGGTGATATGGTGCAATTCATTAAGGGACACTCAATTGGCACAAAGAACACCTATGTTCATGCCGGGATTTGAACACGGGACCCCTGTGCTAACTACTCCACAATGGAGATCGGCAGAGCGTACCTTATACCTAAGTGACATTATGCAAGCTATAACGCGATCATACTAACCAATAAGTGACCAAGTAGAAAGTAAAACAGTAAGGAAGTATTAATGACCGTTTCCCAGTGTTTGGAAGTAATAGTTAATGTTTTTCGAGTACTGGTAACTTTGACTGAGTTACTTTTTTGGATGAAATAACTGTAACCAAGTTGCTATTAAGAGTAACTTCTAATGTTTATCCTGAATTCTGTTCTACGCACAACATCCTCACTCCCAGTGTAATTTACATCATGTACTACGAGAAGGTGTGTCATTCGATGACGTAGTAGTAAGGTCGTGCCCTCGTAATCAAGGTGTCCCAAGTTCGATACCCGGTGGAGGCACATTCTAACTTACTTGTTTCAAATTACTAAATCAACAACTAGACAAAAACGGATATTTGCAAATGAATCCAAATGGTACACATCCTATTTTAAACCGTATGTGAAGTCCCCATTGGCCTACCTCAGCGTAAAGTGGTTTCAATCCAAGCTTTGAACCTTGTTAATCTTTTAGAGAAGACATCCCCGCCGCCTCCCCACAGATATATCGGTTGAGAGTTTCAAGAACCGACTACAACTTCCCCATCCACTTCGATTGATCTTGGCGTCCGACTGCACGCCTCGACACTTAGAAATTGATTGGCAATGACCGTTGTTCTTCAGCACTCTGATGGACCGATCGCTCTTAATTGCTGACTCAGCAGAGTTTCACCTTTTCCGCCAATCAGCTGCAAGATGGGAAACAATTACCAGGTCTCCCAGAAACAGAAACTGACAACGGCAGACATCGGCCTTCAAACGCAGGAACCGTCTCGCCATCATGCCCGAGGGGATGTGATGATAAACTCCTGCAGAAGTTTCTCTTTTCTGCCTCGCTTGCTACAACTGAGTGTTCTGAAGTTGTTTGTCTTTTCTCCCGTTAATAATTTCAGACGGGAAAAGGTGATATTTCATCTCTCGAGTCAAGTGATGAAGATGTTACTCAGACAGAACAGTACTGTGAGTACTAAACGCAATGTTAATCGTGAAGAAACATGATTGATTGATTTGGTGTTTTAAGTTCACTTTATGCACAATAAGGCTAATCGGGACTGGACCTACAGTTTAAAATTGGATCCGAACCACTGTGTGCCTCCACCGGGTATCGAACCCGGGACCCCTTGATTACAAGGCGACGACGCTACCACTGCGCCATCGGGGACGCCCTCGTAAGGAAACATTTTGTAATTCCTAATGATGATTGAATATGTCACTTCCTGTGGAATAATACTATCTGACAGTCAATGAATTATTTCTAATATAGATTTTTCGTTCATGGTATTCAACGTGCAATCTTAATGGAGGTTACCTTTTACTGAATACTTCTGAAAGTACATACTACGTCTTCTTAAGACACCACAAATTATTTATTACGGAAATTTTAGCCTCTTCAAGAATCTTCCTCCATTTATTCTATCCTGTATGCACTTTGTCTATTTCTTAATTTTCATTTCTTTGAGGAAACTTATAAAGTCATTCTTTGGTCTGTTTAAAGCTCTTGTACTTATTGGTCTCCCTCTGTAAATAGTTGTGACTAATTTTCCATTCATCATTCTATGCACATTTCCAAAGGTTTGTAATATTTAAGTCCACATTTATTCGAGTCCTACAGTTGCCATTTACTTCTCTGATTGGTAAATGTTTAAAGTTTTCCTCAAAAATACTTGCAGCGTTTGTTTGCATGAGTCTTTAAGTACGTATGTTTTACATACATGTAAATCAAAGAATCTGTGTTATCATTTATTGCAATGGTCTTTCGACCAGGAAATTTCAGAGTTATTTACAATCAAGCTCTGACAGAGTGACACATCCTTTGCCCACACATCTTGGCACAAAGACGTATGCCATAACATAACAGTGAATGAACAAAATAATAATTGCCCCTAGTTTTCGGGGCAACGAATATTTGTATTCTCACCAAGAATCAAAGTAGGAACTCACTTATTGCTTAACAAATGATACAACGTTTTCCAAAACAGGATATAATTATTAGAACGCTAGTCAGTATCCCTTTTTAAAATACACTTTGGAAGACCATTTAGAATTTGTCACAACGTGCTACTGGTTGGTTGATTTAGAGTTTTAAGTTCAATTTATGCTCAGTTAGGCTAATCGGGTCTGGACCTACAGTTTAAAGTGGGATCCGAACCACTATGTGCCTCCACGGGGTATCGAATACGGAACCCCTTGATTACAAGGCAACGACGCTACCGCTGCGTCATCGGGGAGGCCCTAACAGTTGAAGATTCTATATCACAAGCAAACGAAAAGGTATAGAATTTGGCGCCTGCTGTATGACCAACAGATGAGATTACTGAGCAGAATTACAAAACCATCGCACAAACTTTACACTGTTCACAAATATTTAAATCGCGACCTACAGTTTGGGAAACACTGGAAGTCCCATGGGGTGAAATTATTCTGAATTTTTAAGCTAGGAAGTGTGTAAGTATGCGAGTATATTCAAAGCCGAAGGTGATGGCAGCTTTAGTACGAAAGAGGATCATGAATTTAACTTTGCGCAAAATTATAAGAGGGTGGGAAATAGTGAGAGAACGATTCTAGATATGTTAGTATATGTTTGTAACATATGAATCGTTGCCGACTAATGAACTTAGAAATGGAAACCACGGTGGCCCAGTCGGTAGGGTGTTTGACTGTCAGGTGGGATATCTGAACTTGACTTCTATTTGCTTACCAATTGGTTAATTCTTAACTTGTACAGATATATCAACCGTGAATGAGAAATTCATAAAATTAGGTTCCACAACTTCCTTCCATTGGCTTCGTTACCTATTATGGCTTTATCGTGTGCACTATATTCATATACGTTAAATCTTCCTGAAAAATAGCTGATATCAGAATTAACCAATAGTACTTCTCGTTTGTCACGTGAATTTGTTTCTAACGATTTCATTCTTACAGCTGATAAAATATAGGCAGGTAGTTTCTGTCGATGATGAATAAACAGCTCTGGGGCACATCCAACGTGTTAGTCATGCGTGGTGACCAGAGCTTGGTGCTGATTACACCATTGATTGTGTGGAACCCTAACCACTGTCGTGGTTAAGCAGACCTCCGTTGTGGTGTGGTTAGCACACAATGCTACGACGATAGGGGTCCTGGGTTCGAATCCAGGTTGGACATGGGTGTTCTTTGCGAGTGTCCCTTCATCCATTTTATCACTCATCCTCATCTTCGCGATTAGCCAAAAATGGTGAAGAAAAGTGAAGTAAAATAAACCAAATCAATAAACAATATACAGTCTTCGTTAATATTTTATAATTTAAAATACATGATAATAAACATGAAGCAACTATTCGGGTTTTCAAATGCGCAAAACCTTAAAACTTTGAACTCTGAAACAATTATGGACAACAAGTACAGTGACCGGCAATAAAAATCGGACACCTAGAGCCTGAAATACTCGTTTTCCTGCAAAGCGTTGTGTTTGTTGCCTAAATATACGGATGTGGTAGAAGTTGCTATTGAAAATGTTCTATTAAAATCAACTTTTCCCCGTAGAGTTAGGCAACACACATAACGCCTTGCAAGGAAGGTAGTATTTCAGGATCTACATGTCCAAATTTATTGCCGCTGACTGTACAAGGGACTTGCAGGGACACACAGCAGCCGCGATATTATGTTTCCTTACAACGCGGTGATACCTGCGTGTCAGGATGTTTGTTCATAATTCACGGGTGCGTTAATTGGACAACAAAGAGGAAAATTATCGTGGCTCACAGCTAAAGCAAGCACATATGTTATTCAGCCCGAAACGCCAGATGGCGTTCGCAAATAGTTACGTATTCAATTCCCGGTAGAGGTATATCACGGTTTGGATTCAGCCGCACAACGGCAAACGCTCCTCACGATTAACCTCAGAGGATTATGCAGGAGATAACCGACAAAACAAACGGGCGGTTCCCGGGATTCGGTTAATGCCAGGGGTATTAGTATTACCAAAGTTTCAGGGACACTTTTTTTTATTTACAGCAGCCTCTGTTTCAGCATGTTTATTTATTACCATGCTTTTTTCGTTGTTGCTGTATAGGTGGGTTTTTTAGTGTTGAATTTCAATGTTCCGCTAGACACGATAATTTTTTTTAAAAAAAAAAAAAAAAAAAGATGCAGGAGGAAAAGCTAGGTGTACTGTGTTTAGGGAATATTTCTAAAAAGGCCACATTCACTGGAGACTGTTAAATTTAAACGTTCCTGCAAAGTACACACAGAACTCGAAATGCATCAAATCGAGGCTGATGCACTTTTAATGCATCAAAAAACTAAATATGCTCACCAAGGCAGTAATTTATTTTATTAAAAACATAAACCAAACGTAACGTTTCAACTTTCTAGCAAGGTCTTCTTCAGACTCTGTATCAAGTACAAATGTAACAAGATACAAAAACAGGGCATTATCTATACACAAACATTACTCCCTCCAGTTTTTGTATCTTGTTACATTTGTACTTGATACAGAGTCTGAAGAAGACCTTGCTAGAAGGTTGAAACGTTACGTTTAGTTTATGTTTTTAATAAAATAAATTACTGCCTTGGTGAGCATATTTAGTTTTTTCATATCATGGAAACAAGGCTTAATGGTGTTTTAATGCATCAGTTTACACATTGAAATGTGCAATTTTGTTATCTTCATCTTATCTTTTGTTATCTTTGGGAAGATCCTGTCTGATCTTTCTAATTGATGCATTTTAGTTAATCACACTTGATAAAATATGATACAAATATACATTTATGCATTTCTATGTGTATTTTGACAGACCAAAAAGTTCATCATATGCAGTTTATTCACGTTATTGGAGTCAACACATGTGTGTCAATTGACAACTTTCTGGTTCTGTGTGTAGTAGCGTTACACATACGACCCCCACACACCCACACAAGCTGGGTTTGCCTGCTAAAACCACCCAGTTAACAGTCCAGACTTGAATTTCTACAAGGGTTTATAGTTTTCAAAGTTGAAAAAAGCTGATTACATTTTGTGCGAGAAATGAAAGTTTGTTGTTTGTTGTAAAGAGTATTTGTAAGTGAGCTTTCTACAAATTACCTCCGCCGAAAATCTAACCTGTGACTCCTTAACTACAAGATGTAACCACTACGCTGTGGACGTCCACATAAGAAATGAAGCAAATGAATGAGGATTTTATCAAAAGGCAGCGACAAAATTTTAATCAAGTCGTCTACTGTTTAGTTACATATCTGACTATCCTCGTATTAATTATAATTAAGTAATTACATCAATAGGTTAAACTAGTGAGGAATGTAACAGGTATTGAGAAGGACCCTTTTAGGTGAACCTGATGGTAAGGAGATGAGTGATGCAGGGAGAGGATTTTGCTCTGGCACCAAACGGTTCGCGCTCACGATCCTAGATAGCGTACGGAATTGAGAGCTTGTTCACTGGAGCGAATAGCTCTCGAACAGGCAAAACGGGCGGTACACACTCGTGTAACCGCAATTTGTTTGTGTTAGCGGCCATCAAATATGCATCGTTAAGTGAAAGACTCAGTAAAATTGAAACTTAAGTGAACATAGTTATCATCTTCAAGTTAAAAATGTAGTTTAATCTATCTTACCAATACACAGTGAAATATGAAAATGAAATAGATGATTATGGGCTGATACTACCAAAGCGGGGATATTGTACATATTGTCACATTAAAATTATATTCAAATGTATACGCTTGACGGTGGGAGACTAAAACGGGTACGATCGAGCGAAAATTGTTCCATGCAGGACTCTGAAAGGAGCCCTTGGGGAAGCCTAGCTTAGCCGTAAGCGTAATAATCAAGTGCATCCGAAGAAATATTGTTGTTTAAGGTATCACTAGACGTCGGATTTTAGGTTTTTAACCTATTTTTTCCTTTACAGGTATGTAAGAAATAATAAGTTATGTCAGCGTTTTGTTAAAAAAGGCAACAACTGATGAAGAATTATAGTGCCTAGAAAAACTATTTTGCTTCTTAGAACTTATTTCAGGTTTATGCGCCTCAATAAAGCCATTTTTAGGTTTTTATATATTTTTAAAGGTTTTACAGGATTTTTATTTCACACAGAGGCATTTGCTTTGTTTGATCACGAAAGAATTCAATGACGAACGTGTTTGAAACGTACTCTCTGTCGATTTCCCTTCCTCAAAGCCCATGGTGATTTTTCAAAGATCAAATATCTGGTGCCATACCTGTATAGTCCAAAGTGGTCTGATCTGTGTGGTTTTGCTCACTTTCGCCTCACTTCGGTGCTTTGTGGCATTCACGCCTTGCAAAATAACATTTCAGCCCTGAAGTTTGCACCACTGACTATGTTTTAGGACCTATTTTAGAACCTATTTTAGGGTTTTTAGAGCCTATTTTAGGAACCTAAGAGCACACTTTTTAGAACCTAAAAATCCGAGGTCTTGTTATCACCTGCGCGAGAACTGTGGCGCGAAGGCGTACTGGAGGTGATGTGAACAGCATCACGCTCCGGACGCCTTTACCCATAAGGGTTGCCCTCAGAAAATCGTTGATTCGAGGCAGGGGGAGCGAATAAGAGCCAGTTTAACATGGACATTGTCGAAACATTCCCCATCTAGATCACTCAACCTATGAATCAAATTCGTGTCGCCCGCGTGGTAGTCAGACGCTCTACCGAATACATCACTGCGGTTCCTAAGATATAATATTTGACAAAAATAATGACAGTTCATTCTACTACAGAACAGTCTAGTCAAAGTAGGCTACAAGTTTATTAAATAACCATGTATCTGTAAACTACACCATATTGTCAAAGAGGTCAAAACATCATAGAATCAATTTGAAGACCATCCATAGAAACACATTTCCTTAACTACCAATACTCTTTTGAAGATGCAGATATGATAATCACAAATCCTCTCTGAAAGAAGCAGGTGTTCACTCTTCCATTCAAAACATGGGGACGGTACGAAAACGAAAGCTGTACATAAATGATTCACTCAATTTGTTGTGCTGCACAGGTGCCATTTGGAACCGACTAATTTAAATAGGAAACGTGGAACGACCATACTTCTGACGGTTCCCGGCAGGTGTCCTCCCGGTTTGCGCACCCCTGCCGATCGCGAAAATGAAACGCGGCAACGTCACGCCTTCTCCCCCCTCTCTTCTCCTCCTTCCCCCCAAACCTCGGTCTCTTCCCTTGTCGCCATTAAATTTTAATGAAGAGCCCGGAGTTATGGAAGGCCCACCGATGGCGTTACTTTGCCCATATTTCCATTGTTCACCGAAACAGTGACAGCCTCGTCAGATTTATTTTTCTCCAGCCCCTCCTCCTCCCGTGCTGACGTCACCATTGGTTTTTCACCCTCGCACTAGGTGAGTTCCCGTAATCAAATTAGTATCAGCATGCGACTATGAAAGCCCTGGGCATTCATCATCTGAAGGCAGTCTCCAGTACCGGGTCGTTTTTCTTTTTTTGGGCCATTCAATCCAATTTTCGCAGCGTTGTTTTCCTTCCCGCCCACCTCTACCACCTGCTATGTCTGTAAATATTGGCTGGTCCGCTGCAACCAGCTTCAGTTCAATGTCCACCTTCCCCCATTCCCAGACTTGATAAAGCACATATACTACTCCAAATGAAACCCGTATCGAAATACACAGCATATCCTTCAAACATCGCCCCCTCACGTTGCAGACTATACAAACTGCAACGATGTTAGGCGGCTGGAAATATTTTGCGGTGTTGCAACGTTGACGCCGCCGCATCTGCTCACTACCGAGTGTATTCTTAGGTATACGGCAATACGTGTTCAATTTTTGGACCCGACTTTGTAATTCGAGTGATGCAAAAATGAAAAGATTCTGAGATTGCAACGATTTTTTCCTCTTTGGATGGATGGTTGATGTTTGGACTAGGCAACACTGCATGGTGAATGTTGCAAAATCGTGCTCGGGAACCAGTGACGCTTGGCCTTTACAGCATGTGACACTGTCACACTACTTTCATGACAGCTTGTGTGAACTAGACTATCGAATCATAATCTCCCGTATTTGAACATTATACATTTATAGTTTACGACATTCAACTGTCGGTTCTTGATATATGTGCGGCAGAGTAGCGCCAGTAATTGAGTTCCAGCAATAGAAAGAGCATCTGGTTACTTCATCTCGCAAGCTTAATCACGTCACAGGGCATGACAGTAAATGTACCTTAGTATATAGGTTAGAAGTTGTGCAACTTGTGGTAACAGTATCATCTCTGGACATCTTCATTTTTACAGAAGAAAGTACTTACTGAAATGAGTTTCTCTAGCATTTTGAAAGTTCGTGGAGGTATTTTATTTCATCGTTAAATCTGTTTGACCGGGAATTCATATCTCTCCGACGCACAATTGCCTTTGCTGTTGTTTGCTTTCTCTACGTGAACCGAATGTTGCGCACGTTTCATGACGTAACCTCCTGTCAGTGTTTCCAACCACGCCGTTGTTTGGCAAGAAGATGATAAAACGAAATATACATTCCTGATATTACTACGACCCCAAATTTTATCTATGTTTGCCTAACCTAACCGAACCTAACCAAACCTTACCGTTAATGGTTTGTGGGGCTATACGTGAATGGTTTGTGGGGCATTTTTCGGTGATGAAGGTTGGAAACAATGTATACCCACTGATGCACAACGCTACTGAAACTGTGCCCGCCACATTGTGTGTTACGGAAGCGAAAAAAGGTCGAACAATAATTACTGTTATCGACATTATTTTCGTGAGAAAAGCAAAATCACACCCTAAGCAATGTTTCGCAATGCACAATAGGTAAGCACGAATGTCAAAAATGACGAAATAAACGAGTGAGAGGTGTTGTCCTGAGATGATATAAGTACCCTACTTGTTTATTCTTCAAGGTTCCCCGTGTATCCAACTTCAACGAATAATTACCGTGTAAACAGTACGCACAATCGGAATTCAAAAATTGAATAAGCCACGATGAAGGTCAGCTCATGTTATAATAATTGAACCCGTGCAATGATCGTTTTGAGGCCAGATTAAACGATTATATGCAGTATTATTACACTCCATGTATATTTATACAGTATATGCATTTATGAACTTCATTATATTATGCACTCAGATGTGGAATCAGTGTTATTACGGAATAAGAAATGTGTACACACTTTAAAGGCCTGCAGCTAATTCTTGCTGTAAAGCAGCCGTACATGAAAATGACGGGTGACCGACGATCATGTATACTGCTTTCAAGATACTTTCTCCCAGGAAGTGTCTTGCTAGATTGTGAGCAAGAGCAACATTAGTATTACAACAACGCAAATGATTAAGAAAATAACCAGCATTGATTTCAGTTCCCTTCAGATACACAGGCAATTTAGTATAGGCGGATGTTATTTTCTCCGCGATATTAGGATTTGTTTTGTAAACTATTTGTTTCGATATTTGCAAGAGGTCACAGTGCACAGTGCGTTGGTTTTGATCTGCAAGTACATATTTTCATACATGAAGTGTGGAGTCTGTATTTTTACATAATTTATGTCTCTTTTACGGCTCTTTATTTTAATCGCGACGAATGTTTAAATAAAATTGGATGGAGGGATACTAATAAAGTAGTCCAGGCCGAGACTCCAATCCGGAACCTTTGATGGCGAGATTATGAGTCGAGTACTCAACCCAGGCAGTCACCGAGGCGGCATGCTCAATCTACGCTAAGGTTGCTTTCGTTTCCGGTCTGGGTGACCCTTCAAGCCAAACAACAAAGCTCTCGCAGCTTCAGTTTATACACCAAGTGATTGATGACTGCGTGGTTGTGTTTCGCACACGTGACACTTCCAGAAGCCAGGCAGGTAAGGATATCCTAACGTGACTGCAGGTCGGAAATTAATGTGACTCGTATGTAATTTGAGCTAGGTTACACCGTGTAATTTTGTTTTACCACTATAAAAAAGGCGAGCAAATTGTCTGATATGTAGAGAAGAATAACACGTAAACCCAGCAACCGGTTTTAATTCTCGGATAGGCATACTAGACGTTCCTCTTATGTGGCGATTTGATCCGAAGTGTTCCGAACCGAGTCGAACCGTGCTAAGCCTTTTGTAATGGCTAGGGGCCTGCATATTTCGTTTTTAACGAAAAAACGAAATTTGAAAAACACATTGTAGTGTTAATTTTTCATGTTTTTGAAAGGTGCGAGATGCATTTTGTGACCATATTTTGTCACGAAATAATGCGAAATGAACTGCAAAAAGCGAAATTAACTCTTAAACACGAAATTCAGGGTTTATTCACCTACGCGACACCTTCTGAGGTCTGAATTATCCTGAGAGTTATGCAATTCCCGGAACATTGATTAATTCTGCTGTTAATATTGGAGAAGCAAAAATGGACTCCTTTACACAGAAATTAACTTAATGCTCTGATAATTACATAAATGTGCTATTAGAAGTGAAATGTTAATTCTGTGGAATAAGTGTAGTTTTTAAATCAAATTTAGGATTATATTCACAATTTTAAAAACAATATGTATTTTTATATAACACTTTTCATCCATTTTTTTCACCCCTCTAACACCGATATTTTATTTTATTTACGGCTTTTGAACCCGAAATTGATTTAGTTTTTGTACCGAAATTTTGCTTTTTTATTTACCAAAAATATGTGCCTCTAGTAATGGCTTAACAGGAGCCTAGTCTTGATAAGCCAACGCCAGCATGACCGATATTGAGTTTTCCATTCAACCGGCATTTGTTTGCACACTCGCCGCCAAAATATATGCTAACAAGGGCGGTTTACCAGGACACTTCTCACCCAGTATCCACATCACTAACTGTAGCTAGTGTAATTTACTACATCTTGCACCTTCATTCTTGAAAGTTATTATTTTTTTTTGCATAATAATAGTGAATAAATGCTAATAGAGTGGATGTAAATTGTTTGCTTGGATTTTCTAATTACAGATAATACGAACAAGATTGAGATTAAAGTATTGAGATCAATCAGGCATTGGGGAGTAGATGGTGTTTGATGGTTTAAATCTTAGGAGTTGGAAAGCCTAGCAGTAACCACTCAGCAAACAGGCTCGGCACGTAAGTTACAACAGTGTGGTCTCATTATCCTTATCAGTAATTCTCCCTCCTGCGAAGTGTAATCCAATAGCTTTGCTTAATGTATGAGCAAATGCAATGCTACGTTGATGTATGGCGCTAATTAACCACACGGCGAGGGGGTCTCCCCTTAATCTTCCTGTTACGCGCGGTTTACGCCTGGAATATGGATGAACACCAAACGCACGAGAAGGGGCTGAAGGGCACTTGGCTATGCTGCGTTGATATGGAGGCTGCTGTTCACAGAGAAACTCTTGGCAAGGGAGGGCAATTCTCACTTTTAAAGAATTGCGCGATGTTTCAGAATGTACATTGTTGCTGCAGCCAGCTGATGTGGAGTAGCAATATTGTTCACCGTAGTATGTGGACAAGTAACCGTTTGACAGAGGCTCAGAGATGGCCAAACTCCCTGAACTATGGAGTTCTTCCCACATTTAAAAATACAAAGCTACCAAGGTTTGATTGATTTCGTAAATTTTACTTTGCTTTTCTGTTACTTTTGGCTAATCGCGAAGATGAGGATGAGGGATAATATGAAACTGATAAAGGGAGACTCACAAAGAACACTCATTCCCAGGCCGGGACTCGAACCCAGAATCACTACCAAGGGTTGAATTTTTTGTGCTATTTTCTTGATTCATAAGAACTAAGATGTTTTGGTCGATTTGTTGTTTTAAGTCCACTTTATGCATAGAAAGGTTAATCGGGCCTGGACCTACAGTTTAAAGTGGGATACGAACCACTGTGCCATGTGCCTCCACCGTGTATCGAACCCGGGATCCCTTGATTACAAGGCGACGACGCTACCACTGCGCCATCGGGGAGGCCTAAAGATGTAATGACGTTATTGTTCTAAGACACAAAGGTGGGATAATCATAAAAAAATATGTCGCGTTAAAATTATATTTAGACAATTTTATATCTTCAAATTCACTAGTTTACGAGATACTCATATATCACCTTAGATTGAATGTTGTCTCTCAAGGTCAGACGTGTAGACCGAGTTAATTTTTGTTGACTTCCGCTACTACTTGGAAGGCCTATTAGTCTCCCAAAATGCATCTTTATAGCACTGGTAGTTACGGAGCCAAAGACATGATCGACGAATAGGGATCCTTCTTTTCGACTTTGTTGATTAGTGCCTTCCTTCTCTTTTTAAATATTTTTGTATACAACTGATTATCAATCTTAAGGTTTGGTTACGCGTGAGACCAAGACTGTTTCTAGTGTACTGGAGGATTATTGTTATTGTTTTTCTAGAAATATTGATCGGACTCTCCACCACCTATAATGGGGTGCATGATAACGAGACGCTGCAAACATTTCGTCCTCAAAATATGTACCAGCACCTGCAATGTGTAGCGACTATTCAGGAACCAATGGAAATATCTCTGCGACATATTGTCCGATTAACACGGACAGTATACAGTGAAGAGAAATATAGATAAAAATAGTGTTCTTGCATTACGCAACTTAAGTGCTGGTCATAATTTCCTATAAGTCGCCATATAGATTCTGTGCTATTATAAAATCTATGGGAACAATTTTCCTCCTACTAATTTATTTTTATATTATTATATTTTCTATTATAAGACGGATGGCTAAAAATAAAGCCCGTAATCCCTGTAAACTTTCTAACTCCAAATCCACCAAACAGATGGCGCCACTGTTCTAGTTTAACTACGATGAAGAATTACTCTACGAAAACACCACAATAGCATAAATAATTCCAAGTCCGCTTTTAACTAGAAATATTTTGCGACTCAAAAATGTGCAGTTTATTTTCTCTCGAGAGGAAGAGGAATTTGTGCTTTGACCAAGATCGCAGCTCCCGGCTCTCCATTGCGACACCTTTGCTTGAAAAGCATTCTTCGTGTCTGGGAAACGACTCCCTCGGGAGTTCTGTCGTGGGAGGGAGTTAGTTATCCCATGCAACGGTTCTCCGGGATGGTTTACAGCCCGAGGGTGAATGCCCCACGGCAGGAACCCGGGTGGAGGGAGGGAGGGGAAAGTTTTCGGGTGGGTATCGGGGAGATGGGATGTGACACGGGAGTGTACTTACGTCCGGCCTGAGATTTACGGCGCGTCTGTAGTAGTGCTCCGCCTGTAGGTTGTTGCCCGCCTGACGAAGAGCATTCGCTGCGTTGAAGACGATTTCGTACTCATCGGGCGCCAGCTCTGCCGCCCTCACGTAGTGCTCCGCAGCTTCTGAATGGCGCTCCAGCTCCGAGAGAAATTGGCCTGGAAAGAGAAAGCAATAACATGTAAATAAACAGGCTCCGTCTCTATAGAGAAAAGCATGGGCTCACGGAAAAATAAAAAAGTTTCTTGGCAACCTTTGCAATTTTCCTGCCACTCAAACCACAGAAATACAACCTCTTATCCGAGAATCGAACCCGGAACATCCCTTTCCTGCTCCCATCCTTGAGTTTGCATCTTTAGTACATTAATTTAACGTGCCTTTTCAACCTTTTAGATTAATCGCGCTATGAGGGTGAAGGGTGTGACATTTCTTTCAGAGCCAAGATTACTAAGTCACGGTAACTTGCCAATCTACTTGCATGGTAAAGTTATGATACTCTCTTAAAATGATAGCTGCACTGAACCTTCTAAGGGCGTGATGTGGAAATAAAAACATATCACTTACTTTGTACACAAGTACACACGGCGTCGTCGCCTTGAAATAAAGGGATCCCGGGTTCGATACCTGGTGGAGGCACAAAGTGGTTCGGATCTCACTTTAAACTGAAGGTCCAGTCCCGATTAACCCTACTGTGCATAAAGTGGACTTAAAACACCAATTCAACAACAACAACAATTCAACATTAAGTACACACGGCAGTACAATGCCACTATTGTTATACAGAATACTATCGTAATGCAAATACAATTACCTTCTAAAACTTTAACGTCTTATCGTATCTCAATCTTATCCTCTGTGATAACTATCTGTTGCACCGTGGATACTGTCCCAGCAATAGACATTGCTCAATTCTGGATATTTATACATGCTTCTGAAAACCGGAAATAGTTTAAGTTTCTGGTGCAGATACGCTGAAATCCTAGATAATTCTATTGTCGACACGACAAGGGATTTTCACCAAGATGAATTTGGTTCACGTTCAGATTATTGAGACTGAGTTATGTTGAATATCGATATTTTTTTTATTTGTATTGCATGTGAAAATTATTAACAAAGTAATTAATACAATGTTTAGATAAAATGTCTGCTTTAAAATAACATCGAAAGATTGTAAGTTGCTGCTGTCTCTCACTGATCATTAGTTCGAATTCGCTTACACTTACGGCATTTAAAAGATAAAATTTAGTTCTTTCAATTGCTTGTAATGAATATATTCTTGAAAGTAAATTCAGTAACTATGAATTTAATAATGGTACAGGCAACAATAGTAAACAAATAAAATTAATGGGAAGAAAATAAACAAAGTCGTGACAAGAGTGATTTAAAATGACAACAAGCCTTATTTTCAATTTTGATCCAACATCATCAATTATAAACTTATGTGAATGAAATGGTTGAAAATACAGTGGAATATACTCTGGAGGGTCTAGAATCAGAACCTTTAAGGGAAGATCATGAGTAGAATACTTAATGAGCTAGCCCCCTGAAGCCGCGATCAATCGTATTTGTGTATCCCGTCTTATAAACTTTGCAGCTATTAGTTATAATTGGATGACTACATAATTATATTAATTTCCACGATTCACTGTCACCATTCAGGGAATTTTTTTTTTACCGTAATTACTATAATTATGACCTATATTGATAACCTCCTAGATTTGTTACTTTGCTTCCCTGGCGATAAAATATTCTATTTATAGCTAATGTTTAAATTTATTACCTATATTAAGCTGCTAACTTAAGGAAGCTTAAAGCCACCAACACAGTATTATATATATTTATATTTCACATTCTCTGCTGCTCATTTTTATTTCTTCAGGCCTTTGTATCAGATGCAGCAATAACTCTTCCCACTTGCCGTTCTGTTTAATAAATAACTTTCCGCTTGGCTTGCGTAAAAGGAACTCTGCAATTGTGTAATTGCTTCGGAGGCTTAAGGCTAAAATAGAACAATATTGGTTTTCATTAATTTAATGCAAAAATGCTGCTCATGGGATGGAACAATGCGCCCTTTATGCCTTGAAGACCCATTCCCAGGATTAATTTATGGGATGAAGTTATCCCCGATTCCGCGCGTATGTGTGTGTTGTAGTTGTATTCCTGGCTCACAGACGGTGTTTTGTTTTCCCGCTGAGCGTTGGACTGGAACAATTGCGCAAGTGTGTCGCGGGGGACACGAAGTAGCGAAACTGCCCGAGGAGAGGTGTTGATCCGCAAACATGCGGCAAAATACTTCCACTCCTCCCTCCCCCCTCTTCATCGGTTTCGCATGTTTGCTCCACACGTATTCAAAGCCAGCTACATTCTGCTGATTGCTTTAAGAGAAAATTAGGCTTTCATCCCTGTTTGAATGAGGTGAAAATTGGGACCTGCTGAAACAGGAATCCTTCGTCCGCCATATCAATTTTACTCTTTTATCAACTATTCTATACTTTTTTTTTCTCAAAATCAAATTTTAATTTTTGTGCTCTTGTAACGAATATTTTTTTCTCTTTCAAATTAGTTTTGGAAAACTGAAAGGTTCGAATCAAAGGCACGTGAAAAGTCTTTCCGTAGTCAACTTTTGCGTTCAGATTGCAATAAACTACATTTATTACAAAAAAATATCTGGGTTTTTCATTTGTAGGCATCAATAGAAGAGGATTTTATGGTTAGCCTGTATTTTTCTCTATTTTCTTTAAAATATCAACGAAAATTATTTACCCTTCTCTCTCATGACAAGTTTTTTTCTCCTTTGAGTGCGAATATATACAGATGTACACGAGTAGAATGATTTCTTTCTTGAAATATTGTAATTTCACTCTTACGTACATGTATTCTAAATTATCTAATACTATTCTGCATTTCATAATTCATGTGAATTCCCTGATTGAAAATTCACGAGTTTTGGTGTGTACACAAATTCCACATACATATGCAGAATACATGCAGTTTTAACGTGACTTTTCTTACAGCCCACATTTATTAAGATTTAACGCAAGGAGTAAATTTACCTCACAGGTCTGTGATTGTCCTCTCATCCATTTCATATAATCATCATTCATCCTCATCTCCCCGATAGCCAAAAGTGACAGAAAGGGGACGTAAAGAAAATCAAGTCAACGGATGTGGATGTATATGCCACATTTTCTCGAGGTGATTTGATGAGCTACACACTCCGGCTGCCTTTACGTTGCCCCTGGTACCTATTTATTAGTACTGGGTGAACCCCAGAGTCGCTTTGGGCAGGGACAAGAAAAGAATCCGACGTTATATCGCCCATATCGGGAATCGAACCCAGATTTCCCGCATGACAGTCAGACACCCTACCAATTGAAATTTTCAAAAGTAGCAAAATACCAATTTTTCAGCGTGATGCAGTTAGCCTTTAGTTCCTCTCATATGTAATTCTATTTTGCCATTTATATTATGAAGAATACCACACATACTGATTGCATAATTGCCCAACACGAGAGGGAAAAGCGTAGGAATAAAACTCGTCCATTTATTTGGTAATGGATCATAATCGTTGTGTGACGTAATATTTATAATTTGTATGAATCAATATTAGACACTACTAAAGATAGTTGAAGGGTAGAGTAGTAGAATTCGATACCCCACGAAAGTATGGAATGGTAAAAAAGGCAAGTGAAAGTTTGCCCACCTTGTTGTGGGTTATGGATTGGTTACCCAGAGATTCCCCTATATTTCTGCCGATATTATCGGCTACTGGGCGAACCTTATTCACTATTATGAAGCAACTGGATTCCATATTAACTTCATTTAGAACGGACTGTGGGTAATCAAGTTTTACCTCCGAACAGGCTAATTTGAAATGAATGAAGTTTGTAAGTATTTGTTGTCATGGTTCTTAATTCTAGAGTTACCTTATAAAGCAAAGAGTCGCCTAGAACCAAACTATGAAAGTGTAACCTAGTTAATCTTACATATCCACAACTTTAATCCCAAACACAATCGCCACAAAATTCATCATGCACAAAACGGAGGGAAGCGAAAGATATTCCAATCTCAATTTCCAACCTTTCCTCTTTTTTTATTCACTTTGTTTGTCTTTTGATCTTTCCATGTCTCTTCCTCCGGTCCCTCGGGTTGTTTTCCTTTGGTGGTGATTTTTTTTGTCCTCTTTCCCCCCTTCTCTCTTTTTCCTGTCTGTTGATTCAACGTTACTTTCTCCTGCCCCATGTTTTGTTTCTTCTCTGCTGATGCATTGTGCTCCGTGCCTCCAAGGTAGGGGTTCGGCTCAAGCTCTCTTGTTTGTCTTCTCGGTCGGTTACCCCATCCCCCGAAGCACGTGGTTCAGTATGTTGTTTTCACAATCTGCGAAAAGTTTCGTTTCTCCCTCTTTTTGTGCTTTTTTTGGGGGGAAATGTGATTGTCTTTTCCCTGCCAATATTTCGTCTGAAGGTAGCATGAGAGATTCAAGACAAGATTCAAGGACAGCGTGGCATAATGGCCAGCGCTTTCGCTATTGAAGCTCCATGATTCGGTGTTGATCATGAGGACGATTGGGCTACTCGAAAGACATCATTGCGGACTCTGGTCTCGAAAGCCAGGACCACATTGGTGAGCGGACTCGATGCGCTGACCACTCGTCGTCACCTACTGAAAAGCCGTAATCTCGGCAAAGATGGAGTCAAAGTAGCATGAATTAGGTTGTAAAAAAGAAAAAACAAGTGTCCCTGCCTCAATGAAACTACTGGCGCCTTATATAATAAAAGCTCCAAAAATATCTTCACTCGCATGGCTTGCAATAGTACTGTATAAGAGTCACTTCAAGGCGATTTGTTCATAAAAATATGATATACAAGGTGCCGATTAATGACCAATATAACAGTATGTGCAGGAGCGTTTTGAAAATTTGGAAATTGTAAAAAATACCTATTTGACATTTTGATAACGTGTTAATAAAGTATGTAATTGCATTTATATACAGAGCATTCCCTGACATTCGCTACGAGACTCGGCGGCAAGCTGCCCGGCATCAGCGCTTGTCTTTCCCGGTGAACGGGTCAGCGACAGTCGGTAGAGTCGGCTATTAAAATTACAGTTTTCATATTGTGTACTAACCTTGACTACAGAAGGTGTTGAAAATGATGTCCCTCTGCTGCAACACATTCCTGGCATCTCCGAAGGAAATTGGCATTTACACGTGCAAGTTCGTCTACTGTAATTCTCCCGATTTTTCGTACAATACTCCCTTTTAAATCATGGATGGTGTGGGGATTGTCTTTGTATACTTGATTTCCACATTTTCTTTCCACTTTTATTCAGAACTGACCCTATTACTCTAAACTTTTTTACGAGGTTTAACATTAGCGACTGTCGGGGACCCGTTCACCGGGAAAGACAAGCTCTGATGCCGGGCCGCTTGCCGCCGAGTCTCGTAGCGAATGTCAGGGAATGCTCTGTACATAAATTATTTTCAAAGTATTGATTAATAATGTCAATTAAAAAATATTTCTTCTAAGTGTTTTTTTTTTAAATTTTCAACGCACGGACATAATTTCTAGTGTTGTTCTATTAGCAATGCTAGATAATCTAATAGTACTCACTTCTCTTCATAACAGTAACATTGTAAATAAGCCCATAGGACAGAGAAATAATGAATCCCACTTTAAACTGTAGATCCAGTCCCGATTAGCCTTCTGTGCATAAAGTGGACTTAAAGCAAGAGCTCGAGAACTCAAGACAGAGAAATAAATTATAAATATCCAATGGATTCCTCGTCAAATAGGAGAGTTGCTGTTTGGACGAATATTTAAAAGAAAAATAAATAATTAGGACATAATATTCGCTGCACGGAGGCGAGAGAATGGACTTTGAATTTAGTGGAGCAGCTTCTATTATTACCCCAGATGTAGAAATATCTAGCTATGGTACGCTACTGTAATAAAAATCTCAAATTGTAAGTGACGTGTTTTGTAGCACAGAGGCGCCGTTTACAATGCGTCTTAGATTAACATCATTCTTAAATTTTCTGAAATACCTTTAAAAATGCCTAATTAACTGTTTTCTACAGCATTTTGCGACTGCATTTGTGGCTGCTAAACGTTACTATTTATCTACGAAGGAAATATACCGAATATTGCACATCAGTAACTGGCAGAAAACAGCACTGAGGGAGGACATGAAATGTGGTTTCAAACTAAACATAGGCTTTCTTTTATTAATTGAAAATGATTGGTGAGCTGACTGTACTGGTACTGTACACACGCATGTTTTTTTCTTAAACTCGTTCTGAGAATTTGTACTTGAACAGAATTTAATTTTAAAACTGTTATTAAAAAGAATTATAAGATTTCTTGAAATTCGATTCAAGTTGACAAAGTCCGTCGATATTCTTAAGTCAATCCCCCCTTCCATTCGATGATCTTCCCCAGCCCCATGTTCCGAACCCGGCCTGCATTTAGCTTCCACTGAGACCCAGTTAAAGGTAGCCTTCAAGTTCTTTGATGTCTTTCTCCTTCTTTATACGTCGGCAATATTGTAAAGGAGCGTTTTTTTTCCCTTTGCGGTTCGCGGCACTCTCAGACTTTCATATAGTTTTATTTTTTATTTTTTCCACTTTCTTGAAAATATATATCTCTACCAGGCAGGTCGCTTTAACAGCTACTTGGGCGGTCTTTCGGTTCTTTGATAAATCTAAAACTTCTCCTTTAGTTTGCTTCTCTATATAACTATCGCTTGCTTTAGATGTCACGCGTAAAGGTTTTTACATAGATTTCTCCAAATGTATTTTAATTCTCTCGGCAATTCGTTTGAAAGCAGGTTTGATTTTTTATTTAGGTCTTTTATTTTAATCACTGCAAAATGAAACTCAAATTTTTAGATCGAAATTCGAGGAGTGCAGATACCCCCACAAGCGTCAATCTAAGTATTTAATGACTTAATGACCAATTACACGGCTCGCGGGTCGCATGCGATTCTCGAATTATTTGTCGATTTTGTGGTCTCTAATAAATTGGTACTTACAAAAATCAACAACAGATGGCAACTTTAACGTTAAACGTTCATTCTTAACACACATTTTACAAACACCATAATTAACTGAACCTAAAATTACAAAAGTATCTTAGACTTTGTTGCCTGTGAAATTTTTCGAATCAGCCTTTAAAAGAAGAAATTTAATTCATTCCCCATCATGCATATAATTAATTGATTGATTGATTTTTATATCACGGGCACTTCAGCATATAGGCTTGCTCGTCACACAATACGGGGCAAACTCTTTAACTAAAAGGAAATTGAGGACAAGCCGCTAACCAGAAAATAAAACGTATGTTGCTTCCTTACTCAAGTTTAAAACTTATTCAATCATTCACTACTATACAAGAACAGAAACTATGCTATCTGTGATGACTATAGGTATTTTCTACTCTTAAAGTGGCCGGTCCTAGTTCTGGCAAGGAAAGTGGGAAGCTGGGATTACGCCGCAGATAACAGCGGTAGCGCCGAAAGTTACGACGCGGCGGGAAGAAGTACTATGTGAACCTCGTTCTACTGGCTGCTGCGTTTCTTATCGTGCTGGATTGGTCGCTTCCTCGCTCCCCACTTCCCTTGCCACGTCCGCCGTAACAGTAGAAAATACCTTTATTAAGAACAACTATACTATCTATGAGGACTAACATTTTTACCTAGGCTTAAAGCTGAAGCGGTATGGGGGCACTCGCACACGGAAGTACAAACACAGGACAACACAGTTCTACAAAGTATTATGCTGGCCGTAGGTACAGATGCCACGGCTTCGTTGGCCTGCCAGAAGAATTTACCGTGATGCACTACGTGGAAGTAAGGTTGACTTTTTGGTGCCTTACTGAAGATTTCCCCTTACACCCAAAGAAGTGATATAAGAATATCCTACTCTGAATATAACAACATCCATTGAACTCCTTGACAAGGTTTCAGAACAGTTAGCAAACAGATTTATGGATTTTGAAAACTTGAGACCACAGCTAACGTTAGTTAATAACCCCATGATGTGTAACATTTCAGAACAAGATGAAAGTGTTCAACTCGAGTTGTGTGATTTGCAGAGTGATACGTTTTTGCATTCAAGGCAGGAAATGGACGTACTACTTTGGAAACTTGTGACAAGTGATAAATTCCCAAAGTTAAGTGACTTTGCAAGGAAAATTGCTTCCATGTTCGGAAGTACTTACATCTGCGAGTGTCCGTTCCTCCTCTTTGAAAGCAATGAAATCTGCTCTGAGAAATCGACTGAATAACGCCCACCTCTATGCTTTATTACTTTTGTCTTCTGCTATCGAAAATGACTTTGAAGAACTGGTTAGTTTTCATGAGCGTCCACAGCGTTCGCATTAAGAAGAGTCGTTGCAGATATGAAGAAAGAAGGTTGGTGCTCAAAACTTTCTCACAAACAGAGCACCCACAGTTCTGACATTAAGAAAAAAAGCAGTAGTGTGTTATGTGATGGCTGCATTAAGTTTGCAATGTGGTTATTGAGTACGTTCCATTATTCTTAAAGAAGTTTCATTATTTCATTATTGTTGTCAATGTAACGATTAAGAATTAAACAATATCATTCTACTCTTCAATACCAAATTCGCTCATCGCCGTAGAGTTAGGCAACACACAACGCATTACAGTGAGTAATGTTTGAAGTAAGTATTTCAGGATATACAGTAGATGTCGAATGTTTATTTATGGTGACTGTTAATACACTGAGTATTCACTTACCTAATGTTTGCTGAATCGATCTTTTGATCTGAGAACAACCTGAACCAATGTTTTCTTATAACAAGGCCCGTGAAGATACTTTATTTACATGCAACGTCATCATCGGTAGGTCACGGGTCGTAACACGATATCAGCATCACAGATACATGATATGAACACGTTGTCCACACGTATACTTGGAATAGAACGTTAAAATTATCTTACTTTTCGACATATTCGACACACATTGACCACTGTAGGGCCGATGGACTGCAATCTGGGATCTACCAACGATGACTTTGTATGTAAATAAAGAGTCTCTATTCACGGGTCTTGTTGTAAGAAGGCATTGTCGGAATTCGCAGTTGCACCGCCGAGGATATTGATTGTAGGGATAAGAATGAGGTTGAGAGCTTACTATGGGCGACAGGGAGAGGGACTGATGTATATAACATAAAAAAAATCAATTAATAACACAGATATATTTTGATGTTATTCTACCATAACTCCTCCCTCTCTCTAATATGGAGGAACACTGACGTTTTCAATTAACGAACGCATTTTCTTTCATATTCTCTTGATTAGAATTTGTATTATTGAGATGGATATTGTGGGCGTAAAGTTGGAATAAATTGGAGTCATAAATTACCTCAGACTACACCCTGCTGTTGCCTCTGGTATTTACTCAACAAGGAGTAAAGGAGGAGGGATCTGTAGTCATGCGATACGGTAGAACATGGTTCCTTCTCGTTCACGTGGTCTCTTTGCATATACAATAACCATGGACTCTCACAGGAGAACCAACCCTTCTGGAAAGAAGCTGCTACACTTGCCCTTCTTCGTTTTATTTGTAATTTTTTGTTGTTTACCTCTCTATCTTCTTTTGTCAGTTTTGGTGTCTTCGTATTTATTTCTTCTTGATCGTTTCTTTTGGTTTTCATTCTTGTTCTCCATCTCATTTCTTTTATCACTCTCCATCCCCAACCGTCTTTAAATTCTCGTTTTTGTCTATCTTACTCTGGCTTCATTTATCTCTTAGTTACTCCCTGTCTTATATTTATCTTCTTTTCTCTATGGTCCTTCCTTCTCCATTTCTACTTCACTTACCCTTTTATTCCTGTCTCTGTTGCTCGCCTCTTCATTTCTCTTCAATTACTATTTCTCTTTCCCTATTCCTTGCTCTGTTCTCTTCATTAATTATTTCTCTTTCCCTGTTCCTCGCTTCTTTCTCTTCCATTATTATTTCTCTTTCCCTGTTCCTCGCTTCTTTCTCTTCCATTATTATTGCTCTCTCCCTGTTCATTGCTTCTTTCTCTTCCTTTATTAATATTCTTCTTTCTTTCCCTGTTCCTCTTTTCTTCATTTCACTTCCTTTTGGACTTTGTTTATGCATTTGTTCTCCAGTTGTTCAATTCTCTTCTCTTTACATTTCCTCTCTGTTTGTAGCTTCTTTAATACTCTCAACTTCTCGCTCTGTCTTTTTTCTCCCATTCGGCAGCTCATTTCATCTCCCTCCTGGTCTCCCCCTCTCAAAATCTTTCCATTTCTCGTGATGCCAGATGAACACGAGGCGAATATATTCCATTTAAGGGACCAAATTTTTGCTTTTGACACCTCCGTCGTACGAATTAGAAAATGTTATCCTTCATTAACGCTGTGAACACATTTCAGTGTATACTCTGTGTAAATTATAATGTATACATGAGTGTTCGCTTGCCCATGCAAACAATATTAGACGACACAGCGAATAATACTAGATGCTACAAGATGCTAGCACATATAACATAAGGATTGCTTACCAAAGTGCTGGAACACAGTGGAATCATTCGGCGCCAACTCCTTGGCTTTGAGGAACCACTGCTCAGCCTCCAGGAGACGAGTCTTCTGGAAAAGAAAGCAGAAGATAAAGGGTGAGTTTCTTGACGGCGTCGCGACGTGGATAGATGGGGCGACAGCCCGGGGGCACAGGGGAAAATATCATCAGTCATTTATCTGAAGTGACTCTGTCCCGCTCCTTGGGAAAAAAAGAAAGGGGGAAGGATGCCCCAGGACCCTGATCTGATAAAACTGGATTTGATGAGCCGAAATTGAATAGTTTGCTTTCGAACATCGTTCTGGACCCTCCAGGCATGGGAGATATGTAGGGGAAAGTATTCAATAAGGTACGATAAGACAAATGTCACTTAGGACTTTTCTACCCTCTTGGGAGGGATGAAAGCAAAGGCTTCGTGGAAAACATGCCATTTTAGAATATTCTCTACAAAACACCAGCTGTTTTAGTAAGGGTTTAAGTGTTTCCGTATTTGAATAGAAGTCAGTATTTATTGGTACATGAGAATCAGGGATGCATTGCTATTCTGACATGTCTTCCTGTTGCCTGTATCTACGTATGTATTAGCATAATTCGCACATATAAACCCTTTCAAATGCAAGGAAATTGCCTTTGTTTACCATATATTTAAACACTCACATCGTCGTATTGTAATCAAGGGGTCCCGAGTTCGATACCCGATGGAGGCGCATGGCACAGTGGTTCAGATCCTACTTTATAGGAAGGTCCAGTCCCAATTAGCCTTTCTGTGCATAAAGTGGACTTAAACAAATTGAAACACACACAAACAGAATAGAATAGTTGCAATGACAATAACAATAGAACTATTTATCAGTTATAAATTAAATATAAACTAATTATTCTATCGATTAAAAATATAACTAGATAACAGTTACATATAACTCAATTAAACATCAATTAATTATTTTATGGATTAATAGCCATAAGGTGAATTTGCCAGAACTACACAAAACTATACAGGGCGAGTCACAAGAAAGTATCCCGTTGTGTACCATTGGTAATTTGTGATTTTTATTGAACTAGTAACTTTATTGGCTTAATACAAATAACGTTCACTTTACAGTTAGGCTTTTCAGGGGTTCACACATTCATATGTCTACAGAAGTGATCAAAGCGACCTCCAACAGAAGATATACGGAGACTGCTTTTAAGTGGCTCACCCTGTATAACACGGAGCTCGAAAAATTAAAGAACACATGATGCTGTGATGTTAAATTTTGTCAACAGTTACCTATACTCTGTCACGGGAAGGAATCTGTGGGGCAGCGCCGCGCACAACAGTAAAGAAGGAGAGACAAAGAGTGGGTGGAGCAAAGCAGTGCACACTTCTGCAAAAGGTTGCATTTACCTTCCACGCACTCATTTCCTATGTTACTCGTTCACTGGTCAAGACCTCTCGATTCAGTGCTTGCGATGATGCAAATGCAAAGGAAGAGTTCTGATGCAAAAAAACTGTGTTTGCCCCTCCATGCACTCACTTCCCCTATCACGGGTTCATTAGTCCAGCTCTCTGGAGTCACTACTTGCGCAAAGACTTGTTTGCGCTCGCCTGCTCCAGATTCCTGGGACAGGGTGTAACAATTGCAAATTCATATTTTACTTCTTTTCCAGTATTTTACCTCACTGGGGAACAGTGAAATTGCGGCACAGTGTTTGAAAGCTAATTTAGGGCGATTTCATGCTGCTGAATAATGATATAATATTATATTTCCTGAATTGGCTCTAATTTATGAAATAAATGCAACTAAACGAAAATGGCGGAAACATAAGACATACATACAAATTAACTTCCAACAACAATTTAATATTTCTTTTTGTGATTACAATCATTAATAAAAATAAATTTATATAGGCCTATGATCATAGGCCTCCCCGATGGCGCAGTGGTAGCGTCGTCACTTTGTAATCAAGGGGTCCCGGGTTCGATACCCGGTGGAGGCACATAGTGGTTCGAATTCCACTTTAAACTGTAGGTCCAGTCCCGATTAGCCTTACTGTGCATAAAGTGGACTTAAAACACCAAATCAATCCAATCCAATCCAAGCCTATGATCATAATAATTAAGGAAATATGTACACAAATTTGAGTCCCTTTCGTCTCCCTTGACCCCAATAACGAAGTGATTCCAAACAAGTTTTGCATACTATATGTGGGACCCATTTTTTATTCTGTTGTCCCAGATTTTTGGCAAAATAAGCCTGATACAAATCTCTCACTACATCCGTGATATTTCTTCTCTGTGATGGTAGACAATATATTCCACATATATAGCAAAAAAAACATTTGGGTTATTGAAACACTTACTACATGAGGAACTTATATTTCCAATGTATTCATGTGGCCTCCCCGATGGCGCAGTGGTAGCGTCATTGCCTTGTAATCAAGGGGTCCCGGGTTCGATACCTGGTGTAGGCACATATGGTTCGGATCCCACTTTAAACTGTAGGTCCAGTCCCGAACAGCCTTACTGTGCATAAAGTGGACTTAAAACAGCAACTCACTTATCCAATGTATTTACATTAAACGCATTTCGCTTAGTTATACTACAAAATTCAACATTAAGAGCAATGCTTCATAAGTTGCCTAGCAACAATTTACAAATAAATAAATATGTTTCTTAATGGGAATTTCAGCCCATTATCAAATTTTGATATTACCGAGAAAAGCGTGGAGTAATTTTACCTCCTACATTTTCTATGGTGTGTTTATTTTTATAACTGGAGTCAATTCAACTGAACCAATCATACAATTGGCAATCACAGCTGTATTGTGTGCTGAAACTGTTATTTAACTTTATGCCACAAAATAAAAATCTTTTTTTTTGTTCCCCAGTGATCAATCGTGCAGAGATTCCAAACACGTGACAAACTTGCGGAAATCACGCGCTGCGCCTTTAAGGATGTCTACCGTAATGGCATTCTTAATTCTGTTGCAGAACACTAACAAGTTAATTTGCAAAATGTCATCCCTCTTTCCCTTCTTCAGGGATGGCTTGATCAGAACGAGGGCTCTGAGAGTGCAAAGGCTCCCAAAAATCAGTCAAGAAACAGGGGCGAGATAATGGCCCTCCTAGGCAACAAGTTCCTTCCGCAACCACCCCTCCCGCCCTTAACTCTCCAACGACCCTTCTTCTTTATGCATGAACTCGCAATGTCATCAGCGAAGTTCCTGCAACAACACAATAGCAGAGTGATAAAAATTTCATCAATCTCCTCCCGACCCATTAATTATGAGCGAGTCATTACGACACAACCCGACCTGTTTTTAGAGCGTTTTAATTCGCTTAGTTCCAGGTGAGCCAATCGTCTCCTTGCCCTCAGCGAAAATGCCGGCCGGTTTTAATTATCTAGTAAATTGCTCACGGATGATGTCGGAGGGTCTCCGGAATCCTGACAAATCTCCAGCGTCGTTAACGCCGAAATAATCAAACTTCTGAGGCCAGGGTCGTTAGGCGAGAGGGCCCGGGGGCGGGGAAAGTTTCGGTTAAGACCGAGCGGGAACGAGACATCACCCCGAAGTGGATAGTCCAGAGTGCATCATGGATGACCCTCAGAGACTTCTGGGTCAAGTAGCGCAAATGACGAGTTGGTTATTTATGGAAGAACAGCAACACTCTCGCACAGACCGTACTGAAAAGTTATTTTGAATAGTATGCAGAAAAAGAACAATATCAAGTCCAGTTTGAGAAAATATAGGCTGAGGCAATGAATCTGGCGATTTTCCAACACGGATACAACTACAGAGTGTTTCACTAGCTCTCGCCCCCTGATTTTTGCTTCTAAAAATCAAACTATTGGTAATCATAATGTAATGAAATTTGATGATGTCATTGGATTGGTTGATTGATTGATTTGGTATTTTAAGTCCACTTTATACACAGAAAGGCAAATCGGGACTGGATCTACAGTTTAAAGTGGGATCCGAACCACTATGTGCTTCCAACGGGTATCGAACCCGGGAACCCCTTGATTACAAGGCGACGACGCTACTACTACGCCATCGGGGGAGGCCATGATGTCATTGGAGATAGCGCCACAGTCTCTCTAGTTCTTGCATGGTCATACGCCTGCGTCTGGGAGATTCTTCCGTTACCAATCGAATGGACGTGTGCTTTCAGTCTGAGTTCTTGACCCTGCTGTTGTAATGGCTATTTTCAGCAGGATGACGCCACTTGCCACACTCGAACGCCAGCATGCAAGAAATTGTGTCCTTTGAAGATCGTGTCAAAGGACAGCCCAGATCGCCTCAACTTATTCCACCGGAATTCTTCCTATGGGGCATGCTGAACGAAAATGTCTATCGCAACAAGTCGTGAACTATCACGAAACTGCAAGACAGCACTCGGCGGGAAATTGACGCTGTGATATCTGATGAGCTGGTGGCTAACACGGAGAGGCGTGTGCAGGCATGCATTGATGCTAATGGCGACCACTTCCAACACTCACTGTGACGTCACCATGCTTTTCATACACCAAGATATATCCGTAGCAAATTTCATTACATTATGACCAATAGTTTGATTTTTATAAGGGGTATTTGAAAGCAAAAGTCTTCCAACTACAATCCGCACAAACCCTTAATGGTCTTAAAGATCGGATTTGGGAGGAGGTTGCTCAAATTTCTGCGTCCATGCTGCAATGTGATATGTAACCTATCCGAAAGACTGATAGAGTATATGGAACGAAATGGAGGTCATCCTGGTAATGTTATTTTCAAATAAAACAAAATGTAAGGATTATTTTTTCCTTTGGTATCTCTTCTTCAATGAAAATTGTAGTTAATTTTGTCTTAATTATGTATGTTGTCTTGCGTGTTATGTATTATTTTGTTTTCAGTGTGGAGTATTTAAAATCGGCCGTTCCAGTGCCCCACCCTGTATAAGCCCTTTTTGAAGTAATAGTCTCATTGAAATCATATTCGAGTTTAAGTTTTAAGTACACTTTATGCAGAGCCTAATCAGGGCTGGACCTACATTTTAAAGTAGGACTCGAAGCACTATGTCCGTCTATCGGGTATCCAACTCGTAACCTCTTCATTACAAGGCTACGACTATACCACTACACCACCGCCGAGGCCTCAAAATCATATTCCAAAACCGAAAATCAAGCAAGGTGCCTCGTATGCCGTGAGCTCGAGGTACCTCCTCCCCCTTGAGTGGGCCAAGAAAAAGTAGATTGGGTCTGCATTTGCAGCTTTGGAGCGAATCTCAACTCCTGAAAACTCCAATCAACAAGTGAGCTGCTGACGTCATCTGAACCCTGCACCTAACGATAACACTCTTACTCACGCTTTACAATGCTGGTAGGCTCGCTAGTCAGCAGGAGAAGTTCCAAGAATAATCAGACTCTACTACCTTCGCCAAGTAACGTAAAAAAATGTGAAACGGTTAGTCTGTTACATACTCACTATATTCATGTTCCCCACCTCTTATTTCGATGCATAAAATATGGTCCACGGTGGAGGTTCCT